>NC_064616.1:877806518-878431518 GCF_023898315.1 Schistocerca nitens | reverse complement strand
GCGGTGTATCCGCCAGAATGTTGAATGCAAGCATGCAAACATGCAAGAATTGTGTTGTATAGGTGTTGGATGTCAGTTTGTGGGATGGAATTCCATGTCTGTTGCACTTGGTCGGTCAATACAGGGAAGCTTAATCAGTTGTTGTGGACGACGCTTGGGTTGTCATCCGATGATGTCCGATATGTGCTCGATTGGAGACAGATCAGGTGATCTAGCATGCTAAGGCAACTTGTCGATACTCTGCAGAGCATGTCAGGTTACAACAGCGATGTGTAGGCGAGCGTTATCCTGTTGGGTAACACCCCCTGTAATGCTGTTCACGAATGGCAGCTCAGCAGGTCGAATCACCGGATTAACATACAAATTTGAAGTCAGGGGGCGTGGGACAACCACGACCATGCTCCTACTGTTACACGAAGTCGCAGTCCAGGCCATAACTCCAGGAATAGGTCCAGTGTATCTTGGACGCAGACAGGTTGGATACAGGCCCTCAAATGGCCGCCTTCTAAGAAACCCACCGCCATCACTGGCACCGAGGCAGAACCTGCTTTCGTCAGAAAAAAAAAAAAAAAACAGATCTCGTCCTTACTCCCTAATGACCTCTCGCTTGACGCCACTGAAGTCACAAATGGCCGTGGTTTGGGTCAGTGAAATGCACACTATAAGGCGTTAGGATCGGCGCTGTCCTTGAAGTAATCGATCTGCAACATTTCGTTGTGTCACTTTGGTGCCAACTGCCGATCAAGTTGCAGCTGCAGCTGCAGTATAATGCTCCAGAGCCATACGCCCAACATGTTGGTCCTCCCTCTCGAAGGTACCACGTGGCCGTTGTGTTGGGTTGGGTTGTTTGGGGAAGGAGACCAGACAGCGAGGTCATCGGTCTCATCGGATTAGGGAACGACGGGGAAGGAAGTCGGCCGTGCTCTTTCAAAGGAACCATCCCGGCATTTGCCTGGAGCGATTTAGGGAAATCACAGAAAACCTAAACCAGGATGGCCGGAGGCAGAATTGAACTGCCGTCTTCCCGAATGCGAGTCCAGTGTGCTAGCCACTGCACCACCTCGGTCGATGGTTCACGTGGCCGTCCGGAGCCCGGTCTTCTTGCGACCGTACATTCTCGTGACAACCGCTTCTAGAAATCATGTGCAATGGCTACCTTCCTGCCAAGTCTTTCTGCAGTTTCGTAGTATGAATATTCAGCTTCTCGTAGCTCTATTACACTACCTCTTTCAAACTCAGTGAGTGGCTGATAGTGGCGTCTTTGTCGCCTTAGAGGCATTCTCGCCTAACATCAACCCACCACAACCTATCTCAAAGGTAACTAACGCTCGCGACGTTACAGCGTGTATTTAAAGCAAACCTGATCTGCATCCTCATACTGGCGCTTCTAACTCCGCTCTTATGCTGGCGTAAAATCTGAATAGACATCATCTTTAAGGCGTAGAAACACACCTACCAACACTCATTTATCTCACAGAACTGCTTCGTGGTGTCGCGATTTTCTCCCCTAAGTGCAGTATCTGTATGTTAATCCGACAGTAGTCTCTGTTTTGTTAACAGTCCATGTTCAATGTAAAGTTACTGCATATTGATTTACTTATTTTTTTAACACAAATGTAAAATACGAGTGACTTTATTCCAATATATGATACTTTATTTGTAAATATATTCCTTTTTTTGTAATTGTGTTGTTGTTAATATACTTAATTCATGTAATCGAATACTATGTCCTTTAGGTGAAAATTAATATCTTTATTTTGTAATCGAGAGTATGGAGAAGGAAGGCAGTCGTATATGGAAAGATGGAATGGGATGACTGAAATTCATTTTTGGAGTATCATTTTGTGTAATAGGGGAGGGAAAATATTCTGAAGCAATTTTTAGGCTGTAACATGCCGATAAGAATACGGCAGGAAATATTGCAATGGGATGTGATGAGGTGATGCTGTTTTGGGAAATTTGTCAGTCTAACGAATAGTGTTGTCGGAGACTGAGTAATAGCGTCGTCGTAGAATGTGTTGCCATGATTTTAGTCTATCAACCGAAGCGATCGAGATTTGTTTAATGGTGGACGGTAACTACGTTAGGTTGAACAAGATTCTTAATTGCTTGCGCACTTATTCAAGACTTGTTGGTGGAAGGTGGGACATAAAATTATAAAAGTAAGAGCAGCCAAGATTACTTATATTTGTTAGTAAAGTGGAACACGTACGTAGGCGGTATCGTGGAGATGGACTATTTAGAATCAACGACCTGTTAATCTGAATTAGTGACTGCTGCATGGATTTTCGAATGCGACCGGAAATTTAGAGCTGTTTTATTATTTGTGAGGGATAATGTGCGTTTTGCATTTGAAAAGAAGTGAATCTCCGAATAAATGTGCACTCCGCCATTCTAATACATATAGTAGGGCGTGTGTTTATTATTGCCATCAGAATTTCTGTTTTCTCGAAGATACATCATCTAAATACATCCTGAAGTTTTCTCTGGCTTATTCAAGGTGATTAATTTACATCGAAGTGTTGTCTAGAGCGAAGTTTTGAGTTGTGACAACTTTAGCTTATTTTTGTAAATCTGAACTGGAGACATCGCCATTTGCAGACAAGATAATGCAGATCATCTGTGATGGACAGACACGAGAAATCGTAGTCATCCACTGTAACAGTCAACTGTCTACAGTCAGTGGTGCAAAATCTCACAAACGCAAATTTGACAGCAACCAGAAAAAAATAACGGAATCATATTTAGTATGACTTCGAACGTCGCGACCTCATTAAATCTCTTTAGACGAACTAATTAATTGAACCTCGAAATTTTCAGGTGACACAAGTAATGAAATAACAAAAGAAATTTATCTTGCAGTGCAAAACTTTGAAAATAGACTCATACTAACAGTTGCTAGTCCTACCTTACTAAAATACACAGGCAATATAATTTATATTGCAGACTAGTAGCTCACAAGTTCCGTATATGTATATTCAGCTAAATTAATGTTTGCAGTGAGGCAGTCTGAAGATAGTTTTTATGTTTCCCTTCACTGATTTGCGTTAGAGGACAAGTAGTAACGGTAATGCTGCGTGTTTCAACTGTGGCTCGCATTAACTTAAACTGATCTCAGAGTGTATGAAATAACAAATCTACACATATTCTTACACATGTATGCATTAAATTCAGACACTGATTAGTAAATAATGTATATTTTCATTAACTGCATATTACAGTATATTATTATTACTGTTATTCTACATTAACGATTTATTATCAGGCTTCAATGTGTGTTCATATTGGTGTTTTTATGTAGATAGTGTAAGGCAGAGCAGCACCAGAGAAATTCGTTTATCAGTGTATGTTGTTGTCGACTAGATGGACGTGAGCGTAGTGGTAACGATGTGCTATTGGCGTGTAAACCAGCTCTAAAGAGACAATAACCCAGTTGAGTTTAGTTCAAATACAATGTAGCGGCAGTTGGATATTGAAGAGAGCTACGTCAGTATCATGCACAGAACAGAATACATTGGTACAGATTCAGTGAAGAGCGTATCAAGAAAATACAGGGATTCAACAGCCTTTTATAGCTATTTACAAAAACGGCAATGATTTATTTCAAATTATCATCGTTCTGCAGTCTTGTGTAACCTCGTCAGATTTTGGTAGCACGCTCCTGTGACTGTGTGTTCTTCCTACTAGCACCACACTTCGGCAATCCTAAGAAACACTCCACGTCATTTGCCCGATGACGGATGGCTCTCAGAATTTTTCAGTGGTGGTGAATCTACGTGTTTAAGCTATTTTCTTTACTCCTGTATCTCGTGGTCATGATGATATACACAGCACATATCTATATTCATTAGGCGCCTAAAGAAGACTGACATGACGCAGTTGCAGTGTTTCCGCTGCTGCCTCAGTCTGGCGTGTTCCAAGAGTTGGTACGAATAGAGCTGCACTCTACCAAAATTATGGTTCGGTCGTCTTGGTACAATACTCAAATAACATAGTAAATGGAAAGACTACCGGTACTACTGGTAAGCACTAGTACGGAAGGAAACGCAAATGAATGCGTGAGATAGAAATTGGGATCCGATGACTTTTCTATGCTTTTCGCTTGTTTGTTTGTTTTGCACGTAATTAGAACGCACTTCCATTAGTGTTAGTCCATTGTATATCCTTAAAAATTGTAAATTGCATTTTACAATTAAAAAAAATTGGTTATTCATGATACTTCTGTGCTTTTATGAAACCAAAGCAATTACTTTTGATGCGAGTACAGTTTATATTCACAAACATAGAAAAATCCATATTATTATTTTTGTTTTTTGAACTCAATAGAATGTTTCACATCATGATCGAAGGCAAAAGTTTCCTGTTTTTACTGATAGGTGCGAAAGTTGTTTATGAATAACAGAAACATGTTTTATACAAGTTCGACGAAATATTGAATAGATGTTTGGTATGTTTTTGTTTTGGATTTTTTAATTTATTTTTTAAATTTTACCTTTTTTTGAGGAAATTGGGTTCTCTGGCGCAACATGACAAATCTGTATTTTATTTTATTTGTACTACATCGTCCCCACGTTCATGTTACAAATCAACAATTTTCAAATGAAACCTGAATTAAACATTGAAAATTTATTTTTTCCTGTAAATGCTGTTTATTTTTAAGTAACGGAAAGAAGGTTAACAACGTATAACAGAAACGCACAGTAGGTTATACAGCCATTTATCTATCCTTGCGTGATTTATATATCCTTACTGATTTATATATCCTTACTGATCGCATATGCAAACATAGCGATCAAAATGAGGTAACGCCCAATAGGTATGCAACACTCCTACTGTACAAGTAACATTGTTACGATCTAAACTCACCAAATCTTCTAGAAAAACTACAATAGTCTCAGCTTGCTTGTGAAAGGCTATGGTAGCCTACTGTGGTATTACAATTCTGGGTATGAGCTGTCGGGAAATCTAGAGGGCGGCGGTGTTTGGCATGTTCAAAACATCATTCAATATATTTTGACTAATGTTCAGTCTTGATCACACCATTTATGTTTCAATGATATAGGTAACCGGTTTCGGTTATTTTTACATAACCATCATCAGACCTGTGGATTAATTTTAGGAAATACTAGAAACCAATCTTTAAATAAGATGAAAGTGTCTAATGACGTCAAAATTTAAGAAGATAAAATATAACAAGATAAAATAAAATTAATCATACCCATGGTTCCCTTAGGATGGTAGGCGGAGCTCCTCAGCTGCTACAAAGTTAACTGATGGTTATGAGTGCTGAGCACGAGCTTAAATATGCAGAGGCTCCGCCTACTTCCTGTCACACTACTTCACAACTGCCAATCAGCGTTCATAATATGACTCCATCGTCAAAGTATAAAAGTAGGAAATACACTAATAACATAAAATTGATTCATTTAAAATGTCTGATTAACAGATGGTATGTGTACAGTTTATTTATATTTTAGATAAAAACAGTAAACTACGATGTGTAACAGTTGTGCCCTCTATGGGCAACCTTAATACTATTACAGTGTCAGTTACATCAAAGATGTGAAAGTCCTTGGAGTTGTGGTATATACCGATTATACCGAGTCGCCTATATCACAATTGCATCTTTGTTGGATGCTGCAGAATCGTCTTACTTTAACTGTAGTTTTCATAGCAATATTCTTTATAGCAGTAGGGTAGCAGCCAAGAGTACGTTCCGCATTATGTATGTCTCAATAACTGATAAAACCGCTGATTAAATTTTTAGAACTCATCGATCTAATAGTTTTTATAATAATCAATGTCAATTTAATAATTTTTTTATGTTGTACAGCATATTTTACATACATAGCTTTTGCCATGGGTATAACTAGTCTTACATTTTAAAACAAAAGAGGAGGTGCTTTTATTATAAAATATCGTCAAAAAGGTCGTAAAAATATTTTTTGCGAAAATCTAATTGTTCATTGAGCAGCATTGATGATTTGGTTTTCAAATGAGCGTATATCTCGATTTCTTCTAAGATATTCATAAGTATGCCCTTATTTGCATAATGAAGAACTTGTAAATTCTGCTCTACTGTCCCCTCAGCATGATTGTTGATTGCTATACGATAGCCGAATACAGATTTTGTTCGTGAGGTACCCGACGTATGTTCTTTGTACCTTACTGCAAAATTTCGACCTGTTTGGCCGATGTATATTTTCTCACAGTCTCTACATTGGATCCTGTACACTCCTGATCTGGTAAATTTTCCATTATCTTTACTTACGGTATGTCTTAATTTTTGTTGTAAAGTATTATCAGTTGTAAATGCTATTGTTATTCGAGAATTTTTGAATGAATTAGTAATTCTATCTGATATGTTTCCCATATATGTCATCTCATATATTTTGGATTACCTATTAGTGGAGTACTTTGTGATTGTTGCACTTTATTAAAAATGATATCTACCTGTCGTGTGGTCATTTCCTTTTTGATCTCATTAGCTTCTAGCGATAATTTTAGTATTTGGTGTATCATAGACTTAAAAAATGCTTTTTTATACTTGTCAGGATGACATGATGTGGCATTAATAATAACATCAGTGGTTGTAGGTTTCCTGTATATGGTGAAGAAATGTTTCCCATTGTCATTAGTTATAGTGAGATCTAGGTAGTTAATAGATCTTCGATTTTCATGCTCAACCGTAAATTGTAACTTCGGATTCATAGAGTTTAATTTTATATCAAGCTTCTCAATTTCATCTTTTGAATCATTATAAAGCAATAATGTATCATCTACATATCGCTTGTAATATATGATTTTATTTGCGATATCATGGTTATTTTTCAGGAATTGCATCTCAATGTGATTCACGAAAATGTCTGCAACTGTCCCAGCCAAAGAATTGCCCATTGCTAAGCCATCTTTCTGACAATAGATTTTAGTATTAAAAGGTAAATAATTGTAATCTAAAGTGCATTCAAGCAGTTCTATAAATTCGGTTATTTCGTCTTTAGTCATATTTTTGTATTGTACTAAGTTATCCCTGATTATATTAATCGTCTCATTAATGGGTGTATTTGTATACAAAGTTTTAATATCTAATGAGACGAAACTTGCACTAGTTGGAATGCCTATATTGTGGATTTGTTGTGCTAATTCATAACTGTGTTTGATACTGAAATTGCTGTCATATATATAGAATGCTTTCAAAATTTTATGAAGTTTCATATTTAGTTTATATGAAGGACTACTTTTGTAGTTGACAATAGGTCGTATAGATTTCTCTTTTTTATGCAGCTTAATCTGTGACCTTAATTTAGGTATTTGGGGATTCATATTTTTCATCATATTCTTTTCTTCAGGGGTCAAGAGGTGAATATTTTCATCAACTAATTTCTTGATCTTTATCTGGAACTTTGGAGTGGGGTCTTTAGTTACTTCAACGATCCCATTTTCATTAAAAAATGAGAGTGTTTTAAATATATAATCGTCTTCTTTAATAATAACAAGGGTATTTCCTTTATCGGCCTTTACTATAATTGCTTTCTCTGCTAGTAGCTTATTATTGATATTTTTAAGTGTTTTATCTTCAGTTTTTCTATGCAGTTTATTTTTCTCTTTTAGAATTAAATCTTTCGTTTTTAGGGCTTACATGCTTCAGGTTTATTTATGTTCGATATTTTGCTTGTTGCTATAACATCAGCAATTATGTGTTTAACATTCGTATTATTTAGTGGGGGAGTTAAGTTATATTTTAAGCCTTTGTCAAGTACCGACATGTCGGACTTTGTGAACTGAATATCTGTAAGATTCATTGTCCTTGGATAAAATTGATGTATATTGCTGACATTTTCTAAAATCTTATTTTGTTGTTTAGCAACGAGTAAATCAATTTTTCTTTGATGTCTTTGGGTAATCGCTTTACTCTTGGCTGCTACCCTACAGCTATAAAGAATATTGCTATGAAAACTACAGTTAAAGTAAGACGATTCTGCAGCATCCAACAAAGATGCAATTGTGATATAGGCGACTCCGTATAATCGATATATACCACAACCCCAAGGACTTTCACATCTTTGATGTAACTGACACTGTAATAGTATTAAGGTTGCCCATAGAGGGCACAACTATTACACATCGTAGTTTACTGTTTTTATCTAAAATATAAATAAGCTGTACACATACTAAATATCTGTTAACCAGACATTTTAAATGAATCAATTTTATGTTATTAGTGTATTTCCTACTTTTATACTTTGACGATGGAGTCATATTATGAACGCTGATTGGCAGTTGTGAAGTAGTGTGACAGGAAGTAGGCGGAGCCTCTGCATATTTAAGCTCGTGCTCAGCACTCGTAACCATCAGTTAACTTCGTAGCAGCTGAGGAGCTCCGCCTACCATCCTAAGGGAGGCATGGGTATAATTAATTTTATTTTATCTTGTTATATTTTATCTTGTTAAATATTGACGTCATTAGACACTTTCATCTTATTTAAAGTTTGGTTTCTAGTATTTCCTAAAATTAATCCACAGGTCTGATGATGGTTATGTAAAAATAACCGAAACCGGTTACCTATATCATTGAAACATAAATGGTGTGATCAAGACTGAACTTTAGTCAAAATATAATAATCTATTGATCACTGTTTTCCATAAATGTGTACCAAAATTGTAAAATCATTCAATATGTTGAAAACTGATCCACGACTGATTTTTCACTTTTGCCACTCTCGCGTCGTACGTTTTCAAGTATCAAGGCCTCATGAGCCCAATTCTTCACAGAGAGGTTGTCGGCCGCTTCGTTCTTCGTCATTCGTGCTTAGCTGACCACAATCGAAGCGTCTACGCCACATTACCATGTGGCGAGTTTTCCATAGTAGCATTTTATTTTATTATCACTCATAGCGAAGCCACACATACTTTAACGCTTTCTTATCACGACTTTCCATATCTTTGGAGCATCTTGTCTAGACGGTTTACCTGCAAACGAAATGCTGATAAAAGAATTGGGGCAGTCCATGTAGTATTCGAATGGTTAAGACAGTGTCTTCATGAATAAAGACCTAAAGCTGCATAACAGCTTCTTGGTGTACAGAGCTGCTGTCATTTCTACGTTGCAGTATGGTTGCGAAACCTGGACAATCTATCGCTGTGTATCAAAAATCTTGAGCGCTCCCACCAACAAAAATAAGATACATCTTGAACATTAAGTTGGATGACCATGTAACCTACATTGAAGTTCTCGAGAAAGCGCATCTAAACAGCACTAAGGCAACCATAATCGATCATCGACTGATGAGGGTAGGCCATGTTCATCGTATGAGTGATACAAGGCTCTCTCACTAAGTCCTTTATCCTGAACTCTGCTCTGGCAGCAGACCTCATGGAGCCCCTCTGGAGCGCTCTAAGGACCAGATAAAACACATCATGAAGGCTATTGGTATAAGCATACAAATATAGGATGAATATACTGCGGACCGCTTGCTGTGGAGGAACAGTACGTCCACCGCTATCAACTTCTTTGAAGGAGAAAGCTGCAGACATGGACAGGCCAAACGACAAGCAAGAAAGCTCCGTCAGTCACAACTCCTCCGTCCTCTAAGAATTCAGTGCGATCTGTAAGGACGCATGTTTTAAGCCAGGAGTGGTCTGCTCAGCTAACGGAAACACATCCACAAGTTGAGCTGAAATGATCATTTTATGAAGGAAGAAGTTGTGCATTCTCGGAATCGAATTGTAGCCGACGACGATGGCGACCGTGACCCCAACACTGCTGAAAGTTTTAGCAGCAGTACGTTATTGTCCATATTTCCTATACATCTTTCTGTTATTAATGAGGAAGCATTAGTTTCTGATTCTACTGTGACGATTATCTCTAATCGAAGGTGGGAAGTGAAAGCTCGTAATACATAACTGAGGTCCACCATCAACCACGGATCCCTGCAAATGACTGCTTTGGCCTGTAATCAGGTGTGTAATTGAGCTGTTTTAACTGTTTCACTTGAGAAGCTGCGGGTGTATTTCTGATTTTCCCTTGGAAGACTGGGTTCCAGAAGTACTGAACGCCGCTTCCCTTCAATGTGGGTATTCGTGATCATCACTGTAGTACATTTCATGGTTGCTGAAATGGAAGATGACCGCAATGTCTCTCGCACTCAGTCCTCTCCATTACCTCATGTGGAAACAGCTAAAATCAGTAGTTTATGTGGGCCGCAATGGAAACAGTTGTGCAATTTGTTGCGAAGAAACTTTTGCGCGAATGTGGGACAATATCACTTGCTGATGTTAACTATCTTTTGAGGTTACTGGTCGTCGTCATTTAGAACAGCTGTTGTAAGAGAAGAGACAGTACATACACTGCTGGCCACCGTAAATGCAACACCAAGAAAGACAAGAGGTAGCACAACAAGATTTATTTTGTAGATAACATGTTGACCAAGTATCAAATGATTACGTTTACAGACGTCTGTGATATGTGGTTCCTGCCAGAATCAGTAGCCAGAGTAGCCGCCATTGTTGGAGATCACCGCTGCCACACGTCTCGGCATTGAGTCAAAGAGACGTTGGATGTGTTCCTGGGGTACAGCAGCCCAAGCAGCTTCCACAAGTTGCCAAAGATCATCTGGTGTGGCAGCTGGGGATGTAATCTGGGTCACTCGTTGAGCAACCATGGACCACATGTTTTCTATCGGCGAAAGATCCGGAAAGCGAGCCGGCCAGGGAAGCAATTCAATCTGGTTATTGACGAAGAACCTTTGGACAATGCGTGCCACGTATGGTCACGCATTATCCTGTTGAAATATGGCTGTGGCCGAGCCCTGAAGGTAAGGAAGGACAACTGGCTCCAGCACCTCGGATATGTAGCGCCGGCTATTTAAAGTACCGGCAATGCATACTAGAGGCGTGCGAGAGTAATATCCAACACCGCCCCATACCATAATACCCGGTGCAAGACCAGTGTGGCGGTGCATAATGCAGCTGTCCAGCATCCTCTCTCCACGGTGTCTCCACACTCGAATCTGACCATCGTGGTGCTGCAGACAGAAGCGTGCCTCGTCAGTAAAGACAACGTCATTCCATTCTGCCGTCCACATCCGTCTGTCATCACACCATTGGCGACGGAGACGTCTGTGGTTCTGCGTCAATGGTAGACGAAGCAATGGACGTCTTGCGGACAGACCACTCTGCTGTAAACGGCGTCGAATGGTACGCGCAGACACTGGATGATGCGTTACAGACGCAATGTGCTGTGCTATGGTTCGGGATGTCACTGAGCGATCCGTCACTGCCATGCGCACAATTTGCCTATCAGCACGTGCAGTGGTGCACCGAGGTGAATGCGATCGACCACGTCGGTCCGTCGTACCCTCCTGCATCCAACGGTCACATATCCGCATTACAGTTGTTTGGTTTCGTCCAACACGACTAGCGATTTCTCTGTATGATAATCCACAATCTCGGTAAGCCACTATCCTTCCTCTGTCGAACTCGGATACTTGATCAAAAGATGTTCGCTGTTGTCTACGAGGCATAACTGATCGTCTTGTGAAACAACCACAAGGTAAACGCACATGCCGAACGTACACTCGTCGAAATCGCCAAGCCTTAAATGGCGCTATGAGGTGGCGCCACAGGCGCGCGTGATGTGCGTCTCCGCTGAAATTCTAATCAGTTGCATATCTCATCGCTGCAAACCCATGGTGTAAATTTCACTTGATTCGGATGCTTCCTTCAGGGTGTTGCATTTACGGTGGCCAGCAGTGTAGATATTTCGGTATTGAGAGTGACGTAACAGTAATTCAAAACTGTTAATAAATGCGTACAATAATACGACTATGAGTACAGCAATGTAAATAACACGTACGCTACAGTGTAGCATTTAAGGAGATGAACTGAGGGTAAAAGTAATGGCATTGTGAAAAGACCGAATACCGAAAGTATGTTTACTCCAAGATTACTTCAGGTAACTAATATTTTCTGCGTCAGACAAGCATTTCTTACTTTAAGATTAATTTCTGCGGTCTTATACTGTATCAGCCTATTTTTCCGCGCAAGATGGTAACCACACACAGCATAAAAAGTCAGAGTAACTGAGGGTCTTACAAACCATCGACAATGTTTTAGAAACTACGAAAACAAACAATTCTATAAAAAAACACAGCGCTAGGATCTGCGTCATTGTTGAGTTTTTTTCACATCTGTTATAGGTTATCATATTTAATTTATGCACATGTAAATGGTCTTCTTTGGAAAGTGTCAAGAGGTATCTCGCTATGTAGTTCAGTAGACTTCATGGTCAGATTAAAATAATTCGCTATTATGAAAAGTTTTTAAATTTACGGTTTAGAAAGCGTAAAAGAACTTCATACCTTGGCGTATAGCTGCTGTGATGGGTTGATCTGGTACGACGAGGCAGTCGTCCCCTTTTCTAAGAGCAACGTCATCCACAGCTATGTCTCCTAGAAATCCGTTCCCTCGGGTAGCTTCAATGATTACCTGATAGACAATATAAAGATAATTTTAGTGCAGTTGTAAATTGATCGTAAAAGATAATACATTTATTGAAAGTGAAGAAAAACCAGAGACGTGAAGCAGTCTAATATAGGCACGCAAAATGAATCTATTCATGTAAAACAATTAGCATAAAAGAATCCATGTCATTTATAAAAACAGTTTGTCCCTAATGTCTATCATCATTAGCACCCCTGCCGGCCGTTGTGGTCAAGCGGTTCTAGGCGCTTCAGTCTGAAACCGCGCGACCGCTACGGTCGCAGGTTCGAATCCTGCCTCGGGCAAGGATGTGTGTGATGTCCTTAGGTTAGTTAGGTTTAAGTAGTTCTAAGTTCTACGGGACTGATGACCTCAGATGTTAAGTCCCATAGTGCTCAGAGCCATTTGAACCATTTGAACCATTAGCACCCCTATTTTGTAGGTGACAGAAAATTAGTCCTGTTACTGTCAGGGTCTGATATTTGCTAATAGTTGATTTAAACCAAATTCACCAAAATTTAAAAGAAGGCATTTGATTCGTAGGTGGACGCTGTCATCTATTAAGAAGAAAAGGGACGGAAAGCAGATATTGTTGTGATAGTGTGTGTGTTTGTGGTTTACGGGCGCTAAACAGCGGGGTCATCAGCGCCCATTGTTGTGATAGGAAACATTAAAGTCATGTACACAAAGCCTCCTTGAAGTAACGATATGGTTTGATTTAAGATGGAACAAATTAGGCGGTTAGTAAGAAGGTCTATTTATACGCTGGCATGAAGAAATTTATGATAGATCCAAGTGGTATCTTTGGCTCAAAGAAATTTATTTCATTGTAAATACTTCGTCAACTTTTTTTTGTGATCTGGGACATTTCTCTGTTTTCTCAGCCTTAATTATCTAATCAGGCAGTTGAGTCTTAGTGTACTATCGATTAGTCGCCAATTGATGAGAGTTTTACCGTTAACTGTTAAGTTATATAGGAGAAAATAAGAGCGTTATTTGTTTTGTAAAATCCAGGGAACATGATGACTCACAGAAATGCTTTCACTGTATAACTAAACTTCTAGTAAAACTATAAGTAGCATTCACAATCAAAAACTTTTAAATATTAAGAAGGAAAAGTCGCTCTGCGACACTCATTGACGCATTTATCATTTTTGTATATGTAGATGCCGGCCGCTGTGGCCGAGCGTTTCTAGGCACTTCAGTCCGGTACCGCGCTGCTGCTACGGTCGCAGGTTCGAATCCTGCCTTGAGCATGGATGTGTGTGATGTCCTTAGGTTAGTTAGGTTTTAGTTCTAAGTGTAGGGGACTGATGACCTCAGAAGTTAAGTCCCATAGCGCTCAGAGCGATTTGAACCTTTTTTTGTGCATGTAGATGCTGTGTCCAGGAACATTAATATCAATTATGCAGTTCTTTTGTGCTGTTTTAGTGTTGCTATAACGTCTTAAGGTAAAACACAATGGTGCTGATACGGTGTGTGCAGAGAGAATAGTGAAAATAAAGCAGCATAAAACGTTGGATTTAGTGCTATATCGAGTACGCGGCGATAAAGAATGCAGTGTTAGATGATGAATTAAGTCGTGACTTAGCATAAAGAACGTTCCAGATGCTGAAGTGAAGTGATTCAGGATACTCATAAAAATTTCTCCTCGTAAATGCACTGTAAAACAATGAGACACACAGTAACGTGATGTATAAGGGCATCAAGAGGGCATGCAACGGTAGAGTGAAATCGGCTGCGTGAGTCTGGATAGCCGATTCCGTTAATTGCGAGGAACGTCGGACTGCCGATGTCACGGTGGCCCGATATTGGATCCAATCGGCACACGCTGCTTCACTCCTCCGGTCGACGAGTTCTGCCAACACGGTGAAAGGATCGACGCAGTAGAGTGAGGCACATTGAAAGAGCAGTACTTACCTCCATACATATACACTGAAGTCGCTTGCTCGCGTCCGTCTGCATACGCACGCTAATCTCACGAACTACTGTACAGATTCTGATCCGGTTTTAACTAATAGATACGCTGATTCACGAGGAATGTATTTATATAATTTACAAATATTTCGTACAACTTGTCTGGATTATGATGAATTAAAATTAAGTTGTGAAATCAGTGCCATTGCCATCTAGAAAACAACCACAATAACGCGAGAGAGCGGTAGTGCGTCGAAAATGCAGCAAGCGGCATGTAATTCCCATCTGGTGTCGTGATATACGAGGTGCATTCAAGTTCTAAGGCCTCCGATTTTTTTCTAATTAACTACTCACCCGAAATCGATGAAACTGGCGTTACTTCTCGACGTAATCGCCCTGCAGACGTACACATTTTTCACAGCGCTGACGCCATGATTCCATGGCAGTGGCGAAGGCTTCTTTAGGAGTCTGTTTTGACCACTGGAAAATCACTGAGGCAATAGCGGCACGGCTGGTGAATGTGCGGCCACGGAGAGTGTCTTTCATTGTTGGAAAAAGCCAAAAGTCACTAGGAGCCAGGTCAGGTGAGTAGGGAGCATGAGGAATCACTTCAAAGTTGTTATCACGAAGAAACTGTTGCGTAACGTTAGCTCGATGTGCGGGTGCGTTGTCTTGGTGAAACAGCACACGCGCAGCCCTTCCCGGACGTTTTTGTTGCAGTGCAGGTTCAAAATGGTTCAAATGGCTCTGAGCACTATGGGACTTAACAGCTATGGTCATCAGTCCCCTAGAACATAGAACTACTTAAACCTAACTAACCTAAGGACATCACACAACACCCAGCCATCACGAGGCAGAGAAAATCCCTGACCCCGCCGGGAATCGAACCCGGGAACCCGGGCGTGGGAAGCGAGAACGCTACCGCACGACCACGAGATGCGGGCATTGCAGTGCAGGAAGGAATTTGTTTTTCAAAACATTTTCGTAGGATGCACCTGTTACCGTAGTGCCCTTTGGAACGCAATGGGTAAGGATTACACCCTCGCTGTCGCAGAACATGGACACCATCATTTTTTCAGCACTGGCGGTTACCCGAAATTTTTTTGGTGGCGGTGAATCTGTGTGCTTCCATTGAGCTGACTGACGCTTTGTTTCTGGATTGAAAAATGGCATCCACGTCTCATCCATTGTCACAACCGACGAAAAGAAAGTCCCATTCATGCTGTCGTTGCGCGTCAACATTGCTTGGCAACATGCCACACGGGCAGCCATGTGGTCGTCCGTCAGCATTCGTGGCACCCACCTGGATGACACTTTTCGCATTTTCAGGTCGTCATGCAGGATTGTGTGCACAGAACCCACAGAAATGCCAACTCTGGAGGCGATCTGTTCAACAGTCATTCGGCGATCCCCCAAAACAATTCTCTCCACTGTCTCAATCATGTCGTCAGACCGGCTTGAGCGAGCCCGAGGTTGTTTCCGTTTGTTGTCACACGATGTTCTGCCTTCATTAAACTGTCGCACCCACGAACGCACTTTCGACACATCTATAACTCCATCACCACATGTCTCCTTCAACTGTCGATGAATTTCAATTGGTTTCACACCACGCAAATTCAGAAAACGAATGATTGCACGCTGTTCAAGTAAGGAAAACGTCGCCATTTTAAGTATTTAAAACAGTTCTCATTCTCGCCGCTGGCGGTAAAATTCCATCTGCCGTACGGTACTGCCATCTCTGGGACGTATTGACAATGAATGCGGCCTCATTTTAAAACAATGTGCATGTTTCTATCTCTTTCCAGTCCGGAGAAAAAAAATCGGTGGCCTTAGAACTTGAATGCACCTCGTGCGGCTTGGGCGTTTTATAGCTGTGCAACACACTTACAGGATCACTGTTTCTAAACCCCGTAATCGTGTCCCATTCCGACGCGTAAGTTTGAAATTCAGCCCGAAGGTGCCCACAAACTTCCTCAATGATGCAAAAGCTTGGCGCCCTGAACCGTCATCTTCGGGTACGACGAAGCTTCAGACAGCAAAGTGAAGGCACTTGCGAAAAGAAAGCTGGCGCTCAGAGGTTGATGTGTCGTGTAAGGTGGGTTAATTATGTGATTCTTGAAGTTTTACCAGCGTACTGAATATTCTATGAGGTTTCGGGATTGCAGCCGGCTGTGTTGACTTCTTGACACACTATTTCGGCTGGCAACCGTCCACCCATCTTCAAGAATGATAGTTCACGGTGTCTGCTTTGTAGCAAAAAATTGGCGTGGAGACGCATGCGCATTGGCGCCCGTCACAGGATCATTCCCTATCGAAATCCGCGCCCTCTGCAAATACTGTTCCATCCGTTGCGCGCAGGAGCATGTGCATAACTGAAACTACATATCAGCCCTCTATCTGAACGCGCGCTCGCTGCGCCAGAAACAGACGTTAGATTTTGCCATACTTGTCGTTATGAATAAAATCCAAGTTTGATGTCGCATCGAAGTCACGCTTTTGCACCATTACGGAGGAAGGTCTTAGGCGCCTTTGAGCCAAATTTCATAGTTATGCGTCGGAATGGAAGACAATTTCGGGTTTCGAAAAGTTATCCTTTAATTCTGTTACGCTGGATGTATGCTTCAGCCGCACCTTTTGCAACCCGCTAATGAAACCAAAATTGTACGTGTGTTTCAACTGTTTCCTGAAGATGGGAACTGTTATTGGTTCAAATGGCTCTGAGCACTATGGGACTTAACTTCTGAGGTCATCAGTCCCCTAGAACTTAGAACTACTTAAACCTAACTAACCTAAGGACATCACACACATCCATGCCCGAGGCAGGATTCGAACCTACGACCGTAGCGGTCGCGCGGCTCCAGACTGTAGCGCCTAGAACCGCTCGGCAAATCCGGCCGTCCATAACTCTTATTTACAAGAGGTATTAACCAAGGTTGGAGAAGTGAAACAAATACGTACCGTAAAGAACGTTGATCGAGTGAACAGAAATTGTAGTGTTTAAACGGTATTAGATCGATTGAAATGCATGTAAGGCAAAATATTCTCTCTCATCTAATTGTTTGTGGATACGAGGTGCATTTTACTTACAGATTAGAGATAGGAACATGTATCGTCTGTAACGAAAGTGGCCTTCAAAGAACGAATTGCTAAAACGAATTTTCGTTTACAAAAATTCGTTAGAGCAGCGCAGGAAACACGTTATTTGAACTCGTGACGGAGAACTAAGTGATGGATGCCGAAAGGTCAAGCTGTAGTATGGTGGTACAACAGGAGCCAAAACCACCAGCTTCAGATTTTCCTTCGTTATCCTCAAAATCGGAAGCAAAAAACCCACACCCTACTCTTGATGCGCTTCCGCTAAAGAAACAAGCTGCGTCGAACGTGTGATGAAAGCAGTGGGGACGAAGATGTACCCAATTTAGAGCAAATCGTGCTGAAAGAGAAAGAGAATCTGAGACCGATACCTGAAACTAACGACTCAAAACAACAGCAGAAGCGGTCAAGGCAGCAGCGCCGAAAGCCACACCGACGAAAGCGTAGGCAGCTCGTTAGACACTATCCAGAGGCCAATTTGACGCGGCACGTGCAGCTGCCAGAGGCCAAAACAAAACAAGTGCAACTACAAGAACGAACTTTCGATAAGCAAAACAAGGGAAATAATGATTCTGCAGTAACAGAACGGTGCCCGTCTCTAACCTAAAACAAACACGACGAAAAACTCAAAACAAAGACTCCAAAGACGTCAGTGGTGCTACTTATCAAAACGAAACCCGGTCAGAGACTCAGATGGAGATTTAATGAGACCTCAAACGTTTATTCAGCTTTAAAACCAACACTGCAATACTGCAATGTAGATACTCGAAAGCTAAGTAATCTACTAATGTAACGTACCTCTTCTGTAATATTTACTGATGTGCTGTGAGTTGTACATGTATGAGAAACAAGGACTGTAAATTTTCATGGATTGCAATGCCACAGGTCTTTCGCAATAAAGTTCTATCCACAAAAAAAAAAAAAAAAAAAAAAAAAAATTGTGGTGGGATCGAATCCAGGCTGCGTTACTTTCTCTCACTATATCTTTTACCCTAGCATTCACCTTTCAATGATGTGTTTTCCTTTATTCCAACCTGGTTGTGATCCAACACACTCTAGCAGTACTAAAATATGGGACGCACTAGCGTTCTATAAGCCGTCTCTTTTATACATGAGCAACACTTTCCCAAAATTCTCCTAATAAAACGAAGTCGAGCGTTCGCTTTTCCTATACCAGCTCGACGTGCTCATTCCGCAACACATCTCTTTGCAGCCTTACTCCTAGATATTTAATCTTTGTGATTGTGTCAAACAACGCACTATTAATGCTGTATTCGAAAGTTACAAGATTATTTTTCCTGCTCATACGCATTAACTTAGTTTTTTCTACACTTAGAGCAATTTGCCACTTATCATACGAAAGAGAAATTCTAAGTGCCGCGCGGGATCAGCCGAGCGGTCTCAGGCGCTGCGGTCTTGGACTGTGCGGCTGGTCCCGGCGGAGGTTCGAGTCCTCCCTCGGGCATGGGTGTGTGTGTTTGTCCTTAGAATAATTTAAGTAGTGTGTAAGCTTAGGGACTGATGACCTTAGCAGTTAAGTCCCATAAGATTTCACACACATTTGAACATTTTTTTGATGTGGAGTTAAGCATTCCGAAATATGACAATTTCAGAATCCAAATTTCTGCCTCCCTCAGATTAGTAATCGCAATCCGTATTATTAATTCACTGAAAATTCTTCCTGTAGTGTCGGCAGACTTGCCAACACTACGCACACTAATTGAAAGAGGCGGCCAAGATGCACGCGCTAACTCACGAAGGATGGAGTGAGGTCTGAAACAGGAGACTTAATGAATGCTTCTTGAATACTTAACTTTTAATCCCTCATTGTATACATCGTTCTTGATGAGCCATCTGGAGATTGTGGCGATACAAGTGAGACTCTTTAGATACATGCAATGTTACAAATGGCGCCTTGCTAGATCGTAGCCATGGACTTAGCTGAAGGCTATTCTAACTGTCTCTCGGCAAATGAGAGAAAGGCTTCGTCAGTGTAGTCGCTAGCAACGTCGTCGTACAACTGGGGCGAGTGCTAGTCAGTCTCTCGAGACCTGCCTTGTGGTGGCGCTCGGTCTGCGATCCTGACAGTGGCGACACGCGGGTCCGACATGTACTAATGGACCGCGGCCGATTTAAGCTACCACTTAGCAAGTGTGGTGTCTGGCGGTGACACCACACTTCCAACAATAGGCTGCGAGTTACTCATCTTTAGAGTGTCGTAATAAGTATGACCGATAACGATAAGATAACCACCTCATTATTTGGCTGTGATGTGAGATTTAAAATATGAAATAATCAAATATTTTTAACAGTAGTTTGAGAACAGTTGTATAGCGAAAAAACATGCGAATCCAAAAATGTGGTGTTTTATTTTTTATGCTAGAAAGAAAACTTTTTCGGAAAACTACTTTGCTTCGTTTTCATATAGTAAGTTCTTTCAGAAGCGCAGCAGATGACTCAACTTTCAGCTTTCTGCCCTCCTAGAATCAAACCTAGATGTGGACAAGATTCTTTGTGTGACATGGCGAAGAAACCTACCATAAAGAGTCCATGACAAAAAATTGCGACAATGAGTCTCAACAAATGCATCATAGAGCGTACTAAACTTCTCAAGAAATGTGCTGTAACACGGCCTAAATATATACTATCATACCCAAAGTATCCGAAAGATCTGAACTGCGTTATGCATGATTTACATGCAGCCCACATAACGTAGCTGTCTTGCAAGTGCTCTAATATCTTCGCGGAACAATCGTTTGACTGTACAAAATGGATACTACAAGAGATCACTAGAGAACACTGTTCTTTATGATAATAAGTCCAGATGTAAACCAACACCATAATATTACAAACGTTAAGAAACACTTCATTAGAGATGAGACAGTCCTTAACGCTTGTAAACTCAATTTTACAACAGTAAGTCACATTTCAAAATCACTACCATATTCATTAGAATTTGAGTTAACTAACACCGTCTCATAGGTCATTTCAACAGGAAAAATTAAACATTTCTATGAACAAGAGTCTCTGAGACAATATCTGGACTCCTAAGGTCTATAAAAATTCGAACTATTTTTGCTTTTTAAAAGGTATATCCAAACCTGTGAAACGTCGTTCCTGAAACGAGTGGTTGATCATAAATTGGATGTTCAACAAACCAGTTAAAAGCAACACGGTTAACAGTGACAAACACTCAATGGAAACCTCAAAATGAGGAACGTATCACCAGTAATTAAAAAAAAATGGTTCATATGGCTCTGAGCGCTATGGGACTTAACATCTTAGGTCATCAGTCCCCTAGAACTTAGAACTACTTAAACCTAACTAACCTAAGGACATCACACACATCCATGCCCGAGGCAGGATTCGAACCTGCGACCGTAGCAGTCGCGCGGTTCCAGACTGAAGCGCCTAGAACCGCTCGGCCACACCGGCCGGCAGTAATTTCTCTGCACTCATGACTGAGCAATTATTTGTGCACATGTTTGAACCTTTAACGACATGATGAACATTTTTGTTTTGGATCTGCAGTGAAACCAAGCACCTATAGTCTTAATAACTAACCAATGCTATTGTGGTTGACAGAGACCAGATCACAGCAACGTTCGTCATTGATGACTAGGCATAAGGAGTCGTGAAATATCGAAGTTTTCGCCAGTATCAGTTACCAAATCTGAACTTGAAAACGTTTGTGTTCTGCCTGGAATCCTCTTATTACTCATATCTCTTTGTTAGCTAACCACGTAAAATGTTTAATGTAATTCCAGGTAACAAAGTCTGCATGTGTTTTAAACGAAGTGCCATGATGTAAACTTTTATGATGCGGACTTGAACCCAGTGTGTAATCATATTGTTAAGTAAGTAAAACCATATGTTAGATATCGAATTGTTTCACCAGCAGGGAGATGTCTGAATCTGAAATGAGGTTACAGTATTTTTACTTGACGAGTTATCGAACCCGGCATATATCGCCGTTGGCTTCTGTCCGCGAATTGTTTGCTCACCAGCAGTTAGATGTGTGCATGTTTGACTAGAAATACGTCATCTATCGTTAATTTTGACAATACGTCAAGAGTCATAAAAAATGGAAATAATTTGTCACTAATTGTTCGGTGTGCATATGCTAGGGCTTGAAACGAAACCGTGAATATTTTTGTGCTGGACGAGGATTCGAACACACATATGTGCCTTTCCTCGAGACCGGGAGGAGTTTGCAATCTTGGGGAAAGCAAAGAAGTGAGCACACTATTATTCTGTATGAGTAAGATACCACGAAAGAGGAGATCCAGCACCAAACTTTTCAATGGCTCAATTTCAAATACACTCCTGGAAATGGAAAAAAGAACACATTGACACCGGTGTGTCAGACCCACCATACTTGCTCCGGACACTGCGAGAGGGCTGTACAAGCAATGATCACACGCACGGCACAGCGGACACACCAGGAACCGCGGTGTTGGCCGTCGAATGGCGCTAGCTGCGCAGCATTTGTGCACCGCCGCCGTCAGTGTCAGCCAGTTTGCCGTGGCATACGGAGCTCCATCGCAGTCTTTAACACTGGTAGCATGCCGCGACAGCGTGGACGTGAAGCGTATGTGCAGTTGACGGACTTTGAGCGAGGGCGTATAGTGGGCATGCGGGAGGCCGGGTGGACGTACCGCCGAATTGCTCAACACGTGGGGCGTGAGGTCTCCACAGTACATCGATGTTGTCGCCAGTGGTCGGCGGAAGGTGCACGTGCCCGTCGACCTGGGACCGGACCGCAGCGACGCACGGATGCACGCCAAGACCGTAGGATCCTACGCAGTGCCGTAGGGGACCGCACCGCCACTTCCCAGCAAATTAGGGACACTGTTGCTCCTGGGGTATCGGCGAGGACCATTCGCAACCATCTCCATGAAGCTGGGCTACGGTCCCGCACACCGTTAGGCCGTCTTCCGCTCACGCCCCAACATCGTGCAGCCCGCCTCCAGTGGTGTCGCGACAGGCGTGAATGGAGGGACGAATGGAGACGTGTCGTCTTCAGCGATGAGAGTCGCTTTTGCCTTGGTGCCAATGATGGTCGTATGCGTGTTTGGCGCCGTGCAGGTGAGCGCCACAATCAGGACTGCATACGACCGAGGCACACAGGGCCAACACCCGGCATCATGGTGTGGGGAGCGATCTCCTACACTGGCCGTACACCACTGGTGATCGTCGAGGGGACACTGAATAGTGCACGGTACATCCAAACCGTCATCGAACCCATCGTTCTACCATTCCTAGACCGGCAAGGGAACTTGCTGTTCCAACAGGACAATGCACGTCCGCATGTATCCCGTGCCACCCAACGTGCTCTAGAAGGTGTAAGTCAACTACCCTGGCCAGCAAGATCTCCGGATCTGTCCCCCATTGAGCATGTTTGAGACTGGATGAAGCGTCGTCTCACGCGGTCTGCACGTCCAGCACGAACGCTGGTCCAACTGAGGCGCCAGGTGGAAATGGCATGGCAAGCCGTTCCACAGGACTACATCCAGCATCTCTACGATCGTCTCCATGGGAGAATAGCAGCCTGCATTGCTGCGAAAGGTGGATATACACTGTACTAGTGCCGACATTGTGCATGCTCTGTTGCCTGTGTCTATGTGCCTGTGGTTCTGTCAGTGTGATCATGTGATGTATCTGACCCCAGGAATGTGTCAATAAAGTTTCCCCTTCCTGGGACAATGAATTCACGGTGTTCTTATTTCAATTTCCAGGAGTGTATAATAAGAATCCTGTGCCGTTAAATGGCCTTTCTAACGCAAGGAAGGAAAGTGGCGACGGAGTTTCTGCTTGTTGCGACTTCCGCCTCTGCTATGGCCCAACTTACATCGGCTCTGCTCCAGTTGGTAGCGAAGGGATATGATGCTATTAATGAGGAATCTGAACTACGGTGCAATCTGACGATCTTCACTTGGTGTTACTAGAGACGTGTGTTTAAAATACAAGCCGTATGTGGGAATCGAACCCATCTCTTGTAATTAATAAAGGATGAGCAATCCACCAGGCCACTAAAGCCCACTTACCCGATTCTCATCATTATGTCATAACGCATAATGCGATTAGCTTACAAATTAAACACGGGGAAAAATTCTGTTCTTCATTAACTGGTTAATTATCAGCAGGCTTCCGACACGGAAATTACTCTAGTCTCATGTCAATGGGATATAAAGATGCTCTTAGCCATCATAAAATCGATTCGAAGTCATTTTGAAATTTTCATTATTTAAAGAAATTTCTTTGATCGAGAAATACCATTGCAGAGTGTGAAGTTACGTTAGTTTCATAGTTCTTTCCATATCTAGGGAAGACTTTTCAAGTTCATATCGGATATCTCTAGCTATACATAGATTACACTAAAACTAAATTAACAGATGAAGACGTTACTTCATAACAGTAATCGCGTTGCATTACTAAATTTACATGCCGTTAGCTAAGATGCTTGTAAAATGCTAAACCCGGCGGTAAACGCCACATTCAAAGCCAGAAGATGTTAATGTATTTTGTTAAATGTGGCGATCATTCTCTCCAGACGACCTCGTCAACGTCACCTACTTCAAGTAGAACAAGGAAGAAAATATTGCAGAAGGTCAACTGTTCTCCGTTGCAATAAACTCATTCTACGTGGTGCAAGTTCACATTTTCGCGGAATTACCCTAACTGCAGAGTCTACTTCAACAACGTAGAAAAAATATTTCAACGTTGCAAAACTCGCATCCGACTCCGAGACCTTACACTTAGTCGCCAATCAGGAATTCCAACTCCGTGGAACACCAGTTTCAGTAAAGTGATGAAGCGAAGACTGTTTACCACTGCTCTTTCTCACCAGAAAATAAACAATTGACTTATCGGGCTCTACAACTACACTGCAACAGTAACTTCGCGAGCAAGAATCACATGAACTGCAGGATTTAAAAGTGCCGCGACTTCTAGTTCTGTATACTCTCCCTAAACTCCGTCCGAACAGGCCTTGGAAGGGCCAACGGTACCGACCGGCCACCGTGTCATCCTGAGCCCACAGGCGTCACCGAATGCGGATGTGGAGGGGCATGTGGTCAACACACCGCTCTCCCGGCCGTATGTTAGTTTACGAGACCGGAGCCGCTACTTCTCAAGCAAGTAGCTTCTCAGTTTGCCTCACAAGGGCTTGCAAACAGCGCTCGGCAGACCGGATGCTCCAGTTCCGTATACTCCTGAGCTAAATTGGCTCTGCATCACTTCATGTCCCAGGTACTGAAACGTCATACTGACTCCAACAATGGGCCCGTTGTGCCAACTTCATTGTTCGTACCACTCGATTTTGTAATCACTGAAATAAAAGTCACATGACCTCCCAACACGAGAGGTTTTATTTTATTACTCCTTTCCTTTTCGGAGATTAGTCTTCTAGTGAGTAAGCTTTTTCCCTTCTAACCAGCGAAATGCGGCAAAAAGGCAGCCAATGATCGCAAAAAACAAACCCCTATTTAGTGCTGTTAAGAAGATTTCTTTCAACGTTGTCATAGTCAAAGGAATTTAAAACACTTTAAACACCAAGGTTCACAAATTTATCGAATAAGGGAAGTTTAGTGTCCAGGTAGGAAAAGGTTTAAAAACAATTGCATCACACCCTGCGCCAGGTCGATCGTTTCGTCTGATGGCAATGTATTATACTTTGTCTAAGAAATATCGCACGTTGTATTCTCGTGGCTGTGCAACTCATTAGTTGAAACCAAGTTTAGCATCTAAGGGTGTGGTACTGCTAAAAGTGCAAAACTGTTAACAACCAGAGGCTCAGTTCATTCTCAAATAGAGGTTTATGTATAGTAGCGAAACCAGGGGAGACTGTCCTTGTCCTTGTCCTTTCCTCAAACGAGCACTGGAAGCCATATACACAAATGTTTGCAATACTACAAATACTTTGAACGTTATAATTGATGTCCTAAACAAACATTTCTTTGTTTACAATGAATTACCTACTCCTCTATCCTACGACTTGTATGAAGCGCTGTTACACAGTGCTGTCGCATGATGTATTGGGTAACACAGATGACTAAAATATGATAGTCGGAGCAACGTGTCCTCCATCTAACGTGAAACTAAATTTTACCTTTAATCTCTGAAAACGTCTCATAATATTGCTAAGTATGATTTTTAGAGACAAAATATGTTCACACAATATTCTAAAGAACACTCACAAGGAACTAACGCATTAAATATCTTTTAAAAGCATCGAGAATGATTTTGACTTGTGAGGCGAAGGTAGCGCTCTCCACCTTGTATCGCACTTCGTTTTCGCCTGTCTTGTCAGAAGTTCTTGCTTGCGAAATGTACAGACCATGGAATCTGATAAATGTCGCATTTCCGCGCGTTATGCATATGGATGCTATATCATCTCCATTTGCAGTGCCCTAGGATATAGCAAATCTTACGCTACATCTCTGCATGAAGAGAGTGGCGGAGGAAAGCCGCGACATCCGTCGTTGTCTGGGCGTCCACCTATTACCATAGGGGATCACGACAATTGTATACTCCACTGCAGTGATAATGACCCTCTCAGGACTAGCACAGAAACATCCTCCAGCTAAGTGTGAGCAAGTCGACCATTCATCGTCGTCTCAACGAGAAAGGAAGATACGGGCGAAAACCGGCGGTTAAGGAAATGTTGAAAGAACGAGATAAGGCTGCCAGATTAAACTTCACACTGGCGTACAGAAGGACTCGCTTTAGTACTGGGGCCGCGCTTTGGCCGCGCGGTTTGAGACCCCATGTCACGGATTGCGCGGCCCCTTCCGCCGGAGGTTCGAGTTCTCCCTCGGGTATGGATGTGTGTGTTGTTCCTAGCATAAGTTAGTTCAAGTAATGTGTAAGTCTAGTCTATTCTCATCAGTTTGGTCCCTTAGGAATTCACACACAGTTGAAATTTTTTTTTCTTTTTAGTACTGGGAGAAAGTTATATTTTCCGACGAGAAGGTGTTCCTACTGCATCAGATACTTCAGGGTAAGCCAGTTATTATCGGCAAAGTAATTATAAAATTTTATTGTTATCAAATAGGAAACTTACAAGAACATCATTTTTCGACATAGTCTCCTTGCGTTTCAACGCACTTGGTCCATCGTTGTACAAGCTTCCTGATGCCTCATAAAAGAAGGTTCTCGCTAGAGCTGCGAGCCAGGATTGCATCGCTTGTTTCACTGCTTCGTCCGAGGCAAATCGACGGCCCCTTAATGCCTGTATGAGGGGACCAAACAAGTGATAGTCAGAAGGGACTATATGGAGGATGATCCGGTACTTAAAATTTGAGTGTCTGGAGCGTTTCAGCAGTGTGGGCAGCAGTATGCGGACGGGCATTGTCGTGCAACAACACAACATCTTTTGACAGCAATCCTCGGCGTTTGTTTCGAATTGCAGGTTTTAGCCTGGCAGTAAGCATCTCACTGTAATGTACACTGTTTATTGTTGTGCCCCTTTAGCCATAATGTTCCAGTACTGGACCTTCTGCGTCCCAAAAAACCGTAAGCATCAGTTTTCCTGCGGACGGTTGGGTCTTGAACTTTTTCTTGCACGGCGAATTTGGATGTTTCCATTCCATACTCTGTCGTTTACTCTCCGGCTCGTAATGATGGATCCATGTTTCGTCACCAGTAATGATCCTGTCTAAGAAGTTGTCCCCTTCGTTACCATAGCGATCCAAATGTTTTTTTTTTTTTTTTTTTTTTTTAGATGTCCAAGCACGTTTGTTTATGCAACTGTCTGAGTTGTTTTGGGATCCATCTTGCACAAACTTTATGAAACCCAAGTCTGTTGTGGATGATTTCGAAGGCAGGATTGTGACTAATTTGCAGACAATGTGTCATTTCGTCAATAGTTAATCATGTGTCTAAGAGAATCATTTCACGTGAACGCTCAATGGTTTCTTCATTTGTGTCGGTAAACGGTCGTCCGGGTCCTTCATTGTGCGTAACACTTGTGCGAACGTTTCGAAATTTTTCAGTCCATTCGTAGACACTGCGTTGGGGCAAAACACTGTTCCCGTACTGTACCGAAAGTCTTCGATGAATTTCGGCCCCTGATACGCCTTCTGACCGCTGAAAAAACGGATCACTGAGCGTTGCTCTTCTTTGATGCAAATAGACATCGGAGCAGCCGTGATTAACAACACGACAGCGATAACGAAACTAACCTAGCAGCTTGAAAATTGCAAAGATATAACAACAAATAAACAATGCATGCGTCATCAACGTAAAACGACAGTACTACCAAAATAAACAAAAATATAACTAAATTGCAGATAATAATTGACTTACCCTCGTGTATCGACCAAGTGGAGCGAGATTCGACAGCAAAAGTTTCCATCTGACAAGGGGAGGCCGCCAATTGTGAAATTCAGATTCGATTCATACTGCGCAAAATAAAAGCTCATGGCAAAAAAAATGGTTCAAATGGCTCTGAGCACTATGGGACTCAACTGCTGTGGTCATTAGTCCCCTAGAACTTAGAACTACTTAAACCTAACTAACCTAAGGACATCACACACATCCATGCCCGAGGCAGGATTCGAACCTGCGACCGCAGCAGTCAAAGCTCATGGCCAGAGGTGTAATGTGGCAAAGCACCAAGATGCACTTCTCAGCCGTTGTCGAGAAAATCGACAGTTAAAAGAAACCGTTACGGTGAAATACTCTCTACAATGAATAACTTCTGAACAGCGTCGTGGCGCAGCGGTAAGCGGTCGGGTTCGAAATCCGAAGGTCGCCGGTTCGAATCTCGCGCCATGCAACTTCTTTCTTATTATTAGTTTTTTGTAATTACTATTAATGAATTGCTTATGCATGTTGGTGAAGGCGGATCGCTCTCCAATTGTACCGCCTCCATTTTTCCGTTTTTTTTTAACAGGGTGTACCAAAGCTCTCCCGTCCGCACTGACTTTCGACGATGTTATAAGTTGCGCTAGGGACCGCATCTACCTTCTTTCGAAGTTAGCAGGCAACTACGCTGTTATGCGGCGGCTCGTTTCGGCCCATTCAACATCTGTCCTTCAAGTGTAATGAGCGAGTAACAGAGTTTATATTTCATACCTGCCACAGCAAATTTGTGTTCGTGGGGTCCCTATTCTAATTCGAACGTTTGACTTACGCTATGCGTATTCGTTTCGGAATACCGTTTCTACGTCTTCCGTTAACTATACGTGGTTAACATTATGAAGACAATAACATTTGTGAAATACAACTTTGTTTGCGGAAAACATAATGATGTTCGAAGTCGCCAGTTTTTCCACGACAAACGACTTTCAACAACTTATTATATGCTTAATTGTTGCAACTGATTGCCGGGAATTATATATATATATATATATATATATATATATATATATATATATATATATATATATATATATATATATTTGAATTGCAAAAAACAAATACTAAAGAAAATGTTGCATGGCGCGAGATTCTATCCGGCGACCTTCGGATTACGAAACCGAGCGCTTACCACTGCGCCACGACGCTGTGTAAAACTATTAATCGTAGAGAGTATTTCACCACAACGGTTTCTTTTAACTGTCGATTTTCTCGACAACGGCTGAGAAGTGCATCTTGGTGCTTTGCCACATTACACCTCTGGCCATGAGTTTTTATTATGCGCAGTATGAATCGAATCTGAATTTCACAATTGGCGGTCTCCCCTTGTGAGAGAAACGCGTGTCCGAACTACTGTTAAACTTAAGCGATGGATATCAGCAATTGGATACGGTGTTTTATGGCAACTGGAGCGTCCGTATTCTAGTCATTACTACTACGAAATGCTAGATAACGTAATGATTCCTTCTGTTCGTCAGAGATTCTCTTGAGGCGGAATAATCATCCAACATAACCGTTCTCTCGTCCACATAGAGAACTGCGTAATACAATGGATTCAAATGAACGAAGACGTTGAGCTGTTGGACTGGCCTCTCTGTTTCATAGAGCGCGTGGGGGCACAGATGGAGAAAATTGTTAGGTGTAACAGACCAGCATTGTCATCCAAGGTAGCGCTCTCCGAAGCAGTTCGTGACGCATCGGAATAGTTGTCACAGAATAACAGATTCATCCGGAAACTTGTTGCCTCTATTCCTATGCAGCTAAATTCAGTTGCAGAGGAGGACGAAAACATGACACGGTGCTGAATTATTGTATCGTTAGGGACAACATTTTGTTTACGACAAATAAGTGTTTTGTTGTCTCTAAAATAAGAGATTGTCTTATCACTTTTTTTTAAAAAAAGAGGACCAGATTAGACATAAAAACTAGGCTGCCTATTTCACTCTTTTCAGTCGTTCAATAGACTCTCGATTTTAAATTATTTTACGACCCTTGACCAAAAAAGCTGAGCCAAACAACCAATTTTTTATCGTATTGGGCATCGAGTCAATGCCGACGAAGCAGTCAGTGTGGAAGTATTTCGTTTTTTTACGCCTAGGAAAAGCATCATATTAATTTGTGTTCTCTTTATCCACATGCAAACAGGATGTCAATACCGACGAGAGCACAAAGGAGACATCATTTTCTTTTAATGCCAAGCAGGAATAAAAATACATAAAGAGATAAAGTGATGCAAGACCAGCGCCGTAGACGTAGAGTACAGCATTTGAGTCCATTACATCCCGAGTTATGTACTTTCGAATACTTTAAAATTACACATACTTAATAATTCTCGTTGCCTCCCTAAACTAGTAACTCTTACAGCGAAATAAACATCGTGGAAGTGATACTATTTGAACGCCCTACCTGCAGATGAGAAACTGGCCACCTTAACCACTACGCCATTCTACCAAGGCCGTACGGTACATTAACGAAACGGTATGATATAGTTTGTGATGTCACACTTTTTACATGTAAAACAAATGATATACCGAGTGAAGGCAGCGCATTGCGTCTTCGACGGAAATGGAGACAGTCCATCTGACTTTGAATTCCATGAACAGAGAAGTGAAGTACGTAAGTGACACAGACGGCAGATCTTGTCTCCCATGACCTAGAGAAAACATACGGCTGCGTATGGCATTCCGACCTCCTTTTCAAAGTCCAGAATTATGCGCTTCCCATCTGCTATGTTCATCTTATTGCATCCTTCCTCTTTAATCGCTCATGCTATGTCATTTTTGACAACACCAATTCCCGTAACTGACATCCCACTGCAGGAGTCCCAAAGGTTCGGTTCTCTGCCCCCTCTGTTATCTCTTATACATTACTGATATCTACTAGATATCCCAAAGGTCCCTCCACATCCACCTCATTCATTTTACCTCCTGGTTTAACCAATGTCTCCTTAAGATCAACTCCTTGAAAACCCAGGTAACAATTACACGACGCAATACCCACATCTTCCGTCTCCACGACTTCTACATCACCGTTTATGACCGTTCCATCCTGCTACCTAACACACCAAAATACCTTGGACTAACCTTTGATCGCCAACTAATGTGGAAATCCCATATACTAGCCATCCAACCATCCAACCAAGTCGCTCCAGATCCTCGCTTTCCGCATCCATTTACCTTACCCCACAAGGATCTTTTACCAACTCATCACACTCCCGCCTCTCCTCACTCTCAAGAAATACCTCTGAACGATCTACACTATCTGCAAACCCGACTCCAATAATCCTACAGTTTCCTCTCTACTTTCCAATCCTCATATTCTGCTCAGCCTTTACCAACGCATTACACCAACCCTCTACTTACACACCCTCCACATGCTCTCCCAACGAAACTTCAACCATCTTCCCCTCGTAGACCATGAACTCTGCCCCAACATTTACATATCCTACCAGCTATAAGTCCACTCCACCCGAAGTACCTTATCAGAGCTTCCCCTCCCTCCTCTCCTCATATATCCTTAATCCCCCCTTTCTCCCTTCTGCTTTTCTTTCCACATCACCCTTTTCCCAACAACTCCTAGTGTTTAAAACGGCGGAAGTGGGAATCGAACCGACACCTTGCAATTAAGAAACTAGGATCAGTCCACCAGACCACTAAATCCCACATATGCTACTCTCATGATTGTGTCGTAATGTATGATGCACTTAGCACACAAATCAGACACAGTAAAGAAAATCATTTCTCCATTAACTGGTTAATTATTATCAGCAGTCTAATGTCAGTGGCATGTAAAGATGATTTTAGCCATAATAGCCTCGATTCGAAGCCATTTTGAAATTTTCGTTATTTAAAGAAACTTCTTAGATCGAAAAATACCATTTCAGAGTGCGAAGTTACCAAATACATAGATTATTATCGCCATTCCCGTTATTAACTTATTCATTCTGATGCTACTACAAAAATACTTGAAGGAAGCAGTTCATGCTTTTTGTTAATTGTTAGAAGCAGTTGCCCAAAAACAGGTAAATGTTTAATAAACTTTTTTCGGGCTTCCAGTCGCGTCAGGTAGTTAAAATCCCGAGCTCTCCTCAGTCATTGTCAAGTGGTAAGACTGACAGCTGTGTCGCCGTGGCCGCGTCGTAATAAAGCTGCACTGCTGGCTGTGACGTCACTAGTGCTCTCTTCCTCGCCATATATGGTAATGTTTTCATCCCGCGTCCGTCGCGCCAGTTTTAGCCTCGCGATGGCCGGGTCCCAGGCTGTGCTGAGCTGCAAACTGCTGTCCTTGTTGACGGTGTTTTCTGAGATTTTTATTTCAATAGCTTCTTTTATGACGCTATCCCAAAATCCCTTCGTCCTCATAACGACAAGGTGTTTCGTCGAATAGAATTCGGTGTCCATTTTCTAAGGCGTGTTCTGCCACCGCTGATTTTTCTGGATAGCGTAGGCGTAAGCACATGTCGTGTTCCGTCCGGCGTTGCTCCACAGTGCGTACTGTTTGGCCGACGTAGTAACAGCCACACAAATATTTAGTTCGCAGCAAATGGTTGCTGCGTTCAGTGGCACCTGCACCGCAACGTGTAGTTATATAGTTCTTTCCATATGTAGAGAACACCATTCAAGTTAATATCGGACATATCCAGTTATCCGTAGATCACATTAAAACTAAATCAACTGACGAAGACGTTACTTCGTAACAGAAATCGCGTTGCATTACTACATTTACTTGCGCTTAGCAGAGACGCTTGTAAAGTGCTAAAACTGGCAGTGAACGAAACTTTTAAAGCCAGAGGATGTTAATGTCTTCTGTTAAACGTCACGACCATTCTCTCCCGACAACCTGGTCGACGTCACGTATTTCAAGTAGAACGAGGAAGAAAATACTGCAGAAGATCAACTGTTTTCCGCTGTAATAAACTCATTCTACGTGGTCCAAGTTCACAATTTCCCGAAATTATTCAAACTGTAGTATCCATTTCAACAATGCAGAAAAATGTTTCAACGTTGCAAAACTCACATCCGCCTCAGAGGCTTTACACTTAGTCGCCAATCAGAAATTCCAGCTCCGTGGAACACCAGTTTCAGCAAAATGACGTAGGGAACACTGTTTACCACTGCACTTTCTCACCGGAAAATACACAACTCACTTATTTGGCTCTACAACTGTGCAGTAATTTCGTGAGAAAGAATACATATGAATTGCAGGACTTAATAGTGCCGCGACTTCCAGTTCTGTGTGTTCCTGAATTAAACTGGTTCTGCATCATTTCATGTCCTAGCTACTCTTGTAACGCTGTCGTAGGCAAAGGAATTTAGTTCAACCGTAAAACAACTTAAGTAGCAACATTCATAGATTTACCGAATAAGAAAAGCTTATTGTCCAGGTAGGGAAAGGTTTAAAAATAATGTCTGCACAGCCTGGGCCAGGTCATTCGTTTCGTCTCATAGCACTGTATTGTAGTTTGTCTAAGAGATTTCACACGTTGTGTTCTTCTGACTGTGCAGATCATTAGTTCAAACCAAGTTTACCATCTAAGGGTGTGGCACTGCTAAAAATACAAAACTTTTAACAACCTAAGGCTGAGTTCATCCTCAGACAGAGATCTATTTATAATAGGGAAACCAGGGAAGACTGTTTCTCCTTGCCCCCATCCAACGTAGAAGCCATATACGCAAATGTTTACAATACAAGTACTTTGAGCGATACTATTGACGTTGTCCTCCTAAACTAACAATTCTTTGTTTGCAACGAATTAAAATTCTTAGAAACGGCAGGATTTGAAAGCGACAAAAAGTGTGTACAAACTCACCGCTTTACGTACTCCACTATCATGCCATTTGCATGTAGCACTGTTACAGACTGCTGTGAGGTAATACAGGTGACTAGAATATGATAACCGGAGGAACACTACTTGCATCACAACTTGGATCTAAATTTTACCTCTAATTTCTGAAAACGTTCTCATTATTATTACTACGTATAATGTTTAGAGAAAAATACAATCACACGATACTCTAAATCATATTCACAACGGACTAAATTATTAAATCTTTTCTTCAAAGCATGTAATCTGGAATATATTTTGTTTCTGAGGGGAAGGAAGTTTGCTCCTGCCTTGTCAATAGGTTCTTACTTGCAAAACGTCACCGCTCCAGTAATTTGATCAAGGTCCCATTTTAGCAAAATGATTCAAATGGCTCTAAGCACTATGGGACTTAACATATAAGGTCATCAGTCCCCTAGACTTAGAACTACTTACACCTAGCCAACCTAAGGACATCTCACACATCCATGCCCGAGGCAGGATTCGAACCTGCGACCTCAGCGGCAGCGCGGTTCCGGACTGAAGCGCCTAGAACCGGTCGGCAACAGCAGCCGGCCGATTTTAGCACTTTATGAAGATGGATATAGTATCAGTACCATTTCCCGTGCTCTAGGATATAACTCTGGGTGAAGAGAATAGCGGAGAAAGGCTACATCAACCGCCGTCGTCGCCATGGACATCCACGAACTACCGTGGAGGATCAAGTCAATAGTAAACTCCATTACAGTGAGGAAGACCATTTCAGGACATGCTCAGAAATTAAGGACATCCTCCAGATATGCGTGTTCAGATCGACCACCGCTTTCGTACTGACTGCAAGTTATATTTACCGACGACAGGATGTTTTGTACTGCACCAAATACTTCAGTCCATGTATATCGACCAAGTGAGGCGAGCTTCGATAGCAAATATGTCCATCAGAGGCAAATGTGTGGCCGAACTGCTATCACAGTTTGGGGCTGGATATCAGCAAGTGGGTGCGGCGTTCAGTGGCAGCTAAAGTGTCAGTTTTCTAGTCAATACTACTGCGAAATACTGGACAACGTAATGCTTCCTTCTGTTCGTCAGAGATTTTCCGGAGGCAAAATGATCTTTCAACATGACAGTTCTCCTGTCCACACAGAGTTTACCGGCAGACGCCGAGCCGAGCAGACGCACCAGCAGCGGCAGCAGAGCAGCAGTTGTCTGATACACAGAAATTTAGTTTAGTTTCTGTTTTTGTTTCACGTGTTTCTGCAAGGAAGTGAACTACACCTTCGTATTTTACTGTCGAAACTAGCGATTACAAAATTACTATAAGGTTTTATTTTTGCGCCGGCCGCGGTGGTCTAGCGGTTCTGGCGCTGCAGTCCGGAACCGCGGGACTGCTACGGTCGCAGGTTCGAATCCTGCCTCGGGCATGGGCGAGTGTGATGTCCTTAGGTTAGTTAGGTTTAAGTAGTTCTAAGTTCTAGGCGACTTATGACCTAAGATGTTGAGTCCCATAGTGCTCAGAGCCATTTTATTTTTGCCTAAATCTTATAACCTTGTGTAAGGAAGCTTCCTAGTTAAATTTTCCCGCCGTCAGACTGCCATACCACGCCGCTAGCTTTAAATCTCGTGCTGGTACACAGCATATAGTTTACAACAGCGCATTCTTGTTTGCATACTTATCCCCTGCAGTAGCTTTCGCGTAAGAAAAGTTTCTAGAAACAGGTAACTGCAGATACATCCACTTCAGTAGAAAAATTTTTTTTTATTCAAGTGCTTGCCGTTTCAGTGCATCGTGAGAAGTCTGAAGTTTTTATGTCTCTTTGTTCTCCACACTGCACAAAAAGTAGGAAAACATTCCATAGGCTCTCTGGAAACAATCCCGCTCCAACCTGTCCGATCCAACATAACAACAGACCACTTCCAGACAACCTAATCAAAGCCAGTCACTTGGCACGCTACATGGAAGACACATTCGCCATTCCACATGATCCCAACTTCGAATATATGATGGAACTTTACGTGTATGAACTTACCAACACAACTATGCCACCTCTCACACCAAACTTCCAGTATTTACACAGCATTCCACTTTCAGGACTAAACACGACAATAACAGCTGATGATATTACACAAACACTCGTTAAAAAGATCGTCAGCTTGCGCCGTAGTTCAGAATCCTCATTATAGATATGATATGTCTTTTTACCAACTGCGTCAGTTGAAAAGAATGGGGTAGAACGAGCGAGTAGCACCTCATAAACCTCATATACCTGTAGCCAATGATAAGTGACGCTTGAAGTGGTGTAAAGAGTAACTTCGCTGGACAATGCATGACTGGAAACGAGCTATTTTGAGTGACAAATCATGCTATAGTCTGTGGCAATCCGATGGAAGGTGTGGATTTGGTGAATGCGGCGAGAACGTTACTTGCCATTCTGTGAAGTGCCAGTGAAGTACTGAGGAGGTTGTGGTACAGTATGGGGGATGTCTTTGGTGGTTAGCATGTGATGCACTTACTGCCCTTAAGAAAGCGCTACATGCGGAAGAATATGAACACATTCATCAGCATTGTCTACTGCGAACAGTAGAATAACAATTCGGGGACCATGATTTTATATCAGCATGACAATGCACCCATTTATGAAGCAGCATCTGTGAGACAGATTCCTGAACAGGATTGACCTGTTCTGAGTCCCGACCTGAAACCAACAGAACACATCTGGGCTCGGTTAGAACGTTGACTTCTTTCCAGATCCCAACTTTCAACATGACTATCTTCTCTGATTACGGATTCTGAGGAATAATTGGATGCCACTCCTCCAAAGACATTCAGACGCCGCATTGAAAGTGTTCCCCGCATAGTGTAAGACATCACAAAAGTGAAGGGTGGACATACTCCATATTAACGTCCCATAATAAGTGTCCAGATACTTTTGATAGTACCACTGAGTACGTTAACTTCTGTATCAAACAATTTGCAGAGTCCAGATTAGTCCATAATAAAGGAAGAATAGATAAGAGAAGGACGACGAAAGTGACAGTGAGATTATATATCGGCAAAGAGGAAATAAAAATGCTGATAATACTGGCTATCTCATTTATTTATTATTTTTATTTGAAAGATTTTATGATGAAATTCTTAGATTTAAGAACAACTTTTGGATTTATTATATTCGCTAAAATATATTGTGTTCATCTCGGGCGTTTATATTAGAGTTACTGCTGAAGATATATAATTTAACTCTCAATAAAACAGCCGGCAGTTGTGGCCGAGCGGTTCTAGGCGCTTCAGTCTGGAACCACGCGACCGCTACGGCCGCAGGTTCGAATCCTGCCTCGGGCATGGATGTGTGTGCCGTCCTTAGGTTACTTAGGTTTAAGTAGTTCTAAGTTCTAGGGGACTGATGACCTCAGATGTTTAGTCCCATAGTGCTCAGAGCCATTTGAACCATTCTCAACAACACAGTTTCGCAGGAAAATGTTGTTGTTGTTGTCGTCTTCAGTCCTGAGACTGGTTTGATGCAGCTCTCCATGCTACTCTATCCTGTGCAAGCTTCTTCATCTCCCAGTACTTACTGCAACCTACATCCTTCTGAATCTGCTTCGTGTATTCATCTCTTGGTCTCCCTCTACGATTTTTACCCTCCACGCTGCCCTCCAATGCTAAATTTGTGATCCCTTGATGCCTCAGAACATGTCCTATCAACCGATCCCTTCTTCTAGTCAAGTTGTGCCACAAACTTCTCTTCTCCCCAATCCTATTCAATACCTCCTCATTAGTTACGTGATCTACCCACCTTATCTTCAGCATTCTTCTGTAGCACCACATTTCGAAAGCTTCTATTCTCTTCTTGTCCAAACTATTTATCGTCCATGTTTCACTTCCATACATGGCTACACTCCATACAAATACTTTCAGAAATGACTTCCTGACACTTCAATCTATACTCGATGTTAACAAATTTCTCTTCTTCAGAAACGATTTCCTTGCCATTGCCAGTCTACATTTTATATCCTCTCTACTTCGACCATCATCAGTTATTTTACTCCCTAAATAGCAAAACTCCTTTACTACTTTAAGTGTCTCACTTCCTAATCTAATCCCCTCAGCGTCACCCGATTTAATTAGACTACATTCCATTATCCTCGTTTTGCTTTTGTTGATGTTCATCTTATATCCTCCTTTCAAGACACTGTCCATTCCGTTCAACTGCTCTTCCAAGTCCTTTGCTGTCTCTGACAGAATTACAATGTCATCGGCGAACCTCAAAGTTTTTACTTCTTCTCCATGAATTTTAATACCTACTCCGAATTTTTCTTTTGTTTCCTTTACTGCTTGCTCAATATACAGATTGAATAACATCGGGGAGAGGCTACAACCCTGTCTCACTCCTTTCCCAACCACTGCTTCCCTTTCATGTCCCTCGACTCTTATAACTGCCATCTGGTTTCTGTACAAATTGTAAATAGCCTTTCGCTCCCTGTATTTTACCCCTGCCACCTTCAGAATTTGAAAGAGAGTATTCCAGTTAACGTTGTCAAAAGCTTTCTCTAAGTCTACAAATGCTAGAAACGTAGGTTTGCCTTTTCTTAATCTTTCTTCTAAGATAAGTCGTAAGGTTAGTATTGCCTCACGTGTTCCAACATTTCTACGGAATCCAAACTGATCTTCCCCGAGGTCAACTTCTACCAGTTTTTCCATTCGTCTGTAAAGAATTCGCGTTAGTATTTTGCAGCTGTGACTTATTAAACTGATAGTTCGGTAATTTTCACATCTGTCAACACCTGCTTTCTTTGGTATTGGAATTATTATATTCTTCTTGAAGTCTGTGGGTATTTCGCCTGTCTCATACATCTTGCTCACCAGATGGTAGAGTTTTGTCATGACTGGCTCTCCCAAGGCCATCAGTAGTTCTAATGGAATGTTGTCTACTCCCGGGGCCTTGTTTCGACTCAGGTCTTTCAGTGCTCTGTCAAACTCTTCCCGCAGGATCGTATCTCCCATTTCATCTTCATCTACATCCTCTTCCATTTCCATAATATTGTCCTCAAGTATATCGCCCTTGTATAAACCCTCTATATACTCCTTCCACCTTTCTGCCTTCCCTTCTTTGCTTAGAACTGGGTTGCCATCTGAGCTCTTGATATTCATACAAGTGGTTCTCTTCTCTCCAAAAGTCTCTTTAATTTTCCTGTAGGCAGTATCTATCTTACCCCTAGTGAGACAAGCCTCTACATCCTTACATTTGTCCTCTAGCCATCCCTGCTTAGCCATTTTGCACTTTCTGTCGATCTCATTTTTGAGACGTTTGTATTCCCTTTTGCCTGCTTCATTTACTGCATTTTTGTATTTTCTCCTTTCATCAATTAAATTCAATATTTCTTCTGTTACCCAAGGATTTCTATTAGCCCTCGTCTTTTTACCTACTTGATCCTCTGCTGCCTTCACTACTTCATCCCTCAGAGCTACCCATTCTTCTTCTACTGTATTTCTTTCCCCCATTCCTGGCAATTGTTCTCTTATGCTCTCCCTGAAACTCTCTACAACCTCTGGTTCTTTCAGTTTATCCAGGTCCCATCTCCTTAAATTCCCACCTTTTTTGCAGTTTCTTCAGGAAAATATGGAATAAAAATGTTGTTGTGTTTCCAAGTGTTTGCAACGGTGTTCTCTGTCACGAGGGAAGGCATATGGCATGAGAGAATCCAAACGTCATTGATAAAAGCAGGTTTTCTCCAAATGGAAGTCATGATTAATAGGTAAAGGCAGTCTGCAGCTTAACAGATTTAGGAAAACCGCGGAAAACCTACATCCGGACTGCCAATGGGGGACTTTAGCTGCATTGCTTTGGAATGCGAGCCTAATAGATTCCATTTGACGTGGGAAGATGTCGTGTATCTCTGAGATTATTTCATTGTTCCAAATTTCTATGTACACATTAATAATGTAGGAACGGCATTCGTAGAAAGTTGTTAAATGTGACAGTTTTTGCCTCAGTTGCATAATGATGATTTGTGTTGTAGAGTACGTCAGGTTCATCGATTGTACTGTACGGCATAGGCATTGCTATCGTTTCTGCAGCTGCCATCCTGTCACAGATACCGCTACGTCAGCAACAGCTGATGGTTGCTGATTACGTTCGGTCTACGAATTCGCCCTCCTGTCCGTAGACCATTATTAAGGCTGTATCACGAACGACTGAAAGCGTGCTGTTACTATAGGCAATATCGCAATGAGCCCTAGCACCAGGGGATTGTCCTCTGCAACGAGGGAGCACAGGAAAAATGACTGCAAAGAATATTATCTAAATTGAAATGGAAGAAGAATTCAGATTCCTCTACGTTGCCCTTAGAGCCGTCAGCGAACGTACGAACCAGGTGGCCACTGAGTGTGAGGATTATAGGATGCCAAATCTGTTAATACAAAGCTTTCTGAGGCTATACAACATAATTAGTAATAAAATAATGATGGTTGGGTTAGACATGAGAAGGTGTGCTATTGGTAATATTGATGGTGATGGTTGTAGTAGTATTAATAGTTTACTGTACTGTAACCATAGCTTTGTTATTTAAATTAAAGTGATTGCAGAAATATAATCTCATGAGGCAATATACTTCTAAAAAAGTATTACCAGACACAAAACAGATGTGTCTATCTACTGGTGGAGATACTTTCGTGGCCTTCACAATTTTCTGATTTCTGCCAGAAAGGACTTGGTTGGGTGAGGTTGACGTTAATTCCAACGAAGTGTCGATCTTTTCAGAACTATCAATGTGTTCGTTTAAGAGAGTGAATAATTTTTGTCCGATGAGGTTGAAAGGTGTCTGTCTCAGCCACCTTTCATGAATTTATTATTTGTGATGATCAATTTGGCTTCACCTAGTTCAGCTGATTTCTGTGCTGGTATTTTCCTACAATACAGCCAGGCCTGCGAGAAGGATTTCATACAAAGCAATTATACTGATTTTCCTTCCTTTTATTTCATATCAACATCTTATACTATCTCTTAGCCATAACCTAATCACTAGTGGTTCTCTAACGTATGAACGTATGGTTAATTGGAAATGCATGTGGAATTGTTGAACAAGTGTAGCTTTCTTGGTTCTCTTTGTACAAGCGTGGAAACGTCCGATGTGTTTCAACTTTCAAAGCTAGCTTGTGGCGTGACCGCACCAGAGGGAACAGTTGTCCAGCTCTTTTTAAAAGTTCGTCTTGCGATTGGTCAGTCACACCAGTAGGAGAAGTGTAGAATTTTTGCACCGCATTCTTGTTCCAATATTGTTCAGTAAACTGGTGGAACACTTAAGTAACTAGCGCTCGCATTATTTTTAGCATCCGCGCGATTGGACGAAGTGTTTGTTGCTGCTAGGTCGTTTTTCATTAAGGGTTGTTGCACCAGACCACAGAATCTGGGAAGTTTTAGCAAGTGTCGTGATCTGTTAGTCGTGGTCTGGCAGCATGGTGAGTAAAACGTGCTATTTCTAAACACATTTGGGATAAAACAGTTTATTTGGGATTCGGTTAGACGTTTCGTTTTATAGTGTAGGGAATCCACGCAGTAATTAAATTTAGTTATCAAGGGAATTACTTCGCCAAATTGTATGTGTGTAATTTTTATTGGTTTTCAACTTAGTTTTTGGAGGGGCGAGTTATTTTCATTACACACAAACATTAGAATTGCTCCATTGTGCTTTGTAGATTTTCTTGAGCGGAATGAACGGTCACAAGACAGGTTTGACGGGAAATGCTTGCAATTCGTAAAATTATTAGGATTTTTGTTATTAGTGATCTTATCTTCCATGAAATTCTTTTCTCAGCTGTGACGGGTATTTGAGTTTTAATGCGTTCACAAGAGCAACTATGTCCTGTCATCCGGTGATACGGTCATTTACTGACAGAATAATGTCCAGAGAGTTAAAAATGGTTCAAATGGCTCTGAGCACTATGGGACTTAACATCTGTGGTCATCAGTCCCCTAGAACTTAGAACTACTTAACCCTAACTAACCTAAGGACATCACACACATCCATGCCCGAGGCAGGATTCGAACCTGCGACCGTAGCGGTCACGCGGTTCCAGACTGAAGCACCTAGAACCGCACGGCCACACCAGCCGGCTCCAGAGAGTTAGTTAAGAAATCATGCCCCGTATGGAACCTTTAATATTAAGCCGATTTATATTTTGTTAAATGAATGCTATAATTCGAGGAGAGAATACCTCATGTTGATAAATGTCCATTTCGTGGAGTATTTTTCGCTAGTCTTTTCCCCTACGTGCATTCCACCACTCTTTTCCACCTCTTGTGGCTAGAGAGAATAGCTAACCAGATGGAAAAGCGTCTTTTTAAATTCTTAATGAAATTCGTTTCCTGGTCAGTCTTTCTGAAGTCGTTTAGTCAGATTCAATTGTGTTTTGTAGCTACGTCATTGAGCCAAATCTCATTATATTGGCTTTTCGAATTCAGACGACACTACACTCAGTGGGACATACTAATAAGCGGCATCACCTGCTCTTGATTAGAAGTACAGTAAGCTTCAGAAAGTCCATTACATATGGCGAAAGATGTATCCTGCACTTTCAGTAGTACTGAAGTTCAGAATAAACAGAATATAATGTGACGATCGAAAGAATCATTGTGTAGGGTTAAATGTAACTAAAAGAAGATGGAGCAACTTATAAGGTTATATTCAGTGCCGCATTATGGAGGTGTTGGTAAGGCAAGCAACAATTACACAATGTAATCAAATGTATCCGGACACTTGGCTGAGAATGACTTACAAGTTCGTGGCCCCTCCTCTGGTAATACTGGAATTCAATATGGTGTTGGTCCACCCTTAGCCACCGAGCGAGGTGGCGCTGTGGTTAGCATACTGGACTCGCATTCGGGAGGACGACGATTCAATCCCCCGTCCGGCCATCCTGATTTAGGTTTTCTGTGATCTCCCTAAATCGCTTCAGGCAAATGCTGGGATGGTTCCTTCGAAAAGGGGACGGCCGACTTGCTTCCTCCATCCTTAACCAATCCGATGAGACCAATGCCCTCGCAGTTTGGTCTCCCCCCCCCCCCAAAAAAAAACAACCCAACCCACCCTTAGCCTTGATGACAGTTTCCACTCTAGCAGGCATGCGTTCAATTAGGTGCTGGAAGGTTTCTTGAGGAATGAGGAATGGCGACCCATTCTTCACGGAGTGCTGCACTGAGAAGAGGTATCGATGTCGGTCGGTGAGGCCTGGCACTGAGTCAAAAAATGGTTCAAATGGCTCTGAGCACTATGGGACTTACCTTATAAGGTCATCAGTCGCCTAGAACTTAGAATTACTTAAACCTAACTAACCTAAAGACATCACACACATCCATGCCCGAGGCAGAATTCGAACCTGCGACCTTAGCGGTCGTGCGGTTCCAGATTGCAGCTCGTAGAACCGCTCGGTCACCCCGGCCGGCGGCACTGAGTCGGCGTTCCAAAACATCCCAAAGGTGTTGTATAGGATTCAGGTCAGGACTCTGTGCAGGCCAGTCCATTACAGGGATGTAATTGTCGTGTAACCATTCTGCCACAGGCCGTGCGTTATGAATATGTGCCTCATCGTGTTAAAAGAGGCAATCGCCATCTCCGAATTGCTTTTCAACAGTGGGAAGCAAGAAGGTTCTCAAAACATCAATGTAGGCCTGTGCTGTGATAGTACCAATCAAAAAGACAAGTGGTGCAAGCCCCCTCCACGAAAAACACGACCACACTATAACACTATTGTCTCTGTATTTTACTGTTGGTTCAAAATGGTTCAAATGGCTCTGAGAACAATGGGACTAAACTTCTGAGGTCATCAGTCCTCTAGAACTTAGAACTACTTAAACCTAACTAACCTAAGGACATCACACACATCCATGCCCGAGGCAGGGTTCGAACCTGCGACCGTAGCGGTCGCGCGGTTCCAGACTGAAGCGCCTACAACCGCTCGGCCACCTCTGCCGGCTTTACTGTTGGCACTACACACGATGCAGATGACGTTCACTGGGATTCGCCATACCCACACACTACCACCGCATTGCCACATATTGTACTGTGATTTGTCACTCCACACAACGTTTTTCCACTGTTCAACCGTCCAATGTTCACGCTCTTTACACCAATTGAGGCGTCGTTAGGCATTTACCGGTGGGCGTGATGTGTGGCTTATGAGCAGATACTCGACCATGAAATCCTAGTTTTCTCACCTCCCGCCTCACTGTCATTGCACTTGCAGTTTGGAATTCCTGTGTGATGGTCTGCATAGATGTCTGCCTATTACACATTACGACCCTCTTCAACTGTCGCCGGTCTCTGTCAGTCAGCAGACGAGGTCGGCGTGTACGCTTTTACGGTGTACGTGTCCCTTCATGTTTCCACTTCAGTATCACATCGGAAACAGTGGACCTAGGGATGTTTAGGAGTGTGGAAATCTCATGTACAGACGTATGACATAAGTGACACCCAATCACCTGACCACGTTCGAAGTCAGTGAGTTCTGCGGAGCGCCCCATTCTGCTCTCTCACAATGTCTAATGACTACTGAGGTCGCTGATATGGAGTACCTGGCAGTAGGTGGCAGCACAATACACCTAATATGAAAAAGTATGTTTTTGGGGTGTCCGGATACTTTTGATCACATAGTGTATATCAGTTGTAAGTATATGTGATACTACTCACTTACTATGGTTTAATACGTGGTGGAACTCCACGCTGCAGTTCTCCTTGCATAACGTTTCAGTAATGTCATCGGAAAACGAGTTTCGAACTTTTATCTGCACCAAGAAACCTTTTTTCCTTTTTATTATTTTCAGTGCGGATTATGATGTTGCCAGTATGGTTGGAATCATTAGGCAGTTTCCACAGTGTATGAAATTCATTTCAATGTAGGATACGTTGTGCGCTGGCGTAAGCTGTCGCCAGCACACCGGTCGGCAAAGATGTACCAAGATGATAGATAGTATGCGATGGATCAAGCGCGCCTGTCAGGATAGAGGCCACAGACAGACTCGCAAGCAACAGGTTGCCAACGCCCTCTCGACCGCAAGCATTTAGATCGCCGCCACGGACCGGAGGGCTCAGTTAGTCTCACTCAGTAGGTCAGTCTGTCTCAGTCTCAGGCTCTGGCGCACCAACTTGCACTCCAGTTTGGCGTCTGTCATTCATCACATAGCGGGACTTGTGCTTCACCAGCAGTGAGGCAGCTGCGCAGGGTAGCCGCGTGATCTGAGGCGCGTTGTCATGGTCCGTGCGGTTCCCCCCGTCAGAGGTTCGAGTCCTCCCTCGGGCATGGGTGTGTGTGTTGTCCACAGCGTAAGTTAACGTTAGATTAAGTAATGTATAGGCTTAGGGACCGATGACCTCAGTAGTTTGGTCCCATAAGACCTTACCACATTTAAGATTAAGCAGTGAGGCTCAGGTGTACTACACTCCTGGAAATGGAAAAAAGAACACATTGACACCGGTGTGTCAGACCCACCATACTTGCTCCGGACACTGCGAGAGGGCTGTACAAGCAATGATCACACGCACGGCACAGCGGACACACCAGGAACCGCGGTGTTGGCCGTCGAATGGCGCTAGCTGCGCAGCATTTGTGCACCGCCGCCGTCAGTGTCAGCCAGTTTGCCGTGGCATACGGAGCTCCATCGCAGTCTTTAACACTGGTAGCATGCCGCGACAGCGTGGACGTGAACCGTATGTGCAGTTGACGGACTTTGAGCGAGGGCGTATAGTGGGCATGCGGGAGGCCGGGTGGACGTACCGCCGAATTGCTCAACACGTGGGGCGTGAGGTCTCCACAGTACATCGATGTTGTCGCCAGTGGTCGGCGGAAGGTGCACGTGCCCGTCGACCTGGGACCGGACCGCAGCGACGCACGGATGCACGCCAAGACCGTAGGATCCTACGCAGTGCCGTAGGGGACCGCACCGCCACTTCCCAGCAAATTAGGGACACTGTTGCTCCTGGGGTATCGGCGAGGACCATTCGCAACCGTCTCCATGAAGCTGGGCTACGGTCCCGCACACCGTTAGGCCGTCTTCCGCTCACGCCCCAACATCGTGCAGCCCGCCTCCAGTGGTGCCGCGACAGGCGTGAATGGAGGGACGAATGGAGACGTGTCGTCTTCAGCGATGAGAGTCGCTTCTGCCTTGGTGCCAATGATGGTCGTATGCGTGTTTGGCGCCGTGCAGGTGAGCGCCACAATCAGGACTGCATACGACCGAGGCACACAGGGCCAACACCCGGCATCATGGTGTGGGGAGCGATCTCCTACACTGGCCGTACACCACTGGTGATCGTCGAGGGGACACTGAATAGTGCACGGTACATCCAAACCGTCATCGAACCCATCGTTCTACCATTCCTAGACCGGCAAGGGAACCTGCTGTTCCAACAGGACAATGCACGTCCGCATGTATCCCGTGCCACCCAACGTGCTCTAGAAGGTGTAAGTCAACTACCCTGGCCAGCAAGATCTCCGGATCTGTCCCCCATTGAGCATGTTTGGGACTGGATGAAGCGTCGTCTCACGCGGTCTGCACGTCCAGCACGAACGCTGGTCCAACTGAGGCGCCAGGTGGAAATGGCATGGCAAGCCGTTCCACAGGACTACATCCAGCATCTCTACGATCGTCTCCATGGGAGAATAGCAGCCTGCATTGCTGCGAAAGGTGGATATACACTGTACTAGTGCCGACATTGTGCATGCTCTGTTGCCTGTGTCTATGTGCCTGTGGTTCTGTCAGTGTGATCATGTGATGTATCTGACCCCAGGAATGTGTCAATAAAGTTTCCCCTTCCTGGGACAATGAATTCACGGTGTTCTTATTTCAATTTCCAGGAGTGTATTATGAAAGAGCTTGTGACACAACACATGTACTCTCTTAAAAGTATGTAGTTTCTTGTTTATGTAAATAATGAACCCTGTTAATATAGGTGTGCAGTTGGGTTGTAGAAAGAGGATACCAGGCACAAAGCCGGACGCGGTGGTCTCGCGGTTCTAGGCGCGCAGTCCGGAACCGTGCGACTGCTACGGTCGCAGGTTCGAATCCTGCCTCGGGCATGGATGTGTGTGATGTCCTTAGGTTAGTTAGGTTTAAGTAGTTCTAAGTTCTAGGGGACTGATGACCACAGCAGTTGAGTCCCATAGTGCTCAGAGCCATTTGAACCAACCAGGCACAAAGCAACATTATCTGCATTGATCCCTATGGTAAAAGACTGTACAGTGTCGACGAGGACACAACAGTGGCGACGGGAATGGGATAATTTAGTGTAGTTCGAAGTTAATGAGCCGGCCGTTGTGGCCGAGCGGTTCTAGGCGCTACAGTCTGGAACCGCGCGACCGCTACGGTTGCAGGTTCGAATCCTGCTTCGGGCATGGATGTGTGTGACGTCCTTAGGTTAGTTAGGTTTAATTAGTTCTAAGTTCTAGGCGACTGGTGACCTCAGAAGTTAAGTCCCATAGTGCTCAGAGTCATTTGAACCATTTTTTTTTAAGTTAATGAACTTGGTCGAAGATTTTGCTAGCTTTTCTTGTGGTTTAGCTTGCGTGGGTGCTAGTGTTTCTAACTGATAATTTGTTGTTGTGTTCTTCCATGTATTCCAGGAGTGGAGCCGCAGAACTAAACAAATTTCTCTTTTCAGAGGCTTTGCTTGCTTTTTGCTATAACATATTTGTGTAAACCATGGCTATACTGTCCCCTCCAACTCCTGCCCCCGCGCCTCGGTCGCAAACGACCAATGTGATGCATCTAACACAATTTTTCACTTTCAGAACCAACAAATTGCTGTCTTACTGACGGCGATACAATAACTTTTGACTGCACAAGCTGCGTCGACCGCACAACCGACCAACCAACCAGCCCAACAAGTGCCGCCGACCAGAATTCCAACGTTCTGACAATTCAACGACACAGAAGAGGAATGGTTCGAATACCTGACTCAGTTCCTAACACATTGTCAAGTTCATCGTGTTCGAGGTACTGTAAAGCTATAATACTTTCTTTCGATTGCGGGGTCTCAACTCTTCAGGTTAATAAAAATGGTTCAAATGGCTCTGAGCACTATGGGACTTAACATCTATGGTCATCAGTTTCCTAGAACTTAGAACTACTTAAACGTAACTAATCTAAGGACAGCACACAACACCCAGCCATCACGAGGCAGAGAAAATCCCTGACTCCGCCGGGAATCGAACCTGGGAACCCGGGCGTGGGAAGCGAGAACGCTACCGCACGACCACGAGTTGCGGACTTCAGCTGAATACAGAAACTATTCCCAACCACGTCACCGGAAGAACTCAACTATGACCAAGTAATCGCAGTCCATGTAGCTGCAGCTAGATATCAGTTCTTTTGCTTGCAGAAAAGGCCGAAGCAGACGTACCGTCAGTGGTAGACAGAATTAACGTGGATGACTAGGAAGTGTAAATTTAAGTGTAGATGTGACAACTTTTACAGTGATTTAATGGTTAGGGATGCAATAACATTCAATGTCCCTGGTAGTAGAATACAGGAACGTATCTTAAAATAATCTGATCTATCACTTTCCCGAGTATTGCAAATCTTAAGGCAATATGATTCGGGTGCCATAGTGGCTGATAAATTTGACCAGGCCCTGATTTGTCGGGGCGATTCGCCTCTTGCTCGTGACCGCCCCAAGCAGCCACAACAACGAGCGCGTACGCAGCCGCGCGGATAGCCACGTAGACATGTAAACAGCCCTGTGAATTTAGTGAAGTCTTGCCCTAGATGGTTTGCTCGCCATTGAAGACAGAACTACCCATCACATGACTCAACGTGTTACAGGTGTGGAAAAGAAGACCACGTCCAAGCAGTTTGTTTGCATCGTCACAAAAACGCCAATTTTGCCCGCTTCCAGAGAAAACTAGGCTCTTACACACGCAGTGAACGCTGAGTTTTAAAAATCTATGCCGCGCGGGATTAGCCGAGCGGCCTGGGGCGCTACAGTCATGGACTGTGTGGCTGGTCCCGGCGGAGGTTCGAGCCCTCCCTCGGGCATGGGTGTGTGTGTTTGTCCTTAGGATAATTTAGGTTAAGTAGCGTGTAAGCTTAGGGACTGATGACCTTAGCAGTTAAGTCCCACAAGATTTCACACACATTTTTTTCAAAATCTATGACGGGTTCTGAGAAAAGTAAGATTAAGGTTGTGCCTTCTTCTTGGCCTAGTGCTGTGCAACGACGCTCTAATAACCTATTTGTCTCATTGCGAATTGCTACCCGTCGTATGAACTTTCAGTTAGACACATGTGCCTCAGTAACTTTGCTTAATCGTGCACGTACGAACAGTTAGGCTCACCACTCCTTTCTGAATCTGTGAAGTACCTCACTGCTTGCAAAGGACAGGAAGTTCCAGTGTTGGACAGTATAGTTTGCCTGCCACTTACAAATCTTACACTAGGAATGTAAATTTTACTCTGTTGAAATCAAGAGACAGTGAGAACATATTCTGATTAGATGCCTTCGATTTGTTTGGACTTAGCATCGAAGACAATGTACTCTCAGTGTCTACATTTCCACCAAAAGACATTGTAGATTAAAGAATTTCGTGAACTATTTTCAGAAGGAATGCGCATGTTACATTGAAAGCCTAGGTTTTACCGGGCCCGCCCCGTTCCAATTGCTTTAAGAAACAAAGTAGCCATTGAACTGAAAGAATTGCAAGATAATGGTGTAATTGCTCCCATTCAAGCGAGTCGATGGGCAAGACCTCTCGTTTTGTTGCCTAAGCCTTCTGGTCGCATTCGCATTTGTGTTAACTTCAGGTCTACCATCAACCAATAGACAGTAGTTGAGACTTATCCGCTACCTCGCGCTGGGAAACTCATGGACAGGCTTGGTGCAGGACGTTACTTTTCTAAGATAGATCTGCGTGATGCCTACTTGCAAATTCCATTGCATTGAGAATATCAGAAAGTGTTTGTGGTAAATAAACACTTAGGACTGTTTAATTATTTGCGTTTGCCCTTCGGCAGTGCTTCCACACCCGCTATTTTTCAACGTTACTTGGAACAGCTGACTGCTAAAGTGCCATTTTGTTCAAACTATCTTGACAATATTGTCGTTTCAAGTCGTAACACATTCCCAATTTGCGTACTCTTTTTCGAGTTTTGTCAGATGCAGGACTCAAGTGTCGTCTCGAAAAGTGTGGCATTTTTGAAACTGAACTACAGTACTTATGTAAATGTAAATGTCGTGTGACTAGGGCCTCCCGTCGGGTAGACCGTTCGCCGGGTGTAAGTTTTTCGATTTGACGCCACTTTGGCTACTTGCGCGTCGATTGGGATGAGATGAAGTACTCAGGTCATGTGACAAACAGTGAGGGGGGTTCACCCCCTCCAATCTCATTTGCTTGCAAACCGTGACTTGCCTGTGCCTCGCAATGTGTCTGAACTGCAATCAGTATTAGGCAGAATGACATACTACATTCGTTTCATAGCGAATGCCGCTCAGATCGCGGCTCCATTGCATCGCTTGCGTCGGAGAAATGTGCCTTTTGTGTTGACTAAAGAGTGCCACGACGCATTTCAGAAACTCAAAAATGCCTTGCTTGGTGACAGATGTTTAGTGCATTTTGAGCCTGCCAAGCCCGTAGTTTTGCAAGTCGACGCTTCTTCCTAAGGAATCGGCGGTGCACAGAATTGCTGCACAAGACAGACCCATTGCTTTTGCCTCAAAGTTGTTTACTCAAACTCAGTGCAATTATTTTCAAATTGAAAAAGAAGCTCTCGCTATTGTGTATGGTGTGACAAAATTCCGTCACTATATGTATGGTCGCAAGTTCTATTTAGTGACTGATCACAAACGTTTGCAGCCCTTGTTTCATACGTGAAAGCCGGTTAATACACGCACTGCTCAAAAATTGTAAAACTGGGCTTTGTTGCTTTCGCAGTATCAGTATGAAATTGTGTGCAGACCTGCGGCAAATCATGGCAACGCAGAGCTCTATCTCGCCTTCCAATTGGCCCAGACTCTGATTTTGTTGCATCTGCCGCAGACTGAATTGCTGGAAACTTTTCCCCTGCACTACAGAAAAATTGCACAGGCCACGGAAGCAGACCCAGATCTGAAGATATTGTTGCATTACATTCGCACGTCTTGGTCTGATTCATAAACAGTATCCAGAACTGAGTTGTGCGCAGATATTTTGCACGTCGGCATAACCATACAACACAACAGCGTGTGATCCTAATTCAAAATGAGAGTGGACAATCGGGTATGCTTATTCCCAGAGTGTTGCAAAAGGATGTGTTGCGATTGCTCCATCAAAAAAATTAGGGAATGGTTCGCAATAAACGGTTAGCGCGACGGCACTTTACTTGGCTGTGCATGGACGCCCATATTGAACAGATGACGTACAGTGTCGCGCATGCACGGACAACTAATCAGCTGCGCCACAGATATTCTCAGCTTGGTCTGAGACTCAGTCACCACGGAAACGAGTGTACATTGACTTTGCAGGAACATTTTGGAGCACTCGTTGGCTGATACTGATAGACTCTTTCAGCAAGTTACCACTTGCGGTGCCTATGGCTTCTACCACATCACGTTTCACCATTCAAGCGTTGTCCTCCATATTTTGCGTGGAAGGTTTGCCAGAAGTACTTGTGTCGGACAACGGACCGCAGTTCATTTCACGTGATTTTGAACAGTTTTGTGAACGAAATGGCATTCGTCATCTAACAAGTGCTCCGTCTTACCACCAGTCCAACGGTGAAGTAGAACGGTTCGTACGCATTTTCAAACAACAGATGGCCAAGCTTTGCACCACCAACACACGGGATCAGGTGCTGGAACTCTTTCTCTCCTCCTATTGCTCCCACCCACCATCACCGGCGGAACTCCTGCACGGCTGCCGCCATCGGACGCTGCTACACTTGCTACACCCACATCAGCATCCGGCGCCGCCAGTGGTCCGCCAGTGTCGCTTTGCGCCGCGCGATGTTGTTCTTTTCGTGGTTTATGGCAACCGTGGGTGCTGGGAAAGAGGCGTAATCGAGGAACGCAATGGGTCTTCTTCGTATTTGATTGCACGTCCCGACGGTTTGCAGCACCGCCACAAAAAACCAATTCGTGCATGTCATTAGCCCTGTGATTCTGCTGCTTTTATTCCCCCAGATTCACGGCCTCACGGGACCGCGCGGCCTTCGCAGCCGCTCGCTGGTGCCACCAGGGCACCCCAGGAGGAGCGGATGGACGAAGCGCGCTCACACCCGCCGTCCCCGCTAGTCGACAAGATGGACCTGGACCCGCCATCGCCGTCGCCGTCGTCGCCCCAGGACACGCCTTCAGGCCTGGATGTGTGTCCTGCCAGCAGTTTTCCAGAGGATATTCCTCTTGCCTCGCAAGCCATATGGTGGGATAAGGGCGGGAGTATGCCGTCCTCGACAGTCACAGCTCCCGGCTCATCTCTACATCCCACATCTTGCCTCCTTCCTCGTTTCCTCGTTGTCGTTCGCATTCTTCCTACCCGACAATGGTTTGCCATTTGGGGGGGGGGGGGGGAATGTGCTGGCGTAAGCTGTCGCCAGCACACCGGTCGGCTAAGATGTAGCAAGAAGATCGATAGTAGGCGCTGGATCAAGCGCACCTATCAGGACAGAGGCCAAAGACTGACTCGCAAGCAACAGGCTGCCAACGCCCTCTGGATCGCTAGTATTTAGGTCGCCGCCGCGGACCGGAGGGCTCAGTCAGTCTCAGTCAGTAGCTCAGTCTGTCTCAGTCTCGGTCACTGGCGCATCTACTTGCACTCCAGTGTGGTGTCTGTTATTCATGGCATAGTGGGACGTGTACTTCACCAGCAGTGCGGCTACCGTGTACTATTACGAAAGAGCTTGTGCCACAACACATGGACTCTCTCAAAGGTAAGTAGCTTTCTGTTTATATAAATGAAGAACCCTGTTAATACATGTGTGCAGTTGTAGTGTAGAAAGAGGATACTGGACACCAAACAACATCTTCTCCATTGATGCCTGTGGTACGTGACTCTACAGCGTCGACGACGACACAACACTTTCTATTTCCTTTACAGTCTTGCCTTCAAGATGTTGTGGCACAAACATGACACTCACTTTAGTATTAAGCTTAACAATGTCAAAAACTTCCCATAACTGTCCTTAAATTTTCAAACGCCTCCTCGGGAAATAACTGCAATGTGAAACATTTCAATAAGCTCCACGCCAGAGGGGGAATCACATCTAAGGTTTAACTGAATGGTTATGGTATCTAATGTCTCAAGGCACATCCTGCTGTAGCCATCCATTACAGATGTTTCTGTGCAGTTTTCCTTTCTTTTCTTCCTAGGAGTATCACGTATGAAACAGTTATGAACTGTAAATAGCGGTGAAACCTTCGTGGAGACATCGGATGACGGTGTCTAATTTTTCAAGGTAGCGCCAACAATCCCGATGCGCCAGGCAGTTGTTAGTTACTAAATATAAGCATTTCACAAACGCGAATTGCGTCACACGTATTACTCGTTCAAGACTTCGCACCTCCTGAAAATTCATTTCCAGCCATTTGATCTTTATGTACATCTGCATAAATGTTCCGCAAGCCAACTTACATTATGTGGGGAAAAAAAAACTTTCGCAAGCTTCCGTATCAACCCTGATTTCTTTTATTTTCTCGTCTCACTTATTTCGAAAGACGTCTGCCGGAAGAAAAAGTGTGCTGCTCGACATTCCTTCGAACAGTATACGTCACCGTGATACAATATGCCTCTCTTTTAGTTGTGGTCTATCACTGGAGTTTGTAGCACCTCTCGCAGTAAACAATCCGGCGTCGAAACTCTGTAGAGGGTCCTAAACTGTGTCTAAAATTTTGACGCTAAGCATTTGGAACATCCTATTTAGGATTTCGGTTAGATGACTTGCGGCAGAAGAGCTGCAGTATTGCATTTATTAGTCTTAGTCTCTGTTGCATTTAATACAACATATTGGCAAACAGGCAAAAGTTAATCTCAAAGGTGACGAAAAAATTTCTGACTGTAGTTGACAGCTAGTACGGTTTGTGACGTTAATAACCTTGTTGTTGAGTGACATATATACCAAACGCACAAACAGATACTATGTTTCGTTCTTCAATTTTATCTGCAGCCATTTTCAAGAGTAATGTCGAAGCAACGTATTACTCTGAAACCTCAAGTGGCAAGTTTAACTGTTTCAGACACTTAAGATTGAGAAAAACTGATCCTGTTTTGTAGCTCAGTTAAATTCGCATGTGACATTTCTGAAATGATTTCATAATCTTGTGAAATACTGCTCGCATCTGGCATTGTTCCTTAACACTGAATTTGCACAGTGCACTTGTACTGGAAGTATGGAAACTCTCGAGGAGACAATGCTTCTTTTATTGCAAGAGAATAAAAAAAAAATTCTGGGGACGTTGTACGAAAAGTAGTGCTCAATGATTAAACTGGAACCGAAACAAAGGATGACACGGAGAAGGCGAAATATTGATTTCTTCCTTCCAAAATTATTTCTCTGAAGAATATCGTCTTATGTGTTCCTTCAATCGTCACAAGAACTGCGAAAACTCAGGTTTTGAGATAAGGGATTGCAGAATAGAAAACCAGCTAAAATCACTCAACATAGATAAGTCAACTGGACCTCATGATATAACTGTATAGCTGTATTTATTTTATGCGAGAAAAGTGCTCCCTTTCTAGTAGCAGTTATTGTAGGTCGCTCTGGTGAGTAGTTCCCTTTGAAGGGACAGAAAAATCCTGTTTGCAAGAAAGATTTTACGATGGTTGCGCATAACTATAGGTATATCTCATTGACGTCAATCTGCTGTGGGACTATGGAACACGTTTTATGTCCTTACAGCAGAGTGAAAATCCTGTGTGCAGAAATCACCACAGAGTGAGATATCGAATAAAATTCAGCGATCAGACTACCCAGTATAAAAGCGATTAGTCCGAAAGTATATACCAAATGACGTTACGCACACACATTCACGTTTGGACTCTTACAGCAAACATTGACTGAATTGCTATAGCTTTGAAATTTCAAAGAACAGCAGCTCGTTTTATATTGGGGGCAGAATGTCACGCATACCATAAGCGAGTTGAGATTGCAGTCATTAAAAAATTACAAAAGGTCGTTTTTGTTGCTGTGAGATGTTTCCACGAAATTATCATCACGAAATTTCTCCTCTGAATGCTAAAATACAGGGTGATTCAAAAAGAATACCACAACTTTAGGAATTTAAAACTCTGCAACGACAAAAGGCAGAGCTAAGCACTATCTGTCGGCGAATTAAGGGAACTATAAAGTTTCATTTAGTTGTACATTTGTTCGCTTGAGGCGCTGTTGACTAGGCGTCAGCGTCAGTTGATGCTAAGAAGGCGACCGCTCAACAGAAAGCTTTTTGTGTTATTGAGTACGGCAGAAGTGAATCGACGACATTTGTTCAGCGTGCATTTCGAACGAAGTATGGTGTTAAACCTCCTGATAGGTGGTGTATTAAACGTTGGTATAAACAGTTTGCAGAGAATGGGTGTTTGTGCAAAGGGAAAAGTTCTGGACGGCCGAGAACGAGTGATGAAAATGTAGCACGCATCCAGCAAGCATTCGTTCGCAGCCCAGGAAAATCGACTCGCAGAGCTAGCAGAGAGCTGCAAATTCCACAATAAACTGTATGGAGAGTCCTACGAAAAAGGTTAGTTATGAAAACTTATCGTCTGAAATTGTTTCAAGCACTGTCTGCAGCTGATAAGATTAAAAGAATCGATTTCTGTGATTTTATCCTTGCTCAAATGGAAACAGATGAACCTTTCGTTTCAAAGATTGTGTTTAGTGATGAAGCAACTTTCCACACTAATGGGAAAGTCAACCGTCACAATGTCTGTATATGGGGCACTGAGAATCCGCGGGAAACAACTCAGTATGAACGTGACTCGCCTAAGGTGAACGTTTTTTGTGCCATTTCAGCCAATAAAGTTTTTGGTCCCTTTTTCTTCGAAGGTGCTACTGTAACTGGACTACAGTATCTGGAGATGTTAGAGAATTGGCTGTTCCCTCAGCTCGAACAAGAAGCACAACAATTCATATTTCAGCAGGATGGAGCGCCACCACATTGGCACTTATCTGTCCGTAACTACCTGAACGTCAACTACCCGAGGCGATGGATCGGCCGCCAGGCAGCCCGTGACAGAGCACTTCATCACTGGCCTCCAAGAAGCCCTGATCTTACCCCCTGCGGTTTTTTCTTATGGGGGTATGTTAAGGATATGGTGTTTTGGCCACCTCTCCCAGCCACCATTGATGATTTGAAACGAGAAATAACAGCAGCTATCCAAACTGTTACGCCTGATATGTTACAGAGAGTGTGGAACGAGTTGGAGTATTGGGTTGATATTGCTCGTGTGTCTGGAAGGGGCCATATTGAACATCTCTGAACTTGTCTTTGAGTGAAAAAAAACCTTTTTAAATACTCTTTGTAATGATGTATAACAGAAGGTTATATTATGTTTCTTTCATTAAATACACATTTTTAAAGTTGTGGTATTCTTTTTGAATCACCCTGTATTTTGTTGCTTCCCACTTCCATCGGCTGAAATGACCATCGTGATAAACTAAGAGAGCTCACACTGAAATACTTTGGTGTTCATTTCTACCACGTCCTACTCGAAAGTGGAACAGTAGAGACGTAATCTGGAAGTGGTTGTACGAGCCCTCTACCAAACACTTTAGTATGAGTTTCAGAGTTGCCCGCATCTCGTGGTCGTGCGGTAGCGTTCTCGCTTCCCACGCCCGGGTTCCCGGGTTCGATTCCCGGCGGGGTCAGGGATTTTCTCTGCCTCGTGATGGCTGGGTGTTGTGTGCTGTCCTTAGGTTAGTTAGGTTTAAGTAGTTCTAAGTTCTAGGGGACTTATGACCATAGATGTTGTCCCATAGTGCTCAGAGCCATTTTTTGAGTTTCAGAGTTATCATGTAGATATAGATGTTCACCATCAGGAAAGGGTTTACCTGCTTTAAATTTATTGGTTTTCGGCACGTGCTCATACAGTCATCTCAACAGTGGATAGACGATACGACAGTGTGCTTCAGTAGTTCAGAATATTCCTTTGGCGTCAAGCCGTACACTGGTACGAAGTTACATCGGCTTAGACTTGTCATGTGACGCCATGCAGGCGATTTTCGCGCCAGTTATGACGATACGAATACAAAAATAACGCAACACCCCATCCCTGAGAGGAGAAAATCTCCGGCATGGTTTACCATCTTACTGTTGTAAATAAAATTGTAAAACTGTCAACATGACGTCACTTGTTTGTTTCTCAGCTTTGTGGAAGTCCGCTTGGGCATCTGGCGTTGAGCATACAAATATATTGGTCCATCGGGGATGGTGTCCACACAGCAGGCACGTGACAGTGGTTTTATAGTGTGGATTCAGAACGCAAGGAAATGGGTTTGGCCTCTCGGACCTACAGAGAAAGTCCTGGATGGTTCCCGGTAGCACGATCTTCTCCAGGGCTGGACACAACGACTCGACACGACACAAGACGACCACGAATCTATCCGTAGTTCACACATTGAGCAAGAATGGTTCGAAGTAAACAGCGTGGTCTTTCGTCACCTAAGTAACCTGAAGCACTACAGATCTCCCAATAGGGGTATATGGAGGGTCATAGAACATAACGTCTTGTTCCATCCTCACCTTCATAAGAACATTGAATACCGTACTGTTCGCAGCTGCGGTTGGCCATCAAAACTCATTATAACAATACCAAATTGTACCGCTGTGATAAGGAATGTGGCATGGAGTTAGGGGAACGCACTGCAATCAGAGTTTTGCAAGTTTTTATATTTATGGCAGGTGAAGATCAGAACTCACACATACCTGTCCCAGCTCTCAAAAGTTCTCCAGAAAATCTATGTTGAAATTTTCCTACTACGTTAAACTTGCTAAAATAAGGTATGTATTTTTTGATGTGCAGTGTGGGCCTGTGGCCGTGTGCTCCCTCGTTGCTGGGGGGCTTGGGTTAGATTCCAGGGGAAACCAAATTTTGACACTAAAATGCATGGTCTACCAGCATTTCCGTGAAGCTTAGAATACGTAAGACGCACGAGACAGGTAGTTGCTAGATCGAGTCTCGTTTCGGTCATTATTTTTTCCGTTTTTTTCCATTCAGTTCGGATACCTACTTCATTTCATCATAAAATGAAGCAAATGTATACTACCTAACAGTCTTTTTTCATGAAAAATGGACGTCTTCTTACTTTTAATTATATACAGCTCACAAAAATCCAGTTTCCATTACAGACAGAAGTTCTTAATTACCGATCCTGTATAAACGATTGTTTCTATAGACTGTATAATGTATAAATTAATTTTTATATCTTTTTGTATTTTATGCTTTCATATAAATTTTCATAGAATATGCTCCTTTGTTTAAAACTTTGATCCCGCCAGGATTCTACCCCCTATTCGCCCCCTCTACACACACGCAACACACACACACACACACACACACACACACACACACACACACACACACACGCACAAAGAGCGCGTGGGAGTCATTGTACCATATTAAGCTTCGTCGGGAAACTTCAACGTCGACGTTTCTCGAGAATTTATGAGAATTGCCACGAACTGTTTTGGGAGAGTCATATTTGAGGTCTCAACTTCACGTAACATTAATACAAAAAGTAACAAAAATCCGATCATCCTGTGGTCCCCTTGTAAGATGTAAAAAGTCTACATACTTATAATTTGTTAGTTACATAAATAAAAAATTAGTGACTTAAAATGGTAGCAAGTGTGAAAGGAGAGTTCCCAAGTCGCCACTCTTGTGCATTGTCCATGGTGTCGATGTCTCCTCATTGGAATTTTAAGTTTTTGGAGTATGTCTTAAGATTTACTTTACGAGCTCCATGAAAACCACATACAACAGTGCAGTATTTTAAAAATACGAATGTTAAGATTTGTTGCGCGTTCCTCACAAAAACAGCTTTCAATAACGTAAAGCGCGTCTGAGTCACAAGTCATTTAATACAGAGGCGTGAGGCTTCACAAATAAGATAGATATAATACTACTGTTTAGTTTCAGCCCTCTGCAAGAAAATATATGTATATTTCTGTAGTACGTAAGGAGCGTTTCGTTTATATACTGTTCGCTTCTCTGTTTGGACGTGCTGGCGCCGTGTGAGAGTTTTACGGTATCTCGCCTCTGTGCTGGCACGTTTATCCGCGGCACGGGCTAACTTTGAGTTGGAACGCCGTATTGCAGTGTGGTTTGTTAATGGAGTGTGGTTAGTGGAGGCTGGGAGATTGCAGGAGGAGGCGCCAGGTGCAGCATTAACAGCCGAGTGGAGTTCCGCGCCTCGCCCCCGGCATCTGAGGATTACGGCGCCGAAGTACACAGAGGCCGATTGTGCTGTCAACACACCTGGATCGGACGTGTAGTTGTTTTTCGCTAGCCGCAACAGACGTACGTGAAAAATCACTGACCATAAAGCTTATAACATAACGAATATATTGCAAGTAAATACTCTATAATTTTTTAAAATTTTTTATGAAACTCGTATTTCGTAAAATATTGAAGTTGTTATGAAGTAAAATGTTACCGTCTTTGAAATTACGTAAAGAATGTTTATTATTGTGTGTATTGAAAAGAGATTACAATATGATATAAACAATGATTATAAAAATGTAAATGAGTGTAACACTTGCTGTCGGTGACCTGAATGGCGGTTTTCAGCTCAGCAAATGTGTGCTGTACACCCTGTCTTTAATATAGCCCAACAAAAAGGAGTGGCATGTGTTCAGATGCGGAGAATATGGCGCCCAATCGAGGCCCATGCCAGTGGCGTCTGGGTACCCCAGAGCCAGAATGCGGTCCCCAAAGCGCTAACACTCTCCTGCTTCGATGGGGTAGAGCTCCGTCTTGTTTGAACCACATATTGTCGAAATCGGGGTCACTCTGGATATTGGTGATGAAATTGTCTTCAAAAACCTCCATGTACCGTTCGATAGTCACCGAGACATCAAGGGACATCGCACCAATTACGACGTGACTGAATGTTGCACACAACACAGTCACCCGCTGAGAGCGAAGAGACTTCTCGATCGTGAAATGCGGTTTCTCAGTCCCCCAAGCGCACCAATTTTGCTTATTGACGAACCTATCAAAATATAAATGGGATAAACCAAACCAAGCGCATACTAATTCCCATTATGTCCCGCGGCCAACCGTTTGAAAGTCTTAACCCAAACCGTTCGGAAGTTATGACGATTTTATTTCATGTAGTTCAATAATTGACATCTTATATGTATTATCGATGAAAAGAGATGTGAATTTAAAAATGTGCTTAATTGAGCGTAGAAATACTTATAAAACTGTGAATTACAACTTAAAACTCGTTTGTCGCTGATGCATGGATTTCTGGACGTACAATAAACCAAATTATTTGACACACTGCTGCTGTTGGAACAATAAATGGCTCTGAGCACTACGGGACTTAACTGCTGAGGTCTTCAGTCCCGTAGAACTTAGAACTACTTAAACCTAACTAACCTAAGGACATCACACACATCCATGCCCGAGGCAGGATTCGAACCTGTGACAGTAGCGGTCGCGCGGTTCCAGACTGTAGCGCCTAGAGCTGCTCGGCCACAACGGCCGGCAGTTGGAACAATAGCTCTGGAAGAGTTCATGACGAGTCATATTAATTCACATTGTCAGAGACATTAAGGAAATATGTAAAATTGGTTGCCATTACAAATTACAACGGCACATCAACTGGGGAAGGAAGTTTATTGTACCTTTTTAATTAGCCATATACAGGGAATTACCGTCATCTCAGAGCACCTGTTGAACATTGCTTTATTTAAGAAAAATGGGTTTTTATGATTTCCGTAGTTCTAAATATCAATTTTTCCTAAAGATATTTCATGATCTTATCCCTTTCGGGAATGTATAACAATGATTTGCGTTAAAATTATGATTTAATAAATCTTAATTACATAACACGACAATGTCTTACAGTCGTACAAATAACAAAGTGTTTGCTGGCTATATTAGCCAAAACTGAATGTTCATAAGTTGCACTGGTAGCCTTTTCACTTTCTAACGTTAAATTCGTTTGAATTTGGTTCTCAAGTTAAAATTATTCAGTCTCATTTTAGGAAAATGGTAACCAACGTCATACGTAAGAAACTACATTGCTTGCATGTATCCTGTTTTCAAGTACAATTACATTGATAAAAGAAATTTAGCTTCTCATTTACTCAACATGTTTCAGAAGCAATAAATAAAGCCAGCTTATTCAGATCTTGGAGATCATTACTTTATATTTTGGTAGTTTTTTCAGACGAAATGTCATGCGGTAAGTTACAAACTGCTCTCGTCCTGTTGCTGAAAATTACCACTGCTGATTTGGTGGATACAAACAAGTTATCAAAAGTATATCGTTAGTAGGAAAAGATATTATACAGTAAAATGTATGTTATGTATGTGTGTTACGTATATAATAGAATCCCATGTTCAACTTACGCTTTGGAACCGAATAATCAATCGCCTTCAAACAATAGTTTCAGTAAAGTGCTTAACCTGTGTAATAACAATCCCTATGCTGAAATGAGTATTAAAGCAATTTTAATTATAACTAACGGTCTGTTGCGAGAGTAGAATTTCACGATTCATTCCACAGTAATGGTCAGGCGCTGCGATCGCGTCCGGACGTTCAAACAGCCATTTTCGAGCATAAGAGTTTAAAAGACACGTAGCTCATTATGAAAATTTGGTTACACGAGCTAGACAAAAAAGGTAGCCAAGGTCATACGTGTAGTCATATAACAGTATTACAGTTACTGCCATGTACAACAGGTTTGGTTACATGTGATTTGTTGCTATAAACACTGGAAAATTAATAGCTACGTGTAGTCGAGGGTTCGGTTACAGGCTGTATCACGTTAATGACTGACAAAAAGCGTTAAAAGGCATGTTAAGAAAAATTGAAAAAAAATATACTTATAAAGTACGACAGAAAGCAGAGTGCGGATTATCTGAGCAATTAACATGAAACATTCATGATTGAGGACGAAGATTTAAATTAATTTCAGTTCAATTTATTCCCATAAATTTTTAGACGTGTTATATAGGAACTCTAACACTGTTCGTGCATGTTCATTGGTCATGATTACATACAATGGTTTATAGACTACTAGTCATATACTGATAACGCATGTAAATGGCAACCTTTATTTTAGGTACAATGGAGAAGCAAAACAAAATTGAGTGTAATTAAATAAAACAAAATAAAATAGAACGAATATAATTAAAGCTCTAAGTGACCATCTTTGTTTAAATTACTACACTTGTTACTGGCTGCCTCATAATAGTTAGAGGCTCACCGACCAATTACAACTACACCTGCAAGTGCACTTATTACTACTACATTCTACTACGTTGCCAGCATTAATACGTGCGTGCCTGGGCAATGCCCTAGTCTATACGCAGTAATGTGGGTGGCATTGTAGTTTTTTACATGGTTTTTGTAATTACATTTAAGTTGTGCCTGATATTTTCTACTAAGGAAATAACACTTCTTGTTATTCTTCTACTTTGCTTTTCGGATCTATTAAAATTAATCTGAAGAGTGTCAGTTTGATCTTAAGGACTAAAAGTCGAGTAGTTGCTTTATTGATACAATCAACTATAGTTCATATATTTCGATCTTTCACAATTTGGATAATCAATGAGTAAGTTTCAAAAGTATTCTACAATTCAATTTAGACATGCCTGTGACGAGAAAAGTGAGGGATAGGAAAGACCCTCCATGGTTCAGTCACAGTGTAGGTAAGTTACTGCCAAAGCTAAGAGAGGTTCATCACAGATGAATGGGAAGGCAAAAATTTATGAAGAAGTAAAAGCGAAACGATACCAAAATGAACATAAGAGGAGCAATGAGAGAATTGTTCAATGGATTCGAAAGTAAAATTTCGCCGTCCATTCCCACGAAAACTACTAAGAACTTCGTTCTTCATTAAAGTCAGCAAACAGATAAAAATCGTTCATCCAGATGCTAGTAATCATACTCCCTTCGAAACGGAAGATGAAACAGAGAACCTCTAAATACTGACACTTTTATTACGGAAGATCGTAATACGTTTTCTCTTTTGAACCACTACACGAACACAGAAATACAGGTACTGAAGTTATTGAGACAAGTGAACGCTTAACAGGAAAATAACTAAAATCACTCAACAGTGGAAAGGCTCTAGACCTAATTGGGTGTCTGATATTATCACACGAATTATGCGAAAGAAATTGCTCCTAATATGGAAGCAGTTTCTCGTATCTCGCTGGAGCAACGAAGAGCACCAAGCGATTGGAACGAGGTGGAGATGACCCAAATTATAGGCTATACAGCTGACGTCAGACTTCTGTAGATTTATGGAACGCGTTCTGTGCTCATGTATTATGGCCTTTTTTGACAAGGGAAAACTCTTCAGTAGGAATAAACATGAATGCCCGCGAACTTTTCAAAATCATCACAGGCTGGGAAAGATTAAAATCACATAGCATGGATTCTGAAAATATATATCTTGTGAAACCAGCTTTTACTGTTCTACCATAAGGTTCAGCGCGATGGAAATAAATGCACCTAGGTTGATATCATGTTCCTTGACTTTCGTAAACCATTCGATAAGATTCTGTGTTGTTGTGGTGGTGTTGAATCCGAAGATTAGTTTGATGTAGCTCTTCAAGCTAGTCTATCCTGTGCAAGTCTCCTCATCTTTGAATAACTACCGCAATCTACATCCATTCGAACCTGCTTACTGTATTCATCCATTAGTCTCCCTCTACAATTTTACCCTCCCCCCCCCCCAAACACACACACTTCCATGCAATACTTAATTAAGATCCCTTGATTTCTCATAATGTGACCTATCAACCTAATCAACCTATCCCTTCTCTCTGTCAAGTTGTGCCACAATTTCTTTTCCCCCAAATACTATTCAGTGCCTCCTCATTAGTTACGTGGTCTATTTATATTATCTTCAGTATATTATTCTGTACCACAAAATTTCGAAAAATCTTCTATTGTCTTTTTGCCTGAACTGCTTGTTGTCTGTGCATCACATCTGTGCAAGGCTACACTCCAGACAAGTACTTATACAAAAGACTTTCTATTAGATAACTTTATATTAGATTTTAAAAAACCCTCTTTTTCAGAAATGCTTTCCTTGCTATAGGTAGTCTGTATTTTATATCCTATCTGCTTCGACTATCATCAGATATTTTGCTGCTCAAATAGGAAAACTTATTTAAAGTCTCATTTCGTAATCTAATTCCCTCAGCATCGCCTGATTTAATTCAGCTACAATCCACTACCTTTGGTTTGCTTTTCTTGATGTTCATCTCATATCACCCGTTCAATACACTGTCTATTTCGTTCAACTGTTCTTCCATGTCCTTTGTTGTCTCTAACAGAATATAATTACAATGTCACGGACAAACCTCAAAGTATTTATTTCTTCTTCTTTAAAATTAATTTCCTTTCCAAGTTTTTCCTCGGCATCCTTTACTGCTTTCTTTATGTTCCCAACTACTGTTTCCTTTTCATGCCCTTCGAATCTTATAACTGCCGCGCGGTTTCTGTACAAGCTGTAAATAATCATTCATTGTCTGTATTTTACCCATGATACCTTCGTAATTTCAAAGAGTGTGAGCCAGTCAGCATTGCCAAAGGATTTTCTAAATCTACAGTTGCTGCAAACATAGGTTTGGTTTTCGTTAAGTTATCTTATAAGAGACGTCGTAGAGTTAGTATGGCCTCGAGCGTTCCTTCATTTCCCCGGAAGCCAAACTAATCTTTCCAGATGTCGGTGTCTAACGGCTTTTTCAGTCTTCTGTCAATAGTTTGATTCCATGACTGATTAAACTGATAGTTCGGTGATATACATATCTGTCAGCACCTGATTTCTTTGGGATTGCAGTTATTACATTCTTCTCAAAGTCTGATGGTGTTTCGCCTGTCTCGTGCACCTTGAACACCACGTGGAATGCTTTTTGCTCTCCCAAAGATGTCAGCAGTTCTGAGGAAATGTCGACTACTCCAAGGACATTGTTCCCATTTTCGTCTCTCAGTGGCCAGTGAAATTCGTCTTACAGTATCATATCTCTCGTCTCCTCTTCATCTCTTCATCTACTTCCTCTTCCCTTTCTATTTTTCGCTTACTGAACAAAATTCGAGCGTACTGGAAGTAGGATCAGATTTGTGTTCAGATGCAGGACATGCTAGCAGGAAGAACTCAACACGTCAGATGTAAATGTACTAGAGTGTTATAGACAGTTACTGTTCACGATTTATGGTGTCGTCCAAAGAGCGAAGTGACAAAATAAGGTTGGTACCTTGCAATGCAGTTCCAAGAAATGATAGTATCTGCGAGCCACATCGACGAGTGACACCGGCTTAGCCACGGCCAGTATCTGCAACAGCGCAGCTTCTGCTTACGGGAGAGTTCAGTACTACTCATCACAAGCGCACAATCATCGACTAAGACGAGAGCATCGTCTTGTAGCAGGCCACCCGTGTGATTAATGTATTAAGCAGAACTCTATGTGAAAGTTAATGTTATATGTACTCTGTGTGAGAGACCTGTAATTTATCAGTATCAAGTGGTACGTTAATGTTCAGTGACAGCTGGAAATGCTCATGACATTTCTGTGGAAATGTATAGTAAAAGGTTAAGTATTTCTTCTTATTTATGTTGTAATAAAATGAACTAATATTTTATGTGTTATAGTGTCCTCTCGATATCCTCCCAGAGAAAAGCAAAGAAACCACCCGCCAATGTACCGAAGAGAGCGTTTTCGTCGGGTACAACAGTACATACAGGGTGTTTCAAAAATGACCGGTATATTTGAAACGGCAATAAAAACTAAACGAGCGGCGATAGAAATACACCGTTTGTTGCAATATTCTTGGGACAACAGTACATTTTCAGGCAGACAAACTTTCGAAATTACAGTAGTTACAATTTTCGACAACAGATGGCGCTGCGGTCTCGGAAACTCTATAGTACGATATTTTCCACATATCCACCATGCGTAGCAATAATATGGCGTAGTCTCTGAATGAAATTACCCGAAACCTTCGACAACGTGTCTGGCGGAATGGCTTCACATGCAGATGAGATGTACTGCTTCAGCTGTTCAATTGTTTCTGGATTCTGGCGGTACACCTGGTCTTTCAAGTGTCCCCACAGAAAGAAGTCACAGGGGTTCATGTCTGGCGAATAGGGAGGCCAATCCACGCCGCCTTCTGTATGTTTCGGATAGCCCAAAGCAATCACACGATCATCGAAATATTCATTCAGGAAATTAAAGACGTCGGCCGTGCGATGTGGCCGGGCACCATCTTGCATAAACCACGAGGTGTTCGCAGTGTCGTCTAAGGCAGTTTGTACCGCCACAAATTCACGAAGAATGTCCAGATAGCGTGATGCAGTAATCGTTTCGGATCTGAAAAATGGGCCAATGATTCCTTTGGAAGAAATGGCGGCCCAGACCAGTACTTTTTGAGGATGCAGGGACGATGGGACTGCAACATGGGGCTTTTCGGTTCCCCATATGCGCCAGTTCTGTTTATTGACGAAGCCGTCCAGGTAAAAATAAGCTTCGTCAGTAAACCAAATGCTGCCCACATGCATATCGCCGTCATCAATCCTGTGCACTATATCGTTAGCGAATGTCTCTCGTGCAGCAATGGTAGCGGCGCTGAGGGGTTGCCGCGTTTGAATTTTGTATGGACAGAGGTGTAAACTCTGGCGCATGAGACGATACGTGGACGTTGGTGTCATTTGGACCGCAGCTGCAACACGGCGAACGGAAACCCGAGGCCGCTGTTGGATCACCTGCTGCACTAGCTGCGCGTTGCCCTCTGTGGTTGCCGTATGCGGTCGCCCTACCTTTCCAGCACGTTCATCCGTCACGTTCCCAGTCCGTTGAAATTTTTCAAACAGATCCTTTATTGTATCGCTTTTCGGTCCTTTGGTTACATTAAACCTCCGTTGAAAACTTCGTCTTGTTGCAACAACACTGTGTTCTAGGCGGTGGAATTCCAACACCAGAAAAATCCTCTGTTCTAAGGAATAAACCATGTTGTCTACAGCACACTTGCACGTTGTGAACAGCACACGCTTACAGCAGAAAGACGACGTACAGAATGGCGCACCCACAGACTGCGTTGTCTTCTATATCTTTCACATCACTTGCAGCGCCATCTGTTGTTGAAAATTGTAACTACTGTAATTTCGAAAGTTTGTCTGCCTGAAAATATACTGTTGTCCCAAGCATATTGCAATAAACGGTGTATTTCTATCGCTGCTCGTTTAGTTTTTATTGCCGTTTCAAATATACCGGTCATTTTTGAAACACCCTGTATGTAAGTGACCTGGTGGATAACGTCGGAAGCTCTGTAAGACCATTATAGGACGATACTGTTATGTACAAGAAAATTGCAAGAGCATAAAACTGTATCGAGGTACAGGAAGACTACAGAGGATGGACCCTTTTTGCAGTTACTGGCGATTGACTCTCAATGTAAGAAAATGTAACTCATTGACTAGAAATAGACTGAAGGACCTATAATTTTTCTATTACATTATTGGCGATATGCCCCTGAAAACAAAAGCAAGAGTGACATGTCTACAGGTAATCGTGCGAAGCGGCCCGAAATGGAACGACCACATTAAATTCGTTTGAGGGAAACCGGATGTCGGGTTTAGACCCACTGGATGAATCCTAGAGAAATGTAACTCATCCACGAATGACTGGGCTTACAAAACACTCGTCCGAGCGGTTCTTGATTACTGCTCATCAGTCTGGGTCCCTTACCAAGTGCGATGAATCGAAGGGATAAAGCAGATCAGCGTGTTTCATAGGCTCGAAAGTGCGGAGGAAATGGTCGCCAAAATTTTGTAGCATAGTATGAAAGAGAAGTGTTGTGCATCTCGGTTATGATTACTGTCAAATCTCCGAAGTGTAAATTCTAAAAAGATTGCGGCAACATAGTGTCTCCTTCCACATACAACTTACGGAACGACCACGACGGGAAAAGCAGAAAAATTACGGTTCATATGGTTAACTGTCGACAGTTGTTCTCGCCGTGCACAATTCATGAATAGAACAGCGAATGGGGGAAATGATTCTGGTGCCTGAAGTACCCTTCGTCACACAACGTAATGTAGTTTATGGGATGTCGATGTAGACGCAAATATGTCGCAGTGGTAATAAGTGCTCCCCATACTTGATTCTGATGATCCTGTTCCCAAGATGGCTCACGAAAGATGGAATTTGCGATGCATACTTGTGTTCAATAGATTTCTGACATACGTTGCTTCGACCATATCATTCCTGCTTACGTTCCGACAGGCTTAGAGACTTATTGTAACATGTGTTTGCTGTATTGCCTTGTCGGTAATTACACTCTTACTTATCTCCAAATCTTACTCTGATATCTGAACAGCATAGCACAAATACTCGTTCTCAACAAAGTAAAATCTTTTCTGTACGTCTAAATAATACTGCCATGTTCTCTAAATTATTTTCTGTATCAGACCCCTACTCTGAAAAATCTTACTGAAAATATCGGAGAAATTAAATTTCTTTCAATCTTCAAAAGACAGAAAATCGTCCATCTTCTACCACAAGAGTTACATCTACCATACGCTTGTCTGCAGCTCACTCTCGTCAACCGTCCCTCCCCCAACACTGACACCACGTTTGTCTACAGAGTTCTATATCGAAATTCTGCTCTTTCTTAACAACCACTGCCACTGTCATTCCATGTTTTCTCCTCTTTCATCACTACTTTTGCACCTGATAAAATTTCTAAACATGGCTTCAGATGTATTAAGCTAATCAGTGTCATTCTTAATGTCTTTTACTATAATTACCATCTAGTATTATTATTATTAACGCAAATTATTATTATTGTGAATGTTTTGTAATACTTTTTGGTACCCATTGTTTCTTGTGAGACGTAAGAGATGGTCTTAAGGCCCTAATCCGGTCAGTCTAAATAAGCAATAAATAAATAAATAAATAAGCAAATATGTATGTTAATAAATGAAGAGAAACTCGATGAAATTTTCAAAAAGAATATTTTATATGTTGGTGGTATCACAGAGGGACAAAGTCAAAACACAGCTTGATTAAACAAGGTATTAATTATGTCTTTATACTTGCCACAAACAATGCTTGTGTAGAAAAAGTCACAAGAACTGGAAAATACAGTCCATAATAGTGTATTTCCCTTGTAGCGATGTGAAGATTTATCTAGAATTAGCAGGTGTCATCGTTATTATTAAATTAGATTATTTAATTTTTATTTAAACGATTCAATTAATTATAGACGATGTAGTTGCTTGATGTCTTACAACTGTGATACCAGCTGCAATTATTTTCTCAGCAGGAGATTTCAGTAAGCATCATTATAGAAGGGGAGCTACGTCTGTACTTGCACAGACTGCAATGTTGCCAGATCTTCCCTACCGTCCTACTCCCATACTTCCCCTAGCCCATCCCCTCTTCCCTCCCTCTACTCCCTACTCCTCCGACTCCCTCAACCACCCTACTAGGCCAATTCTCCCAGTGGCTGAAGCATACCCTTAGGTGACAATAGTCATCGGATAGCAATATACACATATACAGATTAAAGTATCATGTCCACAAGGTATAAAAGGGCAGTGCATTTGTAGAGCCGCATTTGTACCCAGCGATACATGTGAAAAGGTTTTCAAACTGGTTATGGCCACATAAATGGAATTAACAGACTGGTGGTTTTAGCTAGGTGCACGAGACTTTTCATTTCGGAAATCGTTACGGAATTCAATATTCTGAGATCCACAGCGTCAAGGGTGTGCCAAGAAAACAAAATTTCAGGCCTTACTTCACTCCAAGGACAACGCAGTGGCCTGTGGCCTACACTTAACGTCAGAAAGCAGCGGCGTTTGCCTAGAGTTTTCGGTGCTAACAGACAAGCAACACTGTGCGAAATAACCGCAGAAATCAATGTGACACGTACGACAAACGTATCCATTAGGACCGTGTGGCGAAATTTGGCCTTAATGGGCTTTGGCAGCAGACGAATGACGTGTATTTGGTAGCAACAAGACATCACCAGCAGCATCTCTTCTGGGCTAGTGACTGTATCGGTTGGACCCTAGACGACTGGAAAACCGTGGCATGGTCAAATGGCTCTGAGAACTATGGGACTTAACATCTATGGTCATCAGTCCCCTAGAACTTAGAACTACTTAAACCTAACTAACCTAAGGACATCACACAACACACAGTCATCACGAGGCAGAGAAAATCCCTGACCCCGCCGAGAATCGAACACGGGAACCCGGGCGTGGGAAGCGAGAACGCTACCGCACGACCACGAGATGCGGGCGTGGCATGGTCAGATGAAACCTAATTTCAGTCAGTAGGAGCTCATGGTAAGGTTCGAGTGGGGAGCAGACACCACAACGCCATGGACCCAAGCCGTCAACAAGGCACTATGCTAGCTGGTGTTCGCTAGATAACGGTGCGGGCTGTGTTTACACGAAATGGAATAGGTCCTCTGTTCGACTGAACTGTCACTGAATGGAAATATTTATACTTGGCTACTTGGAGACCATTTGAAACCATTTATGAACTCCATGTTGCGAAACAACAATGGAATTTTTATGAATGACAATGCGCATGTCACGACTGGTTTGAAGAACATTCTAAACAATTCAAGCGAATGATTTGGCCACCCAGACCGCCCGACATGAATCCCATCCATCACTTACGGGACATAATTGAAAGGTCAGTTCGTGCAAAAAATCCAGCACCGACAACATTTTCGATGTAATGGACAGTTGTAGAGGCAGCATGGTTAAGTATTTCTGCAGGGGACTTTCAGCAACTTGAGTTCATGCCACGTCGAGTTCTTGCATTATGCTGGGCAAAAGCAGGTCAGACACGATACTAGGAAGTATCCCATGACTTTTGTCACCTCGGCGTACGAGAACAGTTTTCATGGTCGCCAGATTTCCTATGTATATTTAGGGCCCTAATCTCCATAATTTAGGACCCAATATGGCTACCATATGTTTTCCAAGATAGCCTTATCTTAATTGGTGTAATTTATGACTCAGTACGGCAGACGCTATCAAAGCTTGGCTGTCCAAGCTAAGTACGGCACCATGACACTACAGTGGACAAACACACCACCGTAAAAACGATGGGAATTCAAAAAATGAACGTTAGTTTGCTTGTAAAAACAGTTACTGGTGTTATAACTTTTTACTATTGTTAATCTTGAAGCAGGAAATTAAAAAAAAAAACGTAGCATGTTCTTGCTGCACACACTATTATCAGGAGTAAGTTAATTGGGATGAATAGGAAAAACAAACCCGTAATGTTCGGATACAACATTAGTAGTGTCCTGCTTGACACAGTCACGTCGTTTAAATGTCTGGGCGTAACGTTGCGAAGCGATATGAAATGCAACAAGCATGTGAGGATTGTGGTAGGCAAGGCGAATGCTCCACTTCGGTTTATTGGGAGAATTTTAGGATAGTGTAGTTCATCTATAAAGAAGACCGCATGTAGGACGCTAGTGCGACCTATTCTGGAGTACTGCTGGATTGTTTGGGGTTCGCACCAGGTCGGATTGAAAGAAGACATCGAAGCAAGTCAGCGGAGAGCTGCTAGATTTGTTATAGGTAGGTTCCATGATCAGCATGCAAGTGTTACCGATATGCTTCAGAAGCTCAAGTGGGAGTCCCTGGAAGGAAGAAGAAATTCGTTTCGAGGAAAACTACTGAGAAAGTTTAGAGAATCGGCATTTGAAGCTGACTGCAGAACGATCCCAGTACTGCCAACATACATTTCGCGTAGGGACTACGAAGATAAGACAAGAGAAATTAGCGCTCTATCTGTGAGTGGAACGGTAAAGGAAACGACTAACTGTGATACAGGATACCCTCCGCCACGCACCGTACGGTGGCTTGCCAAGTATATATGTAGATGTGTTCTTTATGTGACGTTTAAAGCACTAAGCGAACGTGAAATATATCGCGCAACAGAGTCCGCAGAGACAGACGCTGGCACAGAGCGCTGCATAGATCTTGGAGATCACCGTGCCATAGAGCAGACATACTGCATAACGTCAAGTGACTCGTTGTCGCTGCCATCCGTGTTTACCTAAGTGGCTATGCTTCGAACGGCTATAGGTACACACGCGTCGCACCACAAACAGCCACTTTATTGTACAGCAGATTGTTCTTGTCTATGCGCCAGCACCTGATTCTAACACACACACGGAACACAGAGGTCAAGGCGCACACTCCAGCCCCCACGCAGCTGAGTCACCACGCGTCTGACCTGTAGCAGTGTTATTTCGCTGGTAGTCACTTGTCTTACCGTCATAAGTCACATCGTGGTCTGGCGGTTCTAGGCGCTCAGTCAGGAACCGCTACGGTCGCAGGTTCGAATCCTGCCTCGGGCACGGATGTGTGTGATGTCCTTAGGTTAGTTAGGTTTAAGTAGTACTAAGTTCTAGGGGACTTATGACCACAGATGTTGAATCCCATAGTGCTCAGAGCCATTTGAACCATAAGTCACATCGTTCATCACACTGGCTGGTAGACGGCGGATGCAGCTCTTATAATATCTTAAACAGCACGCCCAAGTCCTTACTTCGGTATGTCTAGAGATTATAAATCCCCACACAGCAGCTGCAGCTAGAATAATACCTAACAAACGCCACCCAGTGATGAACTAACGTGCCCACACTTCGAACGTATGATTACTTTATAAATTAGTGAATGTATTAAATACACTGAAGCGCCAAATAAATTTGTATAAGCATACGTATTCATATACAGACATATGTAAATAGGCAGAATACGCCGCCTATAAAAGGCAACAACTGTCTGGAGCAGTTGTTAGATCGGTTACTGCTGGTACAATGGCAGGTTATCAAGATTTAAGGGAGTTTGAAAGTGGTGTTACAGTCGGCGCACGAACGATGGGACACAGCATCTCCGAGGTAGCGATGAAGTGAGGATTTTCCCGTACGACCATTTCACAAGGGTGCCGTGAATATCAGGAATCCGGTAAAACATCAAATATCCGACATCGCTGCGGCCGGTAAAAGATCCTGCTAGAACGAGACTAACGATGACTGAAGAGAATCGTTCAACGTCACAGAAGTGCAACCCTTCAGCATATTGCTGCAGATTTCAATGCTAGGAATTCAACAAGTGTCAGCGTGCGAACCATTCAACGAAACATCATCGATATGGGTTTTTGGAGCGGAAGGCCCACTCTTGTACCCTTGATGACTGCACGACGTAAAGCTTTACGCCCCACCTGAACCCGTCAACACCGACAATGGACTGTTGATGACTGGGAACGTGTTGCCTGGTGGGACGAGTCTCGTTCCAAATTGTGTCGAGCGGATGGACGTGTATCAGTATGGCGACAATCTCATGAATCCATGGACCCTGCATGTCAGTAGGGGGCTGTTCAAGCTGGTGGAGGCTCTGTAATGGTGTGGGGCGTGTGCAGTTGGAGTGATATGAGACCTCTGATACGTCTAAATACGACTCTGACAGGTGACACGTACGTAAGCGTCCTGTCTGATAACGTGCATCCATTCATGTCTATTCTGCATTCCGACGGACTTGGGCAAATTACAGCACGACAATGCGACACCCTAAACGTTCAGAACTGTGTACAGAGTGGCTCCAGGAACACTTCCCTGAGTTTAAACACTTCCGCTGGCCACCAAACTCCCCAGACATGAACGTCATTGAGCATATCTGGGATGTCTTGCAACGTGCTGTTCAGAAGAGATCTCCACCCCTCGTACTCTTACGGATTTATGGACAGCCCTGCAGGATTCATGGTGTCAGTTCTCTCCAGCACTGCTTCAAACATTACTCGAGTCCATGGCACGTCGTGTTGCGGCACTTCTGCGTGCTCGCGGGGGCTCTACGCGATATTAGGCAGGCGTACCAGTTTCTTTGGTTCAAAAAAATGTGTGTGAAATCTTATGGATCTTAACTGCAAAGGTCATCAGTCCCTAAGCTTACACACTACTTAAACTAAATTATCCTAAGGACAAACACACACACCCATGTCCGAGGGAGGACTCGAAGCTCCGCCGGGACCAGCCGCACTGTCCATGACTGTAGCGCCTTAGACCGCTCGGCTAATCCCGCGCGGGCTTCCTTTGGTTCTTCAGTGTATTTGACGTCAAGAACGTAAGCGAGAAAAGTTTGGACAAGGTTTGAAATTATGATTACAGTTTGTCGGAAGTCGCTAACTGTTGTCACTATGAAACAACCGATGAATACAATCTGCATAATTTGCACTGCGTTTTAAGCAAAAAGAAGATTTTCGGACATCTATACGTTTACGACATAATATATCCTGAACTCTGCGTTGTACAATGATACAATTTTGCAGGTACATTCGCTGGTATATGTGGATACTATCTGCAAACTGTTGTGCGAATAGAGTTAGTAGTAATGAAGTTTTACTGTATGAACAGTGAAAATGTAGTAAAGTATAAACTTTACTCCTTTCGCCATTTTTTGGCGAGTGTCAGCAACGAAAAGGTTCGTAAAAGTTTGAAATTATGTACAAAGATTGTTGGAAATCACTAATGGCTCTCATTCACAAATACGTGATGAATAAAGTTCGGGTATTTCTGCGCCGTCAGTTACGCTGCCTGAACACAAATATATAGTTTCTAATGTAATACTTGTCTTATAGCTAAACGTTTAACATAAGATTATATCTCTTAATGAATATATTATGATAAAATTTTAAATTTTTAAAATCCAGTCAATAATGCTGTCAAATATTGCAAATCAAATTTTTTTACTCCTAGAAACAGGTAGTCAGACAATCTGCAACTGGTATCGGTTTCCGGGTTCCAGCATAGTCACATAGTAAAACAGATAAAACCTCAAACTATCCTCCAGACAGTGGTCGCATTCTGTATGTTAAGGGACCCACACACAACTTCCTGACAGAGGCACTGAATAGTACTAGAGTGACCGGAAAGTAATGTAGTTCCAGCACATGCCGATATGCATATGCATTTATCAGCTCATCGTGCACTTCAAAATAATGCCAAAGAAAGTTTAATTTTAGAGCGCCTTGTTTACTCGTAAGTTCAAAAAAAAAATGGTTCAAATGGCTCTGAGCACTATGGGACTCAACTGCTGAGGTCATCAGTCCCCTAGAACTTAGAACTAGTTAAACCTAACTAACCTAAGGACATCACAAACATCCATGCCCGAGGCAGGATTCGAACCTGCGACCGGAGCGTACTCGTAAATTCAAATGTTCAAATGTGTGTGAAATCTTATGGGACTTAACTGCTAAGGTCATCAGTCCCTAAGCTTACACACTACTTAACTTAAATTATCCTAAGGAGAAACACACACACTCATGCCGGAGGGAGGACTCGAACCTCCGCCGGGACCAGCCGCACAGTCTATGACTGCAGCGCCTTAGACCGTACTCGTAAATAACTGTATCTATTTTTTTTTTTATTTTGAAGCGCCGTGAAATGGCCAGCCAAATACAAGAAGAGGTACGTGTACGGCATTGTACGCTTTATGAGTTTGGCTAGGCTAGTAACGCAGCAACTGCTTGCAAATCATTTCCGATGTTTATGCAGGTGGATTAGACGTTCTGAAATACCAGAGATGGTTTTCTAAGTTCAAATCCGCTAATTTTGATCTTTCCGACTCGTATTGATCAAAATGACCAACAACGTTAGGCAGTAACATGTTAAGGACGGAAGTGAAGGCAACTCCATGTCAGACATCCGAGGAAATATTAAAAAGTCTTAACCATCATTCGACGACCACCGAAGAACATTTCCAGCACATTGGTAAACGCAAACAAAGCTAACCAATCCACTACATGTAACTTATTGCTTTAGCGGCGCAATACAGAGACGGTTTCTGACCGCCTGATGACTGGAGATGGAAAACGAGGCGTCTCTGATAATGTAAAACGCAAGAGGCAGTGGCTTTCTCCAAATGAAAAGCCACGAGGTACAGCTAAGCCAGCTTTACACATCAGAAAGGCGCTTTCGTGTGTTTGGTGGCACATTCCCGGGGTCATTCATTTTGAGGAGCTGACACCCGCACAAACTGTGAATGAACACTTTACTGTGAACGATTGGATCGAGTAAATCAATCTTCAATTAAAACTGTCCAGCGATTATCAACAGAAAAGGCGTTATTCTGCAACACGATTATGCAAGACCACATTGAACAACTCGAAACCTGGAAAAATTTAACGAATTGGGATGGAAGGCCACCATACTCGGCAGATACTATGCCGTTCGAGTTCCATTTATTCCAGTCGCTGCAACATTTTCCAACAGGCAAAAAATGTGAAACTATGAATGATAATGAAAATGCCATCTCCAGATGTTTTGCTAAAAAATCAATAGATTTTTTTTCAATTTGACATTGAAAATTTTCAGTGTGGATTGAAAAAAGAGGGTAACTACATCACTGATTAAAAGTAAAAATTTCTTAATAATTTACCTGAACTGAGTGTATAAAAATGACATTAGTTTCTGGTACAAATTTTCTACATATATACGTTACAGATGGTTGAAATGGCTCTGAGCACTATGGGACTTAACTTCTGAGGGTATCAGTCCCCTAGAACTTAGAACTACTTAAACCTAACTAACCTAAGGACATCACATACATCCATGCCCGAGACAGGATTCGAACCTGCGACCGTAGCGGTCGCGCGGTTCCAGACTGTAGAGCCTAGAACCGCTCGGCCACTCTGGCCGGCTACGTTGTAGATGTTTGAGACTTAAAAAGGTCTCTGGAACCACATAGTTCAGTTGATTAGATATACAGTGTCAAGTATCCAGTAGGCATGGACTGCGTTATTAACATTCTACATCTTTATTATTCATGTCTACGTATCTATTTCACAACATAGTCACCCTGGCGACGAACACGATTCTATCAACGAGATACAAGTTAGTTGATACCGTCACTGTAGAATGTTTAACTTTATTGACGGAGTCACAACCTCACTTCCGCTGGCACTGCATCATCGCTATTAAAGTGAAGTCCTCTAAGGTCTTCAGGTTTTGGAAACAGATGAAAATCTGGTGCAGCCAAGTCAATACTGTTTGGCGGGTGATCGATGACAGTGAGTCCAAGGTGTCGGGCTGCTACAGATGTCATAGCACTTTTCTGTGGTCTGGCGTTGTCATGCTGAAGGGTTGGTTGCTCCATGTGTGACGAACTCTTCAAATTCGAAGCTACGTTACAACATGCTGTTTCTGAACGTTACACACCGCCATGTTACATGCTATAATTCGGAGCCCTCTAGCGGCAGAGTACTGTAAGTATGTAGACATGAAGAATATAGATGTACAACGTTAAAATTCAGAACGTTTGTTTTATTTAAAAAGCTTTGTGTTTCCACATAAAAAACCAGAGGAATTACTTTTCATCATGCCCTCGTGTATGTTAAGAGATAGGTCACAATATAAGTAAGTAAGATGGCTCTCTCCCTCTACTTCTCTCTCTATCTATCTATGTGTGTGTGTGTGTGTGTGTGTGTGTGTGTGTGTGTGTGTGTGTCTGTATATTTATAGTCTTATAGTCGATACTTGTATATCGTCGCTTTTTGTTTTTATTTAGAAATACCGAGGGCTGACCAGGTCCCCAATGAGACACCCAGTACTCATGGAAATGAATATTTCGCAGTACACAATATGCCCTCAGATATGAGTTGTCAGGGTTTGACTCTGGTTGTGGAGTAACGAATACATAAGTGATAATTCATGAAAGTATTACTGTAACAATATAAGGGGCAGTCATACGAAAATGAAACAGATGGGAAAAAGTAAGTAAACGGTTCATTATTACAAAGGTAATCGCTATAACTGGTAATAAAGTTACTCCACTATGGGACAAGATGGTCAATGTCTTCAAGGGAAAACATTTGTGGTTGCCTATGTACCCAGGCATGCACTTCTTCATCCGAAGCGAATCGATGGGCACAAATGTCTCTCTTCAGGGCTCCAAAAATATGGAAACAGCGTTTACAGAGACTGGAACTGTGTGGAGGATGGGTAAGAAATACATTTATGGCTGTCGATTTGCTTGAAATGAAGAAATACATGTCCGGGTAGAATCAAGGTACTGTTGACAAGTTTTGATTAACTCTGTGATTAAATGCACATATGGGATAGGATCCCATACGCACACATTGATATCTCTTCTGTCAGCTGCCGAGATTCGATAAGTTTCCTAAACATGTGTTTACCCATTGTGGAAAGGAAACTTCCTAAAATCATAAATGGTCCGCAGTATCCCACATTTATGTGTAGTTCAGTGCTATGTTGTGAACTCATGCGTCTCCCAAAAACAGAATGGTGATGGTGAAGAACAAACCATTGTGCATATAGGGGGGGGGGGGGATGGCGTGATATCATGTGGCACCTCAGTTGCTGGGTGGTTCAATTATTTCACATTTGTTCTCATACAGGCCCAGTTCTCCGAAATGGGGGAAAGAGGGTCTAGGAAGACTCTAAGCAGAATACCTCGCTTGGATTTTCACTGACATGTTTTTCATGCATTAAGCATGGGTCCTCCTGTATCTCTCTTCCTAAGGATATAGCTGGAAAACGGGAGATTATTAATGCCCAAAATGATGGCGACATTTGCGTTGTTTCGTCGCTTCTCTCTTACAAAAGGAATTACAAGAAATATGAACAGTGAACAAAAAAATATCAAATAGATTATGTTAATGGCTATTATTGGTATTAATTTCCCTGTGAAATCTCAGAACATACTTAAATTTGAGAGACAGAATCGTGGTATCTCTCTCCACGTTTACGGCTGGGATGAAAGAAAGCAAGGGCAGCATAAAGTTGTTGTTCCTCTTCGCTTTTCCAGTTTCGCCAGTCAGTGGCTGAACCATGTAGAGTCGTTGTTATTTTCGCAGGGGGGAAAACAACATTACTGTTGGGTCAAAGAAACTCCTGCCAATTAAACACACATACTGGTGCATGACACATTCGGTCCTAGGTTCCTGAAATCATTTCATATGAGCAAGTAATTAACAAACCATCTGCCGTATTTCTCTACACAGGACCCGGTACTTTTGTGTATGCCTAGAGGGGCGAGTAAGTTCCAAAAATGTAAGACATTTCTCCACCAGGAGCGTGTCTTCTTTGTTATTTATGCTGACTGTCATCTAGCTACTGAGGCACACTGTGAGGATGTCCCCACTGCGACACATACCACCCTCACGGAACGACATGTACAATTTGTGGTGGTCTATCAGTTCTATGCACAAACGACTCGAATCAATATGATTTTGAATCATATAAAAGAGATCTGTGGGATGGTTGCTGTATGAACTTGAACAACTTGCAAAGACAGTCGATATGATTTATTAGACCAGCATTTGAATGACTGAATAGCAGGAAAATGAAGCATTATACAAGAAAGCAGTTAACTGACATATTTGTGGGCTGCCGTTATATAAAATAGGTGAAACTCCAGTTAGAGATCATTGTCATCTAACTGGCAAATTCTGTGGTGCAGCACAGACTGCATGAAACCTCAGCTACCAGAGCACGTCACTGATTTTGGTTTGAGTCACGATTTTGTTACTGTCCCTTCTGAGAGTAGGGAAAAATATATTTCATTTTACAAGTGATTCACCAAAAACGTTACGATGCGCTTCCTGGACTTGCTATGATTTATGCATGTGTCCCTTCAGAAACTTGCTGAAATCATGCTTCATCTCGTGAAAAGGAAAGGGATCTTCTTATATGAACGTGTGGATTTGATGTAGAAACTCAACGAAACCACACTGTCCGACATAAATGCATTTTTCAGTATTCTTAAAGGCAGTACCATAGCAGATGCAGAATCCGGGCACTCAGTAAGTGTTTGGCAGCAGTTCAACATAAGGGATTCAGGGGGAATGCAAAGCTTTATATGGACAGGAATATACGCTTACTTGCACACATTTTCGAGAAATACTGGAGTGTATGCGTAGAAACATACACGCTGGATCCTACTTTCTATTACACTGCAAGCGGGCTTTCATGGCATAGAGCGCTCAAAATCAAAGAAATAGACAAAAAACCTTTATTAGTATCGACATGCTGTTGTTTGTCAGCTGCAGGATCTGCGGGGTACGTTGCCAACTGTCCATAGGCACACCAAAGCGAATAACACGTGAAATGGTGAAAAGTGCAACAAAACATCCGGGGATTTGAGTTAACCTTATACATGGATGTAAATTTATATGGATATGCCATGCAACAGTCTCTACATATCGGAGGGTTTCCATGTCTGTCTGATGGTAAAATCATCGGATTTAGTGATTTCAGAGATGTGACAGAGAATTATGATGTACGACCTCTCATTGAGGCAAACATGGAATATCCTAATAGTTAGCGTGACATACATAGCAATTTGCTATCATGTCTGGAATTCTTGAGCTACTGTCTCCGTAATTACTACTCAATAATATGTGTTTATCGAAGCTCTGAAATGACAGATTTAATTCATGTGAGCCATATTCCCAGTAGCAGCTTATGTGCAGTGAGTAGTTGTAACCGTTTTACTATTTCGTTGGGATCATTATTTAATATATACTTATTGCAGAGGTGGAATGATCAGTTTTTGTACTGAATGTCGATACCTTTGCCAGCACTATGTCTTCCAGATAATATGTTCTTAATAATATTTTTGTATTTCCTACTGTTCATGCTTTTGTTTGTCTCTTTGGGGTGCTGTCTTTCCTATGTACATTAGACATACACAAATATTTCAGCATATGTTTGTAGCACTTTTGGAAAATTCTTTTCTGGCTTTTAATACTTTAAGAATATTATATCCACTAAATAAGGTGTTCTTCCTAATTCTCTATTCCTAATCTGCATTGCAAGCTTGATTAAAGTTCTAGGTTGCATACCAGGCATACACAGTTGTTCCCTGCTGACCCTGTATGTTCAATCTATCTCCTTCAACCCCCTATGATTGTTCATAAAATCGCTAATAGTATGTCCGTCTTCTTCTTGTTCTTCTTCTTTTTTCTAGCCTCCATCCATCTTAGCCAGTGTGTACGAAGGCCGTTTGACACTTCCAGTTACAGATTTAAATGTTTCTGAGAGAGAGAGAGAGACATCTCATTCAAACTGTCCTTATTTTAGCAACCGTAATTTCTGCGAAGAGCCATACATGCCTTCATAAATTTTCGTTTTGTCAAATGGTGTTGCATACCCAACAGTTTTGAGATATTGTACAACTTATATACTCTTGCAGTAGTGATGGCGATGGGTGTTTCTTTTTCTTAACTCTTCTGTCTCAGCTCCAAGTCAATGGATTCATTTTTCAGGAGTTCCGTCTGAGATTCATATATCTCACCTTTTATAGCTATTGCCTTGATAATACTACCCAATTCCATTAATCTTGTGATGAATGCTTCAGTTTTTGAGTCAATATACAAAGTGATCTTTGGCATGTACATCATCCCCTCAGAACGAATACATGACACTAGTGCGAATTGTCCATAGTATGCAATATACTGATACAGTTACATATTGCTACACTATCTTCTAAAAAGTAATTCCCTGTGACAGATCATGAGAAAGTTACTTTCATCCTTGTGTTTTACACACCATTGTATTCGAATATATCAACATACGTAAATAAGAACATAGTTCTGTGCCCAAATCTGGCGTGGCTGATTTGTACCGGTTTCATAAATTTGAGAGGTGATTTCTGCTGATGGATGCGGAGTTTGGGACGCTCCATCACTCATAGAATCTCTACATATACGGCAACCAGCTTAGTCGTTTGTCTGGAACATGTTATGTTGTGTATTAGTTAATTAAACGTTTGTTCTTGCAAATGAGTGCACTCTACCTCATTAACTAGTTTAATCATTCATAAGACGTCCCGCTGAGGGTTTTCGAAAGCCACCACTCGCAGGAAATCACGATCTGACACCATTCATAAACTAATGTTTTTTTTTGTCACTGCTGTTTAAACTGTATGTTGAATTACAGAACTGCTTTCACATCAGACAGTTTGATGGCTTTGTCTCGCCTGTACGAAAAAACATACCGAAAATGAGTTACACATATATACGACTACATTCTGCTACCATCTTCATCATCACTTACGCTGAAATGACGACTTCATTGTGGAGTGGAGCTGCGTTGCTGCTGCATGTTTTGATATGCTGACCTTCTGAGACTGTGAGAACGCTTTTTCAGGTCTTGTTAGAATGTAAAATTTGCAGCAGTGTACGTAACTTTAAAACACAAATATTTACAGTTGCACCGTCTCTCCTTTGCGTATAAAGAGGCATACACTGGACTCTACAGCCAGTTCATCACTATTGCTTGTGCTGTCACGACAGCAGCTATTGAAAAAGTGAATAAGGATATGGTTCTTGGCGCCAAATCCGATAAACGAAGAGCGATAGTATTAGTTGTTAATTTAAGTGATGGTAACGAGTATACACTGTGGGCTCTGAACACTAAAGTATCTTTCAGTACTTTGCAGCCATTAATTAAGTCACAGCTGAAAGAGAATAGTTACTACAAGACGATGGTGTTTTCACAACATCTACTAAGCCCACTTGTCCTAATTATTCTGGAACGAATTGTTCCTCAATACGTCGAGACGCTGCAACTGTAAGACCATGAATTCCATGAGAAGGAAAGTATTAATGCTTATTACCTGTTTGAGTGGCTTAAATCTAAAAATGTGTATAAGCTACTTCTTGAAATTTATAAGGATCTTACAGAAGATTGTAATAAGTAGAAGCCAATTGGCTGCTATTCGTTTCCTAGGCAACTGATTCCTTTTCTGTCTAATATTTCACACAGCTTTACCAAATTATCTCAAGTGTTTCAAAGCGATGCACTCCTTTCTAAGTATCGTTATTATTATAAGCATTATAATTTGAAGGAGAATGTGAAATTGATGGACCTCCTCCTGTTACATTGAGCTGCGAGGGGTATAAAAGGGAACAAAGAAGATATTTTTTTCAGTGGATTACGTGTGTTTTTCCTTCTTCAAAGTTCTTACATAAACATGTAGTTATTATAACTTAGCTAGATGTGGGGGTACGGCCGTAATGACGGTACTCTATTTTGTTTATAAACTTTTGGAATGACCTTACTGACTGAGCTACAGTGACTGCCCACCTTCATAAACTTTTAAATCTCTCGATTTGTTGGCGAAAATGCATGTTCAAAGGCGGTGGTAGACAGATACGAAATTGTACTAAATGTTTTATCTGAGAATTACTTTGAACAATTAGTTCATGAGCCCACACGAATTGTAAATGGTTGCGAAAACACGCTTGACCTCTTAGTCACAAATAATCCTGATCTAACGGAGAGCGTCATGACGAATACACGGATTAATTAACACAAGGTCATTGTAGCGAGGCTCAAAACCATATCAACCAAAACCAATAAAAATAAACGCAAAATATATCTATTTAAAACTGCAGATAAAAATTCGCTTAGTGCCGTCCTAAGAGAGAATCTCCGTTCCTTCCAAGCTAATTATGGAAATGTATACCAGATGTGGCTCAAATTCAAAGATACAGTATCGACAGCAATAGATAGATTCATACCGCATAAGTTAATAAGAGATGGGACTGATCCACCATGGTACACAAAACACGTCAGAACACTGTTTGTTGCAGAAGCAACGAAAAAGCATGCCAAATTCAGAAAAACGCAAAATCCCCAATACTGGTTAAGTTTCACGGAAGCTCGAAATTTAGTGCGGACGTCAATGCGAGATGCTTTTAATAGTTTCCACAACTAAACATTGTCCCAAATACGGTAGAAAACCCAAAGAGATTCTGGTCATATGTAAAGTACACCAGTGGCAAAAAAAACAGTCAATACCGTCACTGCGCGATAGCGATAGAAATGTTACTGATGATGGTTCCACTAAAGCGGAGTTACTAAATACAGTTTTCGGTAATTCCTTCACGAAAGAAGAAAAAGTAAATATTCCAGAATTCGAAACCAGAACAGCTGTTAGCATGAGTGACATAAAAGTAGATATCTTAGGTGTTGCGAAACAACTCAAATCACTTAAGAAAGGCAAGTCTTCCGGTCCAGATGGTATACCAATCAGGTTCCTTTCAGAGTATGCAGACACAATAGCTCCTTTCTTAGCAATCATATACAACCGCTGACTTGACGAAAGATCCGTTCCTAAAGACTGGAAAGTAGCACAGATCACACCAATATTCAAGAAAGGAAATAGGAGTAACCCATTGAATTACAGACCCATATCACCGACCTCAATTTTCAGTAGGATTTTGGAGCATGTACTGTACTCGAACATTATGAATCACCTTGAAGAAAATGACTTATTGAAACATAACCAACACGGATTCAAAAAATATCGTTCTTGTGCACCCTTTATTCCCATGAAGTAATGAGTGCTGTCGACAAGGGATCTCAGATCGATTTCATGTTCCTAGATTTCCAGAAGGCTTTTGATACCGTTCCTCACAAGCGACTATTAATCAAATTGCGTGCATATGGAGTATCGTCTCAGTTGTGTGACTGGATTCGTGATTTCTTCTCAGAGAGGTCACAGTTCGTAGTGATAGGCGGTAAATCATCGAGTAGAACAGAAGTGATATCTGGCGTTCCGCAAGGTAGTGTCATAGGCCCTCTGCTGTTCCTGATTTACATAAATGATCTAGGCGATAATCTGAGCAGCCTCCTTACATTGTTTGCAGATCACGCTGTAATTTACCGTCTAGAAAAACCATCAGACGATCAATTCCAATTACAAAATGATCTGTATGTAGCGAAAAGTGGCAAATAGCACTAAACGAAGAAAAGTGCGAGGTCATCCACACGGGCACTAAAAGAAATCTGATAAATTTTGGGTATATGATAAATCGCACAAATCTAAGGGCTGTCAATTCGACTAAATATCTAGGAATTAAAATTACGAGCAACCTAAATTGGAAAGACCACATAGATAATATTGTGGGGAAGGCGAAACAAAGACTGCAGTTTGTGCCAGAAGACTTAGAAGATGCGACAGACCCACTAAAGAGACAGCCTACATTACACTTGTCCGTCCTCTGCTGGAATATTGCTGCGCTGTGTGGGATCCTTACCAGGTATGATTGACGGAGGACATCGAAAAAGTGCAAAGAAGGGCAGCTCGTTTCGCGTTATCGCGCAATAGGGGTGAGAGTGTCACTGATATGATACGTGAGTTGGGGTGGCAGTCACTGAAACAAAGACGGTTTTGTTTGCGTCGAGATCTATTTACGAAATTTCAATCACCAACTTTCTCTTCCGAATGCGAAAATATTTTTTTGACACCCACCTACGTAGGGAGAAATGATCATCATAATAAAATAAGAGAAATCAGAGTTCGAACGGAAAGATTTAGGTGTTCCGATTCCCCGCGCCATTCGAGAGTGGAATGGTAGAGAAGTAGCATGAAAATGTTTCGATGAACCCTCTGCTAGGCACTTAAGTGTGAATTGCAGAGTAACTATGTAGATGTAGATGTAGTTGTAGATGTAGATGTAAATCACATCAGAAGAAAAAATGGGCAGGATACTGTGGGGGGAAATAAAAGAATTTCGCATGAAATCTCATTATGTTATTACATTGTTTTTGTTACAATTATTATTAATTGTACAGAGTCATTATCCACAGCAATATTTTGTGAATAATTATTTTTACATGCATTAAATTCATTCGTATTGAATTCAAACTGATAGGAGCTACAATATACTTAGGTATTCGTGTAAATTCTACTTGTGTGGATTTAAAACCTATAGATGTAATAGTAGCAGACTTTGGTATTGTATGAATAGATGAATTTATACGTTGATCTAAGTCCTTCACATGCACATTATGCTTGTGCACATAGAAAATCACTGAATAGTCCTATGACTTATGGTTGCCACTGGCTCAGCCTGTCTGTCCCAGCACATAATGAACTGTATAGAGCACGCAATTTGGAAACACTAGAATGTCTTAAATAAATGCAGTGTAGAGAGTTTCCAGATGTCAATTTCAGTGTCGGAGCTCCATAATTGTTGACGATAGGCGTCTTCTTGGTAAAGATGGAGATGTCTGGAGGAGGACAAGAGGGGTCATACTTTGTAATCATCAAATTCTTGATGTACTCTGTCATGTTACATAGAAGGTCCCACTTCCTCTTTGTAAACTTCACTTTAGTGTTGTGCTGAAATTTTATAACTTCTGTTATTATTTGGCAGCCATTATCCGGTGCTATTCCTACGTTTACATGTTTAAATCTGCTTGCAGTTAGTCGGTAAGCAGTGGAGAAGAGCAGTAAGCTGAATTCACTTAGCTGTGGCTCAATGAGCGGTAGTGCACATATTGGAAACTAAATATCTGGGGACAGATGTGTGTCGTACTCGAATGTATCAGGTAATGCTGGTCTCTGCTCCAAGACATAAGGGTGCTGTTGCACTGAGGGAGAAATAATAATAATAAACTGAGACACGGGTCATTACTGAATAATAATGAGCAGTGAGAGAGAGAGGAAAGGGTTGATAATACTTACATTCGACCGTGTGGGTCAATATTTTATTCTGCCTGGAGGTGGCAGATGTCTAAAATGGTTCAAATGGCTCTGAGCACTATGGTACTCAACTGCTGTGGTCATAAGTCCCCTAGAACTTAGAACTACTTAAACCTAACTAACCTAAGGACAGCACACAACACCCAGCCATCACGAGGCAGAGAAAATCCCTGACCCCGCCGGGAATCGAACCCGGGAACCCGGGCGTGGGAAGCGAGAACGCTACCGCACGACCACGAGATGCGGGCGGCAGATGTCTGCTGACGCTCTTTCGTGATGAGCGAACTTTCACAATTGAGTACAGAGTATCAGTGCCGAGCCCATCTGATGGTTAGCTGACCCGGACAATATGGATAAGTGCTGGGATAGAGAACTGCAGTGCCACAAAAATTGGAACAACTCTTTTGGACATGGGGGTGGGCAGGGGTCTTCATTTTAATTGTGGAGGCCTTATTTGGTCATAAATTATACTAAGATAAGGTTGCCTTGGAAAAACATCCAGCAGCCATATTGTGTCATGGTTTATAGCGACAAAGATAAGGGTGACATGTAGTGGTAGCCATATCCGATCATAATGGTCCTAAATATACAGGGTGTAAATTTTAAGTTGACAAGCCAGAATAACTCGATAAATAAGCTTCACACGAAAAAATGTGTATAATCCAAAGTTGATTATTTTCGAGGTGGACATCTACTGGTGCTAAAATTAGCCCGCCACCCCAGCCCCTGGGGTTGGGGTAGGAGGGAACTTAAAAATTTCAAATGGGATCCCCCATTTTTTTATTGCACAATAAGATTATACATAAAAAACTACGTGCATTTTGTCTTAAACATTTGTTTTGATTCTTGGTAGTTGGCGCTGTAATTCAAGAAAATGCGTGTTCTCATTTTTGCGTGGAAAATGGTTACGGATATACACACATAAAAGAAAAGCAATCAGCTTTAATTTATCTGTTGCACGAAAAATCGTAACTTAACAAATTGCAATTACTTTCTTTAATTTGGGCTTTGTCTAACATGACACAACATTATTTCCCCCCAGAAAATCGAAAAACACATGACACCTACAAATTAAACGAGTCAAGCAGACCTAAATAACAATACGTATCATTTGAACTATATGAAAACTCATGTGTTTGTGAATCATCAGTAATAAATACAGTTATTCTTGTCATTCTAACTGGTTTAAATTACGTATGATGCTGTAACGTCTAGGTATATACTGGCTACCTTACGTTTAACGAACTCGATGGTTACATTAAGTGGAAGGCGTCGTTATTTTTATATAGAAAAAATCAAAGAACTTGTTAGGTACATTGCCTCAGCATATAACAACCAGCAAATACAGTAGAAGTCCGCCAATTGCAATTACAAATCAGTTTCTCTCCGATGATAAAAGAAACAAAATTTCGTCACAGAGATTTCGAGGTTCACTGAAAAATGTAAAAGGCCTCAGGGTGCTCTGAACAACCAATGAGACCGGTGAGGGATATTGTTTCATCATTTTTGTCTGGCAGCTCGTCAGCACGCGAGGTATCTCTTATATACCAGTTATATTCCGCCTGGAAACTGACGACGTCAAGGGGGAGCTAGTTCTGGAGTGAGACTGTAACCGCAGTGTGGATACTGCCGAAGTATAAACATGGAGCTGGTTTTACAATTATCCAACCACATCAAGAAAGAGTTCGAACTTAACGACAGTATTTGCATCAGGTGAATACAGTGAAGCGAACGCGACGGTTTCACGAGGTCTCCAAACCGTAACCGTGTTAGCGCCGCCAAAAGCAAAAAAATGGCTCTGAGCACTATGCGACTTCTGAGGTCATCAGTCGCCTAGAACTTAGAACTAATTAAACCTAACTAACCTAAGGACGTCACACACATCCATGCCCAAGGCAGGATTCGAACCTGCGACCGTAGCGGTCGCTCGGCTCCAGACTGTAGCGCCTAGAACCGCACGACCACTCCGGCCGGCCCGGCAAAAGCAATTACGAGCTCTATAACAGTGTTGAAAACAACCAAACTATCCAGAAAATCCTGGATGGCATGCTCCTCATCATATACAGTTAAAACAACTAACTGGCTAATATGGGAACTGAATACCTCTACTATATTTAACACCTACGAAACCTAGATCGCAACTATTCTCTCACACGTCAGTTCTGCTAAGATATTCGCTCCACCACAGTTGTATCACTCCCTCGGCACAATTGAGCGCCATGCATTCAACCCTTCCTTCTGCATACGTTTATTCCTCCGGTATGGATCGTTTACCATCTCGTCTAATTTCCCACCCCCGCTATTAAACTGTCCGCGTCTTCAGTTGGGTGGTCAGCACGGCTGACTGTCATGCAAAGGACCGGAGTTCGATTCTCGGTACTGCCAGGTATTTTTATTCTGTGGGAGGACTGGTGCAGGGCGCACTCAGCCTCGTGAGGTGAAGTGAGGAGCTACTCAACCGATCAGTAGCGGTTTAGATTAATTCGTGATATGGACAACCAGTTGCCGGCGGAGTGGCCGAGCAGTTCTAGGTGCTTCAGTCCGAAACCGCGTGACTGCTACGGTCGCAGGTTCGAATCCTGCTTCGGGCATGGATGTTTGTGATGTCCTTAGGTTAGGTTAGGTTTAAGTAGTTCTAAGTTCTAGGGGACTGATGACCTCAGATGTTAAGTCCCATAGTGCTCAGAGCCATTTGAACGATTTTGAAGTAGCGGTTCTAAGGCCAAATATCCCGACAGCGACCCGGAAGGTGGCGTGCTTACCGCATGCCGCTCCATACAGCGTCCTATGAAGCCACTGACAGAGGATTACACGGCGGCCGGTCGGACGCGATTGGCCAGTCCGAGGCCAGAATACGGAACTTTATCCACCTACCTTTACTTTATTAAATTTGATACCTTCGTATATACTACACTATCTGAAAACTCGGCACCAACAACCCCAGTGCTTCCCTTCTTATTCCTGGTATGCAGTCGTGCCTTAATCGACACGTCCAACCTATTCTACAACTACACACACTTAATACCCTCGTCCAAAGAAACTTCAACTGTTCGGGGCGCCTCCAGACACGTCTCTGGCCTGAAATCTTATCGACAAGAGCAGAATTGTCTTCAGTAATGAGTCCAGCTTCGAACTGAGCCATGATGACCAGCGAAGACGTGTCTTCAGACGCCCTGGACAACGATGGGATACCAGCCTGACTGTCACCGCTTGGCGCGAGAACCTGGAGTGACTGTATGAGGTGCCATTTCTTTTCATGGCAACATCCCTTTGGTTTTCATCCGCGACGTTCTTATAGCACAGTGGTACATCGACAATATTCTACGCTCCGTTTAGTTCTCCATCGTGGCAATCAATCCTGGGCTTACATTTCAGCAAGATAATTCCCGCCCGCACACGGCGAGAGTTACTACTGCTTGTCTTCGTACTTGCCAAACCCTACCTTGGCCAGCAAGGTCACCGGATCTCTCCCCAACTCAGAACGTTTGGAGCATTATGAGGAGGGTCCTCTAATCATCTCGGGGTTTCGACAATGTAAGACGGCAATTGGACAGAATATGGCATGATATCCCAATACCTCGGTCAATGCCAAACTGAACAACTCCTTGCATAAGGACAAGAAGTGTACCTACACCTTTTTGGTTTGCTCAATTGGTGATGCTCTTTCTCTTGAATAAATTATCGAACTTTTCTAAAATTGTAATCATTTGTCTCTCTGTACATGTACATCACATCCACCCATCTCCGTCCTGTTCGGATAATTCTTTCGTGGTGCGTCGTTTCTTTATTTTTTTGAGAGTGTGCGTTATTTGAATTTGTTGCATTTTAACCAATTTGGCTGAAGAATGGGCTGCATATACCGCTGTAGCCCCCAAATTCCATATGGGCTTCGCCGCAATCTGCCTTGATGATCTGTTGTCGCTAGCCATATTAACCTTCACAAGCACAATTTATCCCCTACAGACCACAGTCACTCGACATGCGCTGCTCCTCCTAAGAGAATGCCGTCGTCTTTACGGACCCTTCCTTCACATCAGGGACTGGAATACTCTTATACATCACCGTTAACTGAAGCGGCACATCCGTTACCTTCTACACGCCATAAACTCTGTGACTGGTGGTAGATAGCCGGCCTGTGTGGCCGTACGGTTCTAAGCGCTTCAGTTTGGAACCGCGTGACCGCTACGGTCGCAGGTTCGAATCTTGCCTCGGGCATGGATGTGTGTGATGTCCTTAGGTTAGTTAGGTTTAAGTAGTTCTATGTTCTAGGGGACTGATGACCTCAGATGTTAAGTCCCATAGTGCTCAGAGCCATTTGAACCATTTTTGAACTGGTGGTAGATACGTTTAAAAGTTCCCATAAACTCGACAATTCCCATAAACTCAACAAAACAATGGAAAGCAGTCCACCACCTCACCGCTTCTAATACCCCATCACAATATTCTCTCCTTCATGACAACGGGATCCGGTTCCTAGCTGAGTGGTCAGCGCAAATGAATGTCATGCGGAGGACCCGGGTTCGATTACTAGTACTGCTAAGAATCTTTCCCTGATGAAACTAGTGGCAAGGGCCCATCCGTATCACATCCGCATGACACTGCGAAGCAGAGAATTACACGGTGGTCTGGAGACATATTACCCCTAAACCAGTCTTATTGCCCCACACCTAGATTATATCATCACTGATCCCATTGATCCATACTTCGATCAGTCTGTAGACCACGAACATACCAATAAAACTACCCCAGTACTCACTCCCATCCCATCTCTAATACAGCATCACAAAATGAGTGAACACACCCATTACATCTTAACAAACTAAAACAACACTTGTCAGAAACACAGTACAGCGCGTCGTCACCATTCAGTTACATATTGTAACTTTAAAGGGAGGCCATTTTCGTTTTTACCAGCTCTAGCATAGCCGTAAAATCTTTACCCGAACACTGGATAGCCTTCAAAATACTCCTATTTCATGAAGCGAGCAAACCATGCAGTGAATAATCATCGTACCGACCCGTTACACTTACTTCCATGTTCAGAAAGGCTTTTGAATTTGTTCTAACACAACACATCTACAGGCTTGTAGAACAGCACCTTCCTGTTCCTGACACCTAGTGTTGCTTCTCTCCCAAACGCCGAATTTATGCCTTCTGGCGATTTCAGTGTTCACAACGGAACAAAGGGTGTCCCTCTGTCAAGTGAGGTGCATCAGCAGCTGCGTCTACTGCATTACAACTGACAGACGGTCTCCTGTTGTCCAGTTATGTCCACCTGCAAATGGCCTAAGTGCCGAAACCGACATTGGAGAAATTTTGGTACAACTGGTTCTATGATTAAATGAAAGTATAATTGTCAATTGCAGATACTCTGTGTCCAAAGAAAAATAATGGGCTAATTAACTAACCGAAAAATTTTGACTATAACGCGATAGAATTTCCGCACAGATAACTGCATCATGTGTGAAATCCATTACGTTGCCGTCAATACTATCCGCAAAGCCATTAGTGTATACCATGATCATAAATGGTCCTATGAAACTGCCTTGAGGCACGCCAGATATTACTTGAGGGTCTGTAGATGACCCTACACCAACGATAACGTGCTCCGTACTGCCCGTTACGAAATTTTCGATCCAGTCGCAAAGTTTCGAGAACCGACTTTAAATGATGACCCTGGGAATATACTACAATCCGCTCCACATCGCTCTCGTAAGGATCGTAATGACAAGATTAGATTAATTATAGCACGCCCGGTGACACGGAAAGAATAATTATTTCCGTGCTCCATACGTGAATGGAACCGTAAAAAACTTCCTGTAACTGGTACAGTGGGTCGTACCTTCAGCCATGCACATCGCAGTGCTTTGCAGAGTATAGATGTAGCTGCAGATGTACATACCAAATATAAATGTGTGTTTTTAGAAGACGTCAATGTAAGCCTCACTCAAAAGCTTTTCGAAACTCAAAAAGGGACGCTGGAGCATGTGTTGACAGCTAGATGTTGAAAGAAACCTTCGTGTAGGAGAACAGTGTAGCCGAACATTATGGGACCCGCAGACAAAATACTTTTATATCTATCTAAAAAGCAAAACCAAACTTTCAGCGCTGACTGCAAGACGTAAGAAAGGTTGCGATGCGGCAACCTTCCTGAATAAAGTGCAGTATGCATAGCATGCTTTTAAAGTTTAATATTTTAAAAGCGTTATGGGAGTGATGCTAATACTGTTAAATACAAATAGCATAACTATGATTGATTTATATTTTTGCTCCATGGCAGCTCTGGTGCCTTGCTACCTATAGCATTAGTGAGGACAGTGTGGTATCAACGTTCGATACCACACTTGTTAGGGGTTGCAGTTATCGACTGCGGTCCGTATTAGTATCGTAGGACCCTTGCTCGGGACGTCAAGTAGTAAAGCAGCATAGCCTTCAGCTGATAGGAGGCAACCTCTAAGATGGCGCTTAGTAACGTATGGCCAAAGCGAGGCCTCAATAGCTATCCGTTTACAATTATATGTATGCAGCCAAGAAGAATCCTGTACAACTACTTAAGTACGAGGGTTACTCCAAAAGAAATGCACACTATTTTTAAAAAATACAGTTTTCATCCTGCATGTGTGAAAGTTTTACAGTGTGTAGATACATCCTTCTCGCTTGTTTTCAAACTTAGTTCAACCTGTTCCCGTGAGTGGTTTTATCACAGCATGTCTTCAAGATGGCTGCTACACTTGACATTCGTCAGAAGCAACGTGCTATCATAGAATTCCTGTGCTGTGTAAACGAAACAGTGGGAAACATCCACAATAGGTTGAAAAAGGTGTATGGAGATGCTGCTGTCGATCGCAGTACAGTTTGTCGGTGGGCAAGCAGGTTGTGTGATGAAAGCGGGCACGGCAATATTGAGGATTGTCCTCGCAGCGGCAGGTTTCATACTGCACACACTCCAGACAATGTGCAAAGAGTTAACGAATTGGTGACTTCTGACAAACGCATCACAGCGAACGAATTGTCACTCTACGTTGGGATAGGGGAAGGAAGTGTTTGCAGAATACTGAAAGTGTTGCCGTTAAAAAAGGTTTGTGCCAGGTGGGTTCTCACAAAGGAACCTCCCCATCGCACCCCCCTCAGATTTAGTTATAAATTGACACAGACGATAGGCCTTGAAAAACTGAACACAGATCAATCGAGAAAACAGAAAGAAGTTGTGTGGAACTATGAAAAAATAAACAAAATATAAAAACTGAGTAGTCCAAGTGTAACATATCCAACATCTAGGACTATATAACACGAAGAGCGCCGTGGTCCCGTGGTTAGAGTGGGCAACTGCGAAACCAGAGGTTCTTGGTTCGAGTCCTCCCACGAGCAAAAATTTTACTTACTTTATTTTCGCAAAGTTACGATCTGACCGTTCATTCATTGACGTCTCTGTTCACTGTAATAAGTTTAGTGTCTGTGTTTTGCGACCGCACCACAAAACCGTGCGATTAGTAGACGAAAGGACGTGCCTCTCCAATAGGAACCGAAAACATTTGATCGCAAATACATAGGTCAACCGATTCCTCCACAGGAAAACACGTCTGAAATATTCTATACGACACTGGTGACGGCATGTGCGTCACATTACAGGAATATGTTGTCGACCCACCTAACTTGCACACTTGGCGAATGGGTAAAAAGATTCTTCTACCTTGCCCTATTTAGGTTTTCTTGTGGATGTGATAATCACACCCAAAAAAGTGATGAAAACATTGAGTTTGTCGCATAAACGGCAACAAATGAATGTCAAAACAAACGTTTTTAACGTTTTCAAGTTTTTCCGTGTGTAGACCGTCAAATCCTGCATGTGTCCAAGCAAATCTGAACATGTCCTGGAATTTTGGAGAGCAAAGTTGATCATGTCTGAGTGCATGAACTTTGATAATTGTCTGAAAATAAAAAATTAAAACTTTTCACTCGAGGGAGGGTTGAACCAGGGACTTTCCGTTCCGTAGCTGCTCACGGTAACCACGGGACCACGGTGCTCCTCACTGAACAAGTACCTTAATGTGACATATCTTGCACACGGACTACTCCGTTTGTATATTTTGCTTATTTTTTTCATAGTTCCATACAACTTCTTCCTGTTTTCTCGATTGATCTGTGTTCAGTTTTTCATGGCCTATCCCTGTGCCAACTTATAACTAAATCTGGGGGGGGGGGGGTGCGATGGGGAGGTTCCCTTGTCAGGATGTTGACAGTGGCTCACAAAGAAACACAAGAACACTGAAACACCTGCCTTACACTCCTGACCTGGCTCCATGTGACTATCATCTCTTTGGGAAACTGAAAGACTCTCTTCGTGGAACAAGGTTTGAAGGTGATGACTCCCTTGTGCACGCTACCAAACAGTGGCTCCAACCGCTTGGTACAGAATTTTACCTTCTGGCGCCGGGTATACAGGCGCTGGTTCCAAGACGGCGTAAGGCAGTTGAGAGCGATGGAAATTATGTGGAGAAATGAAAATATTGTTCCTAAAGGATGTGTCTACACACTGTAAAATGTTCAAACATGTAGAATAAAAGACGGATTGAAAAAAAAAATAGTGTGCATTTCTTTTGAAGTGACCCTCGTACAATATATATTATTTTTTAACAACGACTTATAATTATTTTAGTCTTTGCAGATCCAGACCATTCAGCCAGCACCTTATCGACGTTACTGTCAAACCTGCTATGATTTATACGTTTCTATTTAGCATTGGCCATCAATCAACATTGGCGACGACTCGTTCGTCATCATAACGGACAGCATGCCAATAGACCCTGCATTGTGGTCAACATTCTGCGAGTACCCTAACGCCAACAGAGTAGCACTTACCATTAATACGGTAACCAAGGGCAGCCTAGCAACTCCATTCTCACTTACACATACTGTAATTACCACTAAACAAGTACTTTAAAACGCTAAGCTAGGCATGATATGGTTATCCGCTGAATGAAATGATATAGACTAAATCAGCAAATAAGATAGTTTTTCACTGGTGAGAAGGGTAGTACTTTAAAAATTGATAATTAGATGGTAATTACAGGCAATACTTTGTAATTACAGGCATGTTTGACATCTTAGTTGTGAGAGCGCAGGGATGATGTTGATATCTGAAATCCACCTTACCCTACCAGTGCACCTTAACGTGATAGCCGCCAAACATCTAGCGGAAGGATCAGCGCCATAAACGTCACCTCTCTAATACACCGAAGAAGTTTTGGGATGAAAGCAGTAGACTTGGACAAAATAAGTTACTCAATAGCTATTAGGTTCCCCCTGTGATGGTCGTGACTCGTTTAGGAAACAGCCGGCCGAAGTGGCCGTGCGGTTAAAGGCGCTGCAGTCTGGAACCGCACGACCGCTACGGTCGCAGGTTCGAATCCTGCCTCGGGCATGGATGTTTGTGATGTCCTTAGGTTAGTTAGGTTTAACTAGTTCTAAGTTCTAGGGGACTAATGACCTCAGCAGTTGAGTCCCATAGTGCTCAGAGCCATTTGTTTAGGACACGTGCGAGGTGGTGCGGTGCTTAAGACGTTGTACCCTCATTTGGATGCGGTTCAGATTCCTTTCTGGCCATCCAGATTGGGGCTTCCCGTAGTTTTCCAAAATTACTTAGGAATATCGCGATTATTCCTCTGAGGAAGGAAGAGAAAGGAAAGGAAAGGGAAGGGACTATTGATATCAACTGAATCAGGACTTTGTGCGGCATAACAGCGGTGAGTGAAAATGTTTGGCGGACTGGGATTCGAAAGCAGAGTCTTCTGCTTAACAGACAGTTGGATTAAGGGGCTCCGGAAAGGCTCAAAATCATGAAAAGTTCAATTTTTACTTTTTTGCGTTTTCTGAATCTGCAGACTATTACCTTTTAATAGATATATAATTTATTCAATTCCGAAGACTACAACTATTTTTAATTTTTTTTTGAAATGTGTTCTACATGGGCGTGACCCACTATGGCGCTGTTAAACTGCTGTCAAATGGTGTTATTATTAACGTACGTGTTCATCAGGTACATTTTAGTGATGTGAGATAAAGTATAAAACCTATTTTCAGAGACTTAGCAGCACCTGAACTGTTGAAAAAGTGTGTTCACGGAAAAACTCAAAACCCCAATGAAAGTGTAAATAGTGTTATATGGTCGAGAATCCCCAAGACTGTATTTGTTGGAATAGAAACACTTCACTTTGGTGTGTATAATGCTGTTGCGACTTTCAATGATGGCAACATTGTAAGGTGCAAGGTATTTAGAAATATGGGAATGAAGATAGGTTCTAACATGGTACGAGCGATGCTTGCTTTAGACAAGGAACGCCTTCGGGCTGCAGACAGGGCTGTAAAGAGTCTAGAAATACAAGCAAGAGTAAACAGGAGGAGGAACAAGAGGAAGCTGGAGGAGGAGTTTGCAGAGGATGAAGATAATCCATCCTATGGACCTGGAATGCACTAAAAAATTAATCCAATCTTTGTCGCTCGATTCCCAAAACTTTTATTTTCTCATACTAATTACATGTTTTCTAAGGATCTTCCAAACATATTTGTTTCAAACTTTCAGTAAATGTTACACAGTACCTTCTGCATAATTTAACACAGCCTTTTTCCAAAAAACTGTATATTTTTGAATATATAAATAAAAAATTGCAAAAAAATGTGAATTTTCATTACAATTGAAAAAAAAAATCATCTTTAATAACTGAACTAAAATTTTGTAAAATCCCTGTGTTAAGTTGTAGCCCATATTCCAATAAATAAGCTTCCTACCTCAAATACTTTGTGAGGAAAGATGTAATTTATAAGCGTTATTTTAACATTGCAAGTATAGGGCGTTCCGGAGCCCCTTAACCACTGCGAAACCCGGACACAGTGCTTCTCGCAGTTGTGCGGACTAGCTCGGCACGCCTCTCGTTCGACGATCGCTCGTGCGCCGACTATAACACCACGTTCAAACTCACTTAAATCTTGGTAACCTGCCATTGTAGCAGCAATAACCGTTCTGACAACTGCACCAGACACTTGTTGTCTTATATAGGCGTTGCCGACTTCAGCGTCACATTCTGCCTGTTTACATATCTGTGTTTTGAAAACGCATGCGTATACTAGTTTCTTTGGCGCTTCAGAGTATATGATAATGACTATCACGGATCATGGACACATGAGAGCAAGGGAAATTCATTATACAACCATACAATAACAAACACTTGCCTGATCCATATATTTAAAAAAGTGAGGTCACAGACGGAGAAAATACTTGCACTGGATTATTCAAGAAGCTCGGAATTCGAAGCTGTCCAACCATCCTCGTTTTCTTGTGATTTGTTGAAATCATCACAGGCGAAATACAGGATGGTTTCTTCTGGCGGCCCCTATTGTTTCATCTCTAATCCTACTCCCATCTTGACTATAATTATGTGCCGCTAATGAGTTCAATATCGACTAAATTAAATGTAGGTCTTCTCCTTACTAATTGATTAGTAGGATACTATAGCTATTACGGACTTGGCACAGTCTAACACTATAAGCACTATTTACAGAATTTTCGTATCCTCGGTTTATATGAATTTTTAGCATAGACAGAGACATATGTTCTCAACTGGTAAAATATATACGTAATCACTTCAGCTACACACATTTTCGTATAAATATTTGTAACAACTTGGGTTTGTGTCGGATTCAGTGATGGTATGACACCTATATCACTAATTACAGTTAAGAACGAGAGAGAGAGAGAGAGAGAGAGAGAGAGAGAGAGAGAGAGAGAGAGAGAGAGAGGCGATAAATACTGTTTTAGTAACTTGACGTATGTCATTTAAGTTTGAGATGGTAGAATACGAAAGCAGATAATGAAGCAGCATGAAATTATGAATGTAACAATTTACCTGGAACGTATCATTGATTGAGGTGAGTGATATTAACCCTTGAATCCACCGCGCGCCCTGGTTCCCATATTTCAGGAACGATGGCGTCAAGTCCTTAAACGGTCGACTCTGGGGCTTCACGTAGATTTTAAGAGATCCTGCAAAAGACAGAAGTAATATGTCATTAATCTGTACTTGTAGAAATCATTCTCAAAAGCCTTAGGATACTGCTAACCAAGCTACTGAAGACAAGATCACAGAGGCGACAAAGTTATTAGTAACTAAGCTAGAGCGAGACAAAGCAGACTCTGTTTTTGGCATTATTAAAACACCATATGTTTAGAAACTAATGACTGTGGAGGTCTGCGTAAAAATCAAGACGTTCCGCATTGTTACGCGTTGTTTTTGTCTTCATAGTACGAACTGGTTGTCCATATCACGAATTAATCTCTTTGGAATTAAAGCAGCAATCGTGTATAAAGTTTCCCGAAGACCCAGTGGCAATTTACTGTCTGGCTATGCTGACAGCAGTAATGTTTCTATTTCGGATCCTCTGAGCTTTCTTTGCGGGTTCTTGAATTAGTCCGTCAGAATCCATACCATTGGTGTATAATAATAAAGTCGATTTCAGAAACACTTGTTCTAAATCTGAAATGTTGTTTCGGTCATTGATTGTAAGACTGATATCGCGCAGTTCTGCATTCTTGTTTCTTGGGAGCTATTCACTTTATTTCAGTATAGCCTTTTCATCCAAAACCATCGATCACCTGCCATACATATTCATATCTAGGCCTGATCTCCAAGAACGATTAACTTCCATTCAGTGATGTGAATTGTGTGCCTCAATGATAGAGACGACTGTACAGTAGGAGTAACATCATCGAAGGGATATTTGTGGAGAGGCCCGACCGACATAATGTTCCTGCAGAGGAACTTCATCTTTTCAGTAGTTGCAGAGGCAATGCTCTGGATGATGTGGCTTCCTGGACGACGGCGTGTGCTCGGGCATTATCACTCTGAAAGACGAGCACATAGCCGAAATGTTGACATTAGGGCTGGACAATAAGTGCGACGATCCTACCTCGATACTGCGCAGTCCCGAAATTACCATCAATAGCGCTGAAAGACAGCTGAAGTTTGTACATGTCATTAGTACAGTACATTACTAACGTCCCTACTTAACCTGTGGATGTGCATATCTGAGAAGTGGATTGGTACTTCCCGCCAATGTTCTACGAAAATTATCATGTGCTTGACAAATCCTGCACTCCTCGGTACAGAGCACTCCTTGTCATTGATCCAGGTTCGACTGAAGATGTTCCCCGCCATTTTCTTCACGTCTGACGGTACTACGGCGGGAGGTGGGATGTGAGGGGTGGATGGGGGTCCAGTTTTGCTGTTAAAAAGACGAATTCCTGCATGGTTCCTTTCAAAGGGAACAGCCGATTTTTTTTTCAAAGTCTCATTGCAAGATTGTGTTCCGCCCCTAATGACCTCACTGTCGACCAAACTTTAAACTTTCCTTCCTTAGTGCCTACTATTCCATTCATTCTTCACGAAATAGTTAATTATACAGCAGATCCTAGGTGGTCGTCTCAGGGAGTGTATAATTCTCGAGTAACACTCTGTTGTGCAGAGAATGGCAAGGGATCGAAGCATATTTATAAGAAAGTGCTTGCAGTGTACCTATTTTGTTTTATTTAGCTGCAGGGAAGAGTCATATCCTAGATCAGTGGTGGCCAACCTGACCCCTACCGCCCACTAGTGGGCGTTCCAACTTTTATGGTGGACAGCAGACGGTAGGGGCTTCAAAAATATTCTCGTTAGATTTTCACAAAATATTGACATAAAGTATTGGGTAAGGAGTTATTCCTATATTCTTTAACTTGCTGTAACTTTGTTTTATAAATTTTATAAAGTGCGCAGTTACTTCCCTACTTTAAAAAATCACCACTATTGAGGAACCAGAAGACGATTAGAAAATTTTGCTACTAACAATGACACAAAAGTAGGTGGCAGGTAAAAAAATATTGACTACCTCTTTCCTAGACGAATATTCTTTCTTTTGCTACTGCCTTTATCCCGCATTGTGCGCAGGGTCGGCAGGGTTAGGTACGGAGTTGGCATGGTTAAGTTTAAGGGGTGGCCCGATGCCCTTCCTGCCGCCACCCTCTATCCCCCGGGACGGAGTTAGTGTACCCCAGCTGTCTGATTCCAGTATAAATCGTGAAATAGTGTGAATGTGCTGCAAATGTCTGCGAGTCGTGTAACTGAGGCGGGACGTGGGGACCAGCCCGGTATTCACATAGTAGGATGTGGAAAACCGCCTAAAAACCACATCCAGGCTGGCCGGCACACCGGCCGTCGTCGTTAATCCGCCGAGCGGATTCGATCCGCGGCCGGCGCGCCTACCCGAGTCCAGGAAGCAGCGCGTTAGCGCTCTCGTCTACCCTGGCGGGTCTTCCCTAGACGAATACTGCCCCTGTAAAGAAACGTTGAGTGTCACGCAGGCGAATGTGTCATGGAGTTAAAACGTATGTTGAGGAATTAGATAACTGGTGACGCTACAGCCATTGCCACTGGTTGTTCATGCGTCGTGGGACAATATAGGTTATCGCTAATTATGTGCACCATTGGTGCCACGCATGCTGCTCCGCAATACAAAATTCAAAGAATAAGTGTAGTGTAACAGAATAGTAATCACTACCGCCGTCAAGGGAGCGACATGCTAGCTCGAATTATCATAGGTGACGAGTTTTCAGCTCACCAGTCCTTTCCCAAGAGAAAGTGTCCGGCAGTACAGTGGAAACGTGAGACACCTGCGAAAAGTTTAAAGTGATATAGCCCGCCAGAGAAGTGACGCCCACGGTGTTATAGGATAATGGAGACATACCACTCAACAAATTCCAAATAAAACAGCAAACCACGGATGCCAAATCGTTTTATGACATTTTGAAGAAAATTCATTAGACTGTTTAACATACTCATACGTAAGGAGGGCTCTTCACGAAAGTTGTCTTACTGTTGAATGACAATGTGTGTCCTTAAGCTGACAGCACAACGAATGAAGATTTGAAGGAGGCACCTATGAAGCATTCCTGTTCAAGTACGACTGTCTGCAATCAGCTTTCAGCTGTACTACTTCCTTAAATATATTATTTTGAATTAAAATTTTCCCGACGTAGCAAATGTAGTCCAAAGAAATATATAACGCTGATTTTCAGATGGTTGCGTAGCTTTGGGACAAATGCTTCAATAAATAGTGGTAATGTATGGAGAAATAATACAATTTTCCAAATCGCTATTCTTACTTCTATAATTTCTCTAATGGTTTTCAACATAGACATGTGGAGTGGAATTGTATACATCTGCCTAAGAGCGTGTAACACCTAAATTCGCTATGATGATACCGGCGAAACAACGGAATGTGGACTTTATGAGGCACCAACAATATGACGGAGCCATCTTGATCCATGACCGCTCAGCCACGGAGCCCAACGCACGGAAATGAGGTATAGTTGGGTCCAAGATGTGCGCACCATTCTCGATGGCTTTCATGTGAAGTATGGAACGAAAATATCACCCTCACGTTCGCCGAACGTTCCGTGAACAATCTGCACACAATTCAACAACATGGAGCGTTGTATTTTCCACTTGCAGGAAGAACAGACAGTCTGAGGGATGCTGTTGGAGAGCTAACGGAAGTCTACGATCGAGCAATACGCTCCAGTATCATTCACTGATGAGTCGCCTGGCCCCATGTAATCACACACACAGGAATCTCTGCTCGAACAATGTCCTGCTAGCAAGCGGAATGCATCGCCTCAAGGGCTTTCCGAAATACTCGTACCTTATGATCGGCGCGTACGAAGGCACTCCGTGACCAACTAGTCCACGACACCCTTCTCCACAGTCCAATTTGTTGGTATGACCATGCTAAACTAGACTGAGACCAGCTGTCAGTGGGATTACATACACTTATGAGCCAGAACACTATGACCTCATGCTTAATATCGTGTGGGTCCACCTTTGTAAAAAATACAGCAGAGATTTTGCGTAGCATGGATTCGAAAAATCCTTGGTAGATTTCTAGAGCTATGTTGCACAAAAGCACTATGCCTTTCGCATAAATTATAGGACGGTGATTTGTGGGCGTGGAGCTAACGTCCAATATTGTCCCAGTTTTGTTCCATCAGGTTCAGATGACACAATTTTCATGGCCAAAAAAAGAAAAAAAAATCAATGGTAGGTCGTTGTTATGATTATGAACCCATTTTAACACGATCAGACGTTGTGACACGCACAGTTATACCGCTGCAAGGTGCACTCGAGGAAGACATCAAACATGAAGGGAACCCCATGGACCTCAATAACGTTCAAGTTGTCCACAGCTGTCACGGTCGCTTCAACTACTGCCACAGGTCCCGTGGACACCAAGGAATATGTCCCCCACAGCGTAATACTGCCCCCACAGATCTGTGTTCGTGGTGTGGTGCAAATTTCGAGAAAGAGCTCGGCTGCATTACGGCACATCCTTCTACATCTACATCTACATCCATACTCCGCAAGCCACCTGACGGTGTGTGGCGGAGGGTACCCTGAGTACCTCTATCGGTTCTCCCTTCTATTCCAGTCTCGTATCGTTCGTGGAAAGAAGGATTGTCGGTATGCTTCTGTGTGGGTTCTAATCTCTCTGATATTATCCTCATGGTCTCTTCGCGAGATATACGTAGGAGGGAGCAATATACTGCTTGACTCTTCGGTGAAGGTATGTTCTCGAAACTTTAACAAAAGCCCGTACCGAGCTACTGAGCGTCTCTCCTGCAGAGTCTTCCACTGGAGTTTATCTATCATCTCCGTAACGCTTTAGCGATTACTAAATGATCCTGTAACGAAGCGCGCTGCTCTCCTTTGGATCTTCTCTATCTCTTCTATCAACCCTACCTGGTACGGATCCCACACTGCTGAGCAGTATTCAAGCAGTGGGCGAACAAGCGTACTGTAACCTACTTCCTTTGTTTTCGGATTGCATTTCCTTAGGATTCTTCCAATGAATCTCAGTCTGGCATCTGCTTTACCGACGATCAACTGTATATGAATATTCCATTTTAAATCACTCCTAATGCATACTCCCAGATAATTTATGGAATTAACTGCTTCCAGTTGCTGACCTGCTATTTTGTAGCTAAATGATAAGGGATCTATCTTTCTATGTATTCGCAGCACATTACACTTGTCTACATTCAGATTCAATTGCCATTCCCTGCACCATGTGTCAATTCGCTGCAGATCCTCCTGCATTTCAGTACAATTTTCCATTGTTACAACCTCTCGATACACCACAGCATCATCTGCAAAAAGCCTCAGTGAACTTCCGATGTCATCCACAAGGTCATTTATGTATATTGTGAATAGCAACGGTCCTATGACACTACCCTGCGGCACACCTCAAATCACTCTTACTTCGGAAGACTTCTCTCCATTGAGAATGACATGCTGCGTTCTGTTATCTAGGAACTCTTCAATCCAATCACACAATTGGTCTGATAGTCCATATGCTCTTACGCTGTTCATTAAACGACTGTGGGGAACTGCATCGAACGCCTTGCGGAAGTCAAGAAACACGGCATCTACCTGTGAACCCGTGCCTATGGCCCTCTGAGTCTCGTGGACGAATAGCGCGAGCTGGGTTTCGCACGACCGTCTTTTACGAAACCCATGCTGATTCCTACAGAGTAGATTTCTAGTCTCCAAAAAAGTCATTATACTCGAACATAATACGTGTTTCAAAATTCTACAACTGATCGACGTTAGAGATATAGGTCTATAGTTCTGCACATCTGTTCGACGTCCCTTCTTGAAAACGGGGATGACCTGTGCCCTCTTCCAATCCTTTGGAACGCTACGCTCTTCTATGAGACCTACGGTACACCGCTGCAAGAAGGGGGGCAAGTTCCTTCGCGTACTCTGTGTAAAATCGAACTGGTATCCCATCAGGTCCAGCGGCCTTTCCTCTTTTGAGCGATTTTAATTGTTTCTCTAACCCTCTGTCGTCTATTTCGATATCTACCATTTTGTCATCTGTGCGACAATCTAGAGAAGGAACTACAGTGCAGTCTTCCTCTATGAAACAGCTTTGGAAAAAGACATTTAGTATTTCGGCCTTTAGTCTGTCATCCTCTGTTTCATTACCATTTTGGTCACAGAGTGTCTGGACATTTTGTTTTGAGCCACCTACCGCTTTGACATAAGACCAAAATTTCTTAGGATTTTCTGCCATGGCAGTACATAGAACTTTACTTTCGAAGTCATTGAACGCCTCTCGCATAGCCCTCCTCACACTACATTTCGCTTCGCGTAATTTTTGTTTGTCTGCAAGGCTTAGGCTATGTTTATGTTTGCTGTGAAGTTCCCTTTGCTTCCGCAGCAGTTTTCTAACTCGGTTGTTGTACCACGGTGGCTCTTTTCCATCTCTTACGATCTTGCTTGGCACATACTCATCTAACGCATATTGTACGATGGTTTTGAACTTTGTCCACTGATCCTCAGCACTATCTGTACTTGAGACAAAACTTTTGTGTTGAGCCGTCAGGTACTCTGTAATCTGCCTTTTGTCACTTTTCCTAAACAGAAAAATCTTCCTACCTTTTTTAATATTTTTATTTACGGCTGAAATCTTCGATGCCGTAACCGCTTTATGATCGCTGATTCCCTGTTCTGCGTTAACTGTTTCAAATAGTTCGGGTCTGTTTGTCACCAGAAGGTCTAATATGTTATCGCCACGAGTCGGTTCTCTGTTTAACTGCTCAAGGTAGTTTTCAGATAAAGCACTTAAAAAAATTTCACTGGCCGGCCGAAGTGGCCGTGCGGTTAAAGGCGCTGCAGTCTGGAACCGCAAGACCGCTACGGTCGCAGGTTCGATTCCTGCCTCGGGCATGGCTGTTTGTGATGTCCTTAGGTTAGTTAGGTTTAACTAGTTCTAAGTTCTAGGGGACTAATGACCTCAGAAGTTGAGTCCCATAGTGCTCAGAGCCATTTGAACCATTTTGAAATTTCACTGGATTCTTTGTCCCTGCCACCCGTTATGAACGTTTGAGTCTCCCAGTCTATATCCGGCAAATTAAAATCTCCACCCAGAACTATAACATGGTGGGGAAATCTACTCGAAATATTTTCCAAATTGTCCTTCAGGTGCTCAGCAACAACAGCTGCTGAGCCAGGGGGCCCATAGAGACATCCAATTACCATGTCTGAACCTGCTTTAACCGTGACCTTGACCCAAATTATTTCACATTTCGGATCTCCGTCAATTTCCTTCGATACTTGCACTTCTTATCGCTATAAACACGCCTCCCCCTTCACTGTCCAGCATGTCTCTGCGGTATACATTCCAATCTGAGTTTAGCATTTCATTACTGTTTACGTCTGGTTTCAGCCAACTTCCTGTCCCTAGTTCTATATGGGCATTGTGACCGTTTATTAATGAGAGCAGTTCTGGGACCTTTCTATAGACGCTCCTGCAGTTTACTATTAGCACATTAATATTGTTTCTCCCTGTTGCATTTTGCCTACTCCTATCTTACCGCGACTCAGGAGGCGTCTTGTCGTGCCTAGGGAGGGAATTCTCTAACCTAAAAAAAAAACCATGTGCACACCACACGTATTCCGCTACCCTTGTAGCCGCTTCCGGCGTGTAGTGCACGCCTGACCTATTCAGGGGGACCATCGGTCTGATGTAACGAGAAACGTATTTCATCCAACCAAGAGACGTGTTCCCATTGTTCCACTGCGATCATATTTTCGGAAAAAAACCGGGGTACCACGAAGGAATTATACGAATGGGACGGAAATCGGTAATGTCATGCACATATACAGACGAACAAATGATCTATCAATCAATGCCAAGCCGAATAACTGCTTGCGTAAGGGCCAGAGGTGGACCAACGCGTTATTGACTTGCTCAACTTGTGGAGCTCTTTCACTTTAATAAATCATCCCATTTTTCTCAAACTGTAACCATTTGTTTGTCTATATATGCGCATCACAGCTATGGATTTCCATCCCATTCGCATAATTCCTTGGTGGTGCATTTGTTTCCTGTCTTAGAGAGTAATTGTCGATATAGTTGGGAGAATATGGGTACATGTTGGAGTCGGCCGCTGCGGAGCCCCATCTTCAACAATGCGCACTAAGCGGTGCGATCTGAAACACCTGTGCCTGCACCATCATTGTACTATGTCGCCAAATCTCGCTCAAATCACCGTCTATCCAGCCTTACAGAGTGAGCAAACCTTGGAACCCTATACCCTGTGATAAGGCGTAGAGGTCCAACACCTAGTCAACCACTCGTAGTCGTACTGCAGGCACCACTATCAATAGATGCCCAGGTCAGGGCCCAGCGAACAGTCGACCAGCTTCGTCCTTTCCGAGGAGCTCGTTCCCAGGCGGCCAGCCATCACAATCTGCCCTTCGTCAAAGTCGCTTATGATGGTGCGTTCCCCATTTGCGGTCCGTATCATCGCTAGAATGATACTACATTTGTCTCCACTTCTGTTCTTTCTTTACGGTGTCACGTCTCCGCCAACTCCCATGTGTCTAGCCCCAACTACCATTCCGCTTTCAAAGTCTGTTAATTCCCATTGTAGGGCCATAATCACGTCGGAAGCGTTTTCACGTGAACCACCTGAGTACAGGTGACAGCTTCGCTAATGCACTGCCCTTTTATACCTTGACGGGATACTGTCGCCATCTGTATACTTGCATATCACTATCTCATGGCTTTTGTCACCCCAGTACAGTTCGCATGATGTTCTGATTCAGTGGCGTATTTGTAACACGTAGCCACGAGGTGGTTTTGCATGCTATGACCACTTGCTGGCCATATCACAATGAAACTTCTAAGAAAAATCTCATATTTCATTCTTTCTCTGAAACAAGAAACGAATGAATTCAGTTTAAAAATGGTTCAAATGGCTCTGAGCACTATGGGACTCAACTGCTGTGGTCATTAATCCCCTAGAACTTAGAACTACTTAAACCTAACTAACCTAAGGACATCACATACATCCATGCCCGAGGCAGGATTCGAACCTGCGACCGTAGCGGTCGCGCGGTTCCAGACTGTAGCGCCTAGAACCGCTCGGCCACTCCGGCCGGCAATTCAGTTTAAGACCTAAGGTTTCTTTATTATTATGGAATTACGTTTCCTTGAAGCCATCTGTAATAGTCAGAGCTGTATTAAGATTATTGACTTTATTGTAACATAAAAATACGAAAAATCCATGTTTGGACAGTCAACAGTCCTCTTTCCTAGACTCTATTATCAAATAAAGAAATCAAAGTTAACTTAGTTCTGTTTTATGAGGATGGCTTATTCAGTCTCTAGCCATACAGCGATACGGGAACTGCTTTTTCGAATTTGTTTGTCATTACATATAAACAGTGACAATACATGCTAAGAAAAAAATATTTTCATTTTCTTGTTTCTTTGTTTTCTATAGCATTTCAAATTGAGGACTCATTATTTAACGGTAATTCTGTAGTACCTCCAGTCACAAGAGGTAGAGCTAATCACGATAAAATGTGTATATGGTGAAAATAATAGCAATGACTCCTCTTTGAAGTTGTTTCTTGATCGGGATTTACATACAGTCCGAGTTTCTACTAATTTCAAGTAGTGCAAGTGTCATAGATTTTCATGCACACATTTTAAATGATTGGACATGCTTATAATGTCTGTGTTATTATTTAGATGACACACCAATATCTTGTATAACGAAACTTCCTCGCAGATTAAAACTGTGCCCGACCGAGACTCGAACTCGAGACCTTTGCCTTTCGCGGAAAAGTACTGTACAGCGCTGTCGTGAGTCGTGCTTGGGTAGCTCAGTCTGTAGAACACTTGCCCCCTCAAGGCAAAGGTCCCGAGTTCGTGTCTCGGTCCGGCACACAGTTTTTCATCTGTCAGGATTTTCTTATCAGCGCACACTCCTCTGCAGAGCAAAAACTTCAGCCGTGCGGGGTAGCCAAGCGGTCTAAGCGCCTTGTCACGGTCCGTGCGGTCCCCACCGTCGGAGGTTCGAGTCCTCCCTCGGGCATGGGTGTGCGTGTTGTCCATAGCGTAAGTTAGTTTACGTTAGGTTAAGTAGTGTGTAGGCTAAGGGACCGATGACCTAAGTAGTTTGGTCCCATAAGACCTTACCACAAATTTCCAAATTTTCCAATTTTCCGAAAACTTCATCTTGTATAATGTTTGCTGTGTGTGAATGAGAGACTGTAAGCCATTTGGAGACACATGTAAAGAAAGCAGAGGGACCCATCAGACTATGATCCTACAGGCGACTTCCAGAACTTTATTGTAAGTGAGATTTCTAACTACTAAACCAATGCTTGTTGTTGGTCTGCTTGTCAACGGTAACGTACGATGGAGGCACCAAACTAATTTCAGTCTTTTCCGGAATGTCTTTTCGAAAGGAAAATTCTTGACGACTTAATGCTTTTTAGGAAGGAAAACAAGGTCGTGCTGCGTGAGCAATAAAAGTTGCGAACAAATAATATGGCAGGTAAGACGAAGAATTTGAGTTGGTTGACATTCGAGCGAATTCTACAGAGAGTTGGAGGAGTGAGGATAGAGAGTGATACTATGGTGTACGATACTTTTCTGCTCAGCCTCATTTGTGATACTTCATCCACTGCTCAGGCATCGCACAAGACACCAGTCTCCGTGTACGGATGGCTGACAGTAGGAGTCATTGCTGTTAGGCCCCGTGCCCAAATTGCCTTATCGTTGTCATGCAGTTGGATGCCGTCCTACTGGGATGATCCCTTCTACAGGGCGTACTATCTACAACATATAAGAACCGTTGTTGCCTACAGACCTTTCAGCACTTAGTAATTCTATGCACTGAAGGACTCCCATGAATTATAGACTGCCATGTTTGTTTCAAAGTAATAACTAACATTCAGGAAAATGGCACTCAGGTAATTATAGACAGTGTGGACATAATATCAAAGAAAAAAACTGACGCAACACAGAGGAATTATTCGAATGGGACTAAAGTCGCTACATGTAATGTACATGTACAGAGAGACAAACGATTACAATTTCAGAAAAATTGGATGATTTATTCAAGAGAAAGAGATTCACAGACTGAGCAAGTCAATAACGCTTTGGTCCACCTCTGGCCCTCATGCAAGCAGCTTGGCATTGATTGACGGAGTTGTTGGATGTCTTCCTGAGGAATGCCTGTCCAACTGGCGCGAGAGATAGTCAAACTCCCGTGCTGACTGGAGGGCCCTACCCATGATGCTCCAAATCGTCTCGACTGGGGAGAGATCCAGTGACCTTGGTGACCAAGGTAGGGTTTGCCATGCACGAAGACAAGCAGCAGTGGGAACTCTGGCCATGTTCGGGCGGGCATTACCCGATGGAAGGTCAGCCCAGAATATTTTGCCATGAGGGGCAACAAAAGTGGGTGTAGCACGTCATCGACATACAGCTGGCTGTGAGGGTGCCGTGGATAACAAGCAAAGGGGTCCTGATATGAAAAGAAATGGCACCACAGACCATCACTTCTGGTGGTCGGGACATATGGCGGACAACATTCAGATTGATATCCCTCCACTGTCCGGAGCGTCTCCATACATGTTTTCGCTGGTCATCGGGGTACAGTTCGAAGCGGGACTTATCACTGAAGGCAATTCTACTCTATTCAATGAGATTCCAGGGGAAGAAGTGTCTGGTGATGCCCCGAACAGTGGTGGAATACCAACCTGAATATCGCCCTCTGTACGGCCCAACAACCAGGGGTGATGGTGTAGGGTGCCATTTCATTTTGTAGCAGGACCGCTTTGGTTGTCAGCCACAGGACCCCTACAGCATGCAGATAGGTCTATGACATTCTACGCCCTATTTTTTTGTACTTCACGGTAAGCCAACCTGGGCTTACATTTCAGCAAGATATTGCCCGTTCGCATTTGCTGATTGTCTTCGGGCTTGCCAAACCCTGCCTTGACCATCAAGGTCACTGGATTTCTCCACAGTTGATTAAATTTGGAGCATTACGGACAGCGTCCTGCAACCAGCTCGGGTTTTTAACGATCTAGGGAGAGACAATTGGACAGAATTTGGCACGATATCCCTCAGAACGACATCCAACAACTCTGTCAGTTCTGATGTCGTAAGTCATACGACCACACCGCCGCCTGAGAGATCGATCCGCCGGATGCGATTCTCTCGATAAACGGAACAGAAGAACGGCTGTGTTAGCCAAAGAGTACACAGACAGTCGCAGTACTTATGCTCGCCGCGAGGCCCCGCTAGGCCACTTCATGTGCAGCAGGAGAGTATTGCAGTTGTGCCAGTCTACAGTAGCCGCGCTCAATGGTCAGCCAGCGCCGATGTTAGTCATCGTCTGCAACTCAGTCATTGCTGCCATCAAGTCATTGTAGCTCCGTTCCAAGTTAGTCTTTAAATTCACTGGATTCGACATTCAAGATTACGAGAGATTAATTCGTCACTGCAAGATTTGTGACTTTTAAATTATGTCATTCTACAGGCGCTTAGCCTAGTCGCGTCTTCTATAACTGACAACCAACTGATCATGGGCTACAGCAAAGTTAAGTAATAAATACTTTCTTATTTTGTACTCCTAGTAATTAATTGTGTTTTCCTGTTGTAGCTACCAAGCAGTCTTGGCACAGTAAAACCCACGTTTCCACCTCCTTGGCTACCTCATATTTGCCACCTTATGTTGATGGACTCGATTATGGTGGAAGATCGAGAGCCATCATCAGTCAGTGCCAAGCCGTATAACTGCTTGCGTTAAGGATCAGAGGTGGAACAACAAATTATTAACTTGCTCAGTTTGTGACCTCTTTCTTGCTCTTGAGTAAATCATCCAGTTTTTCTGAAACTGTAATTATATCCAGAATGAGATTTTCACTCTGCAGCGGAGTGTGCGCTGATATGAAACTTCCTGGCAGATTAAAACTGTGTGCCCGACCGAGACTCTGCAAGGTTCGCAGGAGAGCTTCTGTAAAGTTTGGAAGGTAGGAGACGAGATACTGGCAGAAGTACAGCTGTGAGGGCCGGGCGTGAGTCGTGCTTTGGTAGCTCAGCTGGTAGAGCACTTGGCCGCGAAAGGCAAAGGTCCCGAGTTTAAGTCTCGGTCGGGCACACAGTTTTAATATTTTTTCCTTTATATGGGATGGGAAGGCTGTTGATCAGATTAAATTTTGGAAAAGAGAACTGAAGTCAGTTGAGGTGTCATGTAGAAAGAACGTTTTGCGGGAACTGAAGGAATTGTAATGTACTTTGATTATGTTCCTGCAGCTCGTGCATCTATACTTTTTCATTTATATTAATTATTTATGCCATACACAACTGAAATTTTTTGTTGTTAATAAGTTCAAAAAATGGTTCAAATGGCTCTGAGCACTATGGGACTTAACATCTATGGTCATCAGTCCCCTAGAACTTAGAACTACTTAAACCTAACTAACCTAAGGACATCACACAACACCCAGCCATCACGAGGCAGAGAAAATCCCTGATCCCGCCGGGAATCGAACCCGGGAACCCGGTGTTAATAAGTGCAATTAACATAAATTACCATGTCTTCCTTACTAAATGTAACAAATCAATCACCACTTAACTAACCTCCAGAGTTTACCTATCAAATGCTCATTACGTAAAAAAGCTTTATAACGTCGGACTAAAAACAACCCTGAAGTGGACTACAGCAAGTGAGCCAAAACGTCGACAATTTATCTGTTTTCGTAGTTTACAATGACGCGGCCAAAAATTATCCAAAATTATTTTATCGAACAGAAAGAATTAATCAAATGACATTTCAATCCAATTATTTTGTCCAGAGCTTCAATTCTGTGGAACCCACATCTAGTAATTGTTTTCAATTTATTTATTTGTTTCATTAGGTTCGAAATGACTCACAGGAGAAATGTAACTCAAAAGGAGCTGTGCACTGATACATAGTGATGGCTGCAGTACGATTGCATACTCGTATACGCTATAGTTAGAGCACTTGGCCTCTATGCATCGAAACGAAAGCCAGTGCGTCAGTGAAGTGATGCGATTTGGTACCAACGCGAGTTGAACCTATGTAGAACCAAACTTCAAATTGATCTAACTATTTCTAATCAACGTAACATTCTTAAATATCGTGTTACATTGAAAAGTATTTTAATTTGCACAATTCTGAAATTTAGATGCCTGATTAACCGATAAAGGTAAAGACGATTTCCTTCCCCAGCATTATCCAATCCGAGCTTAACCTCTGTCCCTGATGACAGTGGGGTTGGGTGCACATTAAACTCTAAACTTTCTTCTTCCCCCGTGAGATAGGTGTAAATTCTGTTACTCTCGGTAACTCCCGAAATATTTGTATAAACCTAGGTATTTATAACAACAATATTAGGTACAAATTTTGGGTGTCTTATTCAGTAAAGATTAGTAGAACAGCAGAACGTTTTGTGCAGTAGATACCTCAGAAGTACATACCTATCGTTGTTCCATACATGTTGTACCAGAACATGAAGCATCCGTCATCTGCAAATTCCTTGCCATACACAGGCGAGTACAATCTAGCGAAATCATTTTCTTTTCGTGGGCTCGAGGACTCGATGTACATATAATGACCTGAAAATTCAAATCAAAACAATTTAATTTTGCTACACTGACATCAGAAGTAGAAATATATCTCTGTGGAAACATAAAATGTGGTTAAGTAAAGGGAGATTGAAGAGAAAAACCTTTCAGATGATTCTGCGTGCTAGTTCCCAGTTAATACAAAATAAGCCTCTAGTAGCTGATACAGAGGAATTACATTGTGAAACGGCGCTTTCTTACTAAATCTATTAAGTCACGATAAATGAGTATTAACAGATTACAAAGAAACGTTACTCAGTCAAAAATGCACTAATGAAATAATATTAATACAAAACTCTTATTTAATAGGTACTCGACTTTTCGAACTTGTGCGGTGTCTGTAAGACAACTTTTCAAGACATTGTACGTAAGAATCACTTTCCCAGAAAGGTAAACGATGATAATACAATATCAAAACGGCAAAGTATCGAAAGAAACGACTTAAATTTTATAAAACTGTGGGAGTTTTAATGGTACTACGCGGTTGAGAGACGTGAACCGTTTCGTGAAGATGAGCTGGATAATGCACGTGCATCTCGCCACATTCACCCGGCCGAGCCCGCCTGTGGCTGACCGCTGCGCCCTGTTGCTCGCACCGCATGTTGTCCAGCTCAGATGTACCGGCAACGTAGAGCGCGAGACGCGATGCGGCGTCGAGGTTCGCGACTCCTTCGGGTACCCGGCTGAGCCCGAGAGTCAACAGGGCTCGGTGCAAGAGGAAAATGGACCGCGCTGGTAAGGCAAGAAGGACTGGCCACATACGAGAGGATTTGATTTCCGAGTACTCTGCACTCCTTCGAGAATCGTGAAAGTCTGATGTGCTAGGAACAAGGTGTTCTTGATCCTTTGTAAAGTAAAATGACTCGTAATGAAAAACAATGAATATAACACAGTAATGCGTAATAAAATACTGAACATAATACAAGCAAATTTTTATTGTTTTATGCAATTCATCATTTCCTCTTTCCTCTTCTTTGTAAAGCCTCCACCTTTCTGAGCTCCTTTATGAAACCTGATCTCAAATTTTGTAAATAAGTACAGGGTTATTACAAATGATTGAAGCGATTTCACAGCCCTACAATAACTTTATTATTTGAGATATTTTCACAATGCTTTGCACACACATACAAAAACTCAAAAAGTTTTTTTAGGCATTCACAAATGTTTGATATGTGCCCCTTTAGTGATTCGGCAGACATAAAGCCGATAATCAAGTTCCTCTTACACTCGGCGCTCACTGCAGGCCGACCCGTTGATTTCCCCTTACAGAGGCATCCAGAAGCTTTAAACTGTGCATACCATCGCCGAATGGAGTTAGCAGTTGGTGCATCTTTGTTGAACTTCGTCCTGAAGTGTCGTTGCACTGTTATGACTGACTGATGTGAGTGCATTTCAAGCACGACATACGCTTTCTCGGCTCCTGTCGCCATTTTGTCTCACTGCGCTCTCGAGCGCTCTGGCGGCAGAAACCTGAAGTGCGGCTTCAGCCGAACAAAACTTTATGAGTTTTTCTACGTATCTGTAGTGTGTCGTGACCATATGTCAATGAATGGAGCTACAGTGAATTTATGAAATCGCTTCAATCATTTGTAATAGCCCTGTATATATTAAACATTGGTCCACAGTTGGAATATCGTCTAGAAATGTTTCAAAAATCTCTTCGTACACCCTGCTTTTATATTCTTCTTCGTGTAATGTTCATGGATCATTTTCCACAATGAAGGTTATGAAACAATTTTATAACTTTTCCGATGTGTTGAGTGGTCCACTCCTTCGCCTTACTGAAAGCAACTATCTAACGTCCTGTTGCGAGAATTGCAGCTGACGGCCTCAACGTCATGTTTCCTTTAACGCACAGGCGGAGACTGCAGGTGTTCTAGAATCCGTTAGAAATATCCATGGCCCGCCCCTAATATCCGCTCGTGTGTGGCCTGCTAATGCAGCCCTACGCGGACAGTTCAGCGCAACAGACTGAAGTGACCAGAGTGTAAGCAAATCGCAATTGTTTTAATTTTCTTGATGGCGCTTTTTGGGTTATCGTATATTATTGTTATTATGTCAGAAGTTCATATTGAAATGCAAGGTCCTTGCACCGACCAAAGGTTACAAAATGTGTAGAAGGAAGAAACGAAGGTTACCTGAAACTGGAAGCAGGGACCTACACTCGTATGGGGAAATCAGGAGATAGCAAGGCATGAAAAAATTTAACACAAATTGTAGCTGATTAAAATAAATCTGTAGGTATTGCAGAGTGTAGTGGCTGAGGTAAGTTATTAGATGATCGCAATGGGGGTACCTGTACCCTGTTGCTTCACTTGAATACCTGCAAAGCTTCTCCTAATAGATCAACAGCACTGACAACCTTCCGGCGTCAGCAAAATCCATTGTCTGGAGAAGTGTGTAACGTTGTGTACAAGATATCTGCAGCCGTTTAGCAAAGTTAAGAACAAGTCTATCTGGATCTTGCACAGTTGCACAGACAGCACCAGAAATACGAGCACTGTTACCCGCTGCACGTCCAAGAGATGTGCTTCGTCACCTGTCAATACTTTCTGGCAAAAAAATAAAAAAAAGTGCTGCAGGATATGGTGGATGGTGCGTGTACATGTACAATGAGGTGACAGAAGTTCTACTAATATCGTGTGGGACCACCTTCTGACCAGCGTAATGCAGCAACTCGATATGGTATCGACTCAACAAGTCATTGGAAGTCCCTGCAGAAATACTGAGCCATGCTGCCTCTATAGTTGCCCATAATTGCGAAACTGTTGCCGGTGCAGTATGTTGTGCAGGAACTGACGTCTCTATAATGTCCCATAAATGTTCAATGTCGGGTGATTTGGTTGCCCAAATCATTCGCTCAAATTGTCCAGAATGTTGCTCAAACCAATCGCGAACAGTTGTGGCCCGGTGACATGTTTGGGAACATGAAGCTCATAAATGACAGTAAATGATCTGCAAGTAGCCGAAAGTAACAATTTCCAGTCAGTGATCGGTTCAGTTGGACCAGAGAACCCTGTCAATTCCATGTAAACACAGCCTACTCCATTATGGAGCCCCAACCAGCTTGCACGGTGTCTTTCTGACAACCTGGCTCCATGGTTTCGTGGAGTCTGCGTCACACTCGAACACTACCATCAGCTCTTACCAACTGAAATGGGGACTGATCTGACCAGGCTACAGTTTGCCAGTCGTTTAGGCTCCAACCAATATGGTCACGAGCCCAAGAGAGGCGCTGCAGGTGATGTGGTGCCGTTAGCAAAGGCACTCGCGACGGTCTTTTGCAGTCATAGCGAACTAACGTCAAATTTTGCCGCACTGTCCTAACGGATATGTACTTCGTACTGTCCCACATTGATTTCTATGGTTGCTTGTCTGTTAGCACTGACAACTCTAACAAGGGAACATCCCCATCGCACCCCCCTCAGATTTAGTTATAAGTTGGCACAGTGGATGGGCCTCGAAAAACTGAACACAGATCGATCGAGAAAACAGCAAGAAGTTGTGTGGAACTATGAAAAAATAAGCAAAATATACAAACTGGGTCGTCCATGTGTAATATAGGCAATATTAAGGGCAGTCTGAGACGAGGAGCGCCGTGGTCCCGTGGTTAGTGTGAACAGCTGCAGAACGAGAGGTCATCAGTTCAAATCTTCCCTCGACCGAAAATTTTAACTTTTTATTTTCAGTTTATGTGAAAAACTCTTATGCTTTCATCACTTTTTTTGGAATGATTATTACAGCCACAAGAAAACCTAAATCGGGCGAGGTAGAAGAATCTTTTCACCCATTCGCCAAGTGTACTAGTTAGGTGGGTCGACAACATATTCCTGTCATGTGACGCACATGCTGTCACCAGTGTCGTATACAAAGTATCAGACGTGTTTTCCTGTGGAGGAATCGGTTGACCTATGACCTTGCGATCAAATGTTTTCGGTTCCCATTGGAGAGGCACGTCCTTTCGTCTACTAATCGCACGGTTCTGCGGTGCGGTCGTGAAACACAGACACTAAACTTATTACAGTGAACAGAGACGTCAATGAACGAACGTACAGATCATAACTTTGCGAAAATAAAGAAAGCAAAATTTTCAGTCGAGGGCAGATTTGAACCAAAGCCTCTCGTTCCGCATCTGTTCACGCTAACCACGGGACCACGGCGCTCCTCGCCTCACGTTCCCCTTAATATTGCTTATCTTACGCATGGACGACCCAGTTTGTATATTTTGCTTATTTTTTCATAGTTCCACACAACTTCTTCCTGTTTTCTAGATTGATCTGTGTTCAGTTTTTCAAGGCCTATCCACTGTGCCAACTTATAACTAAATCTGAGGGGGATGCGATGGGGATGTTCCCTTGTAAGCATACGCCACTGCTCTCGGTCGTTAATTGAAGGGCGTCAGCCACTGTGATGTCCATGGTGAGAGGTAAGTGCCGGAAATGTTGAGTTCTCGGCACACTCTTGACACTTTCCATCTCGTAATATTGAATTCCTTAACGATTTACGAAATTGAATGTCCCGTGCGTCTAACTTCAACTACCATGCTGCGTTCAGAGCCTGTTAATCCCCGTCGTGCTAATCACGTCAGAAACCTTTTCACGTGAATCACCTAAGCACAAATGACATCTCCTCCAAGGCACTGTCCCTTTATACCATGTGTACGCGATACTACCGCCACTGTATATGTGCATATCGCTAACCCGTGACTTTCATCATGTACGACTGACATATGGACAGACGCGTACACTAAAACGGATTATCTGAACTCTTACGACGCATTCAGTCTCACGGGAGTTGCACTGGAAAGTCGGGACCTGTTTGTTTCAGAGTTCCTATCTGATGTGGAGAAAAGTGCTATAAATATAAAAATCTAAATTAAAATGAGCAAGTTAGGGATATTTATAAGGCATCTGTCGAGGGTTATGTTACCGACCAGAGGGAAAATGTGAAAAAGACACTTGAGAACTATTGTCGCTTTACGTTCGACAACCACTCCCTAAACACTGTTTACCTCACACCCTTGAGGATAAATGGTTGCAGGAATATTGCCCTAATGATTACGCATCGTTGAATAAGTGAAAAATGCCGTAACTTACTTAAAAAGAAATGGCCATGTGAAAGACTCATGGTTGCAATTTACAGTGAAGCATCATATTGGACGAGCTGGAATACTTTGTGTGTCATAGTAAGATGTCCATTTATGCAGCATGAACAAACTGCTGCATTTTTATGCGAAACAGCAAAATACGCTTGTTTGGGAACTGGGAGTACAAGGTAGCTGACAAATTAATTCAGTTTCTCGAAGTATTTCAAGAGGCTACCAAGGCTACAGAACCTAGTAGTGGTCCGACGCTGACAGAGAAGAAGTTAATGGTGTACCACTTTCCAAATATGTTGCATTTCAAGATAAATGTGATGTTATGTAAGTTTGCGAAGTAAATATTTTATCGTTACTGACCCCCTCAATGTTTGATAGTATAATAGTAAAACCACATGTGAACAGTGCACCAAATTTATTAGCAGCTACATGAAATAATTTATTTATCGTCTATGGAGGAAAGTTGTATTATTTTCAGAACGTCGTGCAAAGCACGAAGCTTCAGCATCGACGCCTTCAAAACGTGCAAAGAGTGTCTTTGCATTGTAAGCGGAAGAGGAGGAAACTGTCTATGAAGTTTGCATGTATCTGTTGGTGGGGAAACCGAATGAAGCGCAGTCACTTCCGGAGTGGTGGGAGCCAAGACCTACAACCTATCCAGGACTGTTGGAGGTGGAACGGGAAGTACCATGTACACCATCCTCTAGTGCCCCTAGCGAGAGGGTATTTAGTGGAGCTACGCTTGTCATTACCGATAAACGTAATGGAATATCTACGGAAAATGTGAATGACTTTCTAATGGTGCACTACAACACCATTGTAAGTTTCAGATACATTTACACATCATCCAAATTTCTTTACCATAATTCTCTAACGTCTTAATTGCTTGTTTCAAGAATAAAGTCATCCAGAAGATCGTTATGGCATCACGAGGTGAAGAATATTTCTTTATTTAGTTGAAGCAAGAACGTGTCCAATAAAGCGTCTTTCTTGTCTGCATTTTGCTTTCCTTCGTAAGTTTTCTTTTAATTTTAACAAATATATTTAGACTCAACAGATAATATAGTGGCTGTACCATACGACTGTGAGGTCATGCAGATATTTTTAGACATACCAAAGGGCAGTCGTTCCTAAACTTTTTTGACATGTGTCCTCCTTTCACAAAGACATATTAAAGAAAAAGGTAGTTTCTGTAACATGGAAGCAACTCAATTCCAAGCAAATGGTTTAAAAGTCCTAATGCTTTTATAATGCTTCACATTTCAGTTGTGGCTCTGAGCACTACGGGACTCAACATCTTAGGTCATAAGTCCCCTAGAACTTAGAACTACTTAAACCTAACTAACCTAAGGACATCACACACGCCCATGCCCGAGGCAGGATTCGAACCTGCGACCGTAGCAGCCCCGCGGTTCCGGACTGCAGCGCCAGAACCGCACGGCCACCGCGGCCGGCATTTCAGTTGTACCACATCAAATGGGCTGGTGAAGGCTCTTACACAATGGGTAGGTATAGTTTACAATATTAAACTGTTCTGAACTTTCCTGTTAACCCACTTATGGAGTTAGCTGGCTCAACCCTTCCGAGGAATTCGGCGGGAAGGATCCGCCTGCTTTGCCTGCTTTACATGTCACATAACTTTGCAATTAGGAACTACAGAAGTTAAAGACACTCTCAAATTATTTTCACTGAGAATTCTGTTTCTGTAGTTATTTTTTATATAAGTGAAAGAAAGTAATAAATTTATTACCGATTAATTTGGTAGTATTGGAAACTTCCCTTTAAGCTTAACCAGTAACTTATTGGGGACAAAATTTTATTTCTGTAACTTAAGTCACTGGAAGTTTCGTGTACCTGCTCGCTTAAATTTACACTTCATGCGGATTCCAGAATTATTGTCTCCTCCAATCGGTTGCAGATCCAACTGTTATTACTAGACAGAGCAGGGATTAGTCTTTGAAACTTTTTGTAAGTTCCTTCAAATGTTCCTTCATTATGTTCTTTCTACTAGGAAATCGTAAAGGGCATCGAAGCAGTCAATCAGATTTCCAAAACGGTAAGGCTTCTAATAAACAGTTCGATACGGTCGTGCTCATTACAAAATGGTTCAAATGGCTCTGAGCACTATGGGACTCAACATCTTAGGTCATAAGTCCCCTAGAACTTAGAACTACTTAAACCTAACTAACCTAAGGACATCACACACACCCATGCCCGAGGCAGGATTCGAACCTGCGACCGTAGCAGCCCCGCGGTTCCGGACTGCAGCGCCAGAACCGCACGGCCACCGCGGCCGGCATTTCAGTTGTACCACATCAAATGGGCTGGTGAAGGCTCTTACACAATGGGTAGGTATAGTTTACAATATTAAACTGTTCTGAACTTTCCTGTTAACCCACTTATGGAGTTAGCTGGCTCAACCCTTCCGAGGAATTCGGCGGGAAGGATCCGCCTGCTTTGCCTGCTTTACATGTCACATAACTTTGCAATTAGGAACTACAGAAGTTAAAGACACTCTCAAATTATTTTCACTGAGAATTCTGTTTCTGTAGTTATTTTTTATATAAGTGAAAGAAAGTAATAAATTTATTACCGATTAATTTGGTAGTATTGGAAACTTCCCTTTAAGCTTAACCAGTAACTTATTGGGGACAAAATTTTATTTCTGTAACTTAAGTCACTGGAAGTTTCGTGTGCCTGCTCGCATAAATTTACACTTCATGCGGATTCCAGAATTATTGTCTCCTCCAATCGGTTGCAGATCCAACTGTTATTACTAGACAGAGCAGGGATTAGTCTTTGAAACTTTTTGTAAGTTCCTTCAAATGTTCCTTCATTATGTTCTTTCTACTAGGAAATCGTAAAGGGCATCGAAGCAGTCAATCAGATTTCCAAAACGGTAAGGCTTCTAATAAACAGTTCGATACGGTCGTGCTCATTACAAAATGGTTCAAATGGCTCTGAGCACTATGGGACTCAACATCTTAGGTCATAAGTCCCCTAGAACTTAGAACTACTTAAACCTAACTAACCTAAGGACATCACACACACCCATGCCCGAGGCAGGATTCGAACCTGCGACCGTAGCAGCCCCGCGGTTCCGGACTGCAGCGCCAGAACCGCACGGCCACCGCGGCCGGCATTTCAGTTGTACCACATCAAATGGGCTGGTGAAGGCTCTTACACAATGGGTAGGTATAGTTTACAATATTAAACTGTTCTGAACTTTCCTGTTAACCCACTTATGGAGTTAGCTGGCTCAACCCTTCCGAGGAATTCGGCGGGAAGGATCCGCCTGCTTTACCTGCTTTACATGTCACATAACTTTGCAATTAGGAACTACAGAAGTTAAAGACACTCTCAAATTATTTTCACTGAGAATTCTGTTTCTGTAGTTATTTTTTATATAAGTGAAAGAAAGTAATAAATTTATTACCGATTAATTTGGTAGTATTGGAAACTTCCCTTTAAGCTTAACCAGTAACTTATTGGGGACAAAATTTTATTTCTGTAACTTAAGTCACTGGAAGTTTCGTGTGCCTGCTCGCTTAAATTTACACTTCATGCGGATTCCAGAATTATTGTCTCCTCCAATCGGTTGCAGATCCAACTGTTATTACTAGACAGAGCAGGGATTAGTCTTTGAAACTTTTTGTAAGTTCCTTCAAATGTTCCTTCATTATGTTCTTTCTACTAGGAAATCGTAAAGGGCATCGAAGCAGTCAATCAGATTTCCAAAACGGTAAGGCTTCTAATAAACAGTTCGATACGGTCGTGCTCATTACAAAATGGTTCAAATGGCTCTGAGCACTATGGGACATAACATCTGAGGTCATCAGTCCCCTAGAGCTTAGAACTACTTAAACCTAACTAACCTAAGGACATCACACACATCCATGCCCGAAGCAGGATTCGAACCTGCGACCGTAACGGTCACGCGGTTCCAGAGCTAATCGCCTAGAACCTTTCGTCCACACCGACCGCCGTGCTCATTACACAGGTTTGTGTTTGGTCCCTGAAGTAATGAATGTAAACTCTTGATTTTTAACAAAATGTATGCCAAATAAGCCACAGTCTGAAGCCAAATAAGCGACAGTCTGAAGCTAGACTTTGCCTTGGGAAATGTGCACCTGGTGAGAAAAACAAACTTAATTGAATATGAAAACCGTCCTGCCGTGATATAACCACCTGACATCCGTGTGTGTCAATAAAAACTTTTAAGTATTTGCTGTCTATCTTAGAGTATTACAAAAACTCGATGACCGTAAATAATACACCGGTGTCCAAAATTAAAGCAGCAAACCGTTATTTCCCCGTTCTGTGTCTAATTCATGATATAATCATACAAACGGTCAACAGATGTCCGCAAGATCTTGTTCTGCATGGAAGGTGTCATTCCAGTCAACGGACAATCACGCCAGCCATGACGTCAGGCCACCTATCAAACGAGATAGTGCTTGTCGGGTAGCCCCTGATCAACAATTGCTGTGTGCATGACCACAGACGGTGCAGTATGGCACAGAGAAGGTGCATACCAGAATCTCTGCGGTGGAGGACCATATGAAGAATGGAAGCAGGACAGTCGCAATCCGATGTGGCCCGATGGCTTAATGTGAATCGTTCTGTTGATTTTCGGATGAAGCGACAATTAATAGAGACCGAAACTGTGTCCCGAAGACCAGGGCAGGGCCGAACATTTGTGACAACATGAAGAGAGGACCGTTATTTTGGTGTAAGCGCACGATGACATCGCCTTAGTACTGCATGGCAACTGGCATCTGACACTGCAGCATCCACTGGACATGTTGTATGGAGGCTTCGATTGAGTGGCCTTTATTGTCGGATACCTGCTGTATGTGTACCTCTGACGCGTCTTCATAGAAGTAACCCTCTAGAGTGGAGTCGTCAACATGTCACCTGGACAGTCGAACAGTGAACCAATATTTTTTCACAGATGAGTCCCGATTTGGTCTGGAGAGTGATTCTCGACGGATCCGCATCTGGGGGTAACGTGGAACTCGCTTTCAGGACACAAACACTGTGAAAAGTGACCGACATCGAGAAGGATCCCTAATGATGTGGGCAGGCATTATGTTGACCACACGAACATCTCTTCAGGAAAGAGTATGGGTGGTTCGGCAATGTTTACCTGCTGACAGGTACCGTCATGTGCGGTGGTTGCGGGGTGCTGTGGGCCCAGACTTCGTACTGATGACGATAGTGATCGACCTCATAGAGCAAGAGCGGTTAACGTTTCTTTGGAAACGAAACATATTGCTCCCATGGCGTGTCCAGGTCGCTCTCCCAATTTGAATCCCATACAGCATGTCTGGGATGCACGGAGGGAAGGCTGCATAACGTCTGCTTCCACCAACCACTCTCCAAGACTGCGAGCAGCTCTGCAGGAGGAACGGGCGTTATTGCGTCAACATGAGACTGATGACATCATTTACAGCATGCCCCGTCGTTATCAGACCTGTATTGCTGCCAGAGGTGGTCACACCCCATACTGAGCACATTAACCAGTTGTCAGGGCCGGCCGGAGTGGCCGTGCGGTTCGGGGCGCTCCAGTCTGGAACCGACCGACCGCTACGGTCGCAGGTTCGAATCCTGCCTCGGGCATGGATGTGTGTGATGTCCTTAGGTTAGTTAGGTTTAATTAGTTCTAAGTTCTAGGTGACTGATGACCCCAGAAGTCGCATAGTGCTCAGAGCCATTTGAACCAAGTTGTCAGAATATGTGTGCAAATGCGTTAAGATGGGAAACACGAAGAACATTTTGAACTAAATAAACACTGTTTTTTGCCTTGTTTCACAATTATATTATTAATGTTACTGCACAACCAAGGTTTCGGGTTATAAGCCCATTTTCAAGTACGTTACTGAATTCCAAAGATGATAATGCACAGATAAACGTAATGAAAAGGCAAAGAAGAATATCTCGACTTCTTAAGGTATCGATCCATAGCTTAATGTACAATTACGTGAATTACCATTTTTTAAAAAATTACATAAATTATTACACAATCAGCAATACATTAAAATAACAGGTATTAAGTTATTCAACGGCCAAGAACTGGTTAACTGCCATGGATTAGGGCCCAAAGTTTTACTTCTATCCTGGGTTTCTGATCTCATCTAAAAGAGGTGAATAATTGAACTGGGTTTGCTCGTTTAATAATAGGTGTGGGGATATACACATCTTTTAATTTCTGAAATTTCTAATTAGTTGATTTTGACCCCCTTTTCTTCTGTGTGTAAGACTTGCGCGTCTGTTATGTATTTGTGGTTACTGTCCAGGCAATGTTTTGCAAAAGGTGACACACAACCAGCCATCACAAAAAGTGGGGTTTATAAAATCACATGCCGTGAATGTCAGTCTTGCTGCATTGGACAGACGGGAAGGTCAATCTGTTCCAGACTTAAAGAACACCACAGAAGTTGGAGATAGAATAAGTCTGATGCAGCCTTTACATATCATTGTCTGGACAATACCTACAAATACATAATAGATGTACAAGTCTTAGACACAGAAGAAAAGGGGGCAAAACTCAACCAATTAGAAATTTCAGAAATTAAAAGACAGATGTGTATATCCCCACACCTATCATTAAATGAGCAAACCCAATTCAATTATTCACCTCTTTTAGATGAGATCAGAAACCCAGGATAGAAGCAAAACTTTGGGTCCCAATTCATCGTAGTTAAAAAGTTTTTAGCTGTTGAATAACTTTAGTCCTGTCATTTTAATGTAATACTGATTGTGTAATAATTTATATAATTTGTTATAGTATGGTCATTGACGTAATTGTACATTAAGCTATGGATCGATACCTTAAAAAGTTGAGATGATTATCTTTCCTTGTCATCATGTTTATCTGTGCATAATCATCTTTGGGAATCAGTAATGTGCTTGAAAATGGGCTTATAACCCGAAACCTAGGTCGTGCAGTAGCATTAACAATAAAATTGTGAAACAAGGAAAAAAACAGTGTTTGTTTAATTAATTTACAATATTTCAGCAACAACATAGAGTTGATTCAATTAAAAGAACATTTTTGACTATCGTTATGCATGTTGCAGTTGTTCTCGTCTCTGTATTCTTTACATTGTTTCTACTTTACTATCACCTGTGTACACTGTTTTGTGGCAAAATAAACGCAACCTTGCAAAATTTCCCTTCGTTGCCTTAATTTTGGACACCAGTGTATTATATTTTCACAGCATCGTAAGGTATAGATTTCTTTCACAGGCACCTAACAGTAAGCTGATTTAATAATAACAAGTAATGGTGGAGATTTAAGTAACCATCTCTCTTCCTGATAAAACAGCCATCAGTTATTTTAATATAACAACGGAGGTGAAATTCTGTGTCGGTAGATACTGTGCGAATTAAAAAAGAACTGATTGCAAAAGGATTACACGGATATCGTTTTGCGCCCGCAGTAGTTCAGTGCCTGGCGAAAGCGCGACTCGACGAGTAGAAGAGCCACTCGGGTGCCCGGGCACGCTCGTGCTTTGGCAAGGCAGCGCATCGCTGATTGGGCAGCACGGGTCGAGCCTCACCCGGCAGTCAGGGCTACGGCCCCGCGCGGGTCGCACATGCCCCTGCAGGGAACCCAATCAGTTCAACGATTTGTAGCAAACGGAAACGAACCAGTACGTCCATAGCCACGGCGAATCACAACACTGAGCACAGGTGAGTTCCGTAATTCCACCAGTGCCGGCGCTGCCCCCAGGGTAATGTGATCTATTTGTCAGCGCGTTAGCCGGCCGCTGTGGCCGAGCGGTTCTAGGCGCTACAGTCTGGAACCGCGAGACCGGTACGGTCGCAGGTTCGAATCCTGCCTCGGGCATGGATGTGTGTGATGTCCTTAGGTTAGTTAGGTTTAAGTAGTTCTAAGTTCTAGGGGACTGATGACCTCCGAAGTTAAGTCCCATAGTGCTCAGAGCCATTTGAATTTTGTCAGCGCGTTCTTACCATATGCGCGGAATACACATGACGATATACTAAATTGCGGGATAGGTGAAGTCTTCGTCAGTCTTCGACGGCGTATCTGACAAGGGAACCTCCCCATCGCACCCCCCTCAGATTTAGTTATAAGTTGGCACAGTGGATAGGCCTTGAAAAACCGAACACAGATCAATCGAGAAAACAGGAAGAAGTTGTGTGGAACTGTGAAAAAAATAAGCAAAATATACAAACTGAGTAGTCCACATGGACATTCTGAGATAAGGAACGCCGTGGTCCCGTGGTTAGCGTGAGCAGCTGCGAAACGAGAGGTCGTTGGTTCAAGTCTCCCCTCAAGTGAAAAATTTTTCTTTATTTTAGCAAAGTTATGATCTATCCATTCGTTCATTGACGTCTCTGTTCACTGTAATAAGTTTAGTGTCTGTGTTTTGCAGCCGCACCGCAAAACCGTGCGATTAGTAGACGAAAGGACGTGCCTCTCCAATGGCAACTGAAAACGTTTGATCGCAAGGTCATAGGTCAACCGATTCCTCCACAGAAAACCCGTCTGATATATTCTATACGACACTGGTGACGGTATGTGCGTCACATGACAGGAATATGTTGTCGACCCACCTAACTTGTACACTTGGCGAATGGGTAAAAAGATTCTTCTACGTTGCCCGATTTAGGTTTTCTTGTGGATTTTATAATTACTCCCAAAAAAGTGATGAAAACATAAGAGTTTGTCACATAAACTGCAACAAATGAATCCAAAAGTCTCACACTCGCACACTTTTCCCTGTGCTCTGTCAAAACATGTTTTTTACGTTTTCAAATTTTTCCGTGTGTAGACCGTCAAATCCTGCATATGTCCAAGCAAATCTGAACATGTCCTGGAATTTTGGAGAGCGAAGTTGATTATGTGTGAGTTCCTGAACTTTGATAATTGTCTGAAAATAAAATACTGAACTCTTTGCTCGAAGGGAGACTTGAACCAAGGACCTCTAGTTCCGCAGCTGCTGACGCTAACCACAGGACCACGGCGCTCCTTATCTCGGAATGTCCATGATGTTGCCTATCTTCGCGTGGACTACTCGGTTTGTATATTTTGATTATTTTTTTCATAGTTCCACACAACTTCTTCCTGTTTTCTCGATTGATCTGTGTTCGGTTTTTCAAGGCCTATCCACTGTGCCAATTTATAACTAAATCTGAGGGGGGTGCGATGGGGAGGTTCCCTTGTGAGGATGACTAGCAGGTTCCCAGCGGGCAAATCGTACAGAGAAGTAAACGATGACCATCTGCAAACCTGAAACATTTTTGAATATTCACTTCGCCGGGAAAATTTTAAAATGCACGACAGGAAAGAATTATTCAACTGAGTATGCACTGGAGAACTGAAAGGTCTGTCAAGATCATCTGCTTTGCATTCTCTGATAATTTTGCGATCCTGTCTACGTACAGATCCTGTCTATAGAGCAGATAAAGATACTAAAACGGCAAGCAGAAAAGGATTCAAAGTTTCCTTTGGTAAAAAAAGAGAAAACATATGACAAATATTGATACAGCTCGTCAACATCTGAAGAGACAGCATTGTAAGATATAAACAGTTGACAGGTTTCGATTTCTCGCGGACGTCGTAAAACTGAAAACTTACGAAATAGATACCAATAATACTAGGCGGGAGAAAATACTGTTTTTTGCAGGACACATGATTTATACAACAGAAAAGGCATCTGAAAGCGAGGTAAACAAAGACACTACAACATGATAACTAAAACAGAGTGTAAGATGACAAATACTTCCAAATGACAGGAATGTAGGGAAAAAGGGGGACATAAATTAGATAGAAAGATCCTCTGCAAGCTAATGTGTCCAAAGAGTGTGGATAGACAGTTTAGATTTAGGCACATGAAAGAATTTACTAGTAAAATGAAAGATTAGTCTAACTGACTACAGCACTTGCCCACTAAAGGCAAAGGTGCCGAGTTCGAGTCTCCGTCACGCACACAGTTTTAATCTCTCCGCTGCAGAGAGAAATTTCACTCTGGAAACATTCTCCAAGCTGTGACTGAGCGATGGCTCCGTATTATCCTGTCTTCCAGAAGATTCACAAGGGAGCGCGTGTGAAGTCTGGAAGGTAGGAGATGAGGTACTGGTGGAAGTAAAGCCGTGACGAGGGGTCGTGAGTCGTGCTCGGGTAGCTCAGCCGGCTTTCTGCCTTCGGCAAGGCAGCAGTGCGGACCACAGCTCTGTCATCCACGCCGCTGCGCGCGCGAAGTGTTTGTTTACTTCCGCGTCACCGCGCTTCTCACAGGGGAACCTCCCCATCGCACCCCCCTCAGATTTAGTTATAATTTGGCACAGGGATAGGCCTTGAAAAACTGAACACAGATCAATCGAGAAAACAGGAAGAAGTTGGGTGCAACTGAAAAAAATAAGCAAAATATACAAACTGAGTAGTCCATGTGCAACGTAGGCAATATCAAGGACAGTGAAAAGTCAGGAGCTCCGTAGTCCCGTACTTAGCGTGAGCAGCTGCGGAATATGCGGTCCTTGGTTCAAGTCTTACCTCGAGTCAAAATTTTAATTTTTTATTTTCATCACTTTTGGGAGTGATTATCACATCCACAAGAAAACCTAAATCGGGCAAGGTAGGAGAATCTTTTTACCCATTCGCCAAGTGTGCAAGTTAGGTGGGTCGACAACATATTCCTGTCATGTGACGCACATGCCGTCACCAGTGTCGTAAAGAATATATCAGACGTGTTTTCCTGTGGAGGAATCGGTTGACCTATGAACTTGCGATCAAATGTTTTCAGTTCCTATTGGAGAGGCACGTCCTTTCGTCTACTAATCGCACGGTTTTGCGGCGCGATCGCAAAACACAGACACGAAACTTATTATAGTGAACAGAGACGCCAATGAATGAACGGACAGATCGTAACTTTGCAAAAATAAAGAAAGTAAAATTTTCACTCGAGGGAGGACTCGAACCAAGGACCTCCCGTTCCGAAATTGCTCACTCTAACCACGGGACCACGGCGCTCATCAGTTCATATTGTCCTTGATGTCGCCTATCTTGCACATGGACTACTCAGTTTGTATATTTTGCTTATTTTTTCATAGTTCCACACAACTTCTTCCTGTTTTCTCGACTGATCTGTGTTCAGTTTTTCAAGGCCTATCCACTGTGTCATTTTTAACTAAATCTGAGGGGGGTGCGATGGGGATGTTCCCTTGTCAGTCGAACAAGCTAAAATGGCCGACTCTTACAGGAAGAACAGTCTTAGGTTAACCTTTTCAAATGAATACGCTCGACCCAAAGCACTGGCCGTCGAACGCTTCCTGCGCGAAGATGTGAAGATCCCCGGCGACGACCTCATCGCCACACACCTATCGATCATTAGCAGTGTCGTTTATGTTAAGATGACTTCTGACGCTGCCTGCAACGAGATTATTCAACGGACGCGACATGGACTAAAATTTCGTGACTCCGACGGCAACGTCGGGCCTGTGGGTGTCGATCATGCAGGACTTGGCCTTCGAACGATCCGTGTATTCGTGATGCCTTTCGAGGTGAATGAAGATGAAGTGATCGCGGCGCTAAGCCCGTATGGAGAAGTCCACATAGCCAAGACGTGGGCACAGTTTACGATGTATCCGGTGCTTAATGGTGTGTGACAATTCAATAATAGATCTCAAATGGCACGTCCCACTGTACATTTCCATAGGTGGCTGCCGTGCGGTGGTCATTTACGACTGACAACCTCGAACATGTTCCGGTTGTGGCAAAGAAGGCCACGTCCATAATGAATGCCTGCAACGCCGCGTCACTCAACTATGGCACGACATTACGAACACCAACAGAACCACAACCGCCCTTCCAATCACCCATGCAGCGACAGTGCACGTCCAGCCCTCACAAGACGCACTTCAGGGGCGTATCTCTGGACCGATACACCCGGAGACGTCACAACACCTTGCCACCGGCAGTGCCCCCAGCGAACATGACTTACATCCAGACACACCCACGCTAAAAGATCACAACGATACCAGCGAGAGTTTTATGGAGACTGAAGACAGCATCATAGTACCCGCGGCTTTTGTACCGGAGCGACGCGAATCTCTTCCCTTCTTAGGCACCGAAACACATTGCCGGATACAAAAGTCGCCCAAACGACGAAAAAGACGTCACAAGATATCAGAATCTTCCCCTGAGCCCCCTCCGCAGGACAAAGAGATGGAACATACATTAACTCTTTTTCCTCTGCGACGGAGACGCGTCATTCACAAGAAGGTGATCCGTTCAGCAGAGATCGGGGGCAAGCCCCGCGCCCAGTAGCCATGGAACATAACACTCCCGTCGTCACCGACGCAATTGAGCCAACTCAGCCAGCGCTGCCACCTCTCACCAATGTGGAAACTGACGGACATTTTTCATTGGCGGTTGACACAGACTTACCACCTCCACCCGATGAGGAAATGAGATCTGTTCCTCCGTTAGACCAACACTAAAATGGAGAGTGTTTCTACGACGACTCCCGCGAATACTATGCTTTTCCAGAATCCACCACGACGATCTTCACCTGCTAAGAACCTATCGACAGCACGGATCCCCCATCAGAACTACCAAATAGCTACCATCAACACCAATAAAATCGATTCCCACGTTAAACTTCAACTGCTCCGCGACACGCTAAGAGCAGCGGAGCCCTGCTACATGAACTGAGGACAACAACTTGGTCCGGGTGTTGTAGATACCAGACGTACGCCGCCTCCGCGGCTATGGAACACACAGGTGCAGCCATCTTCCTGCGAGAAGGGATTGCAGTTTCCGATGTCGCATATATCGCAACGGCGCGAGGGGTGGCCATAACAGTTGAAGGAATCAAAATCATAAATCTCTACGTCCCATTGGGCACTGATAAACGGAGGGATCGCTCCCAGTTCTACGCAGAAGATGTTGTTGTTGTTGTTGTGGTCTTCAGTCCTGAGACTGGTTTGATGCAGCTCTCCATGCTACTCTATCCTGTGCAAGCTTCTTCATCTCCCAGTACCTACTGCAACCTACATCCTTCTGAATCTACTTAGTGTATTCATCTCTTGGTCTCCCTCTACGATTTTTACCCTCCACGCTGCCCTCCAATGGTAAATTTGTGATCCCTTGATGCCTCAAAACATGTCCGACCACCCGATCCCTTCTTCTAGTCAAGTTGTGCCACAAACTTCTCTTCTCCCCAATCCTATTCAATACCTCCTCATTAGTTACGTGATATACCCACCTTATCTTCAGCATTCTTCTGTAGCACCACATTTCGAAAGCTTCTATTCTCTTCTTGTCCAAACTGGTTATCGTCCATGTTTCACTTCCATACATGGCTACACTCCATACAAATACTTTCAGAAACGACTTCCTGACACTTAAATCTATACTCGATGTTAACAAATTTCTCTTCTTCAGAAACGATTTCCTTGCCATTGCCAGTCTACATTTTATATCCTATCTACTTCGACCATCATCAGTTATTTTACTCCCTAAATAGCAAAACTCCTTTACTACTTTAAGTGTCTCATTTCCTAATCTAATCCCCTCAGCATCACCCGATTTAATTTGACTACATTCCATTATCCTCGTTTTGCTTTTGTTGATGTTCATCTTATATCCTCCTTTCAAGACACTGTCCATTCCGGTCAACTGCTCTTCCAAGTCCTTTGCTGTCTCTGACAGAATTACAATGTCATCGGCGAACCTCGAGGTTTTTACTTCTTCTCCATGAATTTTAATACCTACTCCGAATTTTTCTTTTGTTTCCTTTACTGCTTGCTCAATATACAGATTGAATAACATCGGGGAGAGGCTACAACCCTGCCTCACTCCTTTCCCAACCACTGCTTCTCTTTCATGCCCCTCGACTCTTATAACTGCCATCTGGTTTCTGTACAAATTGTAAATAGCCTTTTGCTCATTGTATTTTACCCCTGCCACCTTCAGAATTTGAAAGATGGTATTCCAGTTAACGTTGTCAAAAGCTTTCTCTAAGTCTACAAATGCTAGAAACGTAGGTTTGCCTTTTCTTAATCTTTCTTCTAAGATAAGTCGTAAGGTCAGTATTGCCTCACGTGTTCCAACATTTCTACGGAATCCAAACTGATCTTCCCCGAGGTCCGCTTCTACCAGTTTTTCCATTCGTCTGTAAAGAATTCGCGTTAGTATTTTGCAGCTGTGACTTATTAAACTGATAGTTCGGTAATTTTCACATCTGTCAACACCTGCTTTCTTTGGGATTGCCGGCCGAAGTGGCCGTGCGGTTAAAGGCGCTGCAGTCTGGAACCGCAAGACCGCTACGGTCGCAGGTTCGAATCCTGCCTCGGGCATGGATGTTTGTGATGTCCTTAGGTTAGTTAGGTTTAACTAGTTCTAAGTTCTAGGGGACTAATGACCTCAGCAGTTGAGTCCCATAGTGCTCAGAGCCATTTGAACCATTTTTTTCTTTGGGATTGGAATTATTATATTCTTCTTGAAGTCTGTGGGTATTTCGCCGGTCTCATACATCTTGCTCACCAGATGGTAGAGTTTTGTCATGACTGGTTCTCCCAAGGCCATCAGTAGTTCTAATGGAATGTTGTCTACTCCCGGGGCCTTGTATCGACTCAGGTCTTTCAGTGCTCTGTCAAACTCTTCACGCAGTATCTTATCTCCCATTTCATCTTCATCTACATCCTCATCCATTTCCATAATATTGTCCTCAAGTACATCGCCCTTGCATAAACCCTCTATATACTCCTTCCACCTTTCTGCCTTCCCTTCTTTGCTTAGAACTGGGTTGCCATCTGAGCTCTTGATATTCATACAAGTGGTTCTCTTCTCTCCAAAGGTATCTTTAATTTTCCTGTAGGCAGTATCTATCTTACCCTTAGTGAGACAAGCCTCTACATCCTTACATTTGTCCTCTAGCCATCCCTGCTTAGCCATTTTGCACATCCTGTCGATCTCATTTTTGAGATATCACTCGTTTATTCCTCGGCAGCCGGCCGGAGTGGCCGATAGGTTCTAGGCGCTACAGTCTGGAACCGCGCGACCGCTACGGTCGCAGGTTAGAATCCTGACTCGGGCATGGATGTGTGTGATGTCATTAGGTTGGTTAGGTTTAAGTAGTTCTAAGTTCTAGGGGACTGATGACCTCAGAAGTTAAGTCCCATAGTGCTCAGAGTCATTCCTCGGCAGATACGATCATCTCATCGTAGGTGGAGATTTCAACTGTGTCCTCGAGCCTACAGGCCAATACCCTCATTTCACGACATGTCCGGAACTTTGCTTCCTCGTCCGCCGCCTTCGTCTCCTCGACACTTGGAGAGTGGTACACGGAGAGCGGGCATACACACATCATGAGCCACTCCGCTAGCCGTCTCGATAGAATATATATCTCTGACGCTCTAAAACCGGTTCTCCTCAACGCGTAACGTTGGCCGTCTGCCTTTTCGGATCATGACATCTACATCTGTACCATGAACCTACGTCGGAAATCTATATGGCGCAGCTGAAAGCCTTGGAAACTCAACGTCACGCTACTGCGGGACCCTGAATGTCGACATCAGGTCACCGACACGTGGCACGCTTGTGTTCAACGCATCATGCGTTACGAGACCACACTGCAGTGGTGGTTGCTGTGCGCCAAACCGGCCATCCGACGCACATTGACACACTATGGCAGAGCCTAAGCCAGGTAGAATCACCACATATCAGATTTCTACTATTGCCCTCTACGCGAGCTGATGGATCATCCTCCATCCCCGATCCGTCTAAAAGAAGCTCAGCGCATCAAGGCAAAGGTCTTAACCCTGACCAGGTGCCGTGTAGAAGGAACCATTATACGAGCACGAGGACATGATAGGATTAACGGCGAAGAACCTTCTACGCATCATATTGTTCAAAATGCTCGTCGACGCCGACAGGCCTTAATGACAACTTTAGACCTACCTGATGGACGACGGCTGACTTGTCAAGTTACCGTTGCGGATGCCTTCACAACGCACTACAGACTTATCTATCAAGAAGTACCTGCCGGTGCAGATGCCATTGCTGAGGTTGCCCAGGAGACACAGGGTACACTTAAACGCCGCGGCTGCAATACTCCTGACGGCGAAAGTGACAACCGACGACGTTCATGACGCTGTGGCCAAAGGATCACTGAATCGGTCTCCCAGGCCGGATGGTTTACCGCCTGCATTTTAGAGAACCTTCCAGGATTTGATGTTGCCACAATGGAGGTACATGTACTGGGAACGTTTGTCCGGCGCAGCACTCGCGCCACCAACATTAATGGAAGGCTTACTCATACCAGTCCCGAAACCTGCAGGAGGAACACGACTCGGCAGTTATCAGCCAATCACGTTACTCAATTTCGACTTCAAGATTTTCGCACGCCTTCTAGCTGTGCGACTCAAACATGTATTTTTTTAAAATCTTTATTCAATCCCATAATATCATACATAATAACCCACCACCTTATACATAAGCGGGTCTTACATCTACAATACAATTCAATGATGTTAGCAGCATTCAAACATGTATTACGAGAAATCGTTTCCCACGAACAAAAATCCTTAGGCGGCGATCATAATATGGAGACAGCCCTCCGTGAATATCGAGATGTGATCGCTGTGGCAACACACTCGCGACTGGCAGGCGCTTTAATCTCCATCGACTTCAATCAAGCGTTTGACAGTGTCAGTCATGCATTCCTCAACGCAGTGATGGACCGGATGGCGATTCCCCCAGTGTTCACGCAGGTATTATGCTGCTCCTTCGTGGGGAAACGTCCAGGCTTCTCGTCAACGACAGACTTACAGAACCTATACGGACTGAACGCTCAGTACGGCAGGGTTGCCCACAGTCGACTGTGCTTTTTGCCATTGTGATGGAACCACTCATTTGCTGATTACGGCGACGCTTGGCAGGTATTCCACTCCGGGGTCACGTGTTCCGCTGCCGAGCGTAAGCGGACGACTTGACCCTCGTCGTACGTTCAGCGGCCGACGTACAAGCTGCGATGCATTGGATCACCCGTTACAACACAGGGGCAGGGAGCGCTATGAACGTCTCAAAATCATGCGCCATAAACACCGGCCGCGGCCTTCCCGCAGACGGCGTAGTCCCCTTTCAACTGATGGACACCTTTCGCTGTCTCCGATAGGTGTGCACGCGAGACATTCGTCGCACCTCGGCGATCAATTTTCGGATCATACTGCAACGCATCCGGGCAAACGTACAAAATCACCTACTACGCCCGCTAAATATGTGTCAGAGTGTCACCTTCGTCAATACCCATCTGGCAGCCCGGATACCCCACATGACGCAGATTCTGCCCATCACTGCGACAATGGCAGCAAGACCACAGGCAGCTTTCGGTTATTTTATATGTTCTGGACACATCTGGTTAAAGTGAGAACCAGGACTACGGCACTTTACACCAGTACTATGCTCCGGTTATGGAAAAGCCAAAATGCTAGTTTTACTGGAATGTTGACCAACGAGCTCGCACCTGTTTCGAGACGCCCACCGACGTCTTTGGCACACATCCCACCTCCGATGTCGCACATCGGCCGTTTATTTTTGGAATACAGCTACATATGCACCGAGCTCCCCAGGACCAGGAAGACGACCACCTGCGACATCTACCGCCTTCTCCGAACGTACCCACCCCCAAAACCCCGTCGAAGCACGTCACCCCCAGGTTTCATTGCCTACAGTTTGGAAAACGATCCACCAACCATACCACACCACTGACACCACCACGACGTGGTACCTCCTCGTCAACGGCAAATATACTACAAGACAGAAACTGTATTGCATCGCGCTGGTGCACTCACACCTGTGCCTCAAGTACAATGTCGAAGATACAGATTTACATCGTTTCGAGTGTGGGCCAGCAGCAGCTGCCTGGACCCTCGTACAGAAGATTGTGGCTTTCTACCTCCGAGTACCCCCAAATCACGTTTCTCCTTCCACGATGATACATCCTGACACGCCGGCCGAAGTGGCCGTGCGGTTAAAGGCGCTGCAGCCTGGAACCGCAAGACCGCTACGGTCGCAGGTTCGAATCCTGCCTCGGGCGTGGATGTTTGTGATGTCCTTAGGTTAGTTAGGTTTAACTAGTTCTAAGTTCTAGGGGACTAATGACCTCAGCAGTTGAGTCCCATAGTGCTCAGAGCCATTTGAACCATTTTTGAACCATCCTGACACGACCTCATTTCCATCGTCTAAGTGGCACGCCATCACATGGATCAGTGGCATGGCTATCAACTACCTCTTCCGGGACGATATTATCGATCCAGCGGACTTCTGGACACGCCTCCATGTACACCACCACACCCTTCGCCGTCATCGACACTATCGGGCCACGTTCGCGAACTATTTACCGAGTATTTTCGCAACCCCGCCTCGGAGCTGGAATTTCAACAAAACGTGTCAGCCAAGACTGGTCGACCCCACGTTCCCCTTCTAATGATCGATGACAGAATGGACGTTGTTCTGATGGCACGCCAAAGTGGAGCATGGCGCAGCAAGTATTCCCAGTTTCTTTCATTTCTCTTTTCTCTTTATATTCTGATTTATTTTCCTTACACATGTTTATGCTATTGACGCATAGCTCTGTATCTGCAGCCTATTTGTTTTTTTTCTTCACGTGCTTCCCCATAAAACAAAGCAAAAAAATAGGTTGCTGCTGATGTTCATTTACGTTTACAAAAAAAGGGAAGGATGTTGAGATTGGCTATGTTTTACGTTAAAAAAAAGTCCGTAGAGAACTTACCCGTAAAAAGCAAAAGTACTGAGTTCGAGACTCGGCCCGAGACACAGTTTTAATCTGTCCGGAAGTTTCATGACAGAGCGGATTCTGCTGCGAAGTGAAAATTTCATTCTGAGTTGCAGCTGCTTGGTAGCCCTTTGCTGTCAGCAGCGCAGCCAACGCAACTGACGTTCCGCGCCTCTGGTGGTGCTCTGAGCTCATGAGCTGTAATCATGATTGATTTCTTCTGCTGGCAGAGATATACATTACATGACCATGCCAGTGGTTCATACGCCCAGTGGCTTGGTTGTGGCCAGACAATCTACTTCACTTCCATACCCCCTGTATACTTCATCAGCTCCTCAGGGCTCAAGTACACCAGTACTTCACGTGAGAGATTAAATATCTGTCATCTAATCATAAACGAAACACAAAGTCTCACTTATCTAGTATTCTAGCAGTGCGTATCCGTAAAACAGCTGCACTCACAAGCCCTTCTGATGATGATGATGATGATGATGATGTTGATGATGATGATGATGTTTGGTTTGGGGGCGCTCAACTGCGCCCGTACAAATTCCCAACCTTTGCTCAGTCCAAACTCTCCACTTTCATGAATGATGATGAAATGATGAGGACAACACAAACGCCCAGTCATCTCGAGGCAGGTGAAAATCCCTAACCCCGCCGGGAATCGAACCCGGGAACCCGTGCTCCGGAAGCGAGAACGCGACCACGAGACCACGAGCTGCGGACACAAACCCTTCTGTTAGTGCAGTCAGTCTCTGGAGCAAGCTACGCTTCACTCTGATCAGATTGCCCTGTTGTTTCAAGAAAAATCTGAGCCGCTTCATTGTGTCACCCCCATAACGATTCCCCACAAATTAACATATTTGTCCATTTTTTCTTTCTGCCAGACAGTAAAGCCAATGCTCCTATTTTCACCCAGATACCCTTCTTTCTCTCTCCTTTTCTCTATCAGTCACGCCAGTTTCTTTGGGCTTATTTTCATTAATTTTGTGTTATAACGTCCCTCTTTTTCTCTAGCTCTTCCTAGCATTTCTCTCGTGTTCACTGCTGCGAGCACTCATCGTTTAAACCTACCTTCCCATAATTTGTATTTACTATCGTATAACCTCATCATTTTAAAATTTCCGAGGATAGAACGCGGATCAAAAGTTTGTTTACGTACAAACGGTAACTAAGGCATCGGATAACAATCGACAATGCACGACTAACAGACGTGGCTCCGCAGTGTGCAGTCACGTTAAACACCGAGGTGACAAAAGTAATTGGATAAAATGGCTCTGAGCACTATGGGACTTAACTGCTGTGGTCATCAGTCTCCTAGAACTTAGAACTAATACACCTAACTAACCTAAGGACATCACACACGTCCATGCCCGAAGCAGGATTCGGTTCCAGACTGTAGCGCCTAGAACCGCTCGGCCACTCCGGCTGACAGTAATTGGATACCTCCTACCATCGTGTCGGACATCCTTTCTGTCGGATGAGAGCAACAACTTGATGCGGGATGGACTCAACAACTCGTTGGAAGTCCCCAGCATAAATATTCAGCCATTCTGCCTCTGTAGCCGGTCATAATTGCGGAAGTGTTGCCCGTGCAGGATGCACGAACTGACCTTTCGATTATCTCCCATCATTGTTCGATGGGACTGATTTCAGGCCCGCTGGGTGGCTAAATCATTCGCTCGAATTGTCCAGAATGTTCTTCAAACCATCACAAGCGATTGTGGCCTGGTGACATGTTTGGGAACATGAAATCCATAACTGGCTGCAAATGGTCTCCAGGCAGCCAGAAATAACCATTTCCAGTCAATGATCGGTTGAATTGGCCCAGAAGACCCAGACCATTCCATTTAAATGCAGCCCATACCATTATGGAGCCACCACCAGCTTGTACAGTGCCTTGAAGACAACCTGGATCCATAACTTCGCGAGATCTGCGCCACACTCGAACCCTACCATCAGGTCTTACCAACTGAAATCGGGAGTCGTCTGACCAGAACACCGTATTTCAGTGTCCGCCCCTGGTAGCTGAGTGGTCAGCGCGACCGAATGTCGTACCTAACGGCCCGGGTTCGATTCGGGGCTGGGTCGGATATTTTCTCCAATCAGGGACCGAGTGTTGTGTTGTCCTTGTCATCATCATTTCATCCCCATCGACACCCAAGTCGTCAAGTGGCGTCAACTCGAAAGACTTGCACCAGGCGCACGGTCTACCCCACGGGGGGCCCTAGCAACACGGCATTTCCATTTACCGTATTCCAGTCGTCTATGGGCCAACCGATATGGTCACGAGCCCAGGAGAGACAATACAGGCGATGTTGTGCAATTAGCAAAGGCACTCATCTGCTGCCATATCCTATGAAGGGCAAATTTTGCAGCACTATCCTAACAGATACGTTCGCCGTAAGTTACACTTTGTTTTCTGCTTCTTTATCGCACAGTGTTACTTGTCTGTTAGCTGCTCTCCGTCGTTAAGTGAAGGCCGTCGACCACCGAGTTGTCCATGGTGAGAGGAAATGCCAGAAATTTGGTATTCTCGGCATATTCTTGACACTGTGGGTCTCGGAATATTGAATTCCCTAACGATTTCCGAAATGGAATGTCCCATGCGTCTAACTCCAACTACCATTCCGCATACAGAGTCTGTTGTTCCAGGTCGCGAGGTCATAATCATGTCGGACACCTTTTCGAATGAGTCACCTAAGTAGAAATGACAGCTCCGCCAACGCATTGTCCTTTTATAGCTTGTGTACCCGATATTACCGCCATCTGTACATGTGCATATCCCTATCCCATGACCTTTGCCATCTCAGTGTAGTCGTAGTGCGTTGCTACTGCTCTGTATTTTTAGCGTCTGCTGAAATGGATAGTCATTGCGAAAATATACGTTATCGAAGAGTACGTTCACATGGAAAAATGTTGGTAAATAATGTAGTTCAGTTCTGTCGAGAAGAAAAACGGGAAAGTTTGCTCATACAGTTAGAGAGCGGTACGGAGAGAGTAGCAGCAGCAACAGGAAGAAGTGTACGGACAGTGTGTAACGTTGTGAACGATGTTGAGAAGCCGGCCGCGGGTGGCCGGGCGGTTCTGGCGCTACAGTCTGGAACCGCGCGACCGCTACGGTCGCAGGTTCGAATCCTGCCTCGGGCATGGATGTGTGTGTTGTCCTTAGGTTAGTTAGGTTTAAGTAGTTCTAAGTTCTAGGGGACTTATGACCTCAGCAGTTGAGTCCCATAGTGCTCAGAGCCATTTTTGATGTTGAGAAAGCCAGACGAACTGGTCAGAAAACTGTGACACGAGCCAAGAAGTGACTGAGGAATTAGTGTGTTGACGACTACGATAAGTGTTTAGTTCTTAGAAAATTACGACGTTAAAAGAGAAATAACCACCCTGCGAAAGCCTTACAGTTGGGTTAAGGCGTATACAAACATTAATTTCATAGGGAAACGAATCAATTCCTGGAATATTGTCAAGGAAATCTGGTTTCCTTTTAAAAAATGTAAAATTAGGAACAACTTTTCCGGTTGAGGGGCAGAACTGTCTGCAGAAGAGCTAGGTGTTAGCCTTTACATATGGATTAATGGTATGGTGTACGCTTATTATGCAGTACCTCGCCCCGTAACGCTCTGCGTATTGATTATAAAACAAATTTAATTTTAGCTCACGTGTCTGTAAAGTGATATTTTAATAGTATTTGGAGATTTATGTTTGTTCTCCTATCTTAGTTACTAGGTCGGACAACAAAATTTCATCTTTTATTTTCATTTCCTACGCTTTCCTGTAGAAGAATACATTAAAAGTTAAGGTACCGTTGTCTCTTGATACTGTTGTCTCCTGCACGCATATATGCATTATTCGACCATAAAACAACAGTTTGATTTTCATTTTGGTCATATCGATTATTTTTCTGTGCAAGAATGTGTTAGCAGAATGTATGTTCTGTCGGCTGCAAATGTACCAATTACAATTCAGGAACCGTGTTACGTTTTGACTGAGAGCAGTTATACCGCTCGTGTGTCATTCGAAGCAACCAGTATCAGAACACGTCATCAGTTCGCGGTGCCTAATTATCACGAAAGAACGTAAACAGCGCATTTTATCTGCACTATTATAATTCCTATATTTGATATGATATACCGGGTGATTCAAAAGAAATAACAAATTTCAATTGTTTATTACGGCCGGCCGTTGTGGCCGAGCGGTTCTAGGCGCTTCAGTCTGGAACCGCGCGATCGCTACGGCCGCAGGTTCGTATCCTGCCTTGGGCATGGATGTGTGTGATGTCCTTAGGTTAGTTAGGTTTAAGTAGTTCTAACTTCTAGGGGACTGATGACCTCAGATGTTAAGTCTCATAGTGCTCAGAGCCATTTGAACCATTTTTTGTTTATTAAACTATGAAAGATCGAAACACATTGCGCGTATGAATGGGAAGGGACGATTCAAAGTTAAGCCACATCTCCACTGTTCTTTGTTTGTTGCAACATGGAAACTACACCACAAGAGAAATCATTTTATTAGTGACCACAACATTACTGTGCCTGGGAGTTAGGGAGCTTCGGACTACTTATTTTGAGTTTTTACCGCATATTTCACGAAGACATACAGAAACATTTGATTGTATAACCACATCCGCCCAGAAAGTACTCTTAGTACGAGACTTTATTATTAGTCACTACTGTACTTGTTCACTGTAACGTCACCGCATGTTTCCGATAACTGGAGGAATGGGCACTGCAGCGACTACAGCCGTCAAGAGATACAGGAAACGTATTCGCAATTGCTAGTATAAACCATCATTGGCTGTATATTGGAATTTGTGCTGGACCTGGACTGGAATCCGGATATTCCGCTTTACGCGAGCGATCACCTTAACCGCTTCGGCTCTCCGTGCACGAATCATGGCCAGACGCAAACTTCCATACGTCGTCGTCTGTGTGTCACAGCCTGTACTCGTATAGGCATATTCCCTTTCAGAAAGGAAATATTTATCGGGAGTGGAGAGCATGGTATTGGTGAATAAATACGAAATAGCAGTGACTGTGTTATGCATGCATGATCGGAGGAACATTGCATTGTACTTCTTAATAACACAGGCAGCGCTATTTCGTATTTATTCGCCAGTACTAGGCCCTCGACTGTCAATAAATATGTCCTTTCTAGACAGGAATACACGAAACGGATGAGTACAGGTTGTGACATATGGACGACGACATATGGAAGTTTTGGTCTGACCGTGATTTGTGCACAGATAGCGAATGTGGTTAAGTGACCGCTCGCGTGAAGCGGGAAGTCAGCGTTCGAGTTTCGGTCCGCCACAAATTTTCACTGCCGTCATTCCAGTATAAAGCTGCTGGTGCTTCATACTCGCAGTTTTGAGTACGTATCCTGTAAAAATCATGTTCTGTATTGGAATTTGCGCGAAGTCAATCAATTTTTCAAGTAACGTGCATTTCACCGTCGATTCAGCAAAACGCCACTTCTGCACAAGAAGATTTATGACTGGCATACAAAATTCTTGGGGCCAGTCCTCGAATATCCACAAGAAAGACAGGTTAGGAACTTCAGCTCCCTCAAACAACGCTGTGGCCAGTTCTGAAACGATGCCTGCCTATGAAGCTTTACAAGTTGCAGTTTCCGCAGGAATCGTGGCCCGGCGACCATAACAGAAGGTACAAATTTCGCATTTCAGTTCTCCAGAATATGGAAGAGAACACTTTTTCCGAACGACTCATCTGTTCGGACGAATCGACGATTCATCTATCGGGTAAAGTAAACCACCATAATGTAAGAATTTTGGGGTCACAAAATCCTGCTGGCCGCTGTGGCCGAGCGGTTCTAGGCGCTTTAGTCCGGAACGCGCTGCTACTACTGTCGCAGGTTCGAATCCTGCCTCGGGAATGGGTGTTTGTGATGTCCTTAGGTTAGTTAGGTTTAAGTAGTTCTAAGTCTAGGGGACTGATGACGTCAGATGTTAAGTTCCATATTGCTCAGAGCCATTTGAACTATTTGAACAAAATCCTGGCGTCGTCACCGAACATGAAAGAGACTCACCGAGACTGAATGTGTTTTGTTCCGTTTTCGTTCACAAAGTTTATGGACTTTTTTGCTGAGGAAAGTGTGACAGCAACAGTTGGACTTTCTAAAACATTTGTTGTTTCGTCAATCTCACGAAGATTCCAATTATTTCATTTTTCTGTATGACGGTGCCTTTCTCTCTTCCACCTTGAGGTGCAGCGTCATCTTAACAACAGCATCCCTCAACGTTGGAATGGAAGAGGGGGACAATAGGATCTTGTTCATTGTCTTTGGCCCCCCAGGGCATCAGACCTCCGTCCCTGCGACTGACTTTTTTCTGTGGAGCTATTATGGCAGCTGTCTATTCCATAAAGAGGGACCTGTTGATTCTTGTGTGGAATGAAATGGACCACTGTTCCGTTGTTTCTCGAGCAACGCATGTCGTTCACGTTGAGTATATGAGTATCTGAGCTAACATAAAACTGAACCTTTTTCTACCCAGTGACGTCCACAGTGTGTTTCTTTCTTTCATAGTGTATCTGTAACGAACAACTAAAATCTAGTCTTTCTTGCTGAATCACCCTGTATATTATGTTACTTATAACATGCTTATCGTAATATATGTAATATAAAGTATGTAGAATACCTGGTTCATGTAAGAGTGGTATTGATAGCTCTAATCTTACCAGTTTCAGTAAATCGAAAAACAGTTAATGAACAAAATTTTACTGACATATGTCTAGAATGGACGGTAACAGGCTGAGAAAACAGATTTTTAAGATACTTGATAGTTGGCTGAAATTTACCAACGAACTCTCGAGAGAGGTGAGAAAGGATCTTGAACGGGATGGGTTTAATCGGGGATTCATCTCAGGCTGGCCATCATGTGTGTTAGTCAGCGGCAGCTTTAAACAGTTCTACACTGAATATGGGTGGGTGATGAACAAAGGAAAGAAGTTAGGCTAACGGAAGGAATGCATTTGCGCAAGAGCTCCGTGGATCAGAAGAAAATTGTGTTACCATGTCTAGATGGTAATTTGCGACAATGAAATAGCATACTAAAGACTAGTTCAAAGATGAAAAAGTGGTTCAAGTATCTCTGTGAGAAGTGTTCTCATGTATCAAAGGTGAAACAGGAGTTTGTTGGATCTAATATTCGAAAAATGATGTTCCAGTCCAACATCGAACGAAACTTTAGTGTGTTAGATAGGGAAGCTTAGATACCATTCGAGGAGGTTGGTACAAAATTCTGGACAAATAGAAAAGTACTTATGTTAAATTTCAGTTGTAGCAAACACGCTGGGAAAGTTCAAGAAGGTTGGCTTTTTGATGAGGTTGTTTTCATCAAGACATCCAAGCTGCTGAAATACCGATATGATGGCAGACTACTGATGGTACTTCACCGAGAGATAGAACAGGCAATTCATTGGAGAGAAAGTTTTATTAGGTGGTTTAAGGGGAAAAGAGAAAGGAATATAATCCAGTCTGCACGTAATGCCTATGCAATAAGCAGGTGTTACTGTGTTTATACTCCAATTACTCGGTTATTCATAATAAAAAATGAAATTAACTTTCATTACAATTACATGTGATTTGCTAATTTTCTTTCTAAAATACACTTCTTACAAAATATGTTTATAGAAAGGAACTGAAGTTAGATACGGATTCATTGTTCATGACCCATAAGATTAAGTTATCATCTAGCAAAAAGATTTTGTCTCTGAATTTACTAAAGGGACAGAAGTACTCAAAATGCTTATTAATGAATCACTGGAGACTATGATTTCTTGTGACGAAACATGTACTCCAATGTTTCGGATGATATACGAAATGTTGTCAGTGGAATTCGCTTCCACCAAACACATAGTTTAATGATATTTTATATTTACCTCCAAATCCAGATCCATATGTGTGGTCAAAAGACGGACCAGTGTTAAGATGCCCAGAAGGTGTAGAGTAGTTATTTCTTATCCAAAGAAAATCGGTAACCGAATCCTGTGACCAGCCGCAGATATCTTCACTTTCAAAATCGCAGGAGGATTTCGGCGAATGAATCAGGGCTTAGCATGGAACAAACAATGGTAACATTTCTATAAACAATACACTCACCAAAATTGATATCACAGAGATTAAAGTCTATCAGAAACATGTGTATCTGTATCGTAAAATATTGTTGAAACGTAATAAAATACTGTGTGTTTGACGATGTGTAGCGTAAAACCTGTGCTGCAAAGCAAGCCCTCCCAGAAAATATTTTAATCTTAAATTATGATATGAATACACATGAAACAGTGATTTATCTCTCAAACACTGCATTGTAATATTTCTTGTATTTTCTTAGAGTAATTTGCAGTGACTGCAGTGAAATGTGTGAGTCATGTTACCGTAGGTGTTTGCTTGGCAACACTTCAGTAGATATTTATGATTAGACCACAATTATATGATTTTTTAAATTGTAACTGCATTCTTCCTAACTGTAAAGGTTTTTTTCTACTTGACGACAGTAACATAATATTCGTTAAATATATCAGTAAACTGAAGCATTTTTCTAAGATACTTGGCCTTTAACGGTTTACGTTGTAACTTAAACTACCACAGATCTAAAGAAGAGTGTATACATACGAAACTCGGTAACTGTTGTAAGATTTCTGTGGTGCGAGGATCAATTGTAACTAAAATGGTTCTCATACATCCAATCTATTCTCAGGCGTCAACGTACTGATACAGATGTTACTAATATTAGTGATAAGTACTTGTTACGTTATTCTCTCTAATTTCAATGAAAAAGTACAAATGTCATAACCAATTGACTGTGGGGAAAAGGTCTTTTACGAATTCGGCTTGTGTTTTCCTTTCAGTAAATTCTTTTTACATGGTACTAAGGTTTTAAATATATCATTTGGTAGCTCCTGACTCTCAGTAACAAAAGTTCAAGACATTTTGTTGCTTTCCAACTTTTAAAAAGGTTTCGTCGTTATTTCTAATTGGTCGAATTGCGGAGAAAGCTATGAAACTTCCTTGTGTGCAGATTATTAGCACCACTGTAAAAAATTTAAACACAATATAATTTGCTAGGCAGATTCCCGAAAAAAAAGTCATCTGTTAATATAAACAGTAACTTTTCCTCGATAAATATCAACAATCGTGAGCTAATATCTGGAATTTCTCAATATAATTTATGAATCTGATACACAAATAAAAATTAGACTAATCAGAGTAAACGATTTGGTCTAAAATTCGATACCCAACAGCTGGCTGTTTATGAGCTTTCTAAAGAGTCGAATGTTAATAGTGCAGGGTATACAGTCGAACGTGGATAAGGGAGGAAACTCTATAAATGAACCTAATCCGCATATCCTGTCATTTTTCACCCAAAAATCTCTATAAGTGATAATATTTTCACGATTCTTATGTCCTGACCTCGATAAATGAGACTACTTGACTTCCAGTTCTATAAGCAAATTTCACACACATAAGGTGTCTTTTGTTACAAACTTCCTAGTTCGTATATAGCGAATAATTGATTGCTTGCAGATTCCTCAATTCTTTTGAATTTTGAACGATACCGATCAGTCAATTTTCGTTAAGATATGGGAGCTTCAATAACATGTTCGAAATGTAGCAAGCTGCCAATTGTCCTAGTTAATGTCGACCCAAGACTGCGCAGAAACCCGAAAATCAGAGATAATTCAAAATACACATGTGTTTTCTGTAAACTGCTATTTCATGTATTTAATAAACCCTCTGCATTAATTAGACGTTACTCACCGAAAACTGAGAACTTGTTTACAAAATGGCACTTAAAACATACTATAGTTAGTATCAGCAACTTTCAGTTCACTATCGTGAAATAATCGTCCAATTTTGTCTGGTTTTGTTCCTCATTGACTTTTTTTCCTGATTATGGTCATCATTCACCGGTGAGTCGGAACATCGTGTTTGTCAAACGACTTCGTTCTGCATTTTCTGACAACAAATCAACACATGTCAGTGCCCCGGCGTGCGCAATAATCAGATCCTCTACCGGTCACTTTGTTCATTATATCCACCTCACTTAGCTGCTCAAATACCGGTACATCGGTATCGCCATTTAACTACTTGTGGATATTTTCATCATCTACGTCTTCACAAAAGGAAATCTTCATTATAAATAACAGTATTCATTCTAATTATAACATAATACTTCCAGCTCGTTTTTAGTTGGTTTTTTTTCGAAGGTTATTAAACTGTACATGCGTAATCCATAAGCTTGATGATTCGCATTCGGATAGTCGGGAGCTTGCTCTACCAATACATAAAGAGTTACAAGTTGTAGCAGTATTTCTTGATTCCATAAGCATTGCTTTCCCGGTATTTCCACTTTTCCTGAACCTTTCAAAGTGAAAAATGTACACTACTGGCCATTAAAATTGCTACACCATGAAGACGACGTGCTACAGACGCGAAATTTAACCGACAGGAAGAAGATGCTGTGATACGCAGATGATTAGCTTTTCAGAGCATTCACACAAGATTGGCGCCGGTGGTGACACCTACAACGTGCTGACATGAGGAAAGTTTCCAAACGATTTCTCATACACAAACAGCAGTTGACCGGCGTTGCCTGGTGAAACGTTGTTGTGATGCCTCGTGTAAGGAGGAGAAATGAGCACCATCACGTTTCCGACTGATAAAGGTCGGAAACGATTTCTCATACACAAACAGCAGTTGACCGGCGTTGCCTGGTGAAACGTTGTTGTGATGCCTCGTGTAAGGAGGAGAAATGAGCACCATCACGTTTCCGACTGATAAAGGTCGGATTGTAGCCTATCGAGATTGCGGTTAATCGTATCGCGACATTGCTGCTCGCGTTGGCCGAGATCCAGTGACTGTTAGGAGAATATGGAATCGGTCGGTTCAGGAAGGTAATACGGAACGCCGTGCTGGATCCCAACGGCCTCGTATCACTAGCAGTCGAGATGACAGGCATCTTATCCGCATGGCTGTAACGGATCGTGCAGCCACGTCTCGATCCCTGAGTCAACAGATGGGGACGTTTGCAAGACAACAACCATCTGCACAAACAGTTCGACGACGTTTGCAGCAGCATGGACTATCAGCTCGGAGACCATGGCTGCGGTTACCGTTGACGCTGCATCACTGACATGAACGCCTGCGATGGTGTACTCAATGACGAACGTGGGTGCACGAATGGCAAAACGTCATTTTTTTCGGATGAATCCAGGTTCTGTTTACAGCTTCATGATGGTCGCATCCGTGTTTGGCGACATCGCGGTGAACGCACACTGGAAGCGTGTATTCGTCATCGCCATACTGGCGTATCACCTGGCGCGATGGTATGGGGTGCCATTGGTTACACGTCTCGGTCACCTCTTGTTTGCACTGATGGCACTTTGAACAGTGGACGCTACATTTAAGATGTGGCTCTACCCTTCATTCGATCCCTGCGAAACCATACATTTCAGCAGGATAATGCACGACCGCATGTTGCAGGTCCTGTACGGGTCTTTCTGGATACAAAAAAATGTTCGACTGCTACCCTGGCCAGCACATTCTCCAGATCTCTCACCAATTGAAAACGTCTGTGCAATGGTGGCCGAGCAACTGGCTCGTCACAATACGCCAGTCACTACTCTTGATGAACTGTGGTATCGTGTTGAAGCTGCATGGGCAAGTGTACCTGTACACGCCATCCAAGCTCTGTTTGACTCAATGTCCAGGCGTATCAAGGCCGTTATTACGGCCACAGGTGGTTGTTCTGGATACTGATTTCTCAGGATCTATGAACCCAAATTGCGTGAAAATGTAATCACATGCCAGTTCTAGTATAATATATTTGTCCAATAAATACCCGTTTATCATCTGCATTTCTTCTTGGTGTAGCAGTTTTAATGAACAGTAGTGTAGCTGCTTAGCCTGGATTGAGGAAAACCTCTGAAAGTTAGGGAATCCACTGCATTACCTACATATATGAGAAAACTGTGTAAACGAAAAATAATTTGAAACCTTGCAGAGTCCACTGTTAGTTATGTAACAGAACAGTGACACGCTAATCATTGTGTAACGTTGATAGCAGGCTGTTGGAAGACTAAATAAATATGAAAGGATTAGTATAAAGAGGTAAGTTAGCAGAAGAACCTCTGCATGTGGGACTTAGCGTGCGCGGCCTCCAGACGCGCCCGCTGCAGTAGATGTGAGACGAGGCGCTGGAGCTGAGCGTGTAGCCAGGGTCACACACCAGCGTCGCCACTGCGCCACCCATACTCAGCTGCCACGATCCAGTCGTCGGGTCTGGTACTACGTCGCAACCTCTCCCTGTAACAGCAATACACATCCCATTAAAATCCAGAGTAGCTCGTGCAAGCGGCGCAGGACAGAGCCTGAAATCATTCACTGGTTAAAAGAGGTGAGCGCTTTAGGAGCACTCGGGACGGAAGCCACATTGCATGTCAAGGAGAGGTACGTTCTGTTGTCGATTAGAGGTCGTCGTGGCATGTGCATGCACACATCCATGTTTGTATGGTCAACTGTTTACCTGATCCATCTACAGCGCAATTAATGTAGCCTCTCACAAAAGACTTATTACCGTCCCTCAGTTCAGGGAACTTTCCTTCTGCAAAGAACTTGGGGCTAATTCTGAACCATCATTACACTATACTAAACAAACAACTGAAGTCTGTAAGAAGGTGGCAGCGTCACTTCGTTCACTACAGAACTATAAAAAAAGTATGTCCATTATAATTGTCCGAGCTGTTATGCCGTGGTCGGTTGATGAATTCTGTGTCAATTCCCATAATCAAGTCCTGTAACTTCTAACAACCCTACCACAACAAAAGTCAGCATTTAATACCGATTGTGGTGTTGCTCACGCTGATAAATACTGCATTTTCGGGCAACAACAGTCATATTATGTGGCAGGTGTCATTAGAGCACAGTTAATAGTCATTTCATGTAATAATGAAAAAAACTAGGCACTCATCTTTTTGTGTTTCCCACGCTGGTCTCGTCGTAAAATCATGGCTCAATCGCTGAAGATCTAGGTGGTTATGATTCCAAGCTCGGATGCAAGGAGGCCTAGGTTTTATCCTGCTATATTCAAAAGTTTTGTAGATGCGCTTCACAAACCATTCTTGAAGATTACACTTTTGCAGGACAATGGTGATGTAAAAAAAGCAATCAGCACTCCTAATTTAAGTTACACTTCCTTTTAATTGCAATATCACGTAAACACAAAACATCACTTCACAATACAAAACATACTTGAAAACATCTTTCTCACAGTCACCGTTAAAGTTCACATTTTATAAGCTAACTACAATACGCGTCTTTCCAACATGAGGTCAGACTTGACTTTCTCAAGGTCCGACTCTTTAACAAGTTAACAACTAACTAACTATCGCTTACGCGCCCAAAAATCAGAGTTACAAGTACGTCAAATATCATAGTGACAAAAGAAAGAATACACATATGCATAATATCATTGCAATATAAACATATCGATGTATCGAAAATGAAATCAAATCTGAATGTTGTCTCATAAATACGTTAACTACTTTACAGAAACACAGTAGAATATTACTAGTATCAAGAGGTTCAGGTGAGCTGCCGTAATGGTTACGCAATTCAAGTACCATTACAACCTGCAAACTTCTTTATGGAGAAATTCGAAGAACAGGCCTTAGGTACTGCCAGCAAAAAACGAAATGTGTGGTTCCGATACGTGGATGACACTTTTGTGCTGTGGAGGCATGGCAGGGAGGAACCAAGCCGGTTCCACGAACATCTGAATAGTATAAACTCAAGAATTCAGTTTACAATGGAGGAGGAGGTAGACGGAAAATTACATTTCCTCGATGTGCTTTTTTTTAGAAACGAAAATGGTAGTTTGGGCCACTCAGTATACCGCAAACCCACGCACACGGACCGTTATTTACACCGGGATTCGAACCACCACCCATAACAGAAGCGGGGTGTTATCAAGACGTTAGCGGACAGAGCTAGAAATATTTGTGAACCTGAGTTGCTCGACGCTGAGATGGAACATCTCCACAATGCACTAATGAAGAACGGATATTCGTGCGTTGAGACAGCCACGCAGAAATCATAGTGACGTACAGGCTACTGCAAAATCTAAGGTTTTCCTGCCGTTTGTTAAAAATGTAACGGAAAAAATAGGGAGGATCTTGACGAAGCGGAATATTGCCGTAATTTACAAGCCCACCAGGAAGATACAGGAATACCTTAAGCCTGATAAGGACGCTCGCAAACCATTGGAAAAAGCTGGAGTGTATAGAATCCCATGCAGCTGTGGAGATGTTTATTTGGGTACTACTAAAAGAACTGTTTCAAAACGTTTGCAAGAGCACAAGGGCAATTGTAGAAGAGGAGAAACGGAACGATCAGCTGTTGCGGAGCATGCTTTCCAGCCAGGTAACCACCATATTCGTTTCGAGGAGACACAAGTACTAGCGGCCACAAGCGGGTATTACGAAAGGCTCTACAGGGAGGCAATCGAAATCGCCAAACACCCTAATAATTTCAATCGAAAGGGGGAGGGCGTGAAATTAAATGATATATGGATGCCGGTGTTGAAGAAGATGTGTACCACCCGTACGCTACTGGGTGATGGCAACGGCGATCGACGGCAGCGGACAGCGGCCAATTGCACTGACGTTTTCAAAACACGTGACGTCACGCCTCGGCGCGGGAGCTCGTGGACACGGAATTTAGCGGCAGTCAGTAGCGAGCCAGTGTGTGTGTTGGACATTCCATCGAGCTACAGACCCCCTTGAAGATATCCTCCGCAGACGGGGACGAAACGTTGGGAATTGACACAGAATTCATCAACCGACCACGGCATAACAGCCCCGATAATTATAATGGACATGACATTTCCGGCCGTGAAAGTCTACATTTTAGTATACAAAGTATTCCATTTCGAGATGAAAAAAAAAACTTGTAGAGTTACTAATACTCTTCATAGTGATCGTATTTTTCAAGTACTTTCGTATGGGAGCTCGCACCTGCTAGAATTGCCGATACGTTTGACACGTACACTATATCTACAGCTAGACACCGTACGATCCATGGCGGACGGTAGGTATAAACAGCTCTAAAAAGGATAAAAAAATTAGAGCCAAAAATCTAAAAGAAGACAAAAATATAACTCTATTTAATAATCTAAATTCACCCACCTAATTTAATGGAGGAGTCATTTCCTTTCCTGTTCCACTCGCTAACAGAGCGATGGAAAAGCGGCTGTCTATAAGCCTCTGTAGGAGTCCTTATTTCCCTCATCTTATCTTTGTGGTACTTGCGTGAAATGTACGTTGGCGGCAGCAGGATCGAACTACAGTCGGCCTTTAATGCCAGTTCTCCGAATTTCATCAATGATTACTCGCGAATAGAGCACCGTCATCCCTCCAGGGATTCTGGTATTAGTTCTCAACAAAGTAAAACGCTCTCCGTACCATTACGTAGTACTGCCACGTTCCCTAAATTATTTTCTGTATCAGAAACCTGACTCTGGAATAATCTTCCGCAAAATACACTCCTGGAAATTGAAATAAGAACACCGTGAATTCATTGTCCCAGGACGGGGAAACTTTATTGACACATTCCTGGGGTCAGATACATAACATGATCACACTGACAGAACCACAGGCACATAGACACAGGCAACAGAGCATGCACAATGTCGGCACTAGTACAGTGTATATCCACCTTTCGCAGCAATGCAGGCTGCTATTCTCCCATGGAGACGATCGTAGAGATGCTGGATGTAGTCCTGTGGAACGGCTTGCCATGCCATTTCCACCTGGCGCCTCAGTTGGACCAGCGTTCGTGCTGGACGTGCAGACCGCGTGAGACGACGCTTCATCCAGTCCCAAACATGCTCAATGGGGGACAGATCCGGAGATCTTGCTGGCCAGGGTAGTTGACTTACACCTTCTAGAGCACGTTGGGTGGCACGGGATACATGCGGACGTGCATTGTCCTGTTGGAACAGCAAGTTCCCTTGCCGGTCTAGGAATGGTAGAACGATGGGTTCGATGACGGTTTGGATGTACCGTGCACTATTCAGTGTCCTCTCGACGACCACCAGTGGTGTACGGCCAGTGTAGGAGATCGCTCCCCACACCATGATGCCGGGTGTTGGCCCTGTGTGCCTCGGTCGTATGCAGTCCTGATTGTGGCGCTCACCTGCACGGCGCCAAACACGCATACGACCATCATTGGCACCAAGGCAGAAGCGACTCTCATCGCTGAAGACGACACGTCTCCATTCGTCCCTCCATTCACGCCTGTCGCGACACCACTGGAGGCGGGCTGCACGATGTTGGGGCGTGAGCGGAAGACGGCCTAACGGTGTGCGGGACCGTAGCCCAGCTTCATGGAGACGGTTGCGAATGGTCCTCGCCGATACCCCAGGAGCAACAGTGTCCCTAATTTGCTGGGAAGTGGCGGTGCGGTCCCCTACGGCACTGCGTAGGATCCTACGGTCTTGGCGTGCATCCGTGCGTCGCTGCGGTCCGGTCCCAGGTCGACGGGCACGTGCACCTTCCGCCGACCACTGGCGACAACATCGATGTACTGTGGAGACCTCACGCCCCACGTGTTGAGCGATTCGGCGGTACGTCCACCCGGCCTCCCGCATGCCCACTATACGCCCTCGCTCAAAGTCCGTCAACTGCACATACGGTTCACGTCCACGCTGTCGCGGCATGCTACCAGTGTTAAAGACTGCGATGGAGCTCCGTATGCCACGGCAAACTGGCTGACACTGACGGCGGCGGTGCACAAATGCTGCGCAGCTAGCGCCATTCGACGGCCAACACCGCGGTTCCTGGTGTGTCCGCTGTGCCGTGCGTGTGATCATTGCTTGTACAGCCCTCTCGCAGTGTCCGGAGCAAGTATGGTGGGTCTGACACACCGGTGTCAATGTGTTCTTTTTTCCATTTCCAGGAGTGTATGAGAGAAATTAAATTCCCTTCATAATTCAAAAGACAGCTAATAGTCCACCTTCTATCACAAAAGCTCTCTCCTCCTTATACTTTTCTGCAGATCACGCTCGTCAACCTACGCCCCCCCCCCCCCCCCCCCCGTCCCTACCTTCTCTTACAACTTTTCCCTTCCCATTGGCTACAGAGTTCTTTGTTTAAATTCTGTTCTTTCCTAACATGCTAGCAGCCATTTTCATTGTCATTTCAATCTTCTCATCTTCGCTTACGACAACACTAAACATGGCTTCAAATGTGCTAAACTAATCTATACCTTTCTTAATGCCCTTTGTTATTATTATTATTATTATTATTATTGATTTCTTATTGTAGTATTTTTGTGTTAATTTATATGCAAATTCTAACTTTTTTAATCTTTCTTTATTTGTTGTGTTCTCCAGTCCATTGGCTAGGATTCACTCCCCCAGGTATTTGAATCTATCAACTCTTTTAATTTTTCCATAGTTTGTTTTCATAAACTTTTCTATTAGGACAGAAGCAACGTATGGATCAGAGTGCCTAACATTGAATAAAAAAGGCGAATTAAGAGAACTAGAAAAAAGAGAGCGAAAATACTAAGAAAAATTCTAGGTCCTGAGAAAAACAAAAAAAAGGTGGATTAAAAGGATAAATGAAGACTTCTACAAAAATACAGAAAAAATCACAGATACAATGAGGAAGAGACGGCTAAAATTTTATGGACATTTAAAAAGAATGGAAGAAATACGGATTACAAAGAAAATTTTTAATTACGTTAGTAAGCTGAAAAAAACTGTAGGATGAATAGAAGCAGTAAAGAAAGACGCCAACAAAATAGGTGTTACCGAAGAAATAATACATTACAGGAATCACTTCAGGCTACTGATAGAAAACGCAAGCTATGAAGAAGATGAGCGAAACCCCGACCCGAGAGAGTGTGGACAGACGAGCAGAGACAAGCAGTTGGCGAGAAAATGAAGTAGTAGGCCTACTGGGAAGAATGGAAGAAAAAAGAACACCATAAGTCTTAAGCTGTATGCGGTCCATAGCTGGACAAATTCATAAATAAAAAAATATTATTATTATTATTATTATTGTAAATGTTTTATAATATATTTGGCGTGTGTTGTTCCTGGTTAGATTTAAGAAAGGGCCTTAAGCTCATAATATATTTAGGCTAAATAAGCTATAAGCAAATAAGTAAATAAAATATCTTTCACAACTCTGTTTCTTTGCGTCAGGGCATTCATTGAAGATATACGATCAGCATACTTCAAAATATAAAACAAACTGATTACCACAAAACTCACTTCAGAACTTCCACTCAAGCGCGGAAACACACACACACACACACACACACACACACACACACACACACAAAGTGCGATCATTATACGGGGTGTTTGAGGACGAATGATCATCATGAGGGATACGACATTTGAACCAAAAAAGTCTGGTAAACATATGATTTTAACTGCATGAATTAAGACTTTTAAACACGTTTCCTCTGCTGAACAAGTGCCCATAGCTCTTAAGCTATGCATTTTAGAGCCCATGTTTATTTGACATGTTTGCTTCGAATGGTCGCACCTATCATATCCCTGAATATTAATCATTCCTCCTGGGACACTCTATATACATATTATAAATTTAAGTGCATCGCCGCGTTTTTCTGTCTGCTTGTTAACGCTGGCCAATCTCAGGAACTACTAAGGGGTTTTGATTCGATTTCCCTTGTAGATGAGTGATTCACAAAGAAGGTTTGCGTATATCACTGCATATCACAAACAAGCCCTGTCGCCATAGATAGTTACTACTAACCATGTGCAGCTCGGCGGGTCGCTGGTAATTATAGGATGTTTCACAATTCCTATTACAGGCTTCTAGGTATTGTAGAACGAACTTAAGAGATAAAACTTCGGTAAGAAATCATGGACAGAGATGTACCATCTTGAGTTTGGACATAAAATAAGTTTCAAGATCGGATTACTTATAAATCTCACGATACATAATGGCAGAGCTGCACAACGCATGTATCGAGAACATTTTGTCGACCGCCTCAGTCGATCGCATACCATTTTCGTCCGAGTACAACAATGGCTGCGAGAAACTGGTACGTTTTCAGCCAGGTGGGTTGACTGCGGTGCTCCATAGACGGGCACCAGGATATGTCGACATTGTGTACAAAAGCATGCATCGCAAATACATCTTGAGCCACGACCAGCATGTGGACCACCTCCTGTAGAGCACACAGGTGTCTCTACTATTTGCACATTGTGAAGTGACTGATTTGATAGCGATCCAGTCTTCAAACTTCGTCCATACAATACAAATGGTTCAAATGGCTCTGAGCGCTATGGGACTTAACATCTGAGATCATCAGTCCCCTAGAATTTAGAACTACTTAAACCTAACTAACCTAAGGGAATCACACACATCCATGCCCGAGGCAGGATTCGAACCTGCGACCGTAGCGGTCGCGTGGTTCCAGACTGAAGCGCCTAGAACCGCTGGGCTACACCGGCCGGCCATACAATACATTTGTGGACATTGCTTCCTTATCGAAACTTTATCTACTAATCCCCCTCTATAACCACTAGAAATCTGTAACAGGAAATGTGAAATATTCTGCATATGAGGTGGGCAAAACGAAACTGCACCGGAAAATCGGCATGCGCCGTAAGACAGGCAACTCAACTTTCATCATCTGCGTGCAGATGATGCAAGTTGGGCTGCCTGTCTTAAGGCGCATGAAATACACTCCACAACAGAATTTAAGGATCACTTCTTCGGGACCCCTTAATTTTTTCCTATTGCGACGCATACGTTTGAAATTTGGCTCTTTTGTGTCTACAACGTTGCTCTGTAGTGCTGCGAAAGCGAGGCAGCCTGCGACGTAGCCATCGAGCTCGACGACGCTTCTGACATCAAGATGTCGACATATGCGAGAGAGAGGCCAGAGCTCTGAAGTACATGTGGCGTGTAATGTGGGCTAATGATGTCACATTGACACCGAATTTCACCAAAATTCTGTCCAACGCCACCGTGGACGCGCCAGATGAAGTGAAGGTCGTTACAGCCCCTCTTACCAACATTTCACCCCTTCTTAAAAACGGCTTTATGATGGAGGTCAGAACCACGACGTCACGCGGTTTTCATATCAGTTGTCGAAGCAAACATTTCAGACGCACCGCCCCTAAGAACCGACACGAAAATACCTCAGGAGATGACATAAAAAGCATCCATGAAACCACCCTTTTTCTTGGGACGTTGATTTCCACACACGTAGGCAACCACGGCACACCTCCGATGCCAGTTGTTTCCCTGCAGGTGCCTAATACTACTTCACAGGTTCTCTTTTTAAAAGCACATTTCTAAAATTCTCAATAAATGTGGGCAGACAGCACCGAGGGTATTGCCGAGCTGGGGGGGGGGGGGGGGGGGGGCGCTTAGAATGTCGCTTTGCAGTTTAATCCACACATAAGTCAATGTCACAGCCAACTGTGATCACGCAACAACAGGGCATGGAATGGGAGCACTGAAAAAGTCTAAGCACCTTTGCTGATGCTTCGGCTCACATTCATATTTTGTTGAATGAGTTTGAACGGTCCATAGTGTTTTCACCCTGTACAGAAGAGCAAAAGCAGCGGGAGCACTGCACTCCAAAGGGCCGAGATCACGTTCAGTGTGGTTACAGCCTTGTGATGTCCATCAAGAAGGGTAAATTCGCCCAAGAGTTGTCAAATGGTTCAAATGGCTCGGAGCACTATGGGGCTTAACATCTGAGGTCATCAGTCCCCTAGAACTTAGAACTACTTAAACCTAACTAACTTAAGGACATCACACACATCCATGCCCGAGGCAGGATTCGAACCTGCGACCGTAGCAGTCGCGCGGTTCCGGACTGAGGCACCTAGAACCGCTCGGCCACCACGGCCGGCAAGAGTTGTCAGCAGTGTCAAAGATTGTTAAGAACACTGCCTGTTGTACATCGTACTGCGAACTGTCGTTTTCGACCGCGAAATGTGTGGGAATCAACGTCCCAAGCAAAGGGGTGAGTTCATTGGCGCTCTTTATGACACCCCCTGAGGCCTTTTGGTGCCGTTGTTGCGTTTGAAATGTTTTCCTCGACCACTAATAAGAAAACCGTGTGATATCAACGCTGAACGTCGTAGTTCTGACCTCCATTGTAGAGGCATAAAAAGAAGGGTTGCAATCTGAGAAAGAGGGGCTGTGACGACATTCCCATCGTGTGATATATCCACGACGGTGCTGTGCAGAATTGTGGTGAAATTTGGTTCCGATGTGATGTCATTAATACACTTTACACGTCACATGAATTTCTGAACTCTGGCTTTTTTTCCGCATAATGTTTGAAGCGACAGAGGTAGTCCGAGGGCGACGTCGTAGGCTGCCTCGCTTATGCAGCATTACAGAGGAAGGTTGTAGCCACCTGTGAGCCAAATTTTAAACTTAAGCATCGCAGTGTGAGACAATTACGTGGTTTCGAAAAAGTGATACTTTGATTCTGTTGCGCAGTTTATTTTCTTGCCCACTTTTTTTGTTCACACTGTAAATAAAGCTTTTCTGTTTATACATACTCATGCATGTAACACACCTACTGCATGAACCAGTAAATAATAACTGAAGAATCAATGCGCAAATGACGTGACCTTAAACACACGGCATCTAAAAACATTTTACAATTCAAGTAATAGGTGTGCGATCCGAGTAAGTGAGTCCAACTGAGCGTTGTGTTTGCGTGGGACGCTCCATAGGTTATTCTCCCACGAAAATCTCGGTTACGAAATGATCTTTCTGGGATTCAGTTATTAAGGGATACTTGGAAATACATTTGTGGAAGACTTTCTTACTCGTGATGCTGGATTTCAACTTTGGTAAGCAAAGAACCTGTTGTTCCCTCAATTTGCTCAAAAAAAGAAAAGTTAATTTTATTGTTTTCAATTGTGAATTTTAATTCCGTTGACCAGCAATTCGGCAGACGGCGTGCAGTATCACGAATATGTATGTACCTGCGTGCTTTAGAAGGAGCTGGATTTGACGGAGGGCGCTAAACTCGACAAAGGTAGTTCGTGCAGTCATGATTTATGATCATGCGCCACCCCGACAATTTCTGGCATAAATTTAGCAGCGTGTATCAGCAATATTCAGTGTGAGACTCACGTGAAGATCACTACCTCGTAGTGAGCCGAAATATCATGGCAAGATGTCGATGCCATCCGGCTGCAGTCCCTAAATCTCATGGAATATTCACTATGCTTGGAAAACATCAAGGACATAATTTTTGTATGTAATTTTACACTATTTTGCCACGTATTGTCGCTCAGTATACCTCGTACGGTTTACCTCGCTCTTTCAGACTTATTACGCCATTACGAAGTATTAATGTCTGTGTGTCTCGGGTGAATATTTCGTCGGTAAAGGATGACATCATGTGTGCTGTGAGTGCTGATAAATGTAACTAAAACAGTCTACTGCGTTAGTCACTTATTTATTTCTCCAAATAAATAAGTAACTAACGCAGTAACTTGTTTTATTTATATCTGTGGTTCGGTATACTGTTTTAACGTAATGTACCGCAGCTTTTGACCATAACTTTTTATTTGGGGCTATACTGTCTTGTGCTGACGTATATTCCATCATTAATTTAATTTTGCACGTATAATGATGCATTACGTACACTCCATGTAAAAGCTGAGAACCACATCATAGGAACAGCGTCTTCTGCTACGTAAATTTACATATAAGATGTTTCAGATAGATTGGTTCAAATGGCTCTGTGCACCATGGGACTTAATATCTGAGGTCATCAGTCCCCTAGAACTTTGAACTACTTAAATCTAACTAACCTAAGGACATCACACACATCCATGCCCGAGGCAGGATTCGAACCTGTGACCGTAGCAGTCACGCGGTTCCGGACTGAAGCGCCTAGAACCGCTCGGCCACCGCGGGCGGCGTTTCAGATAGGTATTTCTGTAAGACGTTATGACAGATCATATGGTTTTAAAATTTGTACCACTCTCAAGCCACTCTGATGTCAATTTGGAAACAAATCCTTTTTAAATGCTGTAGTAACCCTCTGGTCAGAGTGTAATTCACAATGGTGAGTTCTCTAGCTGGAGAGATAACTATGGAATAACCGTTTCAAGGCCATTTTCCGACAGGTTAATGTGTCCTATAACTGCATTGCTAGCTTGAAAGGAGATTGAATGATCGAATTATCAGTTTTCTTCAATGTAACTGCTTGGTCCTTTTTATCTTAAATACACTGTAAATTGCTCTCCGGCAGTCTAGAGCTAAAGAAACTGTAAAACCTTAAAGCACTTGAGGTAAAAGTTCCTTCAGAAAGGCCACCACCGACTTTCTTCCCCTTTCCCTCTGTGTCGATGGGACATTAAATTTCCAGCTTCCTTCTTTCTCCTTCAGGCATTCAACCTTTATCCTCGACATCGAGGTCACTGCATACAGGAACACCAACGATATACGTTTCCTGGCCTTGGCTCGTAAAACATCGAAATCAGTACGCTCCTTTTTCAGGCATTAATCTGATAATCCGAGACACTTCCACGAGCAAAATGCATCATGAGAGCTTACCTCTTTTCCCACGGAAATAACAGTTCCACAGCTATGTTACGTAACTTTTTTTGACGACGCGAAGTTAGAGCTCCCTAATTACACAGGACAGGGTGCACCGAATATACACAATCGACACGGAGCACTTAATTAACAAGGTAATGGGGAGCCACTGCTATAATGGTGCGGACAACCTAGTAAATAATGAAGAAACGTCGAAACATTATAAGCTACCCTTTAAGCAGGTTTCCGGACTCGTAAAAGGATGGAAGGAAGGTTGGGATGGTGCCAAGAACGGAGAAGCAAATCAGCCATGTCCTTTCAAAGGAACCATCCTGGGAACTGCCTGGAGCGATTTAGGGAAATCACGGAAAACCTAAATCTGGCTGGTCGAACGCAGGTTTGAACCACCGTTCTCCCGAAAGCGAGTCCAGTGTGATATTCACTGTGCGGAACGTATTTCTTTTTTTTTATACACTGCTGGCCACCGTAAATGCAACACCCTGAAGGAAGCATCCGAATCAAATGAAATTTACACCATGGGTTTGCAGCGATGAGATATGCAACTGATTAGAATTTCAGCGCAGACGCACATCACGCGCGCCTGTGGCGCCACCTCATAGCGCCATTTAAGGCTTGGCGAGTGTACGTTCGGCACGTGTGTTTACCTTGTGGTTGTTTCACAAGACGATCAGTTATGCCTCGTAGACAACAGCGAACATCGTTTGATCAAGTATCCGAGTTCGACAGAGGAAGGATAGTGGCTTACCGAGATTGTGGATTATCATACAGAGAAATCACTAGTCGTGTTGGACGAAGCCAAACAACTGTAATGCGGATATGTGACCGTTGGATGCAGGAGGGTACGACGGACCGACGTGGTCGATCGCATTCACCTCGGTGCACCACTGCACGTGCTGATAGGCAAATTGTGCGCATGGCAGTGACGGATCGCTCAGTGACATCCCGAACCATAGCACAGCACATTGCGTCTGTAACGCATCATCCAGTGTCTGCGCGTACCATTCGACGCCGTTTACAGCAGAGTGGTCTGTCCGCAAGACGTCCATTGCTTCGTCTACCATTGACGCAGAACCACAGACGTCTCCGTCGCCAATGGTGTGATGACAGACGGATGTGGACGGCAGAATGGAATGACGTTGTCTTTACTGACAAGGCACGCTTCTGTCTGCAGCACCACGATGGTCGGATTCGAGTGTGGAGACACCGTGGAGAGAGGATGCTGGACAGCTGCATTATGCACCGCCACACTGGTCTTGCACCGGGTATTATGGTAGGGGGCGGTATTGGATATTACTCTCGCACGCCTCTAGTACGCATTGCCGGTACTTTAAATAGCCGGCGCTACATACCCGAGGTGCTGGACCCAGTTGTCCTTCCTTACCTTCAGGGCTCGGCCACAGCCATATTTCAACAGGACAATGCGCGACCACACGTGGCACGCATTGTCCAAGGTTCTTCGTCAATAACCAGATTGAAGTGCTTCCCTGGCCGGCTCGCTCTCCGGATCTTTCGCCGATAGAAAACATGTGGTCCATGGTTGCTCAACGAGTGACCCAGATTACATCCCCAGCAGCCACACCAGATGATCTTTGGCAACGTGTGGAAGCTGCTTGGGCTACTGTACCCCAGGAACGCATCCAACGTCTCTTTGACTCAATGCCGAGACGTGTGGCAGCGGTGATCTCCAACAATGGCGGCTACTCTGGCTACTGATTCTGGCAGGAACCACATGTCACAGACGTCTGTAAACGTAATCATTTGATACTTGGTCAACATGTTATCCACAAAATAAATTTTGTTGTGCTACCTCTTGTCTTTCTTGGTGTTGCATTTACGGTGGCCAGCAGTGTATATATATCTCCGCCAAGCGGCTACGTAGGAATGGAGACATTTGAACATCCTCCAGACAGTGACACTGACATCCGGAGGCAATGTTAGTGAATAGAGGTGCTCGCTCGTTACCTGTCGCACTGGCACGGGCAGGACAGCCGCAAGTGACTTCCGATGGGCGAAGTCTCCTCCGCGCTAGTCCCTGTAAATTTGGCAGCATTACAATCAGCGAGCTTCAGTAACCCAAACACCAAGAACGTGCCCCACAATCAGCACTGGCGGCTTACAGTCAGTTGATCAGACCAGCTGCATGGTCAACAGCATAGCAGAAAAACAGAGCCTTTTATTTCCTAGAAGAGAAGAAATATCAAGAGAAAAGAGATTCTACGAAGGACAGCGTTACGTAAAGTTCATGAAAAGACAAACATGCAGACTGAAGGAGCAACGCAACAGTGTTATGCTTTCACTGTAAATTGGATGAGAGACAGATTCAGTAAAGGAGCTCGCAGTGCAGCCGAAAATATCCCTTCGGCTCCCAGATGAGTACACTGGTATGAAAGACGAGCATGTTATTCACTTTACTCTGTTAAAATCCAAACAGTTACACATGCGTCCGCAGCTCGTGGTCTCGCGGTAGCGTTCTCGCTTCCCGAGCACGGGGTCCCGGGTTCGATTCCCGGCGGGGTCAGGGATTTTCTCGGCCTCGTGATGACTGGGTGTTGTGTGATGTCCCTAGGTTAGTTAGGTTTAAGTAGTTCTAAGTTCTAGGGGACTGATGACCATAGATGTTAAGTCCCATAGTGCTCAGAGCCAGTTACACATGCTAGCAGTAGGAATTCATATGTTTTCGAGAATATACTGGGCAACTCAAACTGAACATAGGAATTATAAACAGCTGTAGCTATTTAATGAATAGCGGTACAGAAAAAAGACTTACAGAGATCGCAGTGGAGAAAATATTCCTACAAAGATAAAATCAAGCACCTTCATATTTTGCCAAAAATCGCAGATGACATAGGCAGTTTCAAGAAACGTGATCAGCAACAAACGTTGGATTAATCTGCGTTTCGTGTGAACGTAGTCAATCGAAATCGACGTAAGAAGCCACTAGGGAGCAACAAATACCACAGACAACGATTTGGCGGGTTTTTGACATGAAACAGAATATGAAACATTAGATAATTCAAACGTTACTGCACCTGAAACAGGAATACTTTCACAATTGTACGAATTACGTGACAGCAGTGGTGAAGCTATGGAGCAAGAAACATTTGCTGCACGTCTCAGTTTTAGTGATGAAGCAACCTTATCACTAAGTGGTAAGGTTAATCGACGCAACACTTGAATATGGAGTACAGAAGAGCCATCGTGTGTAACTGAGAATCCGAGTGCCTCACTGAATATTTATTTATTTATTTAGAGTATGGCAATGCACATCATTTTATACTTCTTACAAATGTTTAAACAAAGATATAAATAAAATACAATAAAGTATGTTATATAAGAAGTATAAAACATACAGATAGAGGGCAATACAATTAAATACAAACATAAAGATTATACAGGGTGGTCCATTGATAGTGACCGGGCCAAATATCTCACGAAATAAGCATCAAACGAAAAAACTGCAAAGAACGAAACTCGTTTAGCTTGAAGGGGGAAACCAGATGGCGCTATCGTTGGTCCGCTAGATAACGCTGCCATAGGTCAAACGGATATCAACTGCGTTTTTCTTAAATAGGAACCCCCATTTTTTATTACATATTCGTGTAGTACTTAAAGAAATATGAATGTTTTAGTTGGACCACTTTTTTCGCTTTGTGGTACATGACGCTGTAATAGTCACAAACGTATAAGTACGTGGTATCACGTAACATTCCGCCAGTGCGGTCGGTATTTGCTTCGTGATACATTACCCGTGTTAAAATGGACCCTTTACCAATTGCGGAAAAGGTCGATATCGTGTAGATGTATGGCTATTGTGATCAAAATGCCCAACGGGCGTGTGCTATGTATGCTGCTCGGTATCCTGGGCGACATCATCCAAGTGTCTGGACCGTTCGCCGGATAGTTTCGTTATTTAAGGAAACAGGAAGTGTTCAGCCACATGTGAAACGTCAACCACGACCTGCAACAAATGATGATGCCCAAGTAGGTGTTTTAGCTGCTGTCGCGGCTAATCCGCACATCAGTAGCAGACAAATTGCTCGAGAATCGGGAATCTCAAAAACGTCGGTGTTGAGAATGCTACATCAACATCGATTGCACCGGTACCACATTTGTATGCACCAGGAATTGCATGGCGACGACTTTGAACGTCGTATACAGTTCTGCCACTGGGCACAAGAGAAATTACGGGACGATGAAAGATTTTTTGCATGCGTTCTATTTAGCGACGAAACGTCATTCAGCAACAGCGGTAACGTAAACCGTCATAATATGCACTACTCGACAACGGAAAATCCGCGATGGCTGCGACAAGTGGAACATCAGCAACCTTGGCGGGTTAATGTATGGTGCGGCATTATAGGAGGAAGGATAATTGGCCCCAATTTTATCGACGGCAATCTAAAAGGTGCAATGTATGCTGATTTCCTACGTAATGTTCTACCGATGTTACTACAAGATGTTTCACTGCATGACAGAATGGCGATGTATTTCCAACATGATGGATGTCCGGCACATAGCTCGCGTGCGGTTGAAGTGGTATTGAATAGCATGTTTCATGACAGGTGGATTGGTCGTCGATGCACCATACCATGGCCCACACGTTCACCGGATCTGACATCCCCGGATTTCTTTCTGTGGGGAAAATTGAAGGATATTTGCTATCGTGATCCACCGACAATGCCTGACAACATGCGCGAGCGCATTGTCAATGCATGTGCGAACATTACGGAAGGCGAACTACTCGCTGTTGAGAGGAATGTCGTTACACGTATTGCCAAATGCATTGAGGTTGACGGACATCATTTTGAGCATTTATTGCATTAATGTGGTATTTACAGGTAATCACGCTGTAACAGCATGCGTTCTCAGAAATGATAAGTTCACAAAGGTACATGTATCACATTGGAACAACCGAAATAAAATGTTCAAAGGTACCTACGTTCTGTATTTTAATTTAAAAAACCTACCTGTTACCAACTGTTCGTCTAAAATTGTGAGCCATATGTTTGTGATTATTACAGCGCCATCTATTACAAAACGAAAAAAGTGGTCCAAATAAAACATTCATATTTCTTTACGTACTACACAAATATGTAATAAAAAATGGGGTTCCTATTTTAAAAAATGCAGTTGATATCCGTTTGACCTATGTCAGCGCCATCTAGCGGGCCAACCATAGCGCCATCTGGTTTCCCCCTTCAAGCTAGGCAAGTTTCGTACTTGTAGTTTTTTCGTTTGACGCTTATTTCGGTACTGATGACCATAGATGTTAAGTCCCATAGTGCTCAGAGCCATTTTTGAGCTTATTTCGTGAGATATTTGGCCCGGTCAGGATCAATGGACCACCCTGTATATGGTCAATACAATTAAGTACAAACATCAAGATTATGTATAAAGTCTTTTGCGGCGTCTGTTGCCATCACAAAATCACTGAACTTGCCACTGTATGCTGTCTGTCTTACTCTTGGACGATGTGGCGGATGGTCTGTCTGTTGGCTCCGCAGTCACAGTTGGGAGTTGGTCTCTTTCCCCATTTGTAAAGAGTATCTGCACATCTTCTGTGCGTATTCTGTTAAGGGATGTCCATATTTTACTAGTTAGGCCATATCCGGGCGGTCTCTCAGTGATGCAGGGGAGGGATTGACAATGCTAAGGGGACACCTATCGCCATTGTTCCCTCTAGGTCTTCCATAGATTAAAGTTTATACTTTGCAATTCCTTGGCTGTTATCATTGTTGGATGTCTAGACCGAAGTCTATTTCTTTCCAGGTCAGGCATATCGCAGTGTATAGGGAGCTGGGCGTTGTCGATTATCTTCCTATATTCCTGGTGAAGAGCGTTCTTCCGACGTAGGTCCGCAGGTGGTATGAGGCACAGAATTGGCAGCCAATGTGTTGGGGTTGATCTCATGGTTCCGCTGACAATTCTCATCGTGCTATTCAGCTGCACGTCATTTTTTTTTTTTTTTTTTTTTTTTTGTGAACACTGTTCATCGAGACCGGAGCGCAGTACTCCGCGGCCGAGTAGACCAGTCCTAGTGCCGACGTGTGTAGCGTGTCAGCCGAGAAACCCCAATTAGTGCCGCGCAGCTTCTGGAGAATATTATTCCTCGTATTTAGTTTGGCTGCAGTATTTTCCACATGTCGTTTATAAATGAGCGCTCTGTCCAAAGTGACTCCAAGGTACTTTGGATGCTCATTAGATCGGAGCCGATTTTCCGATACGAACATCAAGTTGTTTGCTTGCTAATTTATTACTACGATGTAAACATGTAGTTTCGGTTTTTCTAGGATTTGGCTGTAATCTCCATTGACGAAAGTATGTACTTGATTGCAAGTCAGATGTCAAGGTTGTTTCCATGACCTCAAAGTTCTTGTGTTGTGATGCCAAAACCCAAACGTCTACGTACCCAAACTTCCTGGAAGATGTGGATGGCATATCGGCAATATACAAGCTGAACATTAGTGGAGCCAACACGGAGCCCTGTGGTAGGCCGTTGTTCAAGGTTCTTTGTACTCTTGTCTGTTCTCCTGTTACTACTTGGAATGTTGTGGCAGCAAGCATGGCATTTATAAGTCTGGTAGTTTTCAGGCAAGGGATTGTTTGCATCAATTTGTACGGTAGGCCGTCTCCAGACAGTGTCGTAGGCAGCAAACAGATCTATGAAAACAGCTGATGTTTTTAATTTTCTTTGGTATCCAGCCTCAATGTACGTTGTTAGTGACATGACCTGGTCTGTACAGCGTCGCGCATGGCGGAACCACCCTTACTCCATGGAAACTGACTCCAGAAGTTTGGTAGCAATGCGGTTAAAGACAAGTGTTGTTCAAATGTGTGTGAAATCTTATGGGACTTAACCGCTAAGGTCATCAGCCCCTAAGCTTACACACTACTTAACCTAAATTATCCTAAGGACAAACACACATACCCATACCCGAGAGCCGGCCGCGGTGGCCGTGCGGTTCTGGCGCTGCAGTCCGGAACCGCGGGACCGCTACGGTCGCAAGTTCGAATCCTGCCTCGGGCATGGGTGTGTGTGATGTCCTTAGGTTAGTTAGGTTTAGGTAGTTCTAAGTTCTAGGGGACTTATGACCTAAGATGTTGAGTCCCATAGTGCTCAGAGCCATTTGAACCATTTGAACCCATGCCCGAGGGAGGACTCGAACCTCCGCCGGGACCAGCCGCACAGTCCATGACTGCCGCGCCCTAGACCGCGTGGCTAATCCCACGCGGCTGTAGACAAGTCCTTCCAGGAATTTATAGACAGAGCTCAATAATGCGACTGGGTAGTAGCTCCTTGGTTCGTTACTCGGCTTCCCTGGCTTTAGGAGAACAACGGTTTTTGATCGTTTCATTTGCTGAGGGACTATGCCATGTGTTATAATATCTGTAAAGAATTCTGCTAACCATCTTTTCGCATATTTTCCGCAGTTCAGAAGAAACTCCGGATGGACTCAATTAAATCCAGGTGCTTTTACCGATTTTACGTCTTTGAGAGGGCTCGTTGTGTCTTCTGCCGAGAATGGACGGGAAAATTCACGCTTAATCTGAGATGTGTGAGCTCTGTCTCGCGGAGTTTTAGAAGTTGATACTATATGGGAGGCAAATATTGTTTGGATGTATCGGTGTTTCTTTGTGGACGCTCTTATTGCCGTCGTTTAGCTTTCTTCAAAGGGACCATGGCTTTCTACTAGACGTTTCGAAGTCTAGTTCTTGAACGGTTTCCATCCATCGTTCTCTTCGAGACGCATCAGGATTGTGTAGTAGGTCGTCAGCAATTTCCTGGTCGTTGCTGTTGAGGAATACCTGGATTGGTCGTCGAAGCACCATACCATGGCCCGCACGTTCACCGTATCTGACGTCCCCGGATTTATTTCTGTGGCGAAAGTTGAAGGATATTTGCTACCGTGATCCACCGACAACGCCTGACAACATGCGTCAGCGCATTGTCAGTGCATGTGCGAACATTACGGAAGGTGAACTACTCGTTGTTGAGAGGGATGTCGTTACACATATTGCCAAATGCATTGAAGTTGACGGACACCATTTTGAGCATTTATTGCATTAATGTGGTTTTTATCACGCTGTAACAGCATGCGTTCTCAGAAATGATAAGTTCATAAAGGTACATGTATCACATTGGAACAACCGAAATAAAATGTTCAAACGTACCTACGTTCTCTATTTTAATTTAAAAAACCTACCTGTTACCAGCTGTTCGTCTAAAATTGTGAGCCATATGTTTGTGACTATTACAGTGCCATCTATCACAAAGCGAAAAAAGTGGTCCAACTAAAATATTCATATCTCTTTACGTACTACACGAATATATAATAAAACATGGGGTTTCCTAGTTTAAAAAATGCATTTGATATCCGTTTGACCTATGTCAGCGTCATGTAGCGGGCCAACCATAGCGCCATCTGGTTTCCCCCTTCAAGCTAGGCAAGTTTCGTTCTTTGTAGTTTTTTCGTTGACCCTTATTTCGTGAGATATTTGGCCCGGTCACGATCAATGGACCACCCTGTATACACTTCACCTGACGTATACAAAGTAGGCATCGAGTTCCGAGGTATCATATGTTCATAGGTGATACCGAAGAGTTTATACTTACGGATATCTGGTAATGTTAATTTGTTGTTTACTATTAACTGACGGATTTCTGTACAGTTGTGATACATTACTGAAGCATGTAAAAGAAACGGCCTTGCCGCAGGGGAAACACCGGTTTCCGTCAGTACACTGAAGTTAAGCGGTATCGGGCTTAGTTAGCACTTGGATGGGTAACCGTACAGGTGTGCCGAGCGCCTTTGGCAAGCGGGGTGCATTCTGCCCTTGTGAAACCAAATAAGGAGCTACTTGACTGAGAAACAGCGGCTCCGGTCATGAAAGGCTGATAACGTCCAGGACAGCGGTGTGCTGACCACATGCTCCTCCGTATCCGCAACCAGCGACGCCTGTAGGCTGAGGATGAGACGGTGGTCGGGCGATACCGTTGGGCCTTCCGAGTCCTGTTCGGGCGGAGTTAGTTTTGAATGTGAAAATGCATTTAATTAGAAAAAGATATGTCTTTAACTTTATTTTGCCGAGGTATGCTGCAGAGTTGCAGAGGCCGGTTTTTCAGTTAGTGTTGTTACCTCATGGTGCTCGGCAGAAGAACGAACAAATGAGCTGCCGCAAAAGTTCAGCTGCGTAAGCACCTGAGAAAAAAATAGAACTTAGAGGTATGTATCATACTTGTTGACTGAAGAGGAAAGGGATACTCACATTACAATGAATTGAAAAATCACATACGCATCAAACACTACTACACTCCTGGAAATGGAAAAAAGAACACATTGACACCGGTGTGTCAGACCCACCATACTTGCTCCGGACACTGCGAGAGGGCTGTACAAGCAATGATCACACGCACGGCACAGCGGACACACCAGGAACCGCGGTGTTTGCCGTCGAATGGCGCTAGCTGCGCAGCATTTGTGCACCGCCGCCGTCAGTGTCAGCCAGTTTGCCGTGGCATACGGAGCTCCATCGCAGTCTTTAACACTGGTAGCATGCCGCGACAGCGTGGACGTTAACCGTATGTGCAGTTGACGGACTTTGAGCGAGGGCGTATAGTGGGCATGCGGGAGGCCGGGTGGACGTACCGCCGAATTGCTCAACACGTGGGGCGTGAGGTCTCCACAGCACATCGATGTTGTCGCCAGTGGTCGGCGGAAGGTGCACGTGCCCGTCGACCTGGGACCGGACCGCAGCGACGCACGGATGCACGCCAAGACCGTAGGATCCTACGCAGTGCCGTAGGGGACCGCACCGCCACTTCCCAGCAAATTAGGGACACTGTTGCTCCTGGGGTATCGGCGAGGACCATTCGCAACCGTCTCCATGAAGCTGGGCTACGGTCCCGCACACCGTTAGGCCGTCTTCCGCTCACGCCCCAACATCGTGCAGCCCGCCTCCAGTGGTGTCGCGACAGGCGTGAATGGAGGGACGAATGGAGACGTGTCGTCTTCAGCGATGAGAGTCGCTTCTGCCTTGGTGCCAATGATGGTCGTATGCATGTTTGGCGCCGTGCAGGTGAGCGCCACAATGAGGACTGCATACGACCGAGGCACACAGGGCCAACACCCGGCATCATGGTGTGGGGAGCGATCTCCTACACTGGCCGTACACCACTGGTGATCGTCGAGGGGACACTGAATAGTGCACGGTACATCCAAACCGTCATCGAACCCATCGTTCTACCATTCCTAGACCGGCAAGGGAACTTGCTGTTCCAACAGGACAATGCACGTCCGCATGTATCCCGTGCCACCCAACGTGCTCTAGAAGGTGTAAGTCAACTACCCTGGCCAGCAAGATCTCCGGATCTGTCCCCCATTGAGCATGTTTGGGACTGGATGAAGCGTCGTCTCACGCGGTCTGCACGTCCAGCACGAACGCTGGTCCAACTGAGGCGCCAGGTGGAAATGGCATGGCAAGCCGTTCCACAGGACTACATCCAGCATCTCTACGATCGTCTCCATGGGAGAATAGCAGCCTGCATTGCTGCGAAAGGTGGATATACACTGTACTAGTGCCGACATTGTGCATGCTCTGTTGCCTGTGTCTATGTGCCTGTGGTTCTGTCAGTGTGATCATGTGATGTATCTGACCCCAGGAATGTGTCAATAAAGTTTCCCCTTCCTGGGACAATGAATTCACGGTGTTCTTATTTCAATTTCTAGGAGTGTATATTAACCGTAAACAGTGTACATAAGAAATACGCATCTTTTGCAATACAGACACTACTGATGATAGGCAACGCGCGAAAGTAGTCAGGTAAAATAAAAACTACCAACAAGCAACTGCTGTCAGACAATTAACCATTAATCTGACTGATATTCAAATGAGTGTGACACATCAGGGTGTGTTATGGAAACAGACAGTTCAGTAACATTTAAAATCTATTCAGATAATGCAATAAGTTACAGCTCCATATACGAGGTGTGGCTAGAAAAAACCCGGACTAGTACTGGTGAAACAATAAAACGAATGCAATAAGGCTGAAAGTCGCGTGGCCTGTCACGTGACTCTCGCTCCGCCTACTGCTCGAGTTTCATCTGCCTCCTGCACTCAGTCTGCCCGTGGCGTCTGTTTTAAGTAGTTGACGTTTTGTCTGTGCGTCGGAAAATGTTGAGTGTACAGAAAGAACAGCGTGTTAACATCAAATTTTGTTTCAAACTAGGAAAATCTGCAAGTGAAACGTTTGTAATGTTACAACAAGTGTACGGTGATGATTGTTTATCGCGAACACAAGTGTTTGAGTGGTTTAAACGATTTAAAGATGGCCGCGAAGACACCAGTGATGACACTCGCACTGGCAGACCATTGTCAGCAAAAACTGATGCAAACATTGAAAAAATCGGTAAACTTGTTCGACAAGATCGCCATTTAACAATCAGAGCAGTGTCTGAGTTAACAGGAGTTGACAAAGAAAGTGTTAGGCAGATTCTTCATGAAAGTTTCAACATGAACAATGTGTGTTCAAAAATGGTTCCAAAGTGTCTCACAATTGAACAGAAGGAACGCCGAAGAATGATTTGTTCTGACATCCTGGAAAACATTGAAAGTGATCCCACCTTCTTACAAAATGTTATTACTTGCGATGAATAGTGGTTTTTTACTTACGATCCCGAAACTAAACGCCAATCGATGCATTGGAAAACTCCTGGTTCTCCACGACAAAAAAAAGCACGAATGTCAAAATCGAAATTCAAGGCAATGATGATTGTTTTTTTTTGACATCAAAGGGATTGTGCACATTGATTGGGTACCAGAGGGACAAACAGTGAATCAGCATTACTACATTAGCGTCCTGGCTACCCTACGTGAGCGAGTACGGAGAAAACGGAACGATTTGTGGAGAAAAAAGTCATGGATCCTTCACCAAGACAATGCCCCAGCTCACAGTGCGTTGTCAGTGAAGACGTTTTTGGCAAAACACAACATTCCCATCTTAGATCATCCACCCTACTCACCTGATTTGGCCCCCTGTGACTTTTTTCTTTTCCCTAAAGTCAAGTCAGCTTTGAAAGGAACTAGATTTGAGACTGTTGAAGCAGTAAAAGAAAAAGCGACGGAAGTAATGTATGGACTTACCGAAAATGATCTGCAGCATTGCTATGAACAGTGGAAAATTCGTATGGAGCGGTGTAGAGACCGAGGAGGAGAGTACATTGAAGGAGATAACATGAAATTGTAAATAATTGTAAATAAATGTTTTTTCCAGCATCAGTCCGGTTTTTTTCTAGCCGCACCTCGTACGTGGTATAATTTCGCAGCTAAGGGCATGTTGATTGTTGTAGCAAACGACTGTTGTCATACACTAAAGAGCCAAAGAAACTTGTACACCTGCGTAATATCGCGTAGGGCCCCTGCGATCTCGCAAAAGTGCCACAACACGACGTGGCATGGATTCCACAAATGTTTGAAGTAATGTTGGAGGGAACTGACACCATGAATCCTGCAGGGACGTCCATGAATCCGTAAGAGTGCGAGGGGTGGAGGTCTTTTCTGAGCAGCACTTTGCAAGACATCCCAGATACGCTCAATAATTTTCATGTCTGGGGAGTTTGGTGGCCAGCGGAAGTTTTCAAACTCAGAAGAGTGTTCCTGAAGCCTCTCTGTAGCAATTCTGGACGAGTGGGTGTCGCATTGTCCTGCTGGAATTGCCCAAGTCCTTCGTAATGCACAATGGACATAAATGGATGTAGGTCATCATATAGGATGCTTACGTACGTGTCATCTGTCAGAGCCGTATCTAGATGTATCAGGGGTCCCATATGACTCAAACTGCACACGCCCCACATCATTACAGAGCCTCCACCAGCTTGAACAGTCCCCTGCTGACATGCAGGGTCCATAGATTCATAAGGTTGTCTCCATACCTGTACCCGGGCATCTGCTCGATACAATTTGAAACGAGACTCGTCTGACCAGGCAACATGGTTCCAGCAATCAACAGTCCAATGTCAGTGTTGACCGGCCCAGGCGAGGCGTAAAGATTTGTGTCGTGCAGTCATCAAGGGTACACGAGTGGGCCTCCGTCTTAACAGCCCGTATCGACGATGTTTCGTCGAATGGTTCGCACTCTGATACTTGTTGATTGCCCAGCAATGAAATATGCAGCCATTTGCGGAAGGATTGCACTTCTGTCACGTTAAAGGATTCTCTTTAGCCGTCGTCGGTCCCGTTCATGCAGGATCTTTTTCCGACCGCAGCGATGTCGGAGATTTGATGTTTTACCGGATTCCTGATATTCACGGCACACTCGTGAAATGGTCGTACGGGAAAACCCCCACTTCATCGCTACCTCGGAGATGCTGTGTTCCATCGCTCGTGCGCCGACCATAACACCACGTTTAAACTCACTTGAATCTTGATAAACAGCCATTGTGGCAGCAGTAAGCGAGCTAACAACTGCGCCAAACACTTGTCTTATATAGACGTTGCCGACCCCAGCGCCGTATTCTGCCTGTTCACATGTCTCTGTATTAGAATACGCATGCCTATACCAGTTTCTTTGGCGCTCCAGTTTATAACGGAGTCAACCACAGACATAAGAAACAGTTCACCATTCCAAAAAAGGATCCATTTCTGTAGACGCTACAAAATGACAATATTTTAGACCTTAATGTAATGCAGAATTTGCCACTAACTTTCACGAGAGGCGCAAAAACTAACAGCAGAATGGGTCGGGCAGGAGAGCTCAGTGACTTCGGAAGTGAACTAGTCAGTCAATATTACCTGTATAACAAATCCATCAGGGACGTCTCAACCCTTATAAAGATGCCCAGTTGGAGTTTTGATGATGTGACTGTAAAGTAAAACCGAGAAGGAACAATCATAGCTAAACGAAGAACAAGACGATCTCGTGTATTGACGGACAGGGATCGCGACCATTGCGGAGTGTGGTTATAAAAAAATGCATGAAATCAGCGAAAGGAATGACACGTGAGGTCCGGAATGCTACCAGCAGTCAAGCTAGCGAAATTGTTGTGCTTGGAAAGTTAAAAATAATGGGGTACAGCTGTCGAGCAGCTTCTCATAAGCCACACATTTCTGTAGTCAACACTTAGCGATGCTTTAGGTTGAGTAAAGAGCGAAGCCATTGGAGTCGACAACTGGAAACGAGTGATTCGGAGTGATGTATCACGCGGTACCCTCTGGCGACCCGATGGAAGAGTTCGGGTTTGGCGAACGCCTGAAGAGCATTACCTGCTATCATTTGCGGTGCCAGCAGTGAAATATGAATGGGGTGGTGATACTGTATCTACATCTACATTTATACTCCGCAAGCCACCCAACGGTGTGTGGCGGAGGGCACTTTACGTGCCACTGTCATTACCTCCCTTTCCTGTTCCACTAGCGTATGGTTCGCGGGAAGAACGACTGCCAGAAAGCCTCCGTGCGCGCTCGAATCTCTCTAATTTTACATTCGTGATCTCCTCGGGAGGTATAAGTAGGGGGAAGCAATATATTCGATACCTCATCCAGAAACGCACCCTCTCGAAACCTGGACAGCAAGCTACACCGTGATGGAGAGCGCCTCTCTTGCAGAGTCTGCCACTTGAGTTTGCTAAACATCTCCGTAACCCTATCACGCTTACCAAATAACCCTGTGACGAAACGCGCCGCTCTTCTTTGGATCTTCTCTATCTCCTCTGTCAACCCGACCTAGTACGGATCCCACACTGATGAGCAATACTCAAGTATAGGTCGAACGAGTGTTTTGTAAGCCACCTCCTTTGTTGATGGACTACATTTTCTAAGGACTCTCCCAATGAATCTCAACATGGCACCCGCCTTACCAACAATTAAATTTATATGATCATTCCACTTCAAATCATTCCGTACGCATACCCCCAGATATTTTACAGAAGTAACTGCTACCATTGTTTGTTCCGCTATCATATAATCATACAGTAAAGGATCATTCTTTCTATGTATTCGCAATACATTACATTTTTCTATGTTAAGGGTCAGTTGCCCCTCCCTGCGCCAAGTGCCTATCCGCTGCAGTTCTTCCTGCATTTCGCTGCAATTTTCTAATGCCGCAACTTCTCTGTGTACTACAGCATCATCCGCGAAAAGCCGCATGGAACTTCCGACAGTAGGATGTCGTCTCCTTATTGGGAGTAAGAAAAGGCTTAATGCCGAAGGATATGAACACATCTTCCAGCATTGTGTACTGCGTACAGTGGACGAACAGTTTGGAGGCGATGATAGTATCGGCATTACAATACACCCTGCCATTAAGCAGCATCTGTGAGGCAATGGTTTGTGGACAGTAACACTCCTGAAATGGAATGGCTTGCCCAGAGACCTGACCTGAACCCAACACAACACCTTTTGGGATGAGTGAGAACGTCGACTTGGGCCCAGTCCCCTACCTCCAACACCAGTACCTTCTCTGGCTTCCGCTTTTGAGATAGAGTGGGATGCTACTCATACAACTCGTTGAAAGTGTCCCCAGCAGAGTTCAAGCAGTCATTAGGACGAACGTTGGAGACACGAAATATTAGTGTTTACTAGTAGCTGTCCGGACACTTTTGATCGATAGTGTAATTCAACCGTCATCTCGCCAGCGAATCCTCTTGAGAACGTTGCAGTTTACTTGTCTCCAGCATTCCTGTTGTCAGTCGGTCTGTATCCGAACTGCCCTTTATCTTAAGACTAATGTTGTCGTGTGTCTCTTTAGCAACAAACGTTCACACTCCATTAAAAATGCCAGAATGCTACAATAAATCACCTCAGTTCGATTATAAGAATTTATATTTGCTATGCAAGAATTAGAAGAAGAACTTTGTAAACGTAGCAGGATTCCTAATAATCCTAACGGATTTTAGTTACTGTCGCGGTTTCCATGTGCTGGAGGGAGTAATTTAAAAACCATCAAGCGCGTCGCGTTTTGTTCCGTCTATTCCGTGTTACAGGAAAATTACGGAGCTTTTTTTATAATACGTCCATGTGATTTCAATTATCTGTAAAATGAAAAATTTTAATTCGTTTCTCAGAGTACGAATGTCAGTAGTGGCACAAAAGACAATCATTTAACTGTAATTTTATTTTTGTTGCCTCTGTTGACAAAAATATTTCAATGAATCGTAACTAATTACGTGTGTCAATCTGAAATACGTGAAAAATAACATTAATAACTATACCTCGATACTTTGAAAACTTACAATGTCTGTCATACTCTTTTCTTTGCTTTGAAAAACAGGAAATTAATATTGGTTTCGTAAACTCGAATATAACGGCTATTTCTGGAAACTGTGCTGTCATAGCCATGATTCATTTCTTTCAACAGCACAATACAATGAACTGTGTGCAGCTGACGTAACTACCATTTCTATTATCTGTTTATTGGCTTCTGTTTCGTAGCCAATCAGTACGTAACTCCAATCTTGCATTTACTTTATTACACTAAAATTACTTATGTTCAACAAGTTTCTTGTGTTGGCCATTTTCACAGTAGCTGTGTATAAATTTCAGTAGTTCAAAAGAAAAATGTCTTTTGAATGTTGCGCATTAATTCTCTTTTATTTTTCTTGTGCATTCAGACGCGATTAGACTTAATTACAAGGCATCTTCAGTGGATGTCTTGAAATATTATACAATTTTTTCGTTTACACACACAGGTTAACGTTTTCACATGTAAGTTGTAGATTTAAAACAATTTATTGAGGTTTTTATAATAAAATGAAGAAGTACTTACAGATTAGCGCCTAATTCATTATTTTCAATCCAAACAGCTTTCTCTCAGGTGGAAAAGTGGTTGAAAGTTTGCAGTTTCCCTTTTGGCCACTGATTTCAACGTATAGCACTTTAAATGCCGTTTTATTTGTGTATAGTGTCATTCGTGTCTGTAAGTGTTGCCAACTTTCTCAGGTTATACATTAAAAAATGGTTCAAATGGCTATGAGCACTATGAGACTTAACATCTGAGATCATCAGTCCCCTAGAACTTAGAACTACTTAAATCTAACTAACCTAAGGACATCACACATATCCATGCCCGAGGGAGGCAGGATTCGAAACTGCGACCGTAGCGGTCGGGCGGTTCCAGACTGAAGGGCCTAGAACTGCTCGGCCATACCGGCCGTGGCGCGCGCGCGCGGGCGCGCGCTCTTGTGTGTGTGTGTGTGTGTGTGTGTGTGTGTGTGTTGTTCTACAAATTTTTATTTTTTATAAATGTATGTCAAAAAATAAATAACGAAGCAATAGATAAATAAGCGCGCGCGCCTGAATAATACACACGCACACACACACAAACACACAATTCAGATGTCCAAATGTGTGTGAAATCTTATGGGACTTAACTGCTAAGGTCATAAGTCCCTAAGCTTACACGCTACTTAACGTAAATTATCCTAAGGACAAACACACACACCCATGCCCGAGGGAGGACACGAACCTCCGCCGGGATCAGCCGCACAGTCCATGACTGCAGCGCCTCTGACCGCTCGGCTAATACCGCGCGGCAAAACACACAATTCTTTTGGGCTGTGTAGAAAATTCGTTTTACGGCTGTTGTTGTGTACACACGGATTTTTACGCCAAAGTTTGTCAAATTTTCTTCCAGTAATTGTTATCTCCATCAAATAACAGTTTTCTGTACTTTTCGATATACACTCTAAGACAAAAAAAACCGACGTACCACGAAGGCATTATCCAAATTTGTCGGAAATCTGTAAATGTCATGTACACGTGCAGGCAAACAAATGATTAAAATTTCAGAAAAAAATAGAAGAATTATTCAAGAGAAAGCACTTCACAAATGGAGCAAGTGAATAACGCGTTGATCCACATCAGGCCTTTATGTAAGCAGTTATTCGGCTTGGAATTGATTGATAAAGTTGTTGCATGTCCTCTTGAGAGATATATTGCCAGATTATATCTAATTGGAGCGTTATGTCGTCAAAATCTCGAGATGGTTGGGGGACCCTGCCCATTATGCTCCAAACGTTCTCAGCTGGAGAAAGACCCGGCAATCTCGCTGCCCAAGATAGGGTTTGCCAAGCAAGAAGAAAAGTAGCAGAAACTCTCGCCGTGTGCAGGAGGGGAATTATCTTGCTCAAATGTAAGCCTAGGATGGCTCGGCATGAAGGGCAAGAAAATGGGACCTAGCATATCGTCGGCGTACCATTGCGATGTCATGATGCCACGGATGACAACCAAAGGTGTCCTATTATGAAACCACAGACAATTACTCCTGGTATGAAGATGGTATCTGTTGTTTCGGACATTTCTGAAAGAACAGATACCATCCTCGTGTAGATAAGGCTTACCTGTCAATGATCTCACATTGCTCAAACTCTTAAGGGAATCTGCTGACTGACTGCCGCGAGTAATGAGTATAGTGGGCAGGTGCAGTACAAAATGTGGTGTGTGGACAGTAAGTTGGAAATGTGGGTTTCACGGGGAGCGTGCCAGAGGTAAGTCCCTGCAGTCGCACTCTCCTCTGTATCCTCAATGGCTCAGTCGGGTAGAGCGTCTGCCATGTAAGCAGGAGATCCCAGGTACGAGTCCCGATCGAGGCACACATTTTCAACTGTCCTCGTTGATATTTATCAACGCCTGTAAGCAGCTAATGGTCTGGATTTCATTGTAACTTCATTACTCTTGGTTGTCAGGTAGTACGGCGGGCGACAGCCGGCTTGACATCCAACTGCGGTCCCTGGCGTATCTAGACACGTCTTCATCCTGAAATCTCATTGACTGGAGTATAATTGTTTTCAGTGATGAGTCCCGCTTCGAACTGAGCCCTGATAACCAGCGGAGTCGTGTTTGGAGACACCCCGCACAGTTGAATGATACCAACCTGCCTGTTGCCCGACATATGGCAAACAACAGGGAATGATGATCTGGACTGGCATTTCATTTCATAGCAGGAGTCGTTTGGTTGTCATTTGCGGGCACCCTTACAGAATCGCGGTACGTCGACGATATTCTTCGCCTCTTGTTGTTGCACTTCATGGTAAGCCGCCCTGGGCTTACATTTCTCATTTCTGCAAGGTAGCTTCTGCCTGAACACGGCGACAATTTCTACTGCTTGTCTTCGTACGTGCCAAATCCTACCTTGGCCAGCAAGTCCTCCAGATCTGTCTCTAATTGAGAATGTTTGGAACATAATGGAAAGGCTCTCCAGCCACCTCCAGATTTTAGAGATCTAACTCGCCAATTAGACAGAATTTGATACGATTTTCCTCAGGAGGACATCCAAAAACTCTATCAATGCCAAGCCGAATAACTGCTTGCATAAGAGCCGGCGGTGGATCAAAAAGCGTTATTGACTTGCTCAGTTTGAGAAGCTTTTTCTCTTGAGTAAATCATCAGTTTTTGCAAAACCGTAATCATTTATTTGTCTGTACATGTACATCACATCTACCGATTTCTGTCCCATTCGGATAATTCTTTCTTGATACGCCTTTTTTCCCTAGAGTGTATGTAAGCAGCAACAGTATGGGAACGAGTGTCATTGCCTTTAAACGGACAGAGGGGAAGGATTAGAGCCTTCATCAAAGTATCACTGGTCTGTCAAAGAGTTTGCAATAAATTTCAGCGATGATTGGACATGTTGAAAGGCTATATACTTATGCGGATATGGTGTCTGTTCTTTCGGACATGTCCGAAAGAACAGACACATTTGATGACCTGCAACCGCCTAGAACGAAATTAGAATTATATATTAATACCTTCAGCTGCTGACGGGCGTTGATGTATATTATGTCCGAAAGAACAGACACCATATCCACATAAGTATATAGTTCTGGCAATACCGTCAGTGATCTTCTTCTGAGCGGATGCACACATATTACCCGAACTCTTACGGAACTTGGTAAGACTGTCTTCCACGAGTTATGAGTGTGTTGGGTAGGGACACTACGAATGTAGTCTGTGGACATATCAGGTGACAATGTGGGTCTCATGGGAGGCGTGCGCAAGATAGTCCCTCCAGTCGCACTAGCTTCCGTGCCCTCGGTGGCTAAGATGGATAGAGCGTCTGCCATGTAAGTAGGAGATCCCGAGTTCGAGTCCCGGTCTGGGCACATATTTTCACCTGTCTCCGTTGATATATATCAATGCCTGTCAGCAGCTGAAAGTATTAATATATAATTCTAATTTCGCGAAAGCCTAGTGTCGACGTTTTTAGTATGACGAAAATAGCTGCTTCTGATATAGATACGTGCGTTCCTTGCGTTCACGGACATTTTAGTCGTAGCCATTAAGACGAAAACGAGACTCGTCATTACAGGATGGCCTGATATCACTGTGCAAGTCTGCATTACACCATTCATCCAACGTTGAGGGCTTCTCAGAAATCGCTTTAGTGTGAAGGCCAGCGACAAAGATCTGCAGTTATTCTGTCTGCGAGACGCAGTGCAGGCCACTGAGTGCAACGAATGGACACAGATGGCTTTCTCGCACTGCCATTCTTCACTCCTGCACTGATGTGCAAGAAAGAAGGCAGAGCATGATGCGTTCTTCACAGAGAGAAACGGAGAATACTTTGCATTGTGCTGTGTGTCTCAGTCCACATGCTACTGCCGTTACGTATTCTGGTAACTGGCAAAGCTGCAGTGAGAGCCACTGTTCCTGCTTGACTACCTCGCAAAATTTATGTGCTCTGAAAATTACCGCTGTCCCTTGTAACATAATATACTACTGACCATTAAAATTGCTACACCAAGAACAACTGCAGATGATAAACGGGTATTCATTGGGCAAATATATTATACTAGAACTGACATGTGATTACATTTTCACGTAATTTGGGTGCATAGATCATGAGAAATCAGTACCCAGAACAACCACCTCTGGCCGTAATAACGGCCTTGATACGCCTGGACATTGAGTCAAACAGAGCTTGGATGGCGTGTACAGGTACAGCTGCCAACGCAGCTTCAACACGATACCACAGTTCATCAAGAGAAGTGACTAGCGTATTGTGACGAGCCAGTTTCTCGGGCACCATTGACCAGACGTTTTCAATTGGTGAGAGATCTGGAGAATGTGCTGGCCAGGGCAGCAGTCTAACATTTTCTGTTTCCAGAAAGGCCCGTACAGGACCTGCAACATGCGGTCGTGGATTATCCTGCTGAAATGTAGGGTTTCGCAGGGATCGAATGAAGGGTAGAGCCACGGGTCGTAACACATCTGCAATGTAACGTCCACTGTTCAAAGTGCCGTCAATGCGAATAAGAGGTGACCGAGGCGTGTAACCAATGGCACCCCATACCTCACGCCGGGTGATACGCCTGTATGGCTATGACGAATACATGCTTCCAGTGTGCGTTCCCCGCGATGTCGCCAAACACGGATGCGACCATCATGATGCTGTAAACAGAACCAGGATTCATTCGAAAAAATGACGTTTTGCCATTCGTGCACCCAGGTTCGTCGTTGAGTACACCATCGCAGGCGCTCCTGTCTGTGATGCAGCGTCAAGGGTAACCGCAGCCATTTTCTCCGAGCTGATAGTCCATGCTGCTGCAAACGTCGTCGAACTGTTCGTGCAGATGATTGTTGTCTTGCAAACGTCCCCATCTGTTGACTCAGGGATCGAGACGTGGCTGCACGATCAGATGCCAGTCATCTCGACTGCTAGTGATACGAGGCTGTTGGGATCCAGCACGGCGTTTCGTAGTACCCTTCTGAACCCAACCGCAACCGCGATAGGCTATAATCCGACCTTTATCAAAGTCGGAAAAGTGATGGTACGCATTCCTCCTCCTTACACGAGGCATCACAACAACGTTTCACCAGGCAACGCCGGTCAACTGCTGTTTGTGTATGAGAAATCGGTTGGCAACTTTCCTCACGTCAGCACGTTGTGGGTGTCGCCACCGGCGCCTACCTTGTGTGAATGCTCTGAAAAGCTAATCATTTGCATATCACAGCATCTTCTTCCTGTCGGTTAAATTTCGCGTCTGCAGCACGTCATCTTCGTGGTGTAGCAATTTTAATGGCCAGTAGTGTACTTCTGCTTGCTTTTTGTCACCCATAATGGGCATAAAGTGGGTGAGTGCCTTCACCATATGTAAAGTAGTGTGAAAGTTAACGCTAAATGTTCGACGTGCATCCCAAAGCACACGTTATGAATACAATTTGTTTGAGATGACACCAGCTACGCGTTGCAAAAACGAAATTGCAAATATCTGTTGAAACACCAAAGAAAATGCGCCTGACTAACCTTGGGGGAGACACCAGGTGCTAGGGGCGTGAACAGGTTCAGATGTTGAGGGAGTACTGTGAAGAACAAGGAGATGGCACGAACAGTTACATCTGAATCAACAAACACACTCCGCAAGCCATCGTATGGGGCATGGCGGAGGGTACCTTGTACCAATACTAGTCTTTTCATTTTCTGTTCCAATCGAAAATGCAGCAAGGGAAAACCGACTGTCTATATGCCTCCGTACGAGCCCTAATTTCTCTTCTCTTCCCTGTCCTTGCGGGAAATGTACGTCGGCGACAGCGGAAACGTTCTGCAGTCAGCCTCAACCATCAGTTCTCTAAATTTTCTCAAATGGTTCAAATGGCTCTGAGCACTATGGGACTTAACTTCTGAGGTCATCAGTCCTCTAGAACTTAGAACTACATAAACCTAACTAACCTAAGGACACCACACACATCCATGCCCGAGGCAGGATTCGAACCTGCGACCGTAGCAGTCGCTCGGTTCCAGACTGTAGCGACTAGAACCGCTCGGCCACCCCGGCCGGCAAATTTTCTCAATATTGCCTCGCGAAAAGAACGTCGTCTTCCCTCCAAAAATTCCCATTTGAGCTCACGAAGGATTTGCATAATACTCGCGTGCTGATAGAACCTACTGGTAACTAATGTAGCAGCAACCCTCTGAACTGTACGCCTTCCCTAATACCGCCCTTACGTGCTTGTTCCATTGAGTATCGCTTAGCAACTTTACGCCTGCTTATTTAATCGACGGGAGTGTGTCAAGCAGCATAGTACTAATGCTGTATTCGAACGTTACAGGATTGTTGTTCATACTCATCTGGATTAACTCGCATCTATCAACATTTAGAGCATTCGCTAAGAGAGATAGAAATTTCCATTTCAGTCGCCGCTTTCATTGGCATTTACGTTACCATAGTGTAAATGGAATATGTTCATTAATCTCAGTGTTAGATTCCATATTGTCGCACTTTGTTGTAGAATTTCAAAGATTCTGATGCTGCCCTTATAATATTATCGAGCGAAATCGGTCAATAAAACTACGTGCGGCTTGTGGCTGTCGTGAAAAACTCAAGTTCAAGATTCGCTTTTTCCCCTGCAGGCAGTGTCTGCTCTCATCACACTGTGTTTCACCAGTTCATGGGGTTCTCTACTAAGAATATCATGAGGGTCTCCTCCTGGGTAATATATTCCTACAGTAAAATAGTCATAAACTCTGACATCAGGGCAGGGAATACTAGGGAGGACCTATCTGGCAAAAAGTGATTTTTAATTACGTTGAGCACTTATCATATCACAACGCTAAGATAGTGTGGGAAACTAGAAAATCTAGTGTGAGAAATGGAAAGGAAGTAGACAGCTTTGTAAGAAATCTGTGTGATGCTGTGGCCAGAAGAGGGTGATTTCTGGATTGGGAATATAAGGTTTATTTCTACTGTATAAAATATAAACAGAGCATAAGTAGGAGTAATAATAAGTATAGAAATTGTCGCTAGAATAAAGTCTTATCTGCAGCAAACAGTTAGAACATTTATGCTGAAATTAAATGGGTGATCTAGAATATACCTGAAACTACCTGGATAGCCGCGTACGTCAGCACGGCGCTTTCGCGATTCGGGGAGACGTAGCGGCCCCGGATCGAATCCGCACGGCTTATTAACAACAAGGACTGATGTGCCGACCATCCTGAGTCTAGATGTGGATTTTAGGTGGTTTCTCTCATCCGATGAGATGAATACTGGGCTGATACCTACATGCCGCCTCAGGTACACGATTCGCAAACATTTGCAAAACTTTTGCACACGCTCACATGGGATAATGCTAGACTCAGACAGGTGGGGTACATAAAAATCCATCTCGGGTAGGGGTGATGGAGCGCGGAACACTCGCATAAAGTCTTTCCGAGACGTCTGTTAGCACCCAGTCCGCAGTCACAGCGCCACTGCTTGTAAAATCCAGGTTGCAGTTTATTGGAGACCTCGCTACTAAAGAATCAGATCAGGTGAAAAATCTGCATGTTCGTGAGCGAGGTGAGCTTTATTGAACTGCAGCAACCTGCTTACTTTAGCAGACGAAGAATACAGTTCGTGGTGTGGGCTTGCTAAAACTATGCAAATTAATTTGTCATAGTGGAAATACACTCCTGGAAATTGAAATAAGAACACCGTGAATTCATTGTCCCAGGAAGGGGAAACTTTATTGACACATTCCTGGGGTCAGATACATCACATGATCACACTGACAGAACCACAGGCACATAGACACAGGCAACAGAGCATGCACAATGTCGGCACTAGTACAGTGTATATCCACCTTTCGCAGCAATGCAGGCTGCTATTCTCCCATGGAGACGATCGTAGAGATGCTGGATGTAGTCCTGTGGAACGGCTTGCCATGCCATTTCCACCTGGCGCCTCAGTTGACCCAGCGTTCGTGCCGGAAGTGCAGACCGCGTGAGACGACGCTTCATCCAGTCCCAAACATGCTCAATGGGGGACAGATCCGGAGATCTTGCTGGCCAGGGTAGTTGACTTACACCTTCTAGAGCACGTTGGGTGGCACGGGATACATGCGGACGTGCATTGTCCTGTTGGAACAGCAAGTTCCCTTGCCGGTCTAGGAATGGTAGAACGATGGGTTCGATGACGGTTTGGATGTACCGTGCACTATTCAGTGTCCCCTCGACGATCACGAGTGGTGTACGGCCAGTGTAGGAGATCGCTCCCCACACCATGATGCCGGGTGTTGGCCCTGTGTGCCTCGGTCGTATGCAGTCCTGATTGTGGCGCTCACCTGCACGGCGCCAAACACGCATACGACCATCATTGGCACCAAGGCAGAAGCGACTCTCATCGCTGAAGACGACACGTCTCCATTCGTCCCTCCATTCACGCCTGTCGCGACACCACTGGAGGCGGGCTGCACGATGTTGGGGCGTGAGCGGAAGACGGCCTAACGGTGTGCGGGACCGTAGCCCAGCTGCATGGAGACGGTTGCGAATGGTCCTCGCCGATACCCCAGGAGCAACAGTGTTCCTAATTTGCTGGGAAGTGGCGGTGCGGTCCCCTACGTCACTGCGTAGGATCCTACGGTCTTGGCGTGCATCCGTGCGTCGCTGCGGTCCGGTCCCAGGTCGACGGGCACGTGCACCTTCCGCCGACCACTGGCGACAACATCGATGTACTGTGGAGACCTCACGCCCCACGTGTTGAGCAATTCGGCGGTACGTCCACCCGGCCTCCCGCATGCCCACTATACGCCCTCGCTCAAAGTCCGTGAACTGCACATACGGTTCACGTCCACGCTGTCGCGGCATGCTACCAGTGTTAAAGACTGCGATGGAGCTCCGTATGCCACGGCAAACTGGCTGACACTGACGGCGGCGGTGCACAAATGCTGCGCAGCTAGCGCCATTCGACGGCCAACACCGCGGTTCCTGGTGTGTCCGCTGTGCCGTGCGTGTGATCATTGCTTGTACAGCCCTCTCGCAGTGTCCGGAGCAAGTATGGTGGGTCTGACACACCGGTGTCAATGTGTTCTTTTTTCCATTTCCAGGAGTGTATTCTGTTTTTTTTTTCAGGCCATCGTTTTGTATAACTGAATAAACAATGACACACTGTTATAAGTTACTGAGTGTGACAGTGAATTAGAAATTTTAGAGTTCTTGTAGCAGTAATTACACAGACGCAAAAAAAAGTCGTGTGACATAAACGAAAGTTGTTAGGCGTGTTTCTACACCTGTAAGATGATGACTATTCAAATTTCGTGCCATTCGCATAAGAGTGCCACTAGTGATGCGACTATGAGGGTGCAAATCAGGTTTGCTTTAGATACACGTTGTAATGAACGTGAACGTTAGTTATCTTTGAAGGTGGTGAGTTGGTGGCAATTCCTTTTGAGGCGACAGAGACGCCGTTGTCAACGCCTCGCTGAGGTCGTGTAAAAGGGCTACGAGAAACTGTATGTTCCTTTGGCGATATTGTACAAAGTCTTCGAGGAATGTAGCCCCTGTACATGATTAGTGGCAGTAATGGTCAAGGGAATGTACGGTCACAAGAAGACCAGGCTCCAGACGGCTGCGTGGCGCTGCTGAGAAAGAAGACACTCATATTTGGTGTACGGCTCTGACACATCGTACCGCATCTGCAGCAGCAATTTAAGCAGGTGGTGGCAAGCTAGAGCTCATTGGAGGGCACAGTGGAGGCCTGTTATGTTATCTAATAAAAGCTACTTCTACGTCGGTGTCAGTGATGATCATGTGTTGGTTAGGAGGAGGCCAGTTGAGGATCTGTAAACAACCTATCTGAGTACTATATACAATGGACCTACACCTGGAGTTAGCCAGCCACTGTGGCCGAGCGGTTCTAGGCGCTTCAGTCCGGAACCGCGATGCTGCTACGGTTGCAGGTTCGAATCCTGCCTCGGGCATGGATTTGTGTGATGTCCTTAGGTTCGTTAGGTTTAAGTAGTTCTAAGTCTAGGGGCCGATGACCTCCGATGTTAAGTCCCATAGTGCTTAGAGCCAAATGAACCATTTTGAACCTGGAGTTATGGTCTAGAGAGCGATTTCGTATGATAGCAGGGGCACTGTCGTGGTTACCCCTCGCACCATGATTGCAAATTTGTATGTCAGTTTGATGATTCGACCTGTTGTGCTGCCATTCAGGAATAACATTCCAAGGGTGTTTTCCGACAAGATAACGCTCGCCCACATACCGTTATTGAACCCAACATACTCTACAGAGTCTCGACATGTTGGCTTGGCCTGCTCGACCACCAGATCTGTGCCCAGTCGAGGACATATGGGACATCATTGGACGTCAACTCCAGCATCATCCACAAAGAGCATTAACTGTCCCTGTATTGACCGACCAAGTGATATGGAACTCCATTCCACAAAGTGACATCTGACACCTGCACAACACAATGCATGTACGTTTGCATGGTTGCATTCAACATTCTGGCGGTTACGCAGGTTATTAATGTGCCAGCATTTCACATTTCCAATCGGTTATCTCGGACTTACATTAACGCGTGATCTTGAAATGTCAATTATTGACGTATTTTACCAAGACAGACGAATTCCCGGAGTTCCATTACTTTACATTAATTATTTTTTGGTGTTACGATTTTTTACATCACTGTATTTGATTTTTTTCATTTCAAATCCTTTTTACAGTAATTGGAGAGCGACTAATGCTAATAAAATATCGAGCTCCCATTACTATATTCTCATACGTTAATCATACTAAAACAGTGTTCGCGGGAAATTCAGGGTGACTGAGTCTCTAGTACCGATGAATCTAAGATTAAGAAAGAAGAGTAGATGATATTCTACAGAACTGATCGTAACGAACTGACTGCAACAACATGCAGGGTGCATACTACTACATGTACATCTTTTCCCGTAAACGACGTAAAATCACAAATAAGTAAATAAATAAATGACAGCGTGTCACAACAGCATTGTGACGCTTCGGTGCAGATGTAAAGGCTAGGAATTGCTGCGTTCCACATTTATCAAATCGCTGAGAACTATTATGCCTCGATATGTCATTCGGTCGACCATTTGCCCGTGTTCGGCAAGGGTTCCTAGTTCGAGTCGCAGTCTCTCACACAGTTTTGATCTGCTAGAAAGTTTCAAATCATCATACATTCTGCTGCAGAGTGTAAACTCAATATGAAAAGAATATCCGAGGATTCACCTAAGCCGTTTATCCGCATTTTCCTTTCTTCCAGCAGCGCTAGGCACGCAGCGTATGCATGAGAACTTTTGTGAATTTTGGGAAGGAGGAGAGAGAGAGAGACACAGGTGAAAGTAAGGATTTGAGGGTATGGTTATATCAGTCGTTAGACTGTTTGCCAGCGAAAGGCAAAGAATTCGAGTTTGACCCTCTGTCCAGCACACAGTTTTGATCGACCCTGAAGTTTTAGGAATATTAGGGATTAACGTCCCTCCTACAACGAGTTCATTAGAGACTAATCGCAGGCTCTGATCTGGGAAGCGTATGGAAGGGCGTCGGACGCTTACTTCAAAGGACATATACCTGATTCAGGGAAATCGCCCAAAACACAAATCTAGATGGCTATATGGGGATTTGAACCGCTGTCCTCTAGAATAGCAGTCTAGTGTCTTACTACTGCGGCACCTTATCGGTTATTACATTTTGACAATACACTCATGATACTTATGTGCTTTTCATATGCTCTGATTACAATAATTCTAGTACTGCAACGAGAGTATTTACAAGTTAAGAAAAATAGATTCATTCAGTTCTTAAGTTCTTGTCTCCTATGCAGTCATCAGTTTCTAATATTGTGAGGTACACAGTACCAATATACTGTAATTCACGTTAATGAGAGTTTACCAACAAAATTTTCAATTATTAATCATAAATATCACGTGCGGTGTTGCGTTAAAAGTGATAAAATTTAATTAGTGTGCTGTACCATATGGACGTTCCGACAAATAAAATTTCCGAATGAACGATGACGGCAAATTACCGTAAACGTATATTGTGGCAGACGGTCTGAGAGAGTGTGCCAGCTGCCGAGGATTTCTGTTATAATATTCAGTGGGACAGAAACGTATCATTGTATTCACGAGTTGACAGCCTCAATGACTAGTATGTAAACTTATTGTTGTTGTTGTGGTCTTCAGTCCTGAGACTGGTTTGATGCAGCTCTCCATGCTACTCTATCCTGTGCAAGCTTCTTCATCTCCCAGTACCTACTGCAACCTACATCCTTCTGAATTTGCTTAGTGTATTGATCTCTTGGTCTCCCTCTACGATTTTTACCCTCCACGCTGCCCTCCAATGCTAAATTTGTGATCCCTTGATGCCTCAAAACATGTCCTACCAACCGATCCCTTCTTCTAGTCAAGTTGTGCCACAAACTTCTCTTCTCCCCAATCCTATTCAATACCTCCTCATTAGTTACGTGATCTACCCACCTTATCTTCAGCATTCTTCTGTAGCACCACATTTCGAAAGCTTCTATTCGATTCTTGTCCAAACTGGTTATCGTCCATGTTTCACTTCCATACAAGGCTACACTCCATACAAATACTTTCAGAAACGACTTCCTGACACCTAAATCTATACTCGATGTTAACAAATTCCTCTTCTTGAGAAACGCTTTCCTTGCCATTGCCAGTCTACATTTTATATCCTCTCTACTTCGACCATCATCGGTTATTTTACTCCCTAAATAGCAAAATTCCTTTACTACTTTAAGTGTCTCATTTCCTAATCTAATTCCCTCAGCATCACCCGACTTAATTTGACTACATTCCATTATCCTCGTTTTGCTTTTGTTGATGTTCATCTTATATCCTCCTTTCAAGACACTGTCCATTCCGTTCAACTGCTCTTCCAAGTCCTTTGCTGTCTCTGACAGAATTACAATGTCATCGGCGAACCTCAAAGTTTTTACTTCTTCTCCATGAATTTTAATACCTACTCCGAATTTTTCTTTTGTTTCCTTTACTGCTTGCTCAATATACAGATTGAATAACATCGGGGAGAGGCTACAACCCTGTCTCACTCCCTTCCCAACCACTGCTTCCCTTTCATGCCCCTCGACTCTTATAACTGCCATCTGGTTTCTGTACAAATTGTAAATAGCCTTTCGCTCCCTGTATTTTACCCCTGCCACCTTCAGAATTTGAAAGAGAGTATTCCAGTCAACATTGTCAAAAGCTTTCTCTAAGTCTACAAATGCTAGAAACGTAGGTTTGCCTTTTCTTAATCTTTCTTCCAAGATAAGTCGTAAGGTCAGTATTGCCTCGCGTGTTCCAACATTTCTACGGAATCCAAACTTATTAGGGTATTAATAAAAATTTTGTCAATTAACACCTCGATGAAGACAAGTATTAGTTGCTGTAAATGCAGTAATGAAATATTGTCAATATGTATCCTCACTTGTAAATTTAAAAATCGTGACAATTTCATTGAGAAAATTTTATCATTACATTCATTTCCCAATGGAAACAAAAAAATCGCCGATACAAATACTCTGCTGATTTTAATATCGCAGTGTAAATATTTTCGTGGAAAATTCGTATAAGATATTGTTTAATTTTCTTTATTGGGGTTACAGATGTCGCCGCCAGCGAAGTCACCAGTTGATGCATTTGACTTTTCAACAGTTTCCATTTACATCTACACACGTGCATACTCAGCAAGCTGCCGTATGGTGCGTGGAGGAACGTACCTTGTACCACGTCTATCCATTTCATTTCCTATTCCACTCGCAGAAAGAGTGAGGAAAAAACGACTGTCTAGATGCCTACGCACGAAGCCTAATTTCTCTTATCTTATCTGTACACGAAATGTACCTTGTGGCAGTAGAATCGTTCTGCAGTCAGCTTCAAATGCTGGTTCTCTAAATTTTACCAACAATGTTCCTCAAAAAGGAAGTCCCCCGTTCTCCAGGGATTCCCATTTGACTTTCCGTCTTTCCACGATAATCCTGTGATGACTTATGGCTGTACTCCTCGGAAATACGAGATAAGCCTCTTGCACTCGACACTGCGGTGTCAGCGTTGTCTGCAACGATTTATTGTGGCTAAGGTTCATAAGAAACCCTTAGACAGCCACTTCATTTAATGCTACGCTAATCAACCACAGCTTTCTGCTTACCCATTGTGGTCACCCTTTAGCTCACGGAGCAGCTACAACCTGCTTTTGTATGGATTTGAAACGTTCTTGTTGCGTAACCTGTGTAGAATTCATGAAATGCCCACTGATGTGCAGACGAGGAAAAACAGTCCTGTAATTTTCGAAAGTTGACGCAGTCACGGCAATTAAATACGTAGTCGTAACGTTGCAAAGTGATATGAAGTGAATTGAGAACGTAATGGCGGTAGTGGAGAAGACGAATGGTCGAGCCGGTTTATTGGGAGAATTCTAGGAAAGTGTTGTACAGCTATAAAAATGGTCGCGAATAGAACAGTACTGTGACCAATTCTGGGGTACTGCTCAAGTATCTGTGATTCCCAACAAGTCGGATTAAAGGAAGAGATCGAAGCAATTCAGAGACGTGCTGCTACATTTGTTAGCGGTAGACTCGATCAACACGCAAGTTTTACTGAAATGCTCCGTCAGCTCAAATGGGAATCCACGGAGGGAAGATGAAGCTCTTTTCGCGAAGTGAGAAAATTTATAAAACCGATTTTGACGGCTGATTGCATTGCGATTCTACTGCCACCATTATACATACCGCGTAATGGTTGCGAAGACAAGATAACAGAAATTAACGGTCTTACAGAGCCATATAGACAGTCGTGCTTCCATCGCTTGATCTGTGAATGGAACAGGAAAGGAAATGACTAGTAGCGGTACAAAGTACCCTCCTCCATGAGCTGTGTGGTACTTACGGAGAATGTATGCAGATGTAGATATGTTACTGAAGTATTGTACAGGGTATTTCACAAGTCATTTTACACACTTCTTGAGGCTGTAGAGCCGACTTAGTTGATCAAGTTTTACGTGGGAATCCATGCCCTGAAATGGTTCGTTCCCATGTTACAAGTAAAACAAGATTTACAGATTTCACTCCTATTTACTGTGATATTACAATAGCTGTTCGCTATGATGACCTCTAAGTTCGGTGCACGCAGTGTATTGAGCAGTAAGTTCACATAAACTCTCTCCAATGTGCGTGGTGTATGGTTAATCACTTCTGCCGCCGCCATTTTACGTGCAACCAGATCTTCCCCCGACTGGGCAAGGGTCTCGTAAACAATGCTCTCCATGTGGCCCCACAGGAAAAAATCCACAGAGGTTAAATCTGGGAATTTTTGTGGAAACGCATGTGGTCCACCTCGACCGATCCGCTTGTTCCAGTAGACTACGTTCAGATGTTTTAGGACGCGAACTGCAAAATGTACTGCCGTGCCATCATGATGGAACCACAATTCATGACCAATGTCCATTGGCACATCTTCCAAAAAATTCCTCCAGCACTTGTTGCAGGAATATCAAGTACCTAGCACGCGATAAAGCACTCCGTCGTCAGGCCCCAAGTGGTCCATCGGGACCATCCGACCGCCGTGTCATCCTCAGTTGAGGATGCGGATAGGAGGGGCGTTTGGTGAACAAAATTCGCCTTAAACTGAGGAAAATCCACATAATGGTGTAAAAACAAAGTACAGAAATTGACACGTTCCATAAAATCCGCCGGGAGCATAGCGAGTAACTTATGAGGGTGATATGGACGGACTTTCTGTTCATGAAGAACACGCCAGACGAACGAGTGAGACACATGCAATTCACATGCAATGGACCGAATACTTATCGATGGGTTCTCCTCAACATGGTGAAGCACTTCCTGTTTCAATACGACAGTGTGCCGCCTTTTTGCAGCACCACAGTTTGCTCTATCGCCTGTGAATTTCACACTTTCCCGCAGCCTTTGTTCCGCTCTGGCAAGCATAGGATGAGATGGGGTCATACGATTCACAAAGTACTAGTGTTTCAGATGTTGAGTTACCCTCCTATCACGGCTAGCTTCACCACAAATGAACAAAATATCGGTGTACTCTGCGAACGTGTACTCAAGCATAGAGTTACTACAGTACTAGTCACCGCAACGTCAAGCGACGCATCACCAGGAAGCATGAAAACAAGGCAGATGTAAACAGAGGACGTCACGTGACATCACGTCATCGTACCATTCATGAATGTGGGAAGCCTACCACAAAAGGGGAACTGTGTAACAAAATTCTATCGTGCGACTGAATAGCTTTACCTTATCTTGTAACATGGAAACGAACCGTTCGCGGACATGGATTCCTACGTAAAACTTGATCTACTAAGTCAGCTCTGCAACCTCTAGAAGTGTGGGAAATGAGTTTTGATTTCTGAGCTAGTTTTCCACATCCCAGATGCTTCCTGCAGCATAGAAGCTACCGAATTTAGGGTGGAGGGGCGGGGGCTAATATAACAAAAGTGTTTCAGCAACTGTCGAGAAATACCCCAAAAGTGTATGACAAACAATGAACATGTGACGTCATCATGTACTTCGCCGCATATGTAGCGATTGGACTTTTCGATCTCACCCTCGCCGGTAGGGGATGATGTTACACATCGCTCGGCAACTCTGTTTTCGAACACATTTTGTAAATGTGGTCTATTGTAAACGTGGAAGTTAAAAAATTATTGTCCTCCTTGCAACCAACCAAAAACTGTTCTAATTTTGTGTTGCTTTGATTATGTCCCTTCTTCTTTCGTTTACACACTTTATTTAGTAAAGGACACGTAAGTAATTTACTGCTAGAGATGCAGTTCGGAAGCTTATACTTATTGTTTTGTGATGGAATACGGTAGGTTCGTGTTGTACTGTATTTTTCAGTTAACCAGTGGTGATCGCGAAACAGGTAAATAAAATAATAAATGTAACAAAAAATTAAAAACATAATTTTCTAACGCAACGCAAAAGAAGTGCTGCCTGCATGCCACACGCAAGACTCGAACCCTGAATGTGCTTAACTCGCGTACGTATACCCGGAGCCGCACCGACGTGAATACTTGACTTGGGTTGGGATGATGAAGTGCGACACACCGATAGGCTAGACCGCTACAAATGCGGTGAGGTACGTCATCTGGTAGATTAGAGATTAGATTAGATTAGATTAGATTAATACTAGTTCCATGGATCATGAATACGATATTTCGTAATGATGTGGAACGAGTCGAATTTTCCAATACATGACATAATTAGGTTAATTTAACAACATACTTAAGTTAATATAACAACTTTATTTTATTGTGTTTTTTTGTTTTTCTTTATTTTTTATTTTTATTTTTTTAATTTTTTTAAATATTTTTTTGTTTTTTTTCTTAATTTATATCTAAAAATTCCTCTATGGAGTAGAAGGAGTTGTCATTCAGAAATTCTTTTAATTTCTTCTTAAATACTTGTTGGTTATCTGTCAGACTTTTGATACTATTTGGTAAGTGACCAAAGACTTTAGTGCCAGTATAATTCACCCCTTTCTGTGCCAAAGTTAGATTTAATCTTGAATAGTGAAGATCATCCTTTCTCCTAGTATTGTAGTTATGCACACTGCTATTACTTTTGAATTGTGTTTGGTTGTTAATAACAAATTTCATAAGAGAGTATATATACTGAGAAGCTACTGTGAATATCCCTAGATCCTTAAATAAATGTCTGCAGGATGATCTTGGGTGGACTCCAGCTATTATTCTGATTACACGCTTTTGTGCAATAAATACTTTATTCCTCAGTGATGAATTACCCCAAAATATGATGCCATATGAAAGCAATGAGTGAAAATAGGCGTAGTAAGCTAATTTACTAAGATGTTTATCACCAAAATTTGCAATGACCCTTATTGCATAAGTAGCTGAACTCAAACGTTTCAGCAGATCATCAATGTGTTTCTTCCAATTTAATCTCTCATCAATGGACACACCTAAAAATTTGCAATATTCTACCTTAGCTATATGCTTCTGATTAAGGTCTATATTTATTAATGGCGTCATACCATTCACTGTACGAAACTGTATGTACTGTGTCTTATCAAAATTCAGTGAGAGTCCATTTACAAGGAACCACTTAGTAATTTTCTGAAAGACAGTATTGACAATTTCATCAGTTAATTCTTGTTTGTCAGGTGTGATTACTATACTTGTATCATCAGCAAAGAGAACTAACTTTGCCTCTTCATGAATATAGAATGGCAAGTCATTAATATATAATAAGAACAACAAAGGACCCAAGACTGACCCTTGTGGAACCCCATTCTTGATAGTTCCCCAGTTTGAGGAATGTGCTGATCTTTGCATGTTACTAGAACTACTTATTTCTACTTTCTGCTCTCTTCCAGTTAGGTACGAATTAAACCATTTGTGCACTGTCCCACTCATGCCACAATACTTGAGCTTGTCTAGCAGAATTTCATGATTTACACAATCAAAAGCCTTTGACAGATCATAAAAAATCCCAATGGGTGGTGTTCGGTTATTCAGATCATTCAAAATTTGACTGGTGAAAGCATATATGGCATTTTCTGTTGAAAAACCTTTCTGGAAACCAAACTGACATTTTGTTAGTACTTCATTTTTACAGATATGTGAAGCTACTCTTGAATACATTACTTTCTCAAAAATTTTGGATAAAGCTGTTAGAAGGGAGATTGGACGGTAATTGTTGACATCAGATCTATCCCCCTTTTTATGCAAAGGTATAACAATAGCATATTTCAGTCTATCAGGGAAAATGCCCTGTTCCAGAGAGCTATTACACAGGTGGCTGAGAATCTTACTTATCTGTTGAGAACAAGCTTTTAGTATTTTGCTGGAAATGCCATCAATTCCATGTGAGTTTTTGCTTTTAAGCAAGTTTATTATTTTCCTAATTTCAGAGGGAGAAGTGGGTGAGATTTCAATTGTATCAAATTGCATAGGTATGGCCTCTTCCATTAACAGCCTAGCATCTTCTAATGAACACCTGTATCCTACTATATCCACAACATTTAGAAAATGATTATTAAAAATATTTTCAACTTCTGACTTTTTGTTCGTGAAGTTTTCATTCAATTTGATGGTAATACTGTCTTCCTCTGCTCTTGGTTGACCTGTTTCTCTTTTAATAATATTCCAAATTGTTTTAATTTTATTATCAGAGTTGCTGATTTCAGACATGATACACATTCTCCTGGATTTTTTAATAACTTTTCTTAATATAACACAGTAGTTTTTATAATTTTTGATAGTTTCTGGGTCACCACTCTTTCTTGCTGTCAGATACATTTCCCTTTTCCGGTTACAAGATATTTTTATACCCTTAGTAAGCCATGGTTTGTTACAAGGTTTCTTATGAGTATATTTAACTATTTTCTTGGGGAAGCAGTTTTCAAATGCATTTACAAAAATGTCATGAAATAAATTATATTTTAAATTGGCATCAGGTTCACGGTACACCTCATTCCAGTCTAACTGCTGTAGGCTTTCCCTGAAATTTGCAATTGTTAAATCGTTGACTGAACGTACTACTTTGGAGGACTGTTTAGTATTGCTGAATGGAGCTATGTCATATATTGTAACTAGCTGTGCACCATGATCAGAAAGACCATTCTCAACAGGCTGAGCATGTATCTGGTTAAACTTATCTTGGTCTATAAAGAAGTTATCTATCAATGAGCTGCTATCCTTTACCACCCGAGTAGGAAAATCAATAACGGGTGTCAAATTGAAAGAACCGAGTAATACTTCAAGGTCATTTTTCCTATTACCCTCTTTCAGAGAATCTACATTGAAGTCCCCACAAATAATAATTTGCTTCCCCCTGTCTGACAGATAGCACAACAAGGAGTCCAAATTTTTCAGAAATAGATGAAAATTTCCTGATGGGGACCTATATACAGTTACAATTATAAATGTGCCTTTATTTAATTTAAGCTCACAGGCACATGCTTCTATATGTTTCTCTACACAAAACTTTTTTGTTTCTATACTTTTTGCACAATGATAACTTTTGACATATATGGCAACTCCTCCTTTCTCCATATTTTCTCTCATTACATGTGCAGAGACCTTATATCCACTTACATTTACCTTATCCATATCAGTAACAATGTGATGCTCAGACAGGCATAGTATATCTATTTCATTCTCAGCTTCTAAATCTTCTAAACAAACCAGAAGCTCATCTACTTTATTCTTTAAACTCCCAATATTTTGATGAAATATACTTACATTATTTTTAATTATACTTTTATGAGAACCTTTCCTTATTCTAACATTTGCAGTACTCTCCTGTCTGAGTTTCTCATTGTGCTTAGGCCTAGTTCCTATACCAATGGTCACACGGTGTTCAGAGAGGCAGATTATGTCAACTGGGTTGGGTGACTTTAATTCATCAATGCAATTACCTAGGACTGAGATACAACTTGGTGGAGATAAAATTTCTGGTGATTGGTGAAAATTTATAATTGATAGCTGTGATTGGTGATCCAATGTGCTAGAATTGTGCTGTTTAATTTCTTTCCTAAACTGAAGATTTGTTTCAATCCTGACCTCTCGTAGAACTTGACATCTTTCTGTCTTACCTATCCTAAAAAAGGTGCTGCTCCAACACCTGTAACCACTGGTATTTTACCATTCATGGCAGTGCTTGCCCCCCTTAAATTTCCTGCTATTACCCCAGCCAGTTTCCCCTTCCCTTTCCTGTTGAGATGTAGGCCGTGGCTGGTATAGTCCCACCTACTGAGATAATCAACAGGAACCACACCAATATGAGCCCCCGCACCCGACCCAAGCAGCCGTTCCAACTCCAAATTAACTCTCCCAACAGAAGAGTTCAAATGAGGCCGGTCATGGCGTCTCAGGACAGATACAAATTCAACATTGGTGTGTCTCGATGCCGACGCAATCTTTACCAGGTCACACTGTATACTGTACCCAGGATCTCTGTCGATGCTGTTCCCTGGCCCTCCCACAATAACCACGGTGTCTTCCCTGGTAAATCCTTTACAGAGTGAACCTAAATCCTCTGTCACCTGATCCAGACTAGCACTTGGTTTGAAAAAATTTGTGACCTGGTATTCTGGTCCTAATTCCTCCTGCAGAAGTTGGCCTACACCTCTGGCATGAGAACTGCCTAACAACAAAACTTTCTTCCTTTTCGATGACTTTCCTACATTCTTTTTCAATTTCCTATTGAAAGTTTGTTGTGTCCTGTCTACACCTACCTCTGCTTGAGGCTCATCAGTTTCTAACTGAAGCAACAGGTCAAACTTATTTTTGACATTCACCACAAAACTGTCAGACTTAGTTCTAGGCCTGTTCCTTCTGCTACCTGTTGCCACTTCCCACCTCTCTTTGCCCTTCTCCCTCCTTAACCTGTCCAGATCTTCCCTAGCGTGATCTAGCTCAGCCTGAAGGGCAGCAATTTTCCCCTCCTGTTCCACTATCTTCCTATCTCTGCTGCAAATCCTACATAACCACTGATGAGCCTGATCCACTTTCCCAACACCCACGCCACTGCAATCCCCCCAGTGAAAAAAACTACTACATCCATCACACCAAACCCCGGAGCTAACAATTCTACGGCAAGTCAGGCACTTCTCACTCATGGCAAAAATAATACTTTAGCTAGAATAAATCAATTAAATTACCGAAAATCAAAAAAGACGTTACAAGAATTAAGCCTATTCACAAATGTATATAAGCAAGTTTCTGATTTAAAATTCCGCTGTTTTTCTGAGATCTGTATTAAAACAATGAAGGTATACGCTATTTATTATATATTTCACTCGATTGAATGAAAAAAAGGACAATTAAACGAGGTACTTTAACTTTGATTCTCCAAAAACATTACGAGAATTCGGCCTATAAACAAATGTATCTAGGCAAGTTTCTGATATAAAGTTACGCTGTTTTTCTGAAATCTGTATTAAAACAATGAAGTTACACGCTAGTTACGGTAGTTTACTTATTTGTTACCGAGAAACTAGTTAAATTACCGTGAAACAATAAACAAACACGTTTACAAAATTTAAGCCTAAGCGCGACTTCGCGAAGTTACGATCTTTTCGTGTTTTCTGAAAAAATACGCAAAGAAAAGTCAAACCTTTTATGGAAAGACTAAACGATACACTAATGCACGTATTTAATTTGTTGTCGGCGTTAAACTAAATTATATTCCTGTCTAAATCACTTATCCTTCTGGAAATGGTTTCTGGCGTCACTTACTCGGCGGCCATCTTGGAACAGTCGAGATGACAGAGGCCAATATACGTTACATATTGAACATTTTTTATCTACTTTTGCGGTTCTTCCCGAAATTGCGGCTCCATTAAATTACTTGTATCGACGTCGTCTACGTTGCAACGGGGGGTTTTAATCGTTAGTAACAATCTCCCTCTATACTCCAAAAGACATCTTACAAGGTGACGCAGAGGATGTGTGGAGTACGAGAATCATTTTCACCCTGACATGTTCCATACGAAGATGTAAGTTGGAGAAAGTAGTGTTTTATGTCTCATACTGGGACATGGGTTCCGGAATTGTGGGAACAAAGCACCACACGATGCACAGAGATTCTTTAGCGGCTTCTCTCATTGGAATTTGTAGAGCGTAGCTACGCTGATTTCGTGCTGACTAAAGAAACCCGTAACAAATTGTGCAGCTCTTCTTTGAATGTTATCTATTTCTTCCATTAATCCTACTTGATGACAGTAACTAATCGACGAATAACACACAAGAATGAATCTACTGAGGGTTCTGAAAGCGAACTTGCCGTGATTGGCTTATAATTCTTCCCACAAACTCAATCCGAAGTCTGGGTGCCCATGGCCAGATTACGTGGTCTTTCCACTTCACTTCGGCCTGAACTCACACTGGAATGTACGACCTGCCCCAGCTTCGCAAGGTAATAAATTATATACACAAACCTTCCTGGTGTATCAGTCTCTCTGTTAGTTAAAGCTATATAGAAACCTATTCAGTAGTTTTTAAGATTAGTCTTCACTTTTGAAAATAAAACGGAGGTTGGAGACTTTAATTTACGATACATATAGATTCCCGTCAAGCTTTGCTGGTCTATGGAGCTGCAGCGGCTGTTTACTTCACTGTTTTTCCCACCAGATACTGTCTCCTTCGTAGGTGACTCTCTCGTTGCTCCCATTATTGTCACAAGACGTCAGTAAAAACGATAATCAAATATGGAATAGATAACAAAGCAGAGATTCTAGGTTAGAGGGTATCTGGGCAACACAAACAGGGCTTCAGTCTCAAAGGGTGCAGGTCGAATACAGGAAGGACGTAGATACAGGAACCATCGGTGTGTAGCTTGCTCGCCAGGTTTCGAGAGGGTGCGTTTCTGGATGAGGTATCGAATATATTGCTTCCCCCTACTTATACCTCCCGAGGAGATCACGAATGTAAAATTAGAGAATTACTTTTGAATGCATTATGGGAACAGCAGTGATCAATGTCTTATAAATAATTACTACTAAAAACAGTCTTGATCACGATTTATTTAACAAGGTGACCGGTTTCGACCACTACTGTGGTCATCTTCAGACCATTGAGTAGGAACCTCTTTCTGTTGGAGAATCCAACAGAAAGAGGTTCCTACTCAATGGTCTGAAGATGACCACAGTAGTGGTCGAAACCGGTCACCTTGTTAAATAAATCGTGATCAAGACTGTTTTTAGTAGTAATTATAAAATTAGAGAGATTAGAGCGCGCACGGAGGCTTTCAGACAGTCGTTCTTCCCGCGAACCATACGCGACTGGAACAGGAAAGGGAGGTAATGACAGTGGCACGTAAAGTGCCCTCCGCCACACACCGTTGGGTGGCTTGCGGAGTATAAATGTAGATGTAGATGTACATATAACAGTTGTAAATTGTCGTAGCTGTGTTGGCAAGGTACCAGAGCTCCAAGCGCTCATAGAAAGCACTGATGCTCAAATCGTTACAGGCACTAAAAGCTGGCTAAGGCCGGAATTTCTGCTAAGGACCTAACGGTGTTCAGAAACGATAGGCTGAACACAGTTGGCGGTGGCGTGCTTGTTGCTGTTAGAAGTAGTTTATCTTCCCGCGAAACTGAAGTAGATAGTTTCAGGGAGTTGGTATGGACAGAGGTCACTCCTGGCAACCGGAATAAAATAACATTTGAATCCTTTTACCGACTTCCCAACTCAGATGATGCAATCGCTGAAAGGTTCAAAGATAACTTAAGTTAAATTTCAAGCACATACCCGACTCATACAAGTATAGTTGATAGCGACTTTAATTTACCTTCGATATGTTGGCGAAAATACTTACTTAAATCCGGAGGTACGTATAAAACATCATCCGAAAGTGTGCTAAACGCATTCTCTGAAAATTATTTCGTGCAGCTAGTTCATGAGCCTACGCGAATAGTAAACGATTATGAAAACACACTCCACCTATTAGCAACAAATAATCCTGAGCTGATAGCGAGCATAAAAACGGATACAGGGATTAGTGAATACAAGGTTTTCGTAGGGAGATTGAATATTGTAACCCAAAAACCATCCAAAAATAAATGAAAAATGTACCTATTCAAAAAATGAGATCAAAATTCACTTGAAGTCCTCCCGAGAGTCAATCTCCACTCCTTCCAAATTAACAATTTTAGTGTACACCAGATGTAGCTTGCATTCAAAGAAATAGTATTGACAGAATTGAGAGATTTATACCAAATAAATTAATAAAAGACGGAGATGTTCCCCCTTGGTGCATAAAAGGGGTCAGAACACTGTTGCAGAAACAACGAAAGAAGCATGTCAGATTAAAAAAAAAAAGAGAAACGTAAAATCTCCAAGATTGGCGATCTTTATCAGTAGTTCGAAGTTTAGAACGGACTTAAATGCGAGACGCTTGTGGTAGTTTCCACAACGAAACATTGTCTTGAAACCTGGCAGAAAATCGAAAGAGATTCTGATCGATGTAAAGTATTCTAGTGGCAAGACATAATCGATGCCTTCTCTGCGCGATAGCAATGGAAATATTGTCGACGACAGTGTTGCGAAAGCAGAGTTACTAAAAACAGGCTTCCGAAATTCATTCACCAAAGAAGACGAACTGAATACTTCAAGAATAAAGAACAGCTACCAACAAGAGTAACTTAGAAATAGATACCGTCGGAGTAGTGAAGCCACTTATATCACTTAATAAAAGCCAAACAAAATGTTCAAATGTGTGCTAAGGTCATCAGTCCCTAAGCTTACACACTACTTAACCGCCGGCCGAAGTGGCCGAGCGGCTCTAGGCGCTACAGTCTGGAACCGCGCGATCGCAAAGGTCGCAGATTCGAATCCTGCCTCGGGAATGGATGTGTGTGATGTCCTTAGATTAATTAGGTTTAAGTAGTTCTAAGTTCTAGGGGACTGATGACTTCAGAAGTTAAGTCCCATAGTGCTCAGAGCCATTTGAACCATTTTGAACTACTTAACCTAAATTATCCTAAGGACAAACACACAAACCCATGCCCGAGGGAGGACTAGAACCTCCGCCGGGACCAGCCGCACATTCCGTGACTGCAGCGCCCCAGACCGCTCGGCTAATCCCGCGCAAAAGCCAGTCTCCCAGTCCATACTGTATACCAGTTAGGTCCCTTTCAGAGTACGCCGATACAATAGCCTCATACTGAGCAATCATATACAAACGATCACTAGACGAAAGATCCGTACCCAAATACTGGAAAGTTTCACGGGTCACACCAGTATTCAAGAAAGGCAGTAGGAGTAATCCACTAAATTACAGGCCCATATCATTAAAGCCGATATGCAGCAGGATTTTGGAACATATATTGTATTCGAACATTTTGCATTACCTATAAGAGAACGGTCTATTGACACACAGTCAACACGGATTTAGAAAACATCGTTCTTGTGAAACACAACTAGCCCTTTATTAGCATGAAGTGTTGAGTGCTATTGACAAGGGATTTCATATTGATTCCGTATTTCTGGGTTTCCAGAAGGCTTTTGACACTGTACCACGCAAGCGGCTTTTATTAAAATTGCGGGCTTATGGAATATCGTATCAGTTATGTGACTGGATTCGTGATTTCCTGTCAGAGAGGTCACAGTTCGTAGTAACTGACAGAAAGTCATCGAGTAAAACAGAAGTGATTTCTGGCGTTCCCGAAGATTTTGTTATAGGCCTTTGCTGTTCCTTATCTATATAAACGTCTTGGGAGACAATCTGTGATCCTGCCGCGTATCGACCAGTAAAGCCATCAGAAGATCAAAACCAATTCGAAAACGATTTAGAAAAGTTATCTGTATGTTGCCAAAGTAGGCAGTTCACCCTAAATAACGAATAGTGTGAGGTCATCCACATGAGTGCTGAAAGGAATCCGTTAAAATTCGGTTACAAGGTAAATCAGTCAAATCTAAAGGCCGTAAATTCAACTAAATGCCTAGAAATTACAATTAGGAACAACTTAAATTGGAAATAACTCACAGAAAATGTTGTGGGGAAGGCTAACGAAAGGCTGCCTTTTATTGGCAGGACACTTAGAAAATGTAACAGATATACTAAAGAGACTGTTTACACTACCCTTGTCAGTCCTCTTTTGGAGTACTGCTGCGCAGTGTGGGACCCTTACCACAGAGGATTAGTGGAGTACATAGAGGAAGTTCGAAGAAGAGCAGCGCGTTTTGCACTATCGAGAAATAGGGGAGAGTGTGTTAATGGCATGATAAAGGATTTGGGGTGGACATAATTAAAACAAAGGCGTTTTTCGTTGCGGCGGAATATTCTCACAACATTTGAATTACAAGCTTTCTCTTCCGAATGCGAAAATATTTTGTTGCCGCTGACCTCCATAGAGAGGAACAATCATCATAATAAAATAAGGGAAATCAGAGCTCGCACGGAAAGATATAGGTGTTCAGTTTTTCCGCGCGCTGTTCGAGATTGAAGTAATAGAGAATTATTGTGAAGGTGGTTCGATGAACCGTCTCCCAGGCACTTATTTTGATTTGTAGAGCATCCATGTAGATGTAGATCTGGATGTAGATGTAGATACAGACTTATGATTACGTAACTATAAATTACATGCAAACCTTCCTTGTGACTCAGTCTACATATTAGTGAAATATGTATAAATTCTTACAGCAGTTCCTGCGATTAGCCTTCGCATGCAGGCAGAAAAACGCGTTGGTGAGACTTCAGGTTTTAATATCTCAAGACTTTTCTGTGTTCAACTGCATTGTCCATGAAGAGCGTTAGGAGGCTAGCGGGTGGTTGTAACTAAAATGCAGCTGTCATTATCGTATGCCAACGAATCTTGGTATATATGCTAATGCATTAAAGCGGAACCGATTTACGCTGGAAAAAATTAGTTCCAATTTTGGCTACATTCTGAAAATCTGGCGCTGTACAGCATCTCGTCGACGTCTCCAGTGCTCACATTGAACAAATTGTGTAAGCGGTACTTAATAATAAGATCAACATTATGAATTTCTCACATTTATTGTTCTTTTCTGTCCATGTTCCGTTCCTAATCCATTACACGCGGAATCATTTGTATACGTCTTTCTCGCATTCGCAGCGCCAGATTTGCACCTGGTGTCCAAAATTGGAACTAATTTTTTTCCACCGTAAATCAGTTGCGGATTAACGCGTTTGGCTGGCTTGGAAGTTTCGCTGCCGTACGACAATTTCAGCCCACAACCGGCCACCGTTAGCAACTGTACTTAAATTATAACCGTTTGGTACAAACAGTTTCTTCCATGGTCTGTCTCACACACGATTCGTTTTGCTTTATTTTTCTGATTCGGCTAGAGATCTCAGCTGAATATAAGATCAGTAAGATGACGCCGGTGAAGAAGTAAACCACGCTTAGGTCTCACACTAACCTCAACCACTGCATCAGCTATGAAGGTTAAACCAAGAGACGCTCCTAGAGAGCCCGCCCCCCCCCTCCCCCCCCCCCTCCCCACACACACACAAGTTGCCAAGATTTTTTCGAGCAGCTGGGAAGCTTACACATCCTCAATACAGTCCCGATTTCACCACTGCGATTTGCATATTTTTGACCTGAAGAAAGACATTCGTGGCCGTCGGTTTGCTTCGGACGAAGAGGTGCACGCCTAGATACAATCATGGCTCTGCATACAACCGCAAACATTTTTCCGTGAAGGAATTGGCCATTTTGTCTCACAGTGCTATGAATATATTAGTATTTATGGCGATATATTTTGAAATAATAAATGCATTAACTATTAAGGTGATTAACTTTGAAATAATAAAAAGTTTATTTACCTTTTCCATGTGTCTCGTTTTCATTTGACTTCCCCTTATATTTTGGTCGCAAACATCTTCCATCCGCATAACGTGTCACTTTATTAACAGGTTAGCCAGTGGTGTCGCTCGCTACTGATATGACATCAGAACAATAGGTTCTTTATTGATAGAACTCTCTTTACCGATGAAGCTACCTTTACCAATCATGCTCAGCCCTCTCTTTCCTGAGCGCTGGGGAAAATCCAAAGATGAAGTCTGCACAAAAGTTCCAGTCACTCAAGTGAATTTCAAAGATCCAATTGTTGCAGCATGTGCAATGATATCGAAGGAATCTTTCCAGTCTGTCTAAAAGTCCTTGCACCAACCCTTGCAAATGTTTATTGTAGTGGGCGGTGGTCGTTTCGAACACTTCATGAAATAAATGTAATTTTAAGGAAGTGTTTCTGACACATTCTATTGCTATTTCCTTATAATGTAAGGTTGTATGTTGACATTAAATTGAAGCGCGAAGTTATTATTTAACAGTGTTTATGTCTCAGTTCCTTTTTTACAAAGTCATTCCGTTTTTGACTTTTACTTTCCTTTCTAGGCTCTGCCAGAAAAAGAGTAGAACTATTACCGTACCGCTGTTAATTGCTCCATTATCCTCAAAAGGTTTGTCTACTAGTTGGTGTTGCGATCCAACCACATATAGTCATGTTAGCTTTCAATTAAAGTTTTATGAGCTGTTTTGCATTTGTAAGTGGACTCTATTAGCTGCGTCAAGCAGGAGCGCCTCATTAGCTTTACACAGTAGTTCCGTGAAACAATACGAACTTCCGCATAAAACAGCTATCGGTTTCATGTTCGAAACGGATGAAACAGTTGTTATAAACATTGTAATTTCTGCGAAAATACTAATCGGATTTTAAGAGTAAAACAACCGTTGAGCTCGTCTCTTTTAGGACTATGATACTTTCAGCAGAAATTCCTGTAGTTCTATTTGAAGAAAAAGTTAATACTAATCTCTCTGTAAAAAATATAGCTGAGAGAAGAGATTGAATGTCATTTAGTGAAAGCTATTCACAATTCACAAAATTATGATAATTTAACCAATTCAGGGCCGGCCGCTGTGGCCGAGCGGTTCTAGGCGCTTCAGTCCGGAACCGCGCTGCTGCTACGGTCGCAGGTTCGAATCCTGTCTCGGGCATGGATGTGTGTGATGTCCTTAGGTTAGATAGGTTAAGTAGTTCTAAGTCTAGGGGACTGATGACCTAAGATGTTAAGTCCCATAGTGCTTAGAGCCATTTGAAACATTTTTTGAAACGATTCTGGAAATATCTGAGGTGAACTCTTGGTGCCAGGATTGACAGTTGACGCATGGCATAATCCACCACCGTAAAATACCATATATGCATCTGGAATGATTTAAAGTGAGACTATTGAAACACGTATGTATTCGGTAGCAGCGATGGCGAGGCATGACAGAATCTCTGACCAGAGGGTTATTTATCGTTGCTAGTCTGCGCTTGACCGCGCGAGAGTTCAGTTGCAGTTGCGAGGAAGTGGTTGTATGTAGCGAGTCGCGAGAGCATGTAGTGCAGTTGCGAGGTAGTAGTGGTACGTAGCGAGTCGCGAGAGCATGTAGTTCGTTCGTGCCAGTAGCGCGCGAGAGACAGTCGGAGTTGTGTGTGAGGAGTCGGCGGGCGTCGACATGGGTCTCTGGTCAAGATTCGGGACAACGTATATTTTTAAATAAGGTAATGAAGCAGCATTGCGCACATGTGATAATGTAATGTATATTAACTGTAATTAATTTGTTCAAGAATTGCCCCAATAATAATTTTGTTCTGAAAGCATTTTTTTAAAGAAAATAATCATTACAATCGAAACAATATTTCCTTTGCTCTTCCTCCAAGAATCAATTTATCAGGTTGATTTTAACGTTAATTTTGTGGGGACTTAACATTTTTGCACATGTTTATTATCATTGACTTTTATTACTGTGGGAAGCTAACATTTGGCACTGTTTGCAATTCTTATTCTATTTTTTTCATTTTAAAAATAATTACGGGGAGCTAACATTTGGCTCTAATTGCATTTTCATTCAATTCATATCATTTAAAAATAATTACGGGGAGGTTAGACTTAGCGGAATGAATATTCACATTTAAAAATTATCTTGCATTTTTGCGGGAAGGTTACACTTGGCTTTATTCCCATCAACATTTAATTATTGTCATTTACAAAACTCTCCGGGGAGGTTACACTATCTGATAGCCTATTCACCTCACATAACAAAGTTCGAGTCCAGTTCACAAGTTTGTGATTTACGAAATCCGTACTGATTCCTACAGAGGAAATATTTGGTCTCATAAAAGATCATTATACGTAAGTTAAAAGCAAATTGACAGTAGGGAGCCTGGACCACTCCGAGTATACTCTGTGTTGTTTTTGCCAGATTCCACCTCTCCTTCCCTATGACAGCATCACTGATGCCATGCATTATTACCATGTTCCTCCTCCCTCAACGCTTTGATATCAAACGCCAAATGCCGTATATATCTAAAATGGAGGGAAATTTTAAAAAGTGTAGGAAATTCAAGATAGCCCAGTTCTGATAAAGAGTTTTCTCGCACTCTTATGACATCACAGCTTACTTAAGATAAGAACACGATTGTTCTAAGTGAAGGTTGGTAGGAAATCTAAAAAAAAGTCCATGGGCAATTATCCTATTCATTATTGACTGATAATCTAAGATGACTGAGCTGTAGACATGAGCACAGGTCTATGAAATCAGAAGCCAAGATGGTGGCATGGAGATATGAGCACAGCCCTATGATGACAGAATCCAAAATGGCGATCCAATATGGCTATTCTAGCGATACAAGCGCAGCCTGCATGTTTCGCCAGAACACTTGTGCTAACTAAAGAGTTGAAGATGGTGGGCCTGGAGATAAGAACACAGTCCTACGATGTCAGAATCTAATCAGGAAGCCCTTTGGACAACCTCCATGATATAGAATCCATGATGGTGATCCAAGATGGCCACTTGTCTTATTGGGTTTTTTCCCTGGTATCAAAATTCAAGCTGGCAGACCTTAAGACTGTATGAACGGTTGCCAGGTAACTTGTAATAAGAAGTCAATTACTATAAGTGTAAAATGGGCTAGAAAATCAAAATACACTTGTCCTAAGCTTAAGTCCACTACAATTTCAGCAGCTCCATTTGCCAGTCGATTTGTGCTGTTTAAATATTTGCCACTATCCCAATACTTATTACTTTTTAAGTTTAAAAAGTGTCCTTTTTAAACACTTACAGTAGTTTAGGAATGCGAGGATGCATTTTAATTAAACATATGTAGGAGAGTGGTCACAGTCACCTCCACTACCTCTGCCAACCCTTCACCCATCTATCTGCAACCATCAGTGTTCCCACACCAACAACAAAGTTCGCAAGACACAAGCCATGATGTGCAGGCCACAGTGATTGACCAATGTTGCAGTGCCAGCTTGCTGCATCCCGAACCCATTAGCCAGCAGAGTACACAATAGCACTGCACTGTACCTTGCAATACCAGCAGCAGAGTGGCATGTTATGTGGGCCAGTGGTGTGATGATTTCCCAGTACCACTTTCCCTCATCTAACATCAGTTCTACAGCTTTCTCTGACAGTGGAAACAGTATGACATACAAGACAACATGAATCAGCAGATGCCCGCTGCTCGAGTGACACACACCATGAGATTCCAATTGCAGAAGAGTTGGGAGTCCCAAAACTTTTGCAGCTTGCCCTTATGCTATAAGGCTAACACATGAATGAAAAAATCTGTTTCTCTGGTCACCTTCTTCCTGTGCCATGAAACTGCAGGTTGAAACCTGCAAGGACATATCCAAACCTATAACATGCGACTGACCTACTTTCATCTATGCTATTCATAGCAAGTGTTCTCTTCATAGTATTGCACACATAATGGTAGCGAACTCTAAGCGAATGAAACTGCATAGGGACTGAGAGTGTTATTCTTTATCCAATGCCAATTGTTTTGATGTTTGTAGACTTTAGTTGAATGAAATTTAAGGCGGCTTAAAATTGGGGAGTTTGGACAGCCCAAGTGAAGAGCTGCTTAAGAGTGCATTGGTGTACCCTTTTACAATCAATGAAACATTCATTCTGTGTGACACAAGCCCATCATAGATTTTCAGAGATATATGGCATCAGATGTTTACGAAACTAATATTCAATTCTGGTTTGGCAACTGTGGTACTTTTCCATTATTCTCACAGAAATCAGGGCAACCTTGAAGAGCTGGAGAAAGATCGATGGCGACATTAGCAGTCTAGGCACTGGACTCTTTGCCTTCCGGATCTCATGGATGAACAAACGGAGCTAGGTTTCACCTATACAAAAGAAATGGTGCATGTAGTGTCTTCCACTACTTTTCACCAGAATTTTAAACCAACATCAACTACTCTTCAATATCGCTACAAGTATGTAATACGTTATGTAGTCCCACACAGCGGAACCTCTGTGTATGATTTCTCCGGCAGCAATGGAAATAATTCACTGAAATTACTTTTGCTGCTATAACAAATGCTTATAGCGTCGCTGTCGTTATTTAATGAAAGTAAGATTTCTATCCTGACTTTTACAAAATTGCTTCATCCAGCCAAACTTTTTCCACGTTGCGCTGCGTACGATTAATGACTATCTTACATTTTTCAGGGGAGTCTTTGTCATTGATTGTTTGAATGTGGAAGTTATCAGTGTTTTATTATATCTCGTAAAGGAAACTTAAACATGGGCCCAGACGAATTATGTTGGTTTGAATATATGGTAGTGATATGGTATTAATCTAGTGATTGTATGCCCATTTGTTTTTATCAGCTTTTCGTTTTTGTATCTTGGGAACGGTAATAAGATGGACAGATATTACTACCATTTGCATCAAATATTTATGGTTCTCAGTAGCATCCTCGACAACACGGAAATGGTATCGATGACACGTTTTGGATGTTTCTTCGCATTTGGTACTGACGAATTACAAATTACCTTGTAAACGTTTTATGAATCATTTCTTCATTACTCTTTGATTTAAAACTCAGATGACTGTTCGGAATAAAATATGAGCTAGTGCACGTATACATAAGGAGAAAAAGTCTATAACTGACTCACATTACAACCAGACACACCACCTTTTCGATACTTACGTCACATGTCGGCCCTAAATATCGGCACAAAACTGTAACTATTCGTTCTCTGTCCGATAAAAGGTTACGGCTGCAGAAATTTCTGTAGTGAAAGTTCAGGTTAAGCAGAGCTATGAACAACGTTTAGTAGCTGCCTTGAAGAAGACTTGCTACCTTGAGGGCGACCGATAATTTACTTATTATCGGAGTTAGCCTTCGCCATAATAATGATAAACATGACGCAGAACCGCACCCCGAGAAAATGAATGTACGGTGTGTTTATAAATCGTTTATCCATACAACACATCTTGCCCAGTAGCATTTTCCGTAACTTTATTAAAGTGGCAAAGAAGGTCGCCATTAACATTATATTTTTCGTTGGACGTACGTAACACACACACCATTTCTCTAGGCTAATCACATACTGCAGTTTTCTGGAGCTTTTACATTCATAATTCACACAATTTACTATTATTTTATGGTTCAGTATTACACTATTCATTAGTGTGTGTATATATATACCGCTGGAGATTAAAACTGAAACACCAGGCGTGATCGTAAATTACGAATTTTTGATTATTGATTGTACACAGTCTAGTAGGAAGACTTTATGTTAAATATCAAGGTGGCATGAGGGATGCACAGTGCGAAATTTAGCACAGAGACCTGTCATCTCTGGTAGCAACAACCCCACTAATCAGGTTGGGAAGCTAGTCGAACTGCTTGGCGCGTATGGCGATGATGAATGCAATTTGTTAACGTTCGCTCCCCTCTTAGTCTTCACACACGGATACAACCATTGTGATACTACACGTGGAACTGGGACTTGTCAGAAAAGACGACGTGGTGCCATTCCTTTGTCCAGTTTCTCCTTTCCTAAATTGGCCACGATCTTCTCACAAAACATCGAATACTGAAATACAATTTCCTGAATGAGAACCCAGCCATATAATACGTTCTTATGTACAAAATGTAGATGCCGGTATTCTTACCTACTTCATGAGTCTTCGCTGTAATCCTAATCATTTGCATATCCAAGCATGTAGTACTCTTCATGATCATATGATGTATGTTGCAATTTTAATAACCGGCGGTGATACATAAAACTCCACAAACTGCGTGGAATTAAAATACACGGCCGGCCGTGGTGGCCGAGCGGTTCTAGGCGCGACAGTCTGGAACCGCGCGACCGCTACAGTTGCAGGTTCGAATCCTGCCTCGGGCATTGATGTTTGTGATGTCCTTAGGTTAGTTAGGTTTAAGTAGTTCTAAGTTCTAGGGGACTGATGACCTCAGAAGTTAGGTCCCATAGTGCTCAGAGCCATTTGAAACATTTTTTAAAATACACGTAATGACAGTGTGCTACGAAAGATAACACGGGGAAGCTGCCTGAAACTGAAATATAGTAAGGCGGAAGTATTTCAGTGCTGAGAGGTGTATAATTATCAATGGCGGGTGTTTTCTGTGGCTAGGAGTCCCGTGAGATTGTCTAAATTTGTAGCGTGGGTTCCACGTTAGTCTCATCTCCACGCTGGTGTGAAACTTAATGTAAGTGTGAACGGAGTCCAGGTTTAAGTGGAGCGTAAGGTGACGGGAGATACTGTACTCTCATCTCTGACTTAGTGTCTTGTTCACTGGACCCGCTAAATAGCTGTAATAGTCGGGGATTGTAAATTTTGTGACATGTTGACAAGAACACGAGAACCTATCTGAGGGATCATTCGCCCGGCAACGTGAGGTTTCTCGCCAGTTGGTGTTGTTTGATTCAGTGATATGGTGTGAATTACGAGTATCATTATTATTCAGCACAAGCCATAGGCTGGCGTCACCAGTGACCAAGCGGCCACTGACGTAGCGATGAGTAAAAACTTGCCCGCAGGTCATGGATTAGCACCTCGTGGCTGGCCACAACCTCTGTTGTCTGGCGCCGTGTGCATTGCCTTTGAAGAATGATGGCCTCCTTGTCTCCATGGTGTCTCATCGGAGTCTAAAAATGGCGATCTGCACGTAAAAAGTACCCATAGATAATCAATATACAGCATGTATCGAATTAATCTAAGAAGTACGCTCGTCAGTCGCCTGCAGTACAACGCATTAGCCCGCCAGTCTCTCACCGCAGGTAAATTCTCCTGACCATTTGCTGAATGACAGTCAAACTACCGTGAAAGCCGCTAAGAAATAAGAGAAGACAATGAATCGAATTCCTTTTCTGCCAGAAAGGTCTCAGTTCGTCGCAATTGACGGAAAGGCACTGAGTAAAATAGAAGTAATATCTGGCGTTCCCCAAGGAAGCTTTATGGGTCCTCTGGTGTTCCTGATTTGCATAAACGATTTATGAGGCAATCTGAGCAGCTCTCTTAGATTCTTTCTAGAAGCTGCTGTCATTTACCGTCTTGTAAATGATGATCAAAACCAGCAGCAAAATGATTTAGATGAGATATCTAAATATCCGTTACCCCATGGATCACACAAATCCAAAGGCTGTCAATTCAACTAAATACAAGTGTTCGCTGGTCATCGGGGCTCATTTCGCAGCGGGAAACTGGTTGGCAGCCCTGACCCCGGCTACGAGCGCTTTTCGCTTACTGTGTTACGAGATAAGTAATTTAGCTAGTAATTAATCCTTTCGTTGTATATTCTATAGTATTTACGTGCATTAGTGTCAGGTAGAAGTGATAAATAGAAGGTTTCAGTTTTTATTTGCGTATGAATAAGATAAGTGAAGTTTCTGTTTAGGACAGTTGCACGTGTACGCAAATGTTTGTGTACATTCTTAACTGACGTTAAATAAGCGGGATTGTCAATTAAGTCAGTGCTCAATACTCAGTATTTGCGTTTATTAGTGTCATTTATACTCGATACATCGAAGGTAGCAGTTTTTATACGTTTTATTAGGAAAAGTGGGTCGACAGAAGCGTCCGATCCCACGCGTCGGCTTTGACCCGTGACGTAAGGGTGTTGTCGTGTGTGACGTCATGACGGCGCGGAGTTTGGTTTGAGTGTGGCTGTCTCCAGTTCTGTTTTATCTTATTTTATTTACTTTTCTGATCTGTTCGTTCTATCTCGTGAGATTTTTTTTTTAATTTAAAAACACTTATTATTTATTTTAATTATTTGTTTCCTCCAATTTCTGTTTTAGTTTATTATATTTATCTTTCTGATCTGTTCGTTCTATCCCGTGAGATTTTTTTTTTAAAAGACAAAAAACACTAATCAGCTACTGAAGCATCTTTACCTTCTATGGGTTGCAGGGGTTACGACCCCTGGGGAGGTGGGTGGGTATTCATGCATGGCTGTCTTCACTTACACGTTGTAGCTACGCAAGGCGTCTAAATTTGTTTATATTTAGTTTGCCCCCCACCCAAAGCACCCCATTTCCCGCGCTTGTCCCGTTAGTGTCATTAGGCTTCTTGTGGAAAGTGTGTGTGTTTGTTTTTGTTTCCGCCATATTTGTGACGTCATGGGTCAAAGCAGACGGGCGGGATCGGACGCTTACGTATTTCCGGAAAAGTGATACTGACAGTGATTTCTAACCTCAATTGTATACGTTTGACTAGCGCAACCTGCGGTCGTTAGCAGTTAAGCAAACGTAAAATACGCGGTAAATTAGTGTTACATTACAATATCTGAGTAAATCAGTGTTACAACTTCTGAGCCCTTCTTACATACGGTTTAGGGAAATACGGAAGCGTCCGATCCCGCCCGTCTGCTTTGACCCATGACGTCACAAATATGGCGGAAACAAAAACAAACACACACACTTTCCACAAGAAGCCTAATGACACTAACGGGACAAGCGCGGGAAATGGTGTGTTTTGGGTGGGGGGCAAACTAAATATAAACAAATTTAGACGCCTTGCGTAGCTACAACGTGTAAGTGAAGACAGCCATGCATGAATACCCACCCACCTCCCCAGGGGTCGTAACCCCTGCAACCCATAGAAGATAAAGATGCTTCAGTAGCTGATTAGTGTTTTTTGTCTTTAAAAAAAATCTCACGGGATAGAACGAACAGATCAGAAAGATAAATACAATAAACTAAAACAGAAACTGGAGGAAACAGATAATTAAAATAAGTAATAAGTGTTTTTAAATTTTAAAAAAAATCTCACGAGATAGAACAAACAGATCAGAAAAGTAAATAAAATAAGATAAAACAGAACTGGAGACAGCCACACTCAAACCAAACTCCGCGCCGTCATGACGTCACACACGAAAACACCCTTACGTCACGGGTCAAAGCCGACGAGTGGGATCGGACGCTTCTGTCGACCCATAGTCTGGATAAAGCTGTCAATCAGACAAGGATCGACCATCGTATTAGGATGTTTTTATAGACCACCAGCATCCGCAACGAACGTCGCAGAACGTTTCAATGAACGTCTTGAGCAGATAGGAAATAAATATCCAAATTATCCGTTAGTTATAGGTGGAGACTTTGATCTGGCATCCATTGACTGGGAAAATTACACGTTTATCACAAGGGGCAGAAGCAAAGACTCGTTTGAAGTTATTCTAGGAGCGCTCCCAACATACAGCCTTGAGCAATTGGTTAGAAAACTCGAGATGGGAACATATTAGCTATCTTGGCGACAAACGGACCTGATCTTTTTGAGGAAGTTAATCTAGAATAAGGTATTAGCGACCATAACGTCGTTGTGGCTTCTATGTCAGTGGAAGTTGCAAAAGAAACCAAAGAAACAGCTTGGAGTTTTCTTGTTTGTGAAAGCAAATAAAAGTGTCACTAATGAATATCTTCATAATGAGCTCCAAACATTCACCATGGGACACAAAGATATTGAGCATCTTTGGTCGGAATTTAAAGGTATTGTCCACCACGTGCTAGAGAAATATGTGCCTAGCATAAATGTAGGGGAGGGAAAGGATCCACATTGGTTCAACAAACATATTAGGAAGTTGCTGAGAAAGCAGAGAATTTTGCTCAGTCACTGCCCCGCTGACAAACAGAAATTATGCGAAATGAAAGCAGCGAAACGAAAGGTCAATGAGAGCTTCTTTTAACGAATTTGAAAGCAATATTTTATCTGCAGATTCTAAAAATAACACCAAAAAATTTTGGTCTTACGTAAAATCTATGAACGCAACAAATAGTTCAATACCTTCTCTTGCTAACAGTACTGGTAGTGTAACGGATGATGATAAACAGAAGACCGAAATTCTAAACCTAGCTGTCAAAAACTCGTTTACGATAGAGGATTGCAGCACCATCCCCCCTTTCAATTGTCGAACTAACGCAAGGATGGCTGACATAGTGTTTCGTGTATCTGGGATTGTAAAACAGACGCCAGGCAGGCATCTGGCCCAGACGGTATCACCGTAAGATTATATGTTGAGTATGCTACAAATATAGCACCATTCTTATCTATCATCTATCAGAGACCATTGGAACAGCGGAAAGTTGCACTGGACTGGAAGAAGGCCCAGGTCATAGCAATCTATAAAAAGGGTAGAAAATCGGACACACGTAATTACCGGCCAATTTCACTGACATCGATTTGTTGTAGAATCATGTATCATGTTTTGTGTTCAGACATAATGACGTTTCTAGACTCTGAGAAGCTCATCTGCAGAAACCAGCACGGTTTTAGGAAACAGCGGTGATGCGAGACACAGCTGGCCCTCTTTGTGCAGGCTCTAGATACCGGCTCCCAGGTTGATGCCATTTTTCGAGTTTCCAAAGGCGGTCGACTCAATTCCGCACTGTCGCTTGCTCCAAAAAGTGCGCGCTTACGGTCTATTCGATGACATATGCGCCTGTATAGAAAGTTTTCTAATAGACAGAGAGCAGTATGCCGTCTTGAATGGGGTGACTTCAACAGAAACAAGCGTAACTTCAGGTGTGCCCCAGGGCAGCGTATTAGGTCCCCTGCTTTTTACGATTTAAATAAATGATCTGGTTGATGGTATTGACAGCGGCATTAGACTGTTTGCCGATGGTGATGTAGTCTACAGGAAAGTAGTATTACACGAAAGTTGTAAACAAATCAATGAGGATTTGCAGAAAATAAATATGTGGTATAATGACTGGCAGTTATCTCTTAATATTAGTAAGTGTAACCTACTGCGTATAACAAGGCAAAAATTCCCATTAATGTACGAGTACAAAATAAATGCCCAGTCTTGGAAATCTGTAACATCCGCCAGGTATCTGGGTGTGACTATTCGAAATGAGGTCAAATGGAACGATCACATTACACAAGTAACGGTAAAGGCGAACTCTAGATTACAATTTATTGGTAGAATCCTGAAGCGATGCAGTCTTTCAACGAAGGAAATTGCTTACAGTACCTCAGTTCGTCCAGTCTTTTTCGTCTGTATGGGACCCTTACCAGTTGGGTCTGATTCAAGAGATTGAGAAGGTCCAAAGAAGAGCGGCAAGATTCGTGACTGGTACATTTAGCCATCGCGAGAGCGTTACAAAACTCATAGAAAGTTTGAAGTGGGACACACTTGCAAATAGACGACGCGCTAAACGGAAGGGGCTGCTCACTAAATTCCGAAATCTGATCTTCGCCGAGGATGTAGAGCATATATTAATACCACCAACTTCCAAATCACGCAGTGATTACCATTCAAAGATTAGAGCTCGTACTGAGGTGTTCAGACAGTCGTTTTTCCAATGTTAAAAAATACCACTTGATTATAGTGTAAAACACTAAGATTGACGCGTTTCGGAAGTCATGCTTCCATCATCAGAATAATAAAAAGTAAAAGAACCTGTTAAAACTCGCTAAAATGGAACATGCACCAGTCACAATAAAATTGATAATAAAATTAAAACATCGTGGCTACTTCCCTTGTTGCAGCCGTGTCTTCCAAGGTGCATCTCCACATAGTCGCCAAAACATAAAAAACTCTAAAATGGTGTCGCCTATGGTGTTCAACATCTAACCACATGGCTCTATCGTCGTAAACCGCCCATGCGTCTTTGTTGATACCACACACCACGTAGCCAAACACGACACTAAAACGCGAGTGAGCTCACGCGCAAGTAAACAAGGAAGTCACAGAGATGTATATACAAACAGATAACGTATACATGTTCCAAGGACCTTATGAAATGATGGTATCCTGCCAATTACTAAAAATGTAGTTACTAGAAGAAACCAGTGAAATGTTTGAAAAAGTTACTTGTATCACCAGTTAGATGTTCATTCAGTGTGTTCTGATTTTGCACGCAATGTATCGTAATTTCCAGCTGTTCTAGTAGATGCAGCTTTTTGCCTTTGTCCTGTCTATGTAAAATAACGAGATCCTGATCTATTCCCAACATGGGGTGTCCCGTTTCCCAAATATGCGTGGCTACAGCTGACTTTTCGAAATTATTAAGCCGGAAAGCATCGCTATGTTCTTTGTAACGTACTTTAAAGGACCTACCAGTTAGGCCTACATAGCTTGCCTTGCACGTGTTACAATGAATTTTATAGACCCCAGCTCTCTCATATTTATCGCTTTCCTGCTGTAAATAATTTCTTAGTTTAAACCGCAGCGTATTATTGGTCTGAAAAGCGGTATCAACTTTAAAAGGTTTGAAAATGTTAGCCACTTTTTGCGAAATGTCACCGAAGTATGGTATTGTGACTCTCGTAATATTATTTGCGGTATTCTTCCTTGCATTCGCGCGCTGTTTGTGTCGTATTAATTTATTTACAACGTTTTGGTGATATCCGTTAGCTCTGAGTAGTTGTTTCACGATGTTCAGATCAGTCATTCTGTCTTCTTCATTCATAGGGACTCTAAAGGCTCTATCTATCAAAGATCTACAAGCAGAAAGTTTCTGGCTATTAGGATGGAAGGAATTATTTTGTATCAACACATCAGTTGTGGTTGGTTTCCTAAATATTTTAAAAACATGCGTACCATTTTGTTTCCTAATACTTAGGTCGAGAAATTGCAGTTCACCATTTTTCTCTTCTTTCACAGAGAATTCAATTTTACCGTGTAACTCGTTATATTTATTTACTATATCTGCAACCTCTTTTTCTTGTCCATCAACAAGAAGCAGCGTATCATCTACATAGCGTTTGTAATATACAACTTTATTCACGGGATGTTGCGGGTTAACGAGGAGTCTTTTTTCCAAATTATTTATAAAGATGTCTGCTATGGTTCCAGATATACTGGAACCCATAACCAGTCCATCTTTTTGCATATAAAATTTATTGCTAAAAGAAAAATAATTATATTTCAGAACGAATTCTAACAGTTCGATGAATTCGACTTTTTCTTGCTGAGACAGTGTTTTGTGCTTAAACAAATTTTATTTGATGACCTTAACGGCCTCATTCACCGGCACATTTTTCCCTTGCGCGATCCTCGAGTGGAACAGAGGGGGGGGGGGAGGGGGTGAGGGGGGAGGGGGGGAATATGACTTTGGCACGAATTGTGCCCTCCGCCACACACCGCTTGGTGGCTAGCGGAGTATATATGTAGATGTAGGGACTCATCACTGAAGACAATTCTGTTCCCGTCAATGAAATTCCGGGCCGAAGACGTGTCTCGAGGCGCCCCGGAGAGCGGTGGGATACCAACCTGGACTGTAGCCCCCTTACGGTCAGACAACCCAAAGATGCGTTATGGTCAGAAATGCCATTTCTTTTCATAGCAGGACCCCTTTGGTTATCCACGGCACCCTTACAGCACAGCGGTACGTCAAAGATTCTCTACGCCCGTTTTGTCGCCCTTCATGGCAAGCTGTCCTGGGCTTACATTTCAGCAAGGTAATGCCTGCCCGCACAGAGTTTCTACTGCTTGCCTTCGTGCTTGACAAACCTTGCCTTGGCCAGAAAGATCGCCGGGTCTCTATCCAATTGAGAACATTTGGAGCATTATGGGCAGGGCCCTCCAAGCAGCTCAGGATTTTGACGATCTAACGCACCAGTTAGACAGAATTTGGCGCCATATCCCTCAGGAGGACATTTGTATTATCGCAAAATAATGGAGAAAGTGCCATAGATATGATAAGCGAATTAGTGATGGCAATCATTAAAGTAAAGGCGTGTTTCATTGCGGCAGGGTCTTCTCATGAAATTTCAATCACCAGTTTTCTCCTCCCAAAGGAAAATTTTTTTTGTCGCCCACCCACATAGGGAGAGATGATAATCTTAATAAAGTAAGAGAAATTGGAGCGCGCACTGAAAGATTTAAGTGTTCGCTTTTTTCGCGTGCTGTTCGAGAATAAGACGGAAGAGAAATAGCCTGAAGGTTGTTCGATGAACCCTCTGCCGGCACTTAATTGTGAACTGTGGGGTAACCACATACACGTAGATGTAGAGCAACAGAAGGTATCAGTGAATTGGCGTATAAGAAAAGAATCACCACGTTTTCGTAGAGACGTCGCTTGTGATACTTAGGTTTTCTTCCGTTCTTCACCTTCTATGGAAAGTCCGTTCTACACCTCTTCGTGATTAAAAAGCCGTTTTAGATACTTTTGCCATTCGTGAATGCTGCAACAGAAATTCTAGGTACCTATTCTCTTCATCGCTTTGCTTGGCCAGTTTACCGTGAAGTGTTTGCAGAATCCTTGAGAATATACAGCTCGGTACAGACACTTCTTAATGAGACACCAAGGACATTTACTCATTTTGGGAGATTTCCAGGTAGCCCCAGAGTTTGCTCGCAGGGGCAGCAGGAGGTTTGCTGTGGGAACAGCCTAGCTATTAAAGCTAGCGAAGGCAGGTACGTTTGCAAACAGGTCATAGCAATTATGCTCCCTTGAGTAGTGCTGTGTCTTGCGTGGTAGTACACAATTAATAACTGATTGTCCCAAGTCAGGTCCACAGAAAAAAAGAAAAATGCAAATAAATTGTCCTTCTTGATTTATAGTATAGACGGAATCTTAACCACCACTTAATGATTGATAAACAATAAAGATCATACAGTCTTCTTCCATGAAAGTGCTTGAGAGATTATATGTTCCGCAGATGGAATCACAATGACTGGAATAACTGAACTCGTTCACGATAGGAATAATAAATCCTAAGTTCATTTAGTGCTACCGCATTTGTGTGAGAAGTCTAAATTCGTTTGGTCGTAATATGGCAGCAGCTATGAAGGACAGCTGATAATCTTAATTCCACACAAGAATACCATACTTGCCGGCCGAAGTGGCCGTGCGGTTAAAGGCGCTGCAGTCTGGAACCGCAAGACCGCTACGGTCGCAGGTTCGAATCCTGCCTCGGGCATGGATGTTTGTGATGTCCTTAGGTTAGTTAGGTTTAACTAGTTCTAAGTTCTAGCGGACTAATGACCTCAGAAGTTGAGTCCCATAGTGCTCAGAGCCATTTGAACCATACCATACTTGGTGCACAGATCACACGGGAAGTGAAGTCGGAGGAAGTGAAGTTCCCTATCCGACATGTGTCTCCTCGTAATGGCTGCGGTGAGGAATCTTCCAGACTGAACGGCTGCTGGAACCACGATACGCACGCTGCTGGTCTCGAAGCTGGCCCCTCTCGAGGCGAAACTAAGGCCGCATATTTCCTTGGTGTCGGCTGGAGTTCCACTTCAAAACAAACTGGCATGTTTTGGGCACAATCTAGTTTGTTGCGGTGTATATGCCGTGCCTGCCTTACTGTTGACGTCTGGGTCTGTCAAGGGAGTGACTCCTGTAGAACAGCAGCACGATCAACTAGCACATCAGGTCTGTAGAGTGGGTAGCAAGGTTCGAAAGCGGCGCAAAAAACAACTGGAGTCATACGCACCCGACGAAAGCCTGTGATATATCAAGTAATTCCAATCAGTAATCTGTTCATGTGAGTTTCTCAGAACCAAGGTCACCCGTTTCACACTACTGGGAGTCCAGTTTCAGGGTTTATTACAGTTTTCTGGGACGGCTGGCTTATCATAAAGGGTATTTATTATGTCATAATGACATATTTTCAGAAGTTCTTTAATGAACAATTACGAATAGATGAGTAAATGTCAATTTGAAAGTTTGAAGATCCATTGACAGCGAACAAACAAACATAAGCCTGAAGCAATCGTTAGCTGTAAATGGTACTGAAACAGAGGATGACAGACTAAAGGTCGATTACTAAATATCTTTTTCCAAAGCTGTTTCACAGAGGAAGACTGCACTGTAGTTCCTTCTCTAGATTGTCGCACAGATGACAAAATGGAAGATATCAAAATGGATGACAGAGGGATAGAAAAACAATTAAAATCGCTCAAAAGAGGAAAGGCCGCTGGACCTGATCGGATACCAGTTCGATTTTACACCCAGTACGCGAAGGAACCTGCCCCCCTTCTTGTAGCGGTGTACCGTAGGTCTCTAGAAGAGCTTAGCGTTCCAAGGAATTGGAAAAGTGCACAGGTCATCCCCATTTTCAAGAAGGGACGTCGAACAGATGTGCAGAACTATAGAACTATATCTCTAACGTCGACAGTTGTAGAATTTTGGAACACGTATTATATTCGAGTATAAACACTTTTCTGGAGACTAGAAATCTTCTCTGTAGGAATCAGCATGGGTTCCGAAAAAGACGATCGTGTGAAACCCAGCTCGCGCTATTCGTCCACGAGACTCAGAGCGCCATAGACACGGGTTCCCAGGTAGTTGCCGTGTTTCTTGACTTCCGCAAGGCGTTTGATACAGTTCCCCCACAGTCGTTTAATGAAAAAGTAAGAGCATATGGACTATCAGACCAATTATGTGATTGGATTGAAGAGTTCCTAGATAACAGAACGCAGCATGTCGTTCTCAGTCGAGAGAAGTCTTCCGAAGTTAGAGTGATTTCAGGTGTGCCGCAGGGGAGTGTCGTAGCTCCGTTGCTATTCTCAATATACATAAATGAGCTTGTGTATAACATCGGAAGTTCACTGAGGCTTTTTGCGGATGATGCTGTAGTATATAGAGATGTTGTAACAATGGAAAATTGTACTGAAATGATCTGCAACGAATTGACGCATGGTGCAGGGAATGGAAACTGAATCTCAACGTGGACAATTATAATGTGCTCCGAATACATAGAAAGAAAGATCCCTTCTCATTTAGCTACAATATAGCAGGTCAGCAAATGGAAGCAGTTAATTCCATAAATTATCTGGGAGTAGGCATTAGAAGTGATTTAAAATGGAATGACCATTTAAAGTTGATCGTCGGTAAAGCAGATGCCAGACTGAGATTCATTGGAAGAATCCTAAGGAAATGCATTCCGAAAACAAAGGAAGTAGGTTACAGACACTTGTTCGCCCACTGCTTGAATACCGGTGTGGGATCCGTGCCGCATAGGGTTGATAGAAGAGATAGAGAATATCCAACGGAGAGCAGCGCGCTTCGTTACAGGATCATTAGTAATCGCGAAAGCGTTACGGAGATGATAGATAGACTTTAGTGGAAAACTCTGCAAGAGAGACGCTCAGTAGCTCGGTACGGGCTTTTGTTGAAGTTTCGAGAACATACCTTCACCGAGGAGTCAAGCAGTATATTGCTCCCTCCTACGTATATCTCGCGAAGAGACCATGAGGATAAAATCAGAGAAATTAGAACCCACACAGAGGCATACCGACAATCTTTCTTTCCGCGAACAATACGAGACTGGAATAGAAGGGAGAACCGATGGAGGTACTCAAAGTACCCTCCGCCACACACCATCAGGTGTCTTGCGGAGTATGGATGTAGATGTAGATGATGACCTAATTAAAGGGAAAACAAACGAAAGGTATCTGAAATTATTTAAATTAGGACTGGTCATCAGGACTCACTTTGAAGTGAGACACGTAACTCTTTTCAATGAGATTCCAAGCCGAAGTCGTATCTGGAGATACCCCAGACAGCGCTGGGATACCAGCCTGACTGCTATGGTCCGACAACCAGGAGTTATGGTCTGGGGTGTCATTTCATAACAGGAGCCCTGTCGTCGTCATCCGCGACACCTTTACGGCACAGCGGTACGTTGATGATATCCTACGTCCTTTTTAGTTGTCCTTCATCGCAACCCATCCTGGGCTTACATTTCAGCAGGATAATGTCAGTCCGCAACCCGTGAGAGACGCTATAGCTTTGCTTCGTTAGGAGCAGTACTGACAGGGCTCTCCAACCGCCTCGGGATTTTGACGGTCTATCGCGCCGACTGGACAGAATATGACACGATATCCCTCTGGAGGACGTCAGGCAACTTTATCAATCAATGCCAAGCCGAATAACTGCTTGTATAAAGGCCAGACGTGGACCATCGTATTACTGAATTGCTCAATTTGTGAAGCTCTTTCTCTTGAATAAATCATCCAGTTTTTCTGAAATACCAATCATTGATTTGTATATACATGCACACTGATGAGCTAAAACATTATGACCACCTGCTTAATACCTTGTTTGGCTGTCTTTGGAACGAAATACACTGATGAGCCAAAACATTTTGACCACCTAATTAATAGCTTATTTGTCCGTGTTTAGAACGAAATACATCACTGTATTGCCATGTGTTGCCATTCCTCAACAAACATTCAGGAACATCGCTGATAATGATTCAAATGGTTTTGAGCACTATGGGACTTAACATCTGTGGTCATCAGTCCCCTAGAATTTAGAACTACTTAAACCTAACTAACCTAAGGACATCACACACATCCATGCCCGAGGCAGGATTCGAACCTGCGACCGTAGCAGTCGCGCGGTTCCGGACTGCGCGTCTAGAACCACTAGACCACCGCGGCCGGCTCGCTGATAATGTTCCCAGCACAAATTAAGCCGTCATAATGGCGAAGGACGTGCACACCCCATATTAATGTCGACTAATAGATGTTCGGATACTTTTGTTCAGATAGTGAATGACTGTACGTCATAGGGTCTATACTGTCTCGCGTGATCCTACATTTTAGCAGAAACCAAACTGATCTTCCCTGGGGTCAGCTTGCACCAGTCTCTCCATTATTATGTTAATTATTCGTGTAAGTATTACGTAACCATGATTTACTAAACTGATCCTTCGGTAATATTCACACCTTTCAGCAACTGCTTTTTTTTCGGAATAGATATTAATACATTCCTTTTGAAGTGTGATGGTATTTCACCTGTCTCATATTTCTTGCATAACCGATAGAATAGTGGTCTCATGGCTGGCTCTTCCTAGTGTCTAAATAAATCTGAGAAAATGTCTATTCCAGGTGCCTATTGTCGACTTAAATCTTTCAGTGGTATGTCAAATTTATCTCGCAGTATGGCATTTCTTATGTCACTATCATTCACTTCTTTATCTCTTTCTATAATATCGTATTCAAGTTCGTTTCCCTTATATAAACATTCTAGAATGAAGAGCCAAAGACACTGGTACACCTGTCTATTATCGTGTAGGGGCACCGCGAGCACGCAGAAATGCTGCAACACGACGCGGCATGGACTCGAGTAATGTTTAAGAAGTGCTGGAGGGAACTGACACCATGAATCCTGCAGGCTGTCCATAAATCCGTATGAGTACCAGGGGGTGGAGATCTCTTCTGAACAGTACGTTGCAAGACATCCCAGATATTCTGAATAATGTTCATGTCTGAGGAGTTTGGTGGCCAGCGATAGTCTTTGGGTCCATGGATTCATGAGGTTGTCTCCATACCCGTATACGTCCATCGGCTCGATACAATTTGAAACGAGACTCGTCCGACCAGGCATCATGTTTCCGGTCATCAACAGTCCAATGTCTGTGTTGACGAGCCCAGGCGAGGCGTAAAACTTTGTGTCGTGCAGTCATCAATGGTACAGGGGTGGGCCTTCGGCTCCGCAAGCCCATATCGATGATATTTCGTTGAATGGTTCGCACGCTGACACTTGTTGATGACCCAGCATTGAAATCTGCAGCAATCTGCCGAAGGGTTGCACCTCTGTTATGTTGAATGGTTCTCTTCTGTCGTGGTTGATCCCTGTCTTGCACTTTTTCCGGCCGCAGCGATGTCGAAGATTTGATATTTTACCCATTTCACCGCTACCTCGAAGATGCTGTGTCCCATCGCTCGTGCGTCGACTAAAACACGAAGTTCAACTCACTTAAATCTTGATAACATGCCATTGCAGCAGCAGTAAGCGCTCTAACAACTGCGCCAGACACTTCTTATCTTAGATAGACATTGCCTACCGCAGCGCCGTATTCTGCCTGCTTGCATATCTCTGTATCTGAATATGCATACATATACCAGTTTCCTTCCCCCATGAACCATGGACCTTGCCGTTGGTGGGGAGGCTTGCGTGCCTCAGCGATACAGATGGCCGTACCGTAGGTGCAACCACAACGGAGGGGTATCTGTTGAGAGGCCAGACAAACATGTGGTTCCTGAAGAGGGGCAGCAGCCTTTTCAGTAGTTGCAGGGGCAACAGTCTGGATGATTGACTGATCTGGCCTTGTAACATTAACCAAAACGGCCTTGCTGTGCTGGTACTGCGAACGGCTGAAAGCAAGGGGAAACTACAGCCGTAATTTTTCCCGAGGACATGCAGCTTTACTGTATGATTAAATGATGATGGCGTCCTCTTGGGTAAAATATTCCGGAGGTAAAATAGTCCCCCATTCGGATCTCCGGGCGGGGACTACTCAAGAGGACGTCGTTATCAGGAGAAAGAAAACTGGCATTCTACGGATCGGAGCGTGGAATGTCAGATCCCTTAATCGGGCAGGTAGGTTAGAAAATTTAAAAAGGGAAATGGATAGGTTAAAGTTAGATATAGTGGGAATTAGTGAAGTTCGGTGGCAGGAGGAACAAGACTTTTGGTCAGGTGATTACAGGGTTATAAATACAAAATCAAATAGGGGTAATGCAGGAGTAGGTTTAATAATGAATAAAAAAATAGGAGTGCGGGTTAGCTACTACAAACAGCATAGTGAACGCATTATTGTGGCCAAGATAGACACAAAGCCCATGCCTACTACAGTAGTACAAGTTTATATGCCAACTAGCTCTGCAGATGATGAAGAAATTGATGAAATGTATGACGAGATAAAAGAAATTATTCAGGTAGTGAAGGGAGACGAAAATTTAATAGTCATGGGTGACTGGAATTCGTCAGTAGGAAAAGGGAGAGAAGGAAACATAGTAGGTGAATATGGATTGGGGGGAAGAAATGAAAGAGGAAGCCGCCTTGTAGAATTTTGCACAGAGCATAACTTGATCATAGCTAACACTTTGTTCAAGAATCATAAAAGAAGGTTGTATACGTGGAAGAATCCTGAAGATACTAATAGGTATCAGATAGATTATATAATGGTAAGACAGAGATTTAGGAACCAGGTTTTAAATTGTAAGACATTTCCAGGGGCAGATGTGGATTCTGACCACAATCTATTGGTTATGAACTGCAGATTGAAACTGAAGAAACTGCAAAAAGGTGGGAATTTAAGGAGATGGGACCTGGATAAACTGAAAGAACCAGAGGTTGTACAGAGTTTCAGGGAGAGCATAAGGGAACAATTGACAGGAATGGGGGAAAGAAATACAGTAGAAGAAGAATGGGTAGCTCTGAGGGATGAAGTAGTGAAGGCAGCAGAGGATCAAGTAGGTAAAAAGACGAGGGCTAATAGAAATCCTTGGGTAACAGAAGAAATATTGAATTTAATTGATGAAAGGAGAAAATATAAAAATGCAGTAAATGAAGCAGGCAAAAGGGAATACAAACGTCTCAAAAATGAGATCGACAGAAAGTGCAAAATGGCTAAGCAGGGATGGCTAGAGGACAAATGTAAGGATGTAGAGGCTTGTCTCACTAGGGGTAAGATAGATACTGCCTACAGGAAAATTAAAGAGACATTTGGAGAGAAGAGAACCACTTGTATGAATATCAAGAGCTCAGATGGCAACCCAGTTCTAAGCAAAGAAGGGAAGGCAGAAAGGTGGAAGGAGTATATAGAGGGTTTATACAAGGGCGATGTACTTGAGGACAGTATTATGGAAATGGAAGAGGATGTAGATGAAGATGAAATAGGAGATAAGATACTGCGTGAAGAGTTTGACAGAACACTGAATGACCTGAGTCGAAACAAGGCCCCGGGAGTAGACAACATTCCATTAGAACTACTGATGGCCTTGGGAGAGCCAGTCATGACAAAACTCTACCATCTGGTGAGCAAGATGTATGAGACAGGCGAAATACCCTCAGACTTCAAGAAGAATATAATAATTCCAATACCAAAGAAAGCAGGTGTTGACAGATGTGAAAATTACCGAACTATCAGTTTAATAAGTCACAGCTGCAAAATACTAACTCGAATTCTTTACAGACGAATGGAAAAACTGGTAGAAGCGGACCTCGGGGAAGATCAGTTTGGATTCCGTAGAAATGTTGGAACACGTGAGGCAATACTAACCGTACGACTTATCTTAGAAGAAAGATTAAGAAAAGGCAAACCTACGTTTCTAGCATTTGTAGACTTAGAGAAAGCTTTTGACAACGTTAACTGGAATACTCTCTTTCAAATTCTGAAGGTGGCAGGGGTAAAATACAGGGAGCGAAAGGCTATTTACAATTTGTACAGAAACCAGATGGCAGTTATAAGAGTCGAGGGACATGAAAGGGAAGCAGTGGTTGGGAAAGGAGTGAGACAGGGTTGTAGCCTCTCCCCGATGTTATTCAATCTGTATATTGAGCAAGCAGTAAAGGAAACAAAAGAAAAATTCGGAGTAGGTATTAAAATTCATGGAGAAGAAGTAAAAACTTTGAGGTTCGCCGATGACATTGTAATTCTGTCAGAGACAGCAAAGGACTTGGAAGAGCAGTTGAACGGAATGGACAGTGTCTTGAAAGGAGGATATAAGATGAACATCAACAAAAACAAAACGAGGATAATGGAATGTAGTCAAATTAAATCGGGTGATGCTGAGGGGATTAGATTAGGAAATGAGACACTTAAAGTAGTAAAGGAGTTTTGCTATTTAGGGAGTAAAATAACTGATGATGGTCGAAGTAGAGAGGATATAAAATGTAGACTGGCAATGGCAAGGAAAGCGTTTCTGAAGAAGAGAAATTTGTTAACATCGAGTATAGATTTAAGTGTCAGGAAGTCGTTTCTGAAAGTATTTGTATGGAGTGTAGCCATGTATGGAAGTGAAACATGGACGATAACCAGTTTGGACAAGAAGAGAATAGAAGCTTTCGAAATGTGGTGCTACAGAAGAATGCTGAAGATAAGGTGGGTAGATCACGTAACTAATGAGGAGGTATTGAACAGGATTGGGGAAAAGAGAAGTTTGTGGCACAACTTGACTAGAAGAAGGGATCGGTTGGTAGGACATGTTTTGAGGCATCAAGGGATCACAAATTTAGCATTGGAGGGCAGCGTGGAGGGTAAAAATCGTAGAGGGAGACCAAGAGATCAATACACTAAGCAGATTCAGAAGGATGTAGGTTGCAGTAGGTACTGGGAGATGAAGAAGCTTGCACAGGATAGAGTAGCATGGAGAGCTGCATCAAACCAGTCTCAGGACTGAAGACCACAACAACATACCAGTTTCTTTGGCGCTTCAGTGTATGTTATAGTTCCACCTTCCACCATAGCTTAATATTTAAACAGCTGCCTCTAGTATCTCCAAAGAACTCTTTATTTTATCTACAGGCGGAATATCTCTTTCTCATAGTCAACCATGCTTCTAAAACTTTGAATTTTATCCTCTAGCTATACCCGCTTTGCAGTTCTGCATACAGGTGTTTACCGGTTATCCCACAGAATGTGTACGTACGTAGAGGACACAAGGACAAACAATAACTGGAAGAATAAGTAATAAAAAAGGTCCTTGTCCGCAGCTCGTGGTCGTGCGGTAGCGTTCTCGCTTCCCACGCCCTGGTTCCCGGGTTCGATTCCCGGCGGGGTCAGGGATTTTCTCTGCCTCCTGATGACTAGGTGTTGTGTGTTGTCTTTAGGTTAGTTAGGTTTAAGTAGTTCTAGGGGACTGATGACCATAGATGTTAAGTCCCATAGTGCTCAGAGCCATTTGAACCAAAAAATCCTTGTGCAGACTGTTTTATTTACCACAACCGTCTGTGACATTTCTTAGCGGGCTCCAATTCCAGAATTTGCTATTCTCAAGTCAGCTTCTGTGCGTATGTGTAGTACTTTCAATCCATCTAACACACGCCGTCACTCATCTTTTACCTCAGTCATTCAGGCACTAATATCTGTTGCATGCTATGTGTTTGTGGTGCTGCAAACGTGGTTTGTTTCGTCTAGGATACTTTCATTTGCAACCTTATTGTGTGACACCTCTATTATTAACATTGTTTCACCACAGTAGACTTTCCATACAATGTTTATCAAAATATTTGTGTCTTGTTGCAGTAACTCGCAGTCCATACAGAAAATATGAGAGAAGGTCTAAAATCAGTAAATACACTAGACTATCGGAAGAATCAGACCGTGTTTGAAGGGTTTTAAATCGGTTAGTACGCAAATATGAATAGTTAACTATTTCAGTTTTAAGGATGCTGAAGCTCGAATATCTCGCGAGATAGAGGACGTCACAAATATTTCGCGTGGAAATTATACAGACAGTGGAGGATTCCGATCGTAGTAAATTTCGATATAGAAGCAGTAACAGAGACTGAGATTTTCAGGCTGTGAAAGTACTTAAATGGAAAAAGCGCGTAAGACATTGTTTTATAAACTGCAAATAATTCATAAAAATTACCCGTCAGTGCGGACTGAAGTTCTGACCAGGATGGCAATACCGTTGTGTTTACGCCCGAGATGCAGGGAGGGTAAGCAATGGTACCACACACTCCTGTAGTCTAATATGCGGATAAACACCTGTATGATATTGCACTACAATTAGACATTGAGTGGCACTTCTTTTTGATAGTACTCCTCGCATATTATCACTCCAATATTTATTATCTGTGTTATGTTTAAGAATCCACGTTTCGTAGATAAGCCGCTCACACCTTTAGTTCAGATTCTTCATTTTTTTGTAAAAAAATCTAATGTAATGCACTTTTTCAAACTATATGGTATGGTTCGCAAATATTGACTCGTTTATTCTGGGCACTTTTTAATGCCAAACCATATACGCAAAACAATTTTGCTCAGCATTCCTTGATAGCTTCAAATCCAGCGCTTTGCGACAAAATTTGTGAAGTTTTCGCAAAATGGAACTTCTTTGAATTGTTCATAACGTCACAGAAATTCCTGCCCATTAACGGATTTAATCCTATCGTCAATGGCATATTTACTGTAAGCACTTGACTTGTTCTTCTTTGAGGTGGATCTCACTTCATTCAGCGCCGTGTGCCTCCTTCCGTAATTTGCACACCATCGGCTTAACCAACTTTAATAGTTTGATAGCACTCATTGTCCTTTTTTTCTGATCAGTAGATCAGTGTGTAGTATACTAGGTGGCCCCTGGAAACCAATAACATGTAATGAAATAGTTACAGGGTGTTTCAAAAATGACCGGTATATTTGAAACGGCAATAAAAACTAAACGAGCAGCGATAGAAATACAGCGTTTGTTGCAATATGCTTGGGACACCAGTACATTTTCAGGCGGACAAACTTTCGAAATTACAGTAGTTACAATTTTCAACAACAGATGGCGCTGCAAGTGATTCGAAAGATATAGAAGACAACGCAGTCTGTGGGTGCGCCATTCTGTACGTCGTCTTTCTGCTGTAAGCGTGTGCTGTTCACAACGTGCAAGTGTGCTGTGGACAACATGGTTTATTCCTTAGAACAGAGGATTTTTCTGGTGTTGGAATTCCACCGCCTAGAACACAGTGTTGTTGCAACAAGACGAAGTTTTCAACGGAGGTTTAATGTAACCAAAGGACCGAAAAGCGATACAATAAAGGATCTGTTTGAAAAATTTCAACGGACTGGGAACGTGACGGATGAACGTGCTGGAAAGGTAGGGCGACCGCGTACGGAAACCACAGAGGGCAACGCGCAGCTAGTGCAGCAGGTGATCCAACAGCGGCCTCGGGTTTCCGTTCGCCGTGTTGCAGCTGCGGTCCAAATGACGCCAACGTCCACGTATCGTCTCATGCGCCAGAGTTTACACCTCTATCCATACAAAATTAAAACGCGGCAACCCCTCAGCGCCGCTACCATTGCTGCACGAGAGACATTCGCTAACAATATAGTGCACAGGATTGATGACGGCGATATGCATGTGGGCAGCATTTGGTTTACTGACGAAGCTTATTTTTACCTGGACGGCTTCGTTAATAAACAGAACTGGCGCATATGGGGAACCGAAAAGCCCCATGTTGCAGTCCCATCGTCCCTGCATCCTCAAAAAGTACTGGTCTGGGCCGCCATTTCTTCCAAAGGAATCATTGGCCCATTTTTCAGATCCGAAACGATTACTGCATCACGCTATCTGGACATTCTTCGTGAATTTGTGGTGGTACAAACTGCCTTAGACGACACTGCGAACACCTCGTGGTTTATGCAAGATGGTGCCCGGCCACATCACACGGCCGACGTCTTTAATTTCCTGAATGAATATTTCGATGATCGTGTGATTGCTTTGGGCTATCCGAAACATACAGGAGGCGGCGTGGATTGGCCTCCCTATTCGCCAGACATGAACCCCTGTGACTTCTTTCTGTGGGGACACTTGAAAGACCAGGTGTACCGCCAGAATCCAGAAACAATTGAACAGCTGAAGCAGTACATCTCATCTGCATGTGAAGCCATTCCGCCAGACACGTTGTCAAAGGTTTCGGGTAATTTCATTCAGAGACTACGCCATATTATTGCTACGCATGGTGGATATGTGGAAAATATCGTACTATAGAGTTTCCCAGACCGCAGCGCCATCTGTTGTTGACAATTGTAACTACTGTAATTTCGAAAGTTTGTCTGCCTGAAAATGTACTGTTGTCCCAAGCATATTGCAACAAACGGTGTATTTCTATCGCTGCTCGTTTAGTTTTTATTACCGTTTCAAATATACCGGTCATTTTTGAAACACCCTGTACTATGAGTATATAAAATAGTATATTTTGTGTATCACATCTGATATCGATATGTATACTTCATCACGTAACATACACCTACATGAGGCATAGCCAGTACTGTGGATTGTACTGAGGCTTTGGGCTCTTGCTTGGTTAAAGGGTTATATATGTCCCATAATCACCTATCTGCAGATATATGACGTTCCTCACAATCTTTACTAACTTGGTGCACTGAAGGCACTGTTGCATATATGCGCAATATCTATGGTGCATAATTAACCTATTAAACAAGCAAGTGTCCAAAACGATAGTAAAATCAACAGGACTCTGGCTATGAAAACGCAGCTGTTATTGCATCATAAAATACACATTATCTACAGGGTGTTACAAAAAGGTACGGCCAAACTTTCAGGAAACATTCCTCACACACAAATAAAGAAAAGATGTTATGTGGACATGTGTCCGGAAACGCTTAACTTCCATGTCAGAGCTCATTTTAGTTTCGTCAGTATGTGCTGTACTTCCTCGATTCACCGCCAGTTGGCCCAATTGAAGGAAGGTAATGTTGACTTCGGTGCTTGTGTTGACATGCGACTCATTGCTCTACAGTACTAGCATAAAGCACATCAGTACGTAGCATCAACTGGTTAGTGTTCATCACGAACGTGGTTTTGCAGTCAGTGCAATGTTTACAAATGCGGAGTTGGCAGATGCCCATTTGATGCATGGTTTAGCACGGGGCAATAGCCGTGGCGTGGTATGTTGGTATCGAGACAGATTTCCAGAACGAAGGTGTCCCGACAGGAAGACGTTCGAAGCAATTGATCGGCGTCTTAGGGAGCACGGAACATTCCAGCCTATGACTCGACACTGGGGAAGACCTAGAACGACGAGGACACCTGCAATGGACGAGGCAATTCTTCGTGCAGTTGGCGATAACCCTAATGTCAGCGTCAGAGAAGTTGATGCTGTACAAGGTAACGTTGACCACGTCACTGTATGGAGAGTGCTACGGGAGAACCAGTTGTTTCCGTACCATGTACAGCGTGTGCAGGCACTATCAGCAGCTGATTGGCCTCCACGGGTACACTTCTGCGAATGGTTCATCCAACAATGTGTCAATCCTCATTTCAGTGCAAATGTTCTCTTTACGGATGAGGCTTCATTCCAACGTGATCAAATTGTAAATTTTCACAATCGACATGTGTGGGCTGACGCACGTAATTGTGCAATCACGTCATCAACACAGATTTTCTGTGAATGTTTGGGCAGGCATTGTTGGTGATGTCTTGATTGGGCCCCATGTTCTTCCACCTACGCTCAACGGAGCACGTTGATTTCATACGGGATACTCTACCTGTGCTGCTAGAACATGTGCCTTTACAAGTACGACACAACATGTGGTTCATGCACGATGGAGCTCCTGCACATTTCAAAAAATGGTTCAAATGGCTCTGAGCACTATGGGACTTAACATCTGTGGTCATCAGTCCCCTAGAACTTAGAACTACGTAAACCTAACTAACCTAAGGACATCACACACATCCATGCCCGAGGCAGGATTCGAACCTGCGACCGTAGCAGTCGCGCGGTTCCGGACTGAGCGCCTAGAACCGCTAGACCACCGTGGCCGGCTGCACATTTCAGTCGAAGTGTTCGTACGCTTCTCAACAACAACAACAACAGATTCTGTGACCGATGGATTGGTAGAGGCGGACCAATTCCATGGCCTCCACGCTCTCCTGACCTCAACCCTCTTGTCTACGCCACCCCGGTACCAAATGTAGAGACTCTTCGTGCTCGTATTGTGGACGGCTGTGGTACAATACGCCATTCTCCGGGGCTGCATCAGCGCATCAGGTATTCCATGCGACGGAGTGTGGATGCACATATCCTCGCTAACGGAGGACATTTTGAACATTTCCTGTAATAAAGTGTTTGAAGTCACGCTGGTACGTTCTGTTGCTGTGTGTTTCCATTCCATGATTAATGTGATTTGAAGAGAAGTAATAAAATGAGCTCTAATATGGAAAGTAAGCGTTTCCGGACACATGTCCACATAACATATTTTCTTTCTTTGTGTTTGAGGAATGTTTCCTGAAAGTTTGGCCGTACCTTTTTGTAACACCCTGTATATGTGATATAATACACATAATGCATGACATGAAATACTCATAGTAATTATGCCACTGCATATTACTGGGCCGCAGAGGGCCGCCATGGATACTACCCAATGAGAATGCGTAAATAAGTGAAGCCTATATGTAGGAGTAGGTATACCTTCCACGTTTAGAATCTTTTGATATGTGATCTTGCTCAGTACACCGTAGGCCCTGTCATGTGACCCGGTTAGTTCTTTCTTCTCTGGGTCTGTGGTTGTGAAATAACGGCCGAGTCGTCGCGCCCTGAAAATATTCTAAGTTCGGAGGAAGCAGTGGCCGCACGGGCCGCTTGGTGGGCGCAGGCCGCTCGGCAGGCCGGCCACGTGGTGCCAGACGCTGGCCGAAGCAAGAGGGGTCCAGCCGCGTGTCTGGGAATTCCATGGTGACGCTATGTTGATGAACGAGACACGCCACGAGTGCCGAAGATGGCGGACTTCGTGAAACCTTAATGGCAGACATTTTACAGTTCGTACATAAATTAATAGTAGCCAGGTGAATCATGATACCTCTAAAAAACATGTACATTACTATTATTTGCACGACGATTCTGATAGTGTAATCAGATTTTCAATATCTTTATTAGTTTGAAGTTTAGTATCTGATGGTAAATTATACAAGTAACACCTAGGGACGAGCCGGCCGAAGTGGCCGTGCGGTTAAAGGCGCTGCAGTCTGGAACCGCAAGACCGCTACGGTCGCAGGTTCGCATCCTGCCTCGGGCATGGATGTTTGTGATGTTCTTAGGTTAGTTAGGTTTAACTAGTTCTAAGTTCTAGGGGACTAATGACCTCAGAAGTTGAGTCCCATAGTGCTCAGAGCCAGCCACCTAGGGACGAATTTCCAAAATATAAACGCTTCATCCGATTTTGTCGATCGCTGTGTCTGTGGAAAGCTATTAGTGTAAAGCTGAATTGGTATGAATTACAGGCATGTAACTTGAATAGTACATGAATTATTGGAGGTCAAAGTGGCCGATTACTATCGATCGCGTCCGGCCTTAATTACTCCACAGTTACACGAAAAAACGGTAACAGCATGCTTATAAGTATATTTATTCGTCTATGTCTTTGTTTATATCCGATATATACTATTCATGAAGAAATTGGTTAAATATTTACTGTGTTATAGAAAGCACAGAGACATTAGGCTACTGGCCTACCTTTTGTTGCTATTCCTTTGATATATGTTTATTTAATTTGTTTATGTATTTAATAATGTGTGTTAGAGCGTGTTTATGGTCCAGCCGTAGGAATATTTATTTAATTTCAAGTATTTAAATATAAGTCCAGTATTTCATATGTGCTTAAATACGTTTGTGAGTGTACGTTGGATTGGAGACATGGAGGGAGCACTCTAGCCAATAACAGCGCTCGTTGATGGTGAGATTGTATGGAAGTGGGGGAGGAGGATCGTTTCGTTTCGAGAGAGGAGTGCGGGAGTCCTGAGCAGGGGATAGGACGGAAAGGACACGGGAGAGACTTGGAAAGTGTGGAGCGGTTTGCGCGTGGTCGCGGCAGATAGAAATACTTTGGAGTGCCGACTTGTGCACTTGTAAGTGGCTTCTACAGTGAAGACGTAGTGTGCATTTAGAATTGAATATCTCGCGAGCTGTGTTGTTGTTCATAACTAATTACGTGCTGTAGGAATCTATTTTTTCCCTGTTATTCAACTTATATTTTATTTAATTGCTGGACCATTGACACCAATAAGTGTTTTGCAGAAATATACCGCATTCTCAAAAGCACTACTTCTATCGTACTCATCATTTAAAGTCGTTAAGATAGTACCTGCAGATTTTATTTAATTTCAATATTTCATTTAAAAATTTATATGTTACATTCATAATTCGCAATAGCCGAGTGATAGAAACCTTCGACCATTCGATTCCTGTGTGTATTCTTATCGTATACTTTAGACTCAGCAGTATTTGGCCTGTGATGCGGCAACAACGTATCCCAGCCCCTAGACAACGAAACCATCCAAAAATTTTAATATTTCTACGTTGAGTCTGAGGGTGCGTAGTTATTTGAAAGTCCGCATTGTGCAATGCATAATCGTCTGTGAAGTGTGCACTTTAGAATTACCACTATACACAGTTTAATACGGAAGAGTCGAAGGTGGAGCGTTAATCGCTTCAGTAGCTTGCAGATATGCATTTAATGTATGGGCATCTGGATAGCGTACAGGGAAAGTTTCGCAACAGGCGTTATGGAAAAAAGAAAAAATTATGACTGTGGTTAGGTACTTATGATAACTTGTGTTGTTCAAGCCGCAGATCCTCGAGAAAACTTGTTGACATAAGATAATTTGAGAAGATGGAGTTAGATAATGTTCACCAACTAACACCATTCAATTTGCCCATGAAGTGCGCACATCGAAGTATACGATCTGGGAAGTACATAGGGAGCAGCAACTACACACACATTACAAACAAAGTGTGCAACCAATGGTGGCAAACGGTTTTATTCGGTAATGACAGTGTTCTAGTGCATGCATTGAGACAGTTGCTACGAACTGAAGATGTTGCTATAAACAACAGAGCGATTACAAAGTCCCATTACTATCGAGTATTACATAGACTTCAATGAATTCTTCTTTCTTATTGTTGCAAGTGCTGATATACATATCAATCGTAGCTGATGAGTCTACTTACGCCATGGAGAAAGGGATCGTAATTTGCACGTGGGTTCAGGAACGAACCCGTACAGGAAAATCAATGAGAGATATTCAACATGATTTCAGTGTATCATTTCAGAAACCTTTCCCATCAAAACCAACAATTTTACGGTGAGAGAAAAAACTCTTTGCATCTGGTTGCATAAAGATAAGCCCTGCTCAGGACGACCTCCAAAACGACTGGAAACGTGTGTGGAGGCTGTAGCATCTGTCGACCGTTCGCCAGAAAAGTTAATTCGTTGCGCTCTGCCGAAACTATGGTTCGGTCGTTTTGCTACAGTACATAAATGACATAGTAAATGGTAGGATTACCAGAAGTATCGGTGGGGAAAGAAGCATAAATGAATGTCTGACAGAGAAACTGGAAGCCAACGTTACTCTTTCTTTTTTGTTTATTTGTTTTGAACTAATTAGCATCAAACTTCGTTCAGGGATTCTCTATTGCGTATTCTATATCGTAGCAAAATGTAAATTGCACTTTACAAGCAATAAAAATTAGTTGATCGCCGTTTTTATGTAGCCACAGCAATTACTTCTTATGCACGTACAGATTACATGCACAAAAAATTTGTGTTATTATTGTTGTTTTTTGCACTCAATACAACGTTCTTCACCACGATCGGAGATAAGACTTTCCTGTTATTATTGATAGGCGCGAAATCTATTTATGAATAACGGAAAGATATTTCAAATAAGTTCGGCGAAGTATTAAAGCGGTGTTTGATATGATTTTGTATTGCAGGTTTTTAATTTTATCTTTTTTGAGTAGATCTAGTTTTCTCGCTCTTTATGACAAATATTTAATTTTTTAAATTTTTATTATAACAACTCTTTGTTTAACGAATGGAACCTGAACGAAATCTTAATAATTTCAATTTTGCTGTAAATACCTATTACATTTAAGTGACAGATAGTAGGGTAATGCTGTAGACCAAAAAGGTTTCATAGGTTTTAGGACCCTTTATATATCTTCACTCAGTTTGTAGATGGCTCACCGTTTGCGGTTTTTAGGGAACCTAGTAAGACGCCGATCGCATATGTAAACAAAGTGTTCGAAATCACAACTCAAAATTGTGATTAATATTACTTTTTCTTTACAGAAGGTGAGTATTAAAATAGCAGTGATAGCTCTTAGTATGTTGAGCAGAAAGAAGAAGTGGCCATTTTTCAGGTGATAACCTCTATCCGGAAATGCTTGGTTTGAGCACTGTGGAGCTTTGATATTTCAGAACGGTATGGATGCGCAAATGGATATACGTCAAGAAACACATTAAGTTTAACAAATGATGTAGTAAAGTACATAAGGAGTTCGAAATTTTGATTTCTTACCTCAATTCTACGTAAATTTGTCCGATGAGGTTTTACTCTGTTATTAAGGAATAATATACAACTGATATTCATAATGTACTCACTGGAGAAAGATGAAGTGTAATAACCAGTTACGGTTTTATCCATGCAGTTGTCTCCCTTTAACATTTACTCTGATGATTCCCGTAAGACAAAGAATATTTGAAACAACGTGTACTAGAGCTCCGACATATTGTAACCACATGATCTGATGAACCAGCAGTGGTATTTACCCAGTAGCATCAGCAATACATCTCTTAGGACCGTGAAGCAGTTCGGTCCTCGTATAAGGTTTGAGAGTTAATACGAGCCAATATTACGGTCATCACGTGTAAAAGCCCATAAGTTAACGTCGTATCTGTGCTGGTTTCTATTCACATTGGTACTCGATGTTTCGTGTGCCCAAAAATTAAATTTTTGACACCATCTTTGTCAAAGAGGCGCAAACGATTGGCATTCTCCAGTAACTATCAATGTCATTAAAATTCAGCAACAGCTGTGTGCTTTAAGATATTATTTTATTTTATTGTGAAGGCTACCAGTTTCGGCATTTCATTATGCCATCTTCAGGCCCCGTACGCATGTATTTAAATAAACTAACTTGTATAACATCATAAAGCACTGGATATCGTGAACTCAATTGTTATACAATTTGCTTCTTCGAAGACGTGATAGCACGTCATAGAATGAAAATGCTTTATAACACGGATTTCTGCTGCCGTTAACTTCAGATGAAATCTACGTACAGTATTCTACCACCATAGTCACTTTACAGCGAATAGAAGTGGTCAAGGTCAACATTTTGAGCACTTTATATGACAGCAGTGATAATAAACACACGAACCGTACTTGAGTTACGTGTTTGCCTACATTTGGTGCAACAGAACAGACGTTTGTGCGACCATTTCTCCTGGCGGGGGATGGAGGGGGGCGGGTGTGGTTTGCGGCGCTGTTGTCCCATACATGTTATGATGTTACGTCGTTGAAGTTCCCTTAGGTGCTTCTTCGAAATGCCACAGAAAACAGTATACAAGCCCTCTAAGAAAAAAAAAATCGGCGAATATAAACTTTAGAAGTTATTTGCGGACGCCAGGAAATTTGCCATAAAGTTCGCTAAAATTTGGCAAAAACCGCATCTTGATATATTTATTCCTTCTGGTTATATTTTGGGTGGCTCGTCTTAGCTGCCTCATCCTATATGTGGTTAAATGCTCTGTCAGCATAGAGAGAACATTTAATAAGATCAAAATATGCACTGTTGTGTATGCAGTAACTTGAATCCGATTATGCAGTTAACTTGAATCTGTTCTGATTGTAAGCATCCCGCAATCAGCGAACTTATACCGAGAACTGGAGCCACAAGCGCGCGTTGCAGTGTACATCGGAACAGCAACGAGGCAGGTATACGTTCTTAGAATTCTGCTTTCGCTCTGGCACATTGGGACATAACGGCGGTCACCGTACAGATTCCAGAGAGGGTGATCAGAATGTGAATTCCACCAATGATATGAAAGGGCCAGTTCATTGAAACAATGCTACAGGTAGTAATTTGATTCACGAGGTTATCTGACACCGATAGCTGATGTATCGAAGAACGATAGTTCGTGAGAATCCATGTACAGTGTGCAGTATTAATTTTACTTGGGACACACGTGATAAAATAAGAACGGATATGCTCATCAGCAGCTGCAGGCAATATTATACGATGGGGTGATGAAAAGTACCCACGCCAATACCTGGGCACGGCATACAGCCTTTTTGTTCTTATTAGTAGTTTCGAGTATTTCCCGATTATACACTCCATATTTAATACACTAACCTATGTTCAATGCTGATTCACAGTTTGTTACACATCAAATGGTGTATTTATATTTAAGAGCTTCATACAGTTTTCATATAACTCCACTGGCTATATTCTCTTCATAAGTTTGTGGTGTTGCACGCACTTATTATCCGATAAATCCATTACTTTATATGGTCTTCTAACTACGTCAGTAGCTGACTATGACATACAGCCTACTCTTTTAATTATGTATTTATTGCTGATCACATATTGTATATCTAACAGCTAACGTGTATGAGACAATTGTCCTCATTATCATTCACAAGCGTTAATTCTTAGCTAAGTTCCACACTTTTCAAGCACTGGTAACCTTAACTTATGGCCTTTTCTTATTAAAAGGTTCCTTTAAGCTATATTATATCATTTGCCTCTCATAGAGCTGTAACTTCAGTTGTTATGGTTTATTTGCCAGTAACATTTCTAACTGTTGTAACAAATAATGTTATCAATTAATGTTTATTCATACTTATGTACAGTTTCAAATTCTAAAGATGGCAGGGGTAAAATACAGGGAGCGAAAGGCTATTTACAATTTGCACAGATGGCAGTGATAAGAGTCGAGCGGCATGAAAGGGAAGCAGCGGTTGGGAGGGGAGTGAGACAGGGTTGTAGCCTGTCCCCGATGTTATTCAATCTGTATATTGAGCAAGCAGTAAAGGAAACAAAAGAAAAATTCGGAGTAGGTATTAAAATCCATGGAGAAGAAATAAAAACGTTGAGGTTCGCCGATGACATTATAATTCTGTCAAGGACAGCAAAGGACTTGGAAGAGAAGTTGAACGGAATGGACAGTGTCTTGAAAGGAGGATATAAGATGAACATCAACAAAAGCAAAACGAGGATAATGGAATGTAGTCGAATTAAGTTGGGTGATGCTGAGGGAATTAGATTAGGAAATGAGACACTTAAAGTAGTAAAGGAGTTTTGCTATTTGGGGAGCAAAATAACTGATGATGGTCGAAGTAGATAGGATATAAAATGTAGACTGGCAATGGCAAGGAAAGCGTTTCTGAAGAAGAGAAATTTGTTAACATCGAGTCTAGATTTAAGTGTAAGGAAGTCGTTTCTGAAAGTATTTGTATGGAGTGTAGCCATCTACGGAAGTGAAACATGGACGATAAATAGTTTGGACAAGAAGAGAATAGAAGCTTTCGAAATGTGGTGCTACAGAAGAATGCTGAAGATTAGATGGGTAGATCACATAACTAATGAGGAGGTATTGAATAGAATTGGGGAGGAGTTTGAGGCACAACTTGACCAGAAGAAGGGACCGGTTAGTAGGACATGTTCTGAGGCATGAGGGGATCACAAATTTAGCATTGGAGGGCAGCGTGGAAGGTAAAAATCGTATAGGGAGACCAAGAGATGAATACATTAAGCAGATTCAGAAGGATGTAGGTTGCAGGAGGTACTGGGAGATGAAGAAGCTTGCACAGGATAGAGTAGCATGGAGAGCTGCATCAAACCAGTCTCAGGACTGAAGTCAACAACAACAACATGTACAGTTCACTTTTCATATGTCTTTTGACTTTTATGGAACGGTAACTTCAGTAACTTAAGGTTTTAATGCCATTAATAGTCCGAACTATTGTAATCAGCTATTTCCCATAATAATCTCAGTTAACATTTACTGGTTTTAAGTCTGTATTATTACGCGCGCTTCAGTCCGGAACCGAGCTGCTGCTACGGTCGCAGGTTTGAATCCTGCCTCGGGCATAGATGTGTGTAATGTCCTTAGGTTAGTTAGGTTTAAGTAGTTCTTAGTCTAGGGGACTGATGACCACAGATGTTTAAGTCCCATAATGCTTAGAGCCATTTGAAGCATTTGCACTCCGCACACGCTGAGCTCGCTGCCTCGTTGCCCGCGGCACCCAGTTAAGACTCAACGCCCGCGGCCCACCTGTCTGGCCTGTTGGTGTGACCTATCGGCTAAACATTAGTAGATGTGACGCAGTCTTGTGACTATGTAGTGTACTACTAACATTTTAAGTTTGACAAGGCCAATATCTGGCATGTTTTAATGTAATATTATATTGTGACATTTCTGTAGAAGGCTACATTATAATAGCCGAAACCTAGGTAAAGTTTCTTTGCAACTGGAGGCTGATATTTAATATAATTAAATTTTACAGTTGCTGACTCTGCTGCAATATGTTAAGAATACATCTAAGTCGCTACCAGACTCCAGCTCCATGCTTACAAAGCACCCTCCCGTAATTTACGGGAACTGATTGACCAATGCGAAGACACCTGCTGTCACGTACCCCCAGAAACTTAGTAGGGACTTATCTAACTCATATCACGTAGAACTGCTGCAGTATTGAGCTCCAGACGTGGACCAACACGCTATTAAGGAGGTGCTCATAATCGTTAAGAGTCATTAGCTGATTACCCTTGCCATTCTTTGTCGTGGAACGGCTGTATTCATGTTCCCATCAACGAGATTTGCCGTAAATCGCCGTACATAAGAGGAGGATTTAGATATGTCAACATTATTCCGGTAACTAAATCCGTTATGTGACCTGCAGTATGTGGCTGATAGTTCCTCTTACTAGTCCGTACCTACGAAGTTAAGTCCCGATATGATTCCTGGAGGTCCACTTCACTGGAGGTGACACCTCTTCCTTATGACTGCCTTCGACGGTGGATCGCTGGCTTTTTACCTTCTTCACCTGCTGTGAACTCATTGGTGACTGAGCGTAGGCTTACTGTAGAGGCCTGGCGGAGCTAGTTGAATTATCATCCGCATGATTGGCTGCCGCCGTCCAGTATGACAAGTTGGTTGCTCCACGCAACGTCATGTTGTCTGGCGAGTGAGTGGCGTTAATGGACGGCGCGGCAATGTACGCTGGTGTCTAAAGTTAAAGCAACGAACCGCTGTTTCCCCGTCTTGTGTCTAATTCATCGTATAATCATACATATTTTTAACAGATGTCCGTAAGATCGTGTCCTGCACGGAAAATGACATTCCGGTCAACGGATACCCACATGAAAGATGACGTCAGGCCTCCTATCAAGGGGAGTAGTGTTTGCCGAGTAGTCCCACATCCACTATAGCTGTGTATATAGTCACCGACGGTGCAGTATGGCACAAAGTGGCGGAGGGCCATAAGAAGAATGGAAGCAGGACAGTGGCAAACTGATGAGGCCCGATCGCTTAATGTGAATCTTTGTTTCTCGAATGTGGCAACAATTTAGAGACCGAAGACGTACCACAAAGACCAGGGCATTGTCGACCACATGTAATATCAGAGAGAGGACAGCCATTTGGATGTAAGGGCACGATAGTGCCGCCTTAGCACTGCACGGAAATTGGCATTTGACCTCGCAGTATCCACTGATCGTGTTGTATCGAGACAAAAGGTGCACAGAAGGCTTCGGCAGAGTGGCCATTAGGGAACGTCGAGAGTAGAGTCGTCAGCATGCCACCTGGGCGGTCAAACAGTGGACCAATGCTCTTCTCAAAGATGAGTCCTGATTTTGTCTGGAGAGTGATTTGCATCTGGAGTGGATAGGAACATGATTTCGGAATCCAAAAAATTATGGAAAGCGACCTATATCGAGGAGGATTCCTGATGGTATTATGGGCAGAGATTACGTTGATCACTCGCAACCCTCTTCATGGAATTGTGCGGGTAAACTGATAAGGCTTAACTAATGTCAGGTATTGTGACGGGATCTTGGGACCTCATGTGCGGTTGTTGCGAGATGGTGTGGGCCGAGGCTTCGTACTGATAGACGATAATGGTCGACCTCATAGAGCAAAAGCGGTTGATGTTTTCTTGGAAACGGATGATATTGCACACATGGCGTGGCATGCTCGCTCTCCCGATTTGAATCCCACAGAGCATGTCTGGGATGCACTAGTGAGACAGGCTGCATCATGTCAGCATCCACCAACCACTCTCCAAGACTTGCGAGCAGCACTCCAGGAAGAATTAGCATTATTGCCTCAACATGAAATTGATGATATCATTCACAGCATGCCCCGTCGTTGTCAGACCTGTATTGCTGCCAGAGATGGTCACACCCCATACTGAGCACACTTAACCAATTGTAGAAATATCTGCGCAAATCCGTTAAGCTCGAAAAAACGAAGACCATTTTTGTCTACATTTATGTATATTGTAATTGTTTACGTTCTGTATTTTTTACATTGTTTCTACTTTACTATCATCTGTTTATACTATTTTATGGCAAAAGAAACACAACCTAGCAAAATTTCAGTTTGTTGCTTTAATTTTGGACACCAGTGTAGTTCCATTGGCTGCAGGCCCTTTTTAAATAGCCGTCGATATCCGCCTTGCCAAACGGGAGCGCTTGCTAACTATGCAACCGGTGACAACGTATCGTACAAAAGGATGTCGTCCAGAGGGCGGTGGAGGACGTAACAAACACTCGTAGATGATGCTGATAATGCCGTTAAACGATCAAAACTAAAATCCATCTATTAATTTAACCTGATAAAAATGTCAGTGTGCGAAGACTGTTGACGACGCAGCACAAGTTTGGACTAGGGAAAGATTGGGAAGGTAATCTCCCACATTCTTTCCAAAGGAACCTTAGTTGTACACTGACAGAGAAAAAGTCGCAACACTAAAAAATAATTAATGTAAGGTAATGAAACTTTGTGAATGCATTTGTCTAGGAAACATATTTATGTGATTAACACTGCAGGAGCAAAGATTAAGGTAAGCGCAAGGTAAGCCATTGCTAATTTGAAGTTCTGATACATGAATAACCGATGTAATCGCCAGAATGTTGAATGCAAGCTTGCAAACAAGCATGCATTGTGTTTTACAGATGCCGAACGTCAGCTTGTGTCATGGAGTTCCATGCCTGTTGCAATTGTTCTGCCAATACAGGGAGTGTCAATGCTGTTTGTGGATGACGATAGAGTTGTCCAATGATGTCCCATATGTGCTCAATTGGAGACGGATTTTGTGATCGCGAAGGTCAAGAAAACATTTCGACAATCTGTAGAGTATGTTAGGTTATAACAGTGGTATGTGGGCGAAAGATGACCTGTTGGAAAACACCGCCTGGGGTGCTGTTCATGAATGGCAGCACAATAGATCGAATCATCAGACTGACGTACAAATTTGCAGTCAGCATGCGTAGATAACCACGAGAGTGCTCCCGCCGTCATACGAAATCACATTCTCTTCCATAACTCCAGGTTTATGGCCAGTGTGTCTAGCAGGCAGACAGGCTTGTTGCATGCCCTCACCTGGCCTCCTCCTAACCAACACACGGCCATTACTGGCACCGTGGCAGATCCAGCTTTCATGAGAAAACACAACAGACCTCTACCCTGCCCTCCAATGAGCTCTCTCTTGACACCACTGAAGTCGCAAGAAGCGGTGGTTTGGGATCAATGGAATGCACGCTATAGGGCGTCTGGCTCGGAGCTGTCCTTGAAGTAACCGATTTGTAACAGTTCTTTGTGTCACTGTGTTGCCAACTGCTGCTCAAATTGCTGCTGCAGACGCAGTACGGTGCGCCAGAGCCATACGCCGAACACGATGGTCCTCCCTCTCCGTAGTGCCACGCGGCTGTCCGGAGCTCGATCTTGTTGTAACTGTACATTCTCGTGACCATCGTTGCCAGCAATCATGTATAGTGACTACAGTCCAGCCAGGTCTTCCTGCAGCTTCCAGTAGTTCTATTGCATGACCTCGTTCAAATTCTGTGAGGTGTTCCAAGATGCTACTCCAGGCGGGTGTAAAAATGAATGTGCGCAACGGAAAATAATAAACGCTAAAATGACGATTTGGCCCTGTCTGACCACCCCTTGAAGCAGATCTTAGGATCTTAATGCTCTTTTTAACATATAAATTACAATCTAAACATAAATGGATGATGTAGACAACTAGTACTACTAAATGATAAACGTTGTTGTTCAATATACAGGGTGATTCAAAAAGAATACCACAACTTTAAAAATGTGTATTTAACGAAAGAAACATAATATAACCTTCTGTTATACATCATTACAAAGAGTATTTAAAAAGGTTTTTTTTTCACTCAAAAACAAGTTCAGAGATGTTCAATATGGCCCCCTCCAGACACTCGAGCAATATCAACCCGATACTCCAACTCGTTCCACACTCTCTGTAGCATATCAGGCGTAACAGTTTGGATAGCTGCTGTTATTTCTCGTTTCAAATCATCAATGGTGGCTGGGAGAGGTGGCCGAAACACCATATCCTTAACATACCCCCATAAGAAAAAATCGCAGGGGGTAAGATCAGGGCTCCTTGGAGGCCAGTGATGAAGTGCTCTGTCACGGGCTGCCTGGCGGCCGATCCATCGCCTCGGGTAGTTGACGTTCAGGTAGATACGGACAGATAAGTGCCAATGTGGTGGCGCTCCATCCTGCTGAAATATGAATTGTTGTGCTTCTTGTTCGAGCTGAGGGAACAGCCAACAAATGCTTGCTGGATGCGTGCTACATTTTCATCACTCGTGCTCGGCCGTCCAGAACTTTTCCCTTTGCACAAACACCCATCCTCTGTAAACTGTTTATACCAACGTTTAATACACCACCTATCAGGAGGTTAAACACCATACTTCGTTCGAAATGCACGCTGAACACCTGTCGTCGATTAACTTCTGCCGTACTCAATAACACAAAAAGCTTTCTGTTGAGCGGTCGCCATCTTAGCATCAACTGACGCTGACGCCTAGTCAACAGCGCCTCAAGCGAACAAATGTATAACTAAATGAAACTTTATAGCTCCCTTAATTCGCCGACAGATAGTGCTTAGCTCTGCCTTTTTTCGTTGCAGAGTTTTAAATTCCTAAAGTTGTGGTATTCTTTTTGAATCATCCTGTATATTTATTACAGATTAAAAACAACCCTTTAAATACAGATCTCTATATTTCCTAACTGAAATTATTAATCAATTGCCCAACTCTGACACTTATGATGACTGCGCAGTGTAATATCACTAACGCGAAATGACTGACTTCATCTACGTACCACACACTTGAAGACACTACTTTCAAAGATGATGTATAGTGGTGTGGAACCTCAGTGGAAATAAACTAACGTGACCACAGCTGTTTAGCTTTATAGCCCTAATAAGCTGAAGCAATTTGCGATATCACCATATGTGCTGCGTCCGGTGCGTCGAAGTGATGGTTCTTGCATTCGTCTGCAACGATGGAAGAACTCCAGCCACAAATAAACGCTTTCAAACACTAGGACGGCAGAAGGCGGTCCTCTGACTAATATACTCTGATACTGTCTTCTCATCTCTGTGTTCTACAGACGAGAAACGCGAACTCCCAGCCACAAGGACGGAGTTCAGATAATGTCTCAACGTAAGTATAGGCAGAAGAAGTGCTCTGAATTACCGAACGCTGCGTACTCAACGACGACTTCCGGAGGTGAAGTCCAGAATCGTACAGGTTCGCAACAGTACAGTGCCTAACTGTTCTAACTATCAACTCTCCTGAGAGCAAAGACAGCAAGTCCGTCTGCACCAACAAAGCCAATACTGAGCGACCGAGACACATGGGCGCTCACAACGGAAGACCTCGCCTCTCCACCGCTGGCTTCCCAGCAAGGCTCGGCTCCCCACCCTCGTAATCCCGAAAACGAATCATATTCCCGAAACAACGGAATATTCTCCCTCTCTACAGATTCTTCCGAACGCCGACCAACCATATTTTAGTCTTTTGTCGTCCAGCGCGTAAAGTTTACGAGGAAAAACCTATACTCCTGCAATGGTACGCTTCTGAGTAAAAATCGTTGGATCCCGGGTTCGATTCCCGGCGGGGTCAGGGATTTTCTCTGCCTCGTGATGGCTGGGTGTTGTGTGATGTCCTTAGGTTAGTTAGGTTTAAGTAGTTCTAAGTTCTAGGGGACTGATGACCATGGATGTTAAGTCCCATAGTGCTCAGAGCCATTTGAACCATTTTAAAAATCGTTGGAAATAACCCCGCCTGCGTGGTATCCGAGGTGCCGCTTGTTCGTTCCTCTCCCCTGCGGTCAAGATTTGCGGAGTTCCCTGTTATCCTTCCAGTCCTGCTACAATAGCTGCCGGCCGTCACCTTATTGTGCTCCAGAGCTCAGGTGCCACGACGTCCGTCTATTTACTTCCTGTTTTTAAGGAGGACCAACACCTGTGTGGACCTTCCACCCAGAGCTTGAGTTCTGCCTGCCGTTTCATCTCCACTGGCATTCCAACCTCTACTAGTATAGGCAATCATTCATTACGCCGTTCTGTGAATAAAGACAGCCCATACCTTTCATGCAATAAGCGCTAACAGTTATTTACAAGGCGTACGTGACAATGTCAGCTTCCTTTAAATATTCATATATACTATGTACAACCTATCAAATGATACCTAATTGTGGTTGTAGTTCACGTCAAGGTATGTGGATGAGTGATTGTAAGGTGCGAAATTGCAGCTACCTTACAGTGTTGATAATGACGTCTCTGTCGTCTAAAAAGCATTCTTGATTAACTTCAGCTCATCACGTCCTGTCTCATAGATAACTAAAGCCTACCACCGTTACAGTGTATATTTAAAGCAGTGCATTCTGATAGTGACGCTACTAGAGCTACTCATACCTGACTGGCGCGAAATTTGATACACATCCTCTTTCAGATGTAGAAACACGTCTGCTAAATTTAGTTTACGTCACGCAACTTCTTCTTGGTGTTGCGATTTTTTTCCATTAGTATATTTGCCTTAAGTGATTTAGGGGAACTACAGAATATATCAGTCTTTACGATGAAATGAGCATCTGAACCGCCATTCTCCCGAATACAATTCCAGTGCCGTAACACTGTGGCACCACATTTATAAATTGTGCCAGGCTTGTTACAATTCAGAGTTACACGTTTTACGAAGAGATAATAAGAACTTAACTCAACAGAAAGGTGTTGTTTCTGATAATTGAGTACCATAAAGCTTCCGGCAATTGATACCAATGATTAAGAGGTGTTCTACATTTTTTCATTCCTCACACGTCGCAGCTTCAGCGGTAACGATTTTTCTGTAAAACAGCCGGTGTAAAATCAGAAAAAATATGGAGCTATAGTAATTATGGTAGGTGATTAATAGGAAAACATACGGAAAGTTATCTAGTCAATATGATACCGAAGTTCAATTACCCCTGCATCGGTACACGTACACGTGGGGAAAGTGAGAGATAAGACGCAGAACGTAAATTCCGACGGCATGCGTCTTATGTTTCATCATAACCCAGATAGTCCTGAATTATTTGTTTTTCAAAAATTGATTTATATCTTATCTACATTCATTCACAAGGTTGTAAGGAAGAAAGTAAAAACAATTTTGAGTATTTATTTTTATTTAGTATTTCCAAAAATGGGCGTCCTTCCAGAAGGACGTCAGGACAATAAGGGAACATGTTTTTAAAGTATATGACATTGCACAATTAACTTGTTTTGGTTTTTATACTTTCAAATAAACATAAATATATTTGAATTATGGGCTAAAACAGCTAATAAATACAAAAAACAAAGAAAATAACCTATACACATATTTTATGCCCTAGTATGATAGGCGGCCGCGGTGGTCTCGCGGTTCTAGGCGCGCAGTCCGGAACCGCGCGACTGCTACGGTCGCAGGTTCGAATCCTGCCTCGGGCATGGATGTGTGTGATGTCCTTAGGTTAGTTAGGTTTAAGTAGTTCTAAGTTCTAGGGGACTAATGACCACAGCAGTTGAGTCCCATAGTGCTCAGAGCCATTTGAACCAACTAGTATGATAAGACAAAAAGCAACAAACATGAAGTGGTTCGTCACATCTTACACACATAGTAGTAGTTTTTTTGTGGCAACTTCGACATTTCAGCTGCTTCTTCTTTTTTGTTATCTCGTCCGTTGGTAATTCAGCAACATAATGTTCTCTTCCATCAAATCTAGAATCTTGTTTTGCCCTCTTACTAAGACATCCTCTGCTGGTAGTGACTCTTTTGTTACTTTCAAGAATTGCAGTGACAATTCGACGACGAAATGTTAGATGATCTATGGGTTATTCGTTGTGCTTATAAAGATCCCAGGTATTTTGCTCTGCAATGTCTATAAAATGTGCAGTGATCGGGAAATACCACTTTTTCCCTCTTACAGAGAATCTATATAGGGATTTATTTTGGTCAGTTCAATCTATGCCTCCCAAGTTAGGTTGAAGCACGCTAATCCTTTTCTTTTGTTCCCTGGAAAATCTTGCTACAGAGCGTAGTGGTTGCACTCTGTCAAAGTAGGTGGCTACAGTAACAACATTGTTGTCATTCCAACGTACAATGGAAATCCCGGATGCTGAGTCAGAACAAATTTCATATGATCCTCTATTTTATTTTATCATTTTATCTACAAATGATAGAGTACAATTCTTAACTCTGTTTCCTCTTATTGTTCCTGTTGCTTCCACGCCCCTCTCTTCTAGGTCATGTAGCGCAGTAGCATTGAGCTGACTTGCTGGTAATTTATGTACACTTGGATTTTCTTCAGCACCCGAATCTTCATCTGTTACGTCATCAGTTGAATTTAGAGGAGGGTGTAATGTTACATTCACACCAGTATTAGGTATTTCCTCATCTTTTGATTACAACATGTCCAAATGCTCCATAAGTGTACATCGTTTTCTGTGAATACAAAATGACAACACATTACCCTGACGTCCTTCTGAAAGGACGGTTGAAAACATTATTGAATTACAACCGACGAAAACTTTCAATCGTAATATGAGCCCATAAATAATATAGGTTAATTCTTTAAGATATTATATGACAAATTTCACAATTATTGACGCAATATGAAAGAAAATATATATACCCATCGATGACAAGGTCAGTCAGTTCGTCCATGGTAAAATCGGCCCTATTTTCAAGACACAGTTTCTCACTCACTATAAACGACAGCGTCAAACTGACTGCCGCAGCGCGCAACTGACTCTGCCTACTTCATATAACAATGCGTCACAGTCCGTTGCAACAATGCGTTATTCGCAAAAGTAAATAATTTCAACAGTGAGTTACGTCGTCCTTCCAGAAGGACGTCAGGGTTATCTGTGTTAAGGAGGAAGGAACGAATATAAGAACTTAACGACCCGCTAACGACGACGTCATTAAAGATGCAAGACAAGCCAGCATTGGAGAAGGATTAGGTAAGAAATTGGTCGTGTCCGTTAGAAAGGAAAATTTCCGACATTCCACCTTATGATTTAGGAAAATCACAGAAAATCTAAATCCTGATGCCAACACGGGGATGTGAACCGCCGTTCTCCTAAATACGATACCTGTGTCTTAGCCACTGCGCTACTTTGCTCCGTCATATTTGACAGGAGGTAGTTGTTTGGTACCTCACGAAATGTAATGGTTTCGAAGAGTACGAATTCGTATCTTTTTTAAACAAAATCAAATTCAGTCATCAGCTGCACAACTGAAATATTTACTTCACTTAACCGGTTACGACAGGTTAATCTGCCATCTTTGGAACTGCAATAAATTTAGGAACATAAAAATCATTAGAAACTTACTGTATTACAAAAACTTAGTCAATATTCTTCTACACCACAGATAAACAGTGGTCGATACCTTCTTCACTGAAGCATAGTTCCCTGACATATCGCAAAATGTACATAGTATACTATCACATATTGATAACGTAAAGTGAATTAATCACACTTACGTACAGAATTAAACTGGTGCACTAGCAGCAAGGAACATCTATAGCAGGGCATCCTGAAACGTAATACCTCCAATTTTTTTTTCTGTTCTCGGTGTCTGTTGGCGTATTATACTTATCGCATACTACTCGGTTGACTTCCCCTCTTCGCTGATGTAATTTCCAACCCTCTACTGCTAGAGGGCTAAGAACTGTTGCGTGTAACATAGCGGTGGGTAACGTAACTATGACGGAGCGTCAGAAACAGCGTGTAACACCATAGTTAAGATACCAAATATTTTTTCTGATTAATTATGTTTTGTATAAAGTATGTTTTCTTTGATATGTAATATTTGATATGCTGGGAAGATGTAGAAAGATTTATAATATGTTTTCTCTTCACCGTTTAAGCACTGTGGAGGAGGATGACTGTAATAATACGTATGTTTTTGTTGAATTGATAATAGGTAGATACGAAAAGATTTTGCAAGAGATATGAAAATGTAACCATGTACACGCTGATCCACACTTAGGGCTTTTGGTTTATATCGAATTAAAACCTGGTGTTCTTCCCCTCTGCAACGAAAGTGAGTTTGCGAGCGCAAAACGTGGTTGGTGCGGAGGACAAGGTGGAAACGAGAGTCAGTCGGAGACTAGCAACCGTACAGTCGGCAGCTAGTAATTGGAAGGTGCATTGTGCAGGTGCCGAGTGAGGCTTCCAACACTTGGAGTTATTATGAAAAAGCGTCGGGTGGGTAAATAGCTTTAAAAATATTGCTCTGTTTCTGGAAAATACCATAAAAGTTGATGATCATCGCCAAGAAGATAATAACAGAGCAAATTAGTTACAACGGGAAGTCCACCTGTTGTTATGTACTCGCCACCAACATTGCGCAGTCACTTCAGCAGAGAGGAGAAGTCAGAGTTTTTAAAGTGTATGGATCAACACATTTACTAAAGTATGTGCAAATATAAGGTAACCCACGTTAAAATTGTGTACCAACCTTGATTTGTTTCCTATCATGATACCTCTTAGGATCCACTCCTCTTAAACAGTGATTTCCGAGTACCCTGATTATGAGAACTAGTGAAAAAACAAGTGTTTAATTACTTTTGCTTAAACCTGAGTACTAAAAAGTTGCCTAAAATTGCTGTGGATTTTATTGGAGTTGAGGGAGGAAGTAAATGTTGCTTTTATGAAAGCCTCCCCAGTAATTGAATTGCTTTAGTTCAATGTGTCTATATTATAAGAATCAACTGATTTAATTATATCTGAAAATATTAAGGTTTGTGCTGATGAAAAATAGGCAACACGAGTTTGAGGTTGGTTAGAAGTAAATGATCTTAAAGTCATATTTGAAAATTCTGTTGAAGAGATCTTCTGCATTAACTGTCATAAAATTCATGCAAGGTGAGAGAAACTTGTGAAAGAGTGTTTGCTTTCTTTAGTTTATTCATAAAAGTGTGTTTAGACTGTTTTTGGAGATGGTCAAGATAAAGGGTTCCCCATTGTGTAAATTGTTCAAAATGCATAAAGTTACTTGATTAATGAATATATCAACTGCTTTTAAAGTTTATGTTGAGTTTTGTACACATTGTGTGATAAAAAGTGTAATATAAGATCACGTTTGGGTAAGTATTTACTGTTGATGATTCTTAAAGTGTCATTTGTGATTGTGAGAACTTGAATATCTCACAATAACTGCTTTTATCCACTACAACAGTTTTCTGCTTGTGATAGGGTTCATTGTACTTTCGTAAGAAATGAGTATAGGCGGTGTTTTTCCACCAAAACCATTTACTTTTTCTTTAAAAGAAATGTTTCACATTTCTATGCCTAATTAGGCTGGTGACCGTATTCCTTTTCTTTTGAATAAATTTGATTAGTTAAAAAACATCATCTAAATTAGATCTGACACTTTCTGTGTCCGTAAGTAATATTGATATTAAGTTCGATAAGCCAAAACCATTAGGTAATACTCGGTCACTTTTCTTAAATCCTCACAGAGGATCTAAATAACAAAATTGGTTATGAATATTATGTCGGTATACTAAACGGTGCAGTATAGTGTTATAAGCGTGCTGTAATCGAGTTACGAATTCGAGGAGTTCGTCCACACGCTCCTTCAGCATGACAGTGCCAGACGACACACGAGGGCTGCGACATCTGCAACAATCCTGTCTGTCATCGATCGTCCTCCACGCAGTCCCGACGTGGCCCCAACCGATTTTCATCTGTTTCCGTAACTTAAGGAACACCATCGAGGTGTTGACCTTGATAGAAATTAAGCGGTACAAGCGGAGGTGAATATGTGGCTCCGTCAATAAAGTGAAATATTCTACCTCAACGGTATCAAGAAACAGGTCCCTCGTTGGGAGAAATGTTTTCGTCGTCCGGGTGACTATGTCGAGAAATAAGTATGTAGATATAATGACTAAACATGTATAATGTTAATAAAGTTTTATTTTGTTAAAGAGTCTTAAGACTATTCACATAAGAAATTAGGATGCATTGCTCTTCAGCAAGCGGTCGCAAAAGCATGTAACAGTGTGACTAAGGTGTATAAAAAGGAAGTTATACACTTCATGAAATGGCTCTATCGCCAGTCGAGCGTAAATATAAACTGAAGGTTAAATGGTCTTGAAAAAAGGCTGCTGTAGAATCAAATTTTTTAAAAAGTTGGTGGTTTGGCCATGGGCCGATGTTGTAGCGGCATTTCGTTCTCTTTTTCCAGGATCTTGGAGACGAGGTTGGCGGTTGGAACCGAGATTCCAGAAACGGCAGGCAAGTCGGCTGCATATAGTTCTCGGTGACGGCGAATGAAGTGCGCCTAGACAGAAGCGTTTGCAATAGGTCACAGCGTAAATGTTCAAATGTGTGTGAATTCCTAAGGGACCAAAATGTTGAGGTCATCGGTCCCTACACTTTCACACTACTAAACTAACTTATGCTGAGAACAACACAAACACACCCATGCCCGAAGGAGGACTCGAACCTCGGGCGGCAGTGGCCGCGCAGTCCGTGACATGGCTCCTCAAACATTTTCGTAAATGTTGTACATTTCCGAAGATGGCAGATCAGTCTGTCAAAACCGGTTAAGTGAAATATATATCCAAACTGAACACTGAATTTTATTAAAAAAAAAAAAAAAAAAAAAAAAAAAAAAAAAAGAGGAAAGGAAAGTGCATACCACAGTTGCTGAAAAAATAACATGAATAAAATTATGAATATGTATCACCTCGCAGCTACAGATGATCAGTATCATCTGAACTAAGAGAAGCAAGTTTAGTTGATTCTTAGAAATTACTCACTGAATCATATCAAGCATGACTACAATGTTGTAAGTTTACTACGAATGTTTCGAAAATTCACCCGCTGAGTGGTCATGTGAAATAACAAATTGCTGTTTCGTACCCCTTATTTAAGTAATTATTTGTAGTGAGTGCATATTTCCGGGAAATTCAATACTCGCCAGCGGGATACGATTTATAATTGGTGGGAGCGCACACTTTTAAATAGCACTGCTGGCCTTTTTCGGTAAAATTTATTACCGAACTCGTGAACTGCTGGGTCGTTGAAACATTAACGTTGCTTTTAACAAATTCAGCCAGCATTCAAAACTAATTGCTCTTTTAGCGTAACGAACTCGCAAACGCCCGAAACAAAAAGACAAAATAACGAACAAAAAATACCACCCATGAGCAGCCATCATTTACCGAAAGTTATTCTTGTTCTGAATCTATATGTCACTCAGTATTTCACATCAAAACGTCGCGAAGAACTTATACACGTAGTTGCACCTGATATTTTTCTCTTGCGTACATTGGCACTGAAATTTTAAAGCTCACTTCTTGAAGCTATTCATGGAGTCTGTGTTCTTTAAGAGATTCTATCGATTTTATGGCACAGAAACGATAAACCGTCTCTTTGCTAACTAAGCAGCCATCATTACACGAGTCAGAAATATTAAAGTTATTTCCAATTCACATAAATATTTCACTGGAATTTACGTTGTATGATGAAAGCAGATCTTTAGAGGACTGAGGATTCATTTAGGGAGTCGCAATTGACCCTCAACATAAAAAAATGTGCGTATTGCTTCTACATAGACTGAAAGACCCCTTATGGTATGATTACATTATTTCATAACAATCAATGGAACCAATTAATTCCATAAAATATCTGTCAATATGTGGAACGACCACATGTAATTAATCGCGGGTAAGGAATATGCCAACTGAGATTCATTGGAAGTTTATTCAGGCAATGTAGTCGATGAACATAGAAGCTAGCTTACAAAATACTCGTTCGACCAATATCAGAATATTGCTCATAAGTCTGGGATTCGTCCCAGATAGGATTGATACAGGATATAGAGTATATCCAAAGAAGAGCAACACGTTTCGTTGCAAGTTCATTTAGTAAGCACGAAAGTACCATAGAGATGTCAGACAACTCAAATGGCAGGCACTATAGGAATGGCCTACTTCGTCACAGTGATGCTTACTGTGGTGTCACCGCCAGACACCACACTTGCTAGGTGGTAGCCTTTAAATCGGCCGCGGTCCGTTAGTATACGTCGGACCCGCGTGTCGCCACTATCAGTGATTGCAGACCGAGCGCCGCCACACGGCAGGTCTAGAGAGACTTCCTAGCACTCGCACCAGTTGTACAACCGACTTTGCTAGCGATGGTTCACGGACAAAATACGCTCTCATTTGCCGAGACGATAGTTTAGCATAGCCTTCAGCTACGTCAATTGCTACGACCTAGCAAGGCGCCATTATCAGTTACTATTGATATTGTGAATCATGTACTGTCCAGACCTACGTTCACCATTAATGGATTAAAGTTAAGTATTCAACCAGCTATGTCCGTTTTTCTAAATTCTAATTTCCTTGTCCTGTTCCAGACCTCACGCCAGCCTGTGTGAGCTAAAACGCGTGCCTTTCGGCTTCCTCTGGTAACACGGTGTTGGCTCTCCTGCCAACCAAAACACTGTTTTACTGTCAAAGTTCCGAGAGCTGGAAGAGTTATCCAAGATATTGCTTCCCCCAGGATAAGACTATGAAGATAAAGTCTGAGAGATTCTAGGCCACACGAATGCTTACCAACAATCGTTCTTCCCCCGAACCGTTCGCGATTAGAGCAGAGAAAGGGGGAAGTGACAATGATACACAAGTACCCTCCGCCACACATCAGTTAGCTCGCGGAATGTAGATGCACATGGACTTTACGTTTCGTAATGCGAACCTTCTTTACTAATTCGAACCAACGCATACAGAAACAGTGACGCCACTCGAGATAGTGTACGTTTCTGTGGTTTTAAACAGTTTTCTGTGGTTTTAAACAGTTTTCAGTCTAACCAAATCAGTTTGTTCTACTGATACGCTGAAACATAAGTCAAAGCTACTGTTTCATAGCAAGATTATTTCTTAAACATACTTGCAGAATAATTGACAAGTTATTTATAATTTAATGCGAGACGTGACAGCTTTTGATCACTGTCGAACGGAACGTATCTATCCGCATTTTTCCTCGGTTTCACATTGTATTTGTCACTATTGTTGTAGCTGTCAAAGTTATTTATTTCAAATTACGTTGACTGGATTCACTGTAGATTATCGTTCCACTTTCTGACGTACAGGGAAATGAGTAGCGACTGACGTGGCTACAAACTCGTAGTTATACTTTTCACATTATTGTTACAATTGTTTGTAGTTTTACGAAAAAAAAATAAAAGACTCCTGTATCAACTTCCAAATATACCGAGGGATTCATAATTTTCAAGGAAGTTGTGACAAGGATGAGGAATAGTTTTACGACCTTCAAACTTAAATCATGAATATTATAGAATGTTACTAAAGAAGCCTCCATTTCTAATTTGTATTTTTAATGATGACAACATTAGCATATTTTAATGTAACGTTTCTCTAGGAATTTGCCAGTAAATATCACTCTGAACAAGAAATTGATAATCAACATGTATGCAGTACAGATTACTGTACGCAATATTCCATACAAATGGTATTCCAAATATTTGCCTCATGTGTGTAATCTGTTAAAATTGAAGCACACAGTTGACTTGTCCTCTGAGATTAAGTGTCAGTAACCACAATGTATGAGCACGAACTTATACCCAAATTTGCATAAATTGCTATACAGGAAACATGATACTGGAAAATATGAAACGCATTCCTCGTACAACTGACTGCTAGAAAAGTGAAAAACTGAAATCTGCACGTAGATAAGCTCATTTCTTCTTATATTATTGATGACTAGATATCCGCATATGTAGGAATAAATATGCTACCAGACCTTGCTGCATTGTTGTCTTACAGTCCAATTACTAATAATTCATATTTGTCATTGCCGGCCGGAGTGGCCGAGCGGTTCTAGGCGCTACAGTCTGGAACCGCGCGAACGCTACGGTCGCAGGTTCGAAACCTGCCTCGGGCATGGATGTGTGTGATGTCAAAAAAATGGCTCTGAGCACTATGGGACTTAACATCTGAGGTCATCAGTCCCCTAGAACTTAGAACTAATTAAACCTAACTAACCTAAGGACGTCACAAACATCCATGCCCGAGGCAGGATTCGAACCTGCGACCGTGGCAGTCGTGCGGTTCCGGACTGAAGCGCCTAGAACCACTTGGCCACCGCGGCCGGCTTGTGTGATGTCCTTAGGTTAGTTAGGTTTAAGTAGTTCTAAGTTCTAGGGGACTGATGACCTCAGCTGTTAAGTCCCATAGTGCTCAGAGCCATTTGAACCATTTGTCATTATCTTAAAACGAATTCTTATTCATCATTAGCTGATACACATCATTCCTTGCTGTACTTAATACGTACTTGAGATATTGCACGGCCACAGTTGTCTGCAATAAATCCAAAAACAATATAGCAAAAAATCATCGTCATAAACTACTGTGATATAGCATGAACAATGATTCATGGTTCGGGCGTTGCTTTAACGGAAACCGCGAGTAGAGACCGTAGAAACGTGTGCCGTAAGGATTACTGCGTGACACCCGAACCGGTGCGAAATCGCCTTCCGTTCCGGAACGGGCGAAACTTACCGGCTGATTGCATCTCGTTCGCTCTTTGGCGTCGAGAAGGCCTATTAGCGAGTCAGAGATTAACCCCTCCACGCAGGACGTCCATTCCCCACGTGCACTCTCTCAAACTACGAGAACGAGCTGAGCAGGCGGTAAGTGCACAGAAGGTCGTTTCTCTCCAAAGCCCATTTTCCTGAGAGCCCCAATAACGGCACCACGCTGGATCAGCAGTTCAAAGTGCTCCCTTTCTACACTTACAGTCGGGCCCATTCCAAGGTATAGAAAGGGCTATACGTGCAGTCTATTGAATAAAAAATGTTGAATAAAGAATTCTCCATTTGCAATGCCTTTGCAATTTTTCCGTAATCTTCTCGTAATAGGATATTTAGTAATTCACTTAGTGGACGCACTGACGTTGTAACAGCGGTGGCTGCATATTGCATGAAGCCACACAATGTTATGATGACAGACTGATCAAGATTAACGGAATGAAACGGAAACTAAAGGTACGTCCCCAACCTGCAATATAAACTTATAAAGATTGTTCAGTAAGGAATAAAGAACCTTTCTGTCCACCGGTATACTGCCTGATGAGAAATATGAACGTACCTTATTGGATCTTATAGTGTATACCTACCTGACAATATAGCTAAACTTCTTTTATTATATCAGTGGTAAGAGAAAACAAATTACAGGCATGGAAGACAGTCACTGTAGTATTGAGAACGTCGGAATAGGCCAGTAGGCTGTGAAATCAACTAGGAATAACGGATAGAAAATTCAGCGCCAGATGCGGACTTGTCCAGAATGAAACTTCAGTTCAAGTGCGTAAAGTTAATAGAATCATCAGTGATCAGAAACAGTGACACATGCTCCTCCATGGTTCACTGGGTGTCTGTACGGTGAAAAATGACTGAGAACGTGTTGAAGTACAGCACCGTTATCGAAGAACCATACAAATAACACATGTCAAAAAAAAATGTTGTCTGAATGAAAGATGGGGAACTCTACTAATTTGGGGCCGTAGAAAAAGTATCTGTTATTTGTAATTAGCATTAGTTTTGGAGATACACAATAATACCAGCGAAACGGGAAGTTTAACAGTATTATGTGAAACTACGATGCGTGTTGAAACTTCCTGGCAGATTAAAACTGTGTGCCCGACCGAGACTCGAACTCGGGACCTTTGCCTTTCGCGGGCAAGTGCTCTACCAACTGAGCTACCGAAGCACGACTCACGCCCGGTACTCACAGCTTTACTTCTGCCAGTACCTCGTCTCCTACCTTCCAAACTTTACAGAAGCTCTCCTGCGAAACTTGCAGAACTAGCACTCCTGAAAGAAAGGATATTGCGGAGACATGGCTTAGCCACAGCCTGGGGGATGTTTCCAGAATGAGATTTTCACTCTGCAGCGGAGTGTGCGCTGATATGAAACTTCCTGGCAGATTAAAACTGTGTGCCCGACCGAGACTCGAACTCGGGACCTTTGCCTTTCGCGGGCAAGTGCTCTACCAACTGAGCTACCGAAGCACGACTCACGCCCGGTACTCACAGCTTTACTTCTGCCAGTACCTCGTCTCCTACCTTCCAAACTTTACAGAAGCTCTCCTGCGAAACTTGCAGAACTAGCACTCCTGAAAGAAAGGATATTGCGGAGACATGGCTTAGCCACAGCCTGGGGGATGTTTGCAGAATGAGATTTTCACTCTGCAGCGGAGTGTGCGCTGATATGAAACTTCCTGGCAGATTAAAACTGTGTGCCCGACCGAGACTCGAACTCGGGACCTTTGCCTTTCGCGGGCAAGTGCTCTACCAACTGAGCTACCGAAGCACGACTCACGCCCGGTACTCACAGCTTTACTTCTGCCAGTACCTCGTCTCCTACCTTCCAAACTTTACAGAAGCTCTTCGCAGGTACAGAAGCTCTTCGCAGGAGAGCTTCTGTAAAGTTTGGAAGGTAGGAGACGAGGTACTGGCAGAAGTAAAGCTGTGAGTACCGGGCGTGAGTCGTGCTTCGGTAGCTCAGTTGGTAGAGCACTTGCCCGCGAAAGGCAAAGGTCCCGAGTTCGAGTCTCGGTCGGGCACACAGTTTTAATCTGCCAGGAAGTTTCATATCAGCGCACACTCCGCTGCAGAGTGAAAATCTCATTCTGGTACGATGCGTGTTTTTTTTTTCAAAGTAAGTACTGTTTTGCGATGAAGACAGAACAAGTAGACTCCTCTTAGCAATTTTATTTTTAGACGAAACCTGTACTTGAATATATTTTTCTACATTCTTCATTCCAACATTCGGTGTGTTTACGTTTGTGTGTATTTGAAATGCCTCTACCGATTCAGAAACCCGCCGACTATGAAATACGCGATGTGTTTAACTTTCTAAGTGCTAAAAGCATCAAAGCGGCTAAATTCATACTCAGACTAGTGAAGTGTATGGAGAAACAATTACGAGCGATGAAATGGTACGGAGATGGGTGATAATTTTTGAAGATGGCCATACGAACGTACGTGATGAGCAACGAAGCGGACCTTCAGTCATTATTGACGACCTGGTGCAGAATTGACAGAGAACGATTTCGACGTTATTCCATGAGTTTCCTCAAGTGTCAAGAAATGTGCTTTATGCAGTTGTTGTTCTACGAGAATGGTATTCAAAAGCTGAATGTACGATAGACAAGTGTATTAAAAACATTGTCATCAAAAATAAATTCAGGCACTTTGTAATACGAGACATGTTTATGAAGCAGGTACAGTTTTGAAATAAAAATAAAACAAAAATACTTTTCTTAGCAATTTTATTTTTACATGAAAGCCTGTACTTAAGTTTTCTTTATGATTCCTAACTACGTTAAACAAACTGCGTTTAGCTGAATAGCACGAACATAGATGAATACAAAAGAATACAACAGAGTCGAACGCTCCTACAGATGACACTTTCTCTTCGTTTATGCTCTGGGGCATCTCGAAGCAACGTCCAACAGTAGTTTTCAGACACAGAACAGTTCCGCCGACCTTGATACCTTCGTTGAATTGAGATGTATTGGTGAAACCGTACAGTATACTCGTCACTCACTGCACCACAGTTTTCCAAAAACGAGACCTATACGCGAGAGTAGAAGTGCATTTTAACTGACATGTTGCAGCCTAAGGCATGATACGTGTCCAACAAGTTGTCCACCGGCTTAACATGATTTGCAACTCTTCCGTTAAACAAGAAGCCATGCAAAATACTTTTAAGATTTACTAAGCTTATATACTTTGAAGAATTAAGTCAAAGTTTCGAGCCACAAAATTTTTACGATTTCAGAGCCAATGAAAATTCCCCCTTCAATTTCGCCTCTCTCAGCCGTGACAGTTTGTCTCTCAGTTACTGGAAAGCGTCTCCATCCTTGTTCGTTGCCTTTACAAAGTTCTTAATGAAGCCAAGTTCGATGTGTAATGAGGGCAGAATAATTTTATTTCTACGTACCAGCGAACTGTGGTGGACATTCTTATGCCCTAGTCGCACAGTTATCCTTCGGGATCAGTGTTTTCAGGTGTAGTGCGCCGATCTACCTGGACAGTACCATTCATATAGGAAACAGCAATCTCAGATGTTTTCCAGCAGCATGCCCAACAATACTGAAATCACATTGAGGTCTCGTCTGATATGCCAGTTGTTGTCTTTGTGCTTAACTGCTTCCAGAAGTAATTTCATCTTGGCATATGCTTCCTTCATGCAAATAGTAGGTCTACAGGAATTAAATGGATACAATTGTCATCATGTAGCAACACAGGTTATAAGCTAAGCTTTCATACGTTTATGAAAAGCCTTTGGTCGCCACACCACATAAAAACCTGTAATCAAACCATTCACATCCCAGCAGGTATTCAGATTATTGTTCTTTTTATGATACTGAATGAAATATTACTCCCATCTCCTGTATCTTTACAAATTAGCAGGTGGTTCCAGAAGATTACACTGTTTCAGTTTAGAACCTAGAAGTTCAGTTTTGTTTTATGATAGGTGCGGGTCTCGAATTAAATCACTCAAATCCATTTGAGTCAGTCTGTGTAGCTCACTTACTGATTCAGCTGTGAAATTAGGATCCTCTGAATTCGAAGATAATGACACTGGATGAGATGTTACCTCCGATTTGACCTCATCGACATCTACCTCGAGGCTATAATACCAAGGTGGATTTGGTACAGGCAAATGATCTCGTGTGGATCTAGGCGGATAGCTAACTGGATGTTGGGGTACGTAATATTCAGCCTCTTCTTTCTTGATAAATCTTCGGGAGTAGCAGGTATCGTGTAAAACAGCAGTGACCTACATGACTTCAAAACATGGGGATGGTAAAGGGCACTGAACATTCAGGTTTATGTGTTCATCTATGTTAATTGGCAAAACAGGAATTGCAGCAAACATGAAGTGCCAATGGTTTGTCTCGATGACCTACATTCACACCAAAATAATGGTGATACCTTGTCTTCGAAAGAGCTATAGTTTAAACCTATTACTTTATCATTCCTTTCCTGTGAGCCTCCTTAATTTCTTCAGTCCACGACAGTTTGGCCTTTTTTGAAAATATTGATGTATTCCAAGGTTTTTCTTAAACAGATCACGGTCGTGGATGTCTTCTTTTGTAATACCCTACTTGTTGGAGATCACACTCAGACTTACTAAACTGGGAACCTTTTTTGTCCAGATAATAAGTAAAAATCCACTTGATTAGTCATTCGCGTTCATTCGTATTACGGTATCATAGAAATCATGCTAATCGTCTCGCTTTACAGTAGCGACGAAAACACTGAACGGCAATAGTCACTAGCTACAGCCACAAATTATTTCGCACATAGATAAAAGATGATTTTCTTCTAGTTGGGAAAGATAAACAGCTGTAGACGTTTCCTACACGGTTAGACTGATGACTAAAAATATTTAAATTCCAGATATTCACTTATGCACAAAGTTCACATCGAAAATTGACGCTGAACTTCAGCTGAAGAACATGCAAGAAACGTTACCGATATGATCATAAATGTTGGTACAAAATTTCAGTCGTTTAAAGGGATCGATGAATACGTAAACGATAACGTGAGACGTTGCATCATATACACACATATAATATGAATCTCGCGTTTCTAGATTAGACGTGACTGCTTTGAAGGTTGAAATCCCTGTAGGAATTTTTGGAAAACCATATGTTTCCATTATGCGTAACTTTCATAAATCTTCCATTTCCTCCTTTGCGTTAAAAAAATTGCATCCACAGTAATTACGAAAATGGATCAGGGCACATTTAAAGTACAGTACCTGGAACTTTAATGCAAACTAATTTAGCAGTTGGGAACATAATTTTTACTACAACTGTCTTGCATTAAATTCGAGCATTTTTCTTGCCACGTTAATGAATCTCATACAATTTTGTCCATACATTATCAATTTTACTAGGCACTAGATACTTGTTAATAACAGGAAACAAGTATCGTACGCGAAACTTTTGCACACTATTGCTAGAAATCAATTCATTAATTGTTGGCGGGAACTGCAACATTATATACCAACTGTGTACTATAACTGGCTTTCAAACTCATCCATGATGTCATGAAGAACTGGAGAAGGACTGACTGCTATTTCAACACATTTTTGTTAGGTAGTTTACTTGTCTGTCTGTTCGGCACAAATTTTGCTGCTCATTTTAAACTAACTTTCTGATGTATTACAGACTTGAAATTTTAAACATAGCTCAAAACTGAACGACAGTGCCACATTAGCTTGCTTTTTGGTCGGTCTGTGGGGTATGGGTGGGGGTGGAGGTGAAAAAGTTTGATAACACCTGACATATAGGCTACCTTTCACGACTATGATGTTGTACAGTTGGTATCAGAATGCATTTCAGAGGGTACACATGTGGACAGGCATGTCTGGGAAGATAGTGGGGGTGGGCAAGTGAGACAGGGGAGAATGAGATGTACAGAGCCAATGGGAAGGAGGAGATGAACAGAGAGAGATGATATGAGGAGATTAAGGAGGAAAGCGATGGAGAGAGGGCAGAGGAGAGGAGACTGACGGAGAGAGGGGTGCAAATAGCCAGACAGCCAGTAAGAGAATAGGAGATGGACAGAGCAAGGGGAAGGAGTAGATGAAGAGAGATAGAGGGTAGGAGCAGATAGCCAGAGAGAGAGGGAGGAGCTGATGGACAGAGAGAGGAAGGAGGAAAGATGGACTGAGAGAGAGGGGAGAGAGAGATGGCCAGAGAGGAGCTGGAGGATGGAGGAGACGGTGGACAGGAAAATGGGGAAGATGCAATTTGCAGTAATGCTCCCAGAGTTGATCGGGGTCCTCTGGTTTGGAGCCGAGTGGAGGATCTCAACCAAAGGCTTCGTCGACTCTGTCTCAGTCTCAGTATCGGCTGTAGATTTATAGACCTGCGTTGTAGTGTCGGAATTTATAGGACTCCTCTTGATTGGTCACGGGTGCACTACACAAAGGAAGAAGCTTCTCGGGTAGGAGAGTACTTGTGGACCACACATGAGGGTTTTTTTTAGGCTAGGCAGTAATTTTAGGTCCTCTGATGAACATTCGCCAGTCGACACGCAGGAAGGGAAGTCAAACGGCGTTCAGAATAAAGACACTTCGACTATCACAATTTTATCAGTAAACTATCGAAGTATTCGTGATAAAGTTCACGAATTTACTGCCCTCCAAGAAAGTTATCGCGCTCAAATTATTCTTGGGACCGAGAGCTGGCTGAAATACAAAGTGGAAAGCTCCTAGATATTTAGCGAATCGTGAAACCCATATCGGAAAGACAGATTAGAGGTCAGAGGAGGCGGAGTGTTCATTGTAGTTGACAAAAATTTTGTCTCTGTTGAGATAGAAGTTGAGTGTGACAGTGAAGTCACCTGGTACCGCATAACAGGTGCAAGTGAAACCAGGCTAATCGTTGGCCACTCGATTCTGCTGTGAGAGTTCTAGAGGCATTCAAAAAAATGGTTCAAATGGCTCTGAGCACTATGGGACTTAACATCTATGGTCTTCAGTCCCATAGAACTTAGAACTACTTAAACCTAACTAACCTAAGGACATCACACAACACCCAGCCATCACGAGGCAGAGAAAATCCCTGACCCCGCCGGGAATCGAACCCGGGAACCCGGGAGAGGCATTGAAAGTAAGTGTACAGTCCACAGTGTGTAAATATCCAGTTCATGCAATACTAGTTGGAGGCCTGTTTAAGCTGCCAAGCATAGACTGGGATGTCTATGGATTCATTGTCGCTGGGTACAGACATCAATCAGGGACAATAATTTTGAAAACGTTTTCTGAAAATTGTCTTGAGCAGATAATTCGGCAGCCCACACACAGCGGAAACATCTTAGACCGTGTAGCTACAAATAGACCGGACCTTATCGACAATGTCAGTATAGAAACGGAGATTAGCGATCATGATGTCATTATAGCAGCTATGATTACGAATGTTAATAAATTAATTTAAAAGGTTAAGTTTCCGCTAGATAGAGCAGATAAGCAGTTATTAGCATCTCACTTAGACAGTGAATTGGCATCACTTAGTTTCAATAAGATTGGTGTAGAGAAATTACGGGCAATGTTGAAGCAGATTATATGTCGTGGCCTGGAGAGTTATGTGCCTGCTAAATGTATGAAGGATGAAAAAGACCCACCATGGTTTACTAACGAAATTAGACGGATGCTGAGGACGCAGAGGCTGTTGTACTCTCGGTTCAAAAGGGAACGCACAAATGACGTCAAGAGAAGATTAGTAGAAATTCATGCTTCTGTGAAAAGATCTATGCGCGAAGCATACAAGAACTACCGCCGTGACACCTTAGCAAAATATCTTTTAGAGAACCCGAAAAAATTCTGGTCTTACGTAAAATTGTTAAGCTGGTCTAAGGCCTCAATTTAGCCCCTTGTTACCTAGTCTGTTGTGGCAGCTGAATATTGAAAAACGAGAGCCGAAATTTTAAATTTCACCTTCAAGAAATTGTTCATACAGGAGAATAGTACAAACATACCGTCATTTGATCATTGGACTGTCACCCGTATGCACGACATATAAATAGGCATAGCTCGCACAGAGAAACACCTGAAAGATTTGAAAGAAAACACATCACCACGTCTGGATAGAATGTCAGATCGATTTTATGAAGAGTACTCTACGGCATTGGCCCCTTAACTAGCTTGCACTTATCGTGTATCCCTCGCCCAGCACAAGGCCCCAAGTGATTGGAAAAAAGCGCAGGTGACTCTAGTATATATAAAGGGTAAAAGAACGGACTCGCAAAATTACAAACCAATATCCCTAACTTCTGTTTGCTGCAGAATCCTTGAACATATTCTCAGTTCGAATATAATAAACTTTCCTGAGACCGAGGAGCTTATGTCCACGAATCAGCATGGTTTTAGAAAGTATTGCTCGTGCGAAACTCAGCTGCCCTTTTCTCACATGATATACTGAGAACTATGGATGAAAGGCAACAGGCAGATTCCATATTTCTAGATTTCCTGAAAGCATTTGACACGGTGCCTTATTGAAGCCTGTTAACGAAGTTACGAGCAGATGAAATAAGTTCACAGATATGCGAGTGGCTCGAAGACTTCTTAAGTAATCGAACCCAGTATGTTGTCCTCGACGGCGAGTGTTCATCAGAGACAAGGATATCGTCAGGAGCGCCCCATGGAAGTATGATAGGACCGGTGTTGTCCTCTACGTACATAAACGATGTGGCGAACTGGGTGGGCAGCAATCTGCGGTTGTTTGCTGATGATGCTGTGGTGCTCGTTTAGATGTCGAAGTTGAGTGACTGTAGGAAGATACAAGACGACTTAGACAAAATTTTCAGTTGGTGTGATGAACGACAGCTACCCCTAAATGTGGAAAAATGTAAGTTAATGCATATGAGTAGGAAGATCAAACCTGTAATGTTCGGATACGGTATTACTAGTGTCCTGCTTGACAGTGTCAAGTCCTTTAAATATCTGGCTCTAACGTCGCAAAGCGATATGAGATGGAATGAGCATGTGAGAACTGTGGTAGCGAAGGCGAATGGTCGACTTTGGTTTAGTGGGGGAATTTTAGGAAGACCGCATATGGGACGTTGGTGCGAATTATTCTTGAATACTGCTCGAGTGTTTGGGGTCCGTACCAGGTCGGTTTGAAGGAAGGCATCGAAGCAATTCAGAGGCGGGCTGCTTTATTTGTTACCGATGGGTTAGAACTACACGTAAGTGTTACGGAGATGCTTCGGGAACCCAGTTGGGAATCCCCAGAGGAATGGAGACGTTCTTTTCGAGAAACACTATTGAGAAAATTTAGAGAACCGGCATTTGAAGCCGACTGCCGAACGATTCTACTGTCGCCAACATACATTGCGCGTAAGTACCACGAAGATAAGATACGAGAAATTATGGCTCATATGGAGGCATACAGACAGTCCTTTCTCCCTCACTCTATTTGTGAGTGGAACAGGAAACAAAATGACAAGTAGTGGTACAGGGTACCCTCCGCCACGCACGATAGTTTGCCGGACCGAGGCTCGAACTCGGGACCTTTGCCTTTCGCGGCAAGTGCCCTACAGCGTAGTCGTGAGTCGTGCTTGCATAGCTCAGTCTGTAGAGCACTTGCCCGCGAAAGGCAAAGGTCCCGAGTTCGAGTCTCGGTCCGGCACACAGTTTTAATCTGCCAGGAAGTTTCATACCAGCGCACACTCCGCTGCAGAGTGGAAATTTCGTTCTGAATTATCCTTCCGTCTTAGAGCAAACGATCCGATTTTCACTCTATAGGACTTATAAAGGCAATGTTGCCGGTGAATGGAATCTGTGATCTTTTCTACAGAGAACAGAGTTCAGGATGGGTATTTCGTGTACTGAATTTATCGTTTTCTTTGAACGAACCAAGAGTTTTCCTCAAGATCTGTCTTTCGTGTTTCTAATTTCTCGACTAGATCTCTTCTATTCATAGAAGGGTATTTTCCCTCATATAGGTCTCCGGTCTTACTAATGTGCAGTAATGCAGTATCTCAGCATTAATTTTTGTGTTCCATGGAGCAAAGGCTTCTTTCTCAGAAGTGTTTGGCTCTAGCCACGCTTCTACATATTTGGTCCTTCCTGTCCTTTTAATGTCCCCTTCCTCTACCTATAGTACACTGCTTCGTGAATTGATGTTTTTAATTAATTAAGTTTCCTCGAAAGATATCGTTCTTTGCTGATTATATCTTCACTATTATTACTATTCCTCTCCATCATTATTATCTTCTTCTTATTATTATTAATATTACTGTTACTGTCTCTTATCTGCGGTTCATGTAATATTAACATTGTAAGAATAACTTGTTAGATACAAGAGAAGGCCTAAAGGCCCTAATTCCGCCAGATGAAATAAATACAAAAATTAAAATAAATATATAAATATTTGGCATTTAACGCAGTGACAGGCAAACTACTGTCTTTCTTTATTAGATCTCTATCTTATTGTTCATACAAAACATGTCCATAAAACTAACATACACTCCTGGAAATTGAAATAAGAACACCGTGAATTCATTGTTCCAGGAAGGGGAAACTTTATTGACACATTCCTGGGGTCAGATACATCACATGATCACACTGACAGAACCACAGGCACATAGACACAGGCAACAGACCATGCACAATGTCGGCACTAGTACAGTGTATATCCACCTTTCGCAGCAATGCAGGCTGCTATTCTCACATGGAGACGATCGTAGAGATGCTGGATGTAGTCCTGTGGAACGGCTTGCCATGCCATTTTCACCTGGCGCCTCAGCTGGACCAGCGTTCGTGCTGGACGTGCAGACCGCGTGAGACGACGCTTCATCCAGTCCCAAACATGCTCAATGAGGCACAGATCCGGAGATCTTGCTGGCCAGGGTAGTTGACTTACACCTTCTAGAGCACGTTGGGTGGCACGGGATACATGCGGACGTGCATTGTCCTGTTGGAACAGCAAGTTCCCTTGCCGGTCTAGGAATGGTAGAACGATGGGTTCGATGACGGTTTGGATGTACCGTGCACTATTCAGTGTCCCCTCGACGATCACCAGTGGTGTACGGCCAGTGTAGGAGATCGCTCCCCACACCATGATGCCGGGTGTTGGCCCTGTGTGCCTCGGTCGTATGCAGTCCTGATTGTGGCGCTCACCTGCACGGCGCCAAACACGCATACGACCATCATTGGCACCAAGGCAGAAGCGACTCTCATCGCTGAAGACGACACGTCTCCATTCGTCCCTCCATTCACGCCTGTCGCGACACCACTGGAGGCGGGCTGCACGATGTTGGGGCGTGAGCAGAAGACGGCCTAACGGTGTGCGGGACCGTAGCCCAGCTTCATGGAGACGGTTGCGAATGGTCCTCGCCGATACCCCAGGAACAACAGCGTCCCTAATTTGCTGGGAAGTGGCGGTGCGGTCCCCTACGGCACTGCGTAGGATCCTACGGTCTTGGCGTGCATCCGTGCGTCGCTGCGGTCCGGTCCCAGGTCGACGGGCACGTGCACCTTCCGCCGACCACTGGCGACAACATCGATGTGCTGTGGAGACCTCACGCCCCACGTGTTGAGCAATTCGGCGGTACGTCCACCCGGCCTCCCGCATGCCCACTATACGCCCTCGCTCAAAGTCCGTCAACTGCACATACGGTTCACGTCCACGCTGTCGCGGCATGCTACCAGTGTTAAAGACTGCGATGGAGCTCCGTATGCCACGGCAAACTGGCTGACACTGACGGCGGCGGTGCACAAATGCTGCGCAGCTAGCGCCATTCGACGGCCAACACCGCGGTTCCTGGTGTGTCCGCTGTGCCGTGCGTGTGATCATTGCTTGTACAGCCCTCTCGCAGTGTCCGGAGCAAGTATGGTGGGTCTGACACACCGGTGTCAATGTGTTCTTTTTTCCATTTCCAGGAGTGTAGATGAGCTGTACTCAGCATCATGGATATAATTTTCTGCAGAATCATCTCATATGATCATCATTATGCACTGCAAATGACATGTTCTCCATAGACAGCTCAGTAACGCACTGAAGACATTTTACGAAATCTCATTCACAGAACTGTTTTTGATCAGGCAACTATTTCTTAAACTATTTCTTACAGCCATTTCATTTCTTCTAGAACGGGTTACGCCAACGACTTGTCTAAGTGCTGTTATGATTTACTTAGTCACATGATATTTTTTTCATCGCCAATGAGATGTTATGATAATTAATTTACAAGCATTCGTGACTTACAAGTTAAATTTCAGTGTTGAACTCGAAAACGAAATCCAGAGCCAGTAGCGTCTACTAGGATGGTACTTTTCTACTGACAATATCTAATACGAAACTGAACTTTCAGCTTTATATCGGTTCGTTGGAGAAATGAGCTTTTAAATGTTACTCGGGACTCAAACCTTCATTGTGCCAAATATGCTCTCCTCTTCAAAACTGCATCAACTGTCAATTTTGGCGCCGAGGTTTGAATGCTGATTCAAGAATATAAATCTCATAATGTAGAGCACTGTGAATTGGTTTAGGAAACAAGTTTACTAGACATTATTGTGCCAAATGAGCTATCCTTTAGTACATAAAGATAGCTTAGTTAAGCTCTGAAAATTCGCAGAGCTGTGAGCTGGGTAGAATATCTGTAGTGAAGAATACAGTATCTATAGTTCCAGCGTGTGTTCTAGGTCAGTCACTCGCGTTTGCTCTCTAGCGAAGCGTACGCTGAATACCTCACTGATAAAGTGATTCTGATTTTTAGTTTATGTCTCCGGTGCTCTACCATGTGGAAGACTGGGATGGAGAAAAATAGAGTTTTATGTCTCATCGAAGCCGGGAGCATCAGACGTCAAGTGTCCTAAGGTGAACAAGGATAGGGGTATATCTCTGTCGTTACTTATACAAAGCATCCATCCTGGAATTCACATAAGCCTTATTAAAAGCTAAATAGGGATGATAAAACGGGGATTTGAACTATACCCACCCGGTAGTAATTCTTGCATCTTAAACAGTGCAGTACCCCCTCAATTTTATAGCATGGACAGAATTCGAATGATTCTCCTGCACACAAGATTAATGTCATGGAGATTAAGTTTTAGAAAACTTAACGAGTAATGTCTTTTCTATTCCATGTTGAGACCTTTTAATGTGTATACCGAACAGTATATGAAGCGTTAATGCAATGATACAGGAATCACTTCTTCCTTTTGTTTCTTCTAGAATACCAATAAAGTATCTGTCCACAATAAAGACTCTTTGACTGTAAAACATAATTTTCTGTTGTTCGCAGTCGGCCGGAGTGGCCGAGCGGTTCTAGGCGCTACAGTCTGGAACCGCGCGACCGCTACGGTCGCAGGTTCGAATCCTGCCTCGGGCATGGATGTGTGTGAGGTCCTTAGGTTAGATAGGTTTAAGTAGTTCTAGGGGACTGATGACCTCAGAAGTTAAGTCCTATAGTGCTCAGAGCGATTTGAACCATTTGAACCTGTTGTTCGCATGTTTTGATTGCCCTATCAAACCGATATAACTTTTGAGATTATTTCTGTTCCCAAAAGCAATACTTACACTGCGTAGAAAGATCGTACAATTCTATGAAAGTTGCATGAGTGGCAATGAAATCGGTTGAGTTCAAAATACATGGAATTTGTTTTAACTTGAGACAACTAAATATCTCGAAAACGAGGGATGGTAAGAACAAAATTTCCTAGGTGAAAACTTGATGTAAGTACAGATGATATCCGAATGCGGGCTGATCCCCTTTATTCCGCCTCAGTTACATTATATCGGCGATTGCTGCGCTACACTGTCTCCACGTACGCGTACACCATCATTACTCTACCACGCAAACATTTGGGGTTACACTCGTCCGGTATGAGACGGTGTGTGACATTCCCGGTGGAAAGGGGGGGGGGGGGGTGTCACGGGGGGCCGAGCCGCACAATATCCCTGGGTTCGGTGTGGGGCGGCGGTGTGGCGGGTGGACTGCTATGGCCTGTTGTGGGGTTGTGAACCACTGAGGGCTACGGCGGGACGAAGCTTCTCCGTCGTTTCTAGGTCTCTAGTTTATTACACAACACCCAGAGGTGATATCTGTCTGAGGTACAACTGGACACCTCCTAACCATGGGCGGGGTGAACTTCGAGCTTTCAAATGGGAACTAACCATTTTTATTGCATATTCGGATTCTGCGCCAAAAAATACGTATTGTTTACTTAAACCATTGTTTTCCATTCGTTACAAGTGATGCTATAATCGACATATACCATGTGTAACTGTTTTGTAATTAAGAACCACCGCTTTTGGTACTAGTGTGAACCTGTGTGTTGTGTTGGTTGATAAAGATGTTCAAGCGTTACTTGACTGTTGCAAATATGATTGTACAGTACAAATAATACGGCTAAACATAGACATTTCTGGCGCCGGCCGTTGTGGCCGAGCGGTTCTAGGCGCTTCAGTCCGGAACCGCGCTGCTGCTACGGTCGCAGGTTCGAATCCTGCCTCGGGCATGGATGTGTGTGATGTCCTTACGTTAGTTAGTTTAAGTAGTTCTAAGTCTAGGGGAGTGATGACCTGAGATGTTAAGTCCCATAGTGCTCAGAGCCATTTGAACCATTTGAACATTTCTGGAAAATAAGGTACTTGTGTGGTAACATAGTTTTCTGTTCCATACGGGGTTGATGGTGAGGAGTCCCTGAACCATCGGAATGCTTAATTTCGGTGGCCGCCCTCGAATCCCGCCATAATGGCGACTGGTGTCGGAGTGTAACTCTCGTGGAGCCGCTATCCGATTAACGGCGGGATACAAACCATGACCATTGAAATAAGGTAAGATACCCATGAAGTGATAGTGACATGTGCACCTGCCATGGAAAGACACATATCGTGTAAACTCCCACACGCTGAGCGAAATCAATCACCTCAGTGGTGAGGGGCAAGGGGACTCACCGAAATGAACCACCTCAGTGGTGAGAGACAAGGGGATTCACCGATATAAAGCATACCGATGGGAACAGAAGACTATTAAATCCACGTCGTTATTCCAGGATCACGCAAAACGCAGTTTCAAACCAGACACTGAAACGGCTAACCATTAACCATATTGTACTGTGCAACAAAATTTGCAAAACTGAAGTGAATTTTGAACATAAATACAACTATCTGAGTTCAATGTTTTACATTTGCATCGTAAATGAAATGTAGAATCAAATGCGTTGGTTTTAACTGCAAAAACAGGCACACTAGATATTTGTCGATTACAGTGCCATCATGAACGAACGGAAAACAATGGTTTCCGTAAAACGTACGTTTTTGGAGTAGAATGCAATAAAAATAAAAAAAAGGATGGGGGTTCCCATTTGGAAATACAAACCTGATCTCACCCGCGTAGGAGGAGTGTTTATGATGTGGTTAGTTGTAGCGCAGGCAAAGGTCCCCTTTAATAATATTAACTTTCCACTTAGAACATTTTCTTTCGTACGATGCGTCCTTTTAGAAATATTGAGTTGTATCAACTTAAACAAACACCCCGTGCATTTATTACGTAATTGCTTTACTTGGGGAACTTTCGGATTCGTAGCGCAATCCTAAAAGATTCCGCTGCATATTTCATCCGTACGTGAGGAAGAATGCTGATCGGCAAATGCCAGGGTACAGCTGCTTGACTATCAGAGCGGCAGTGCCTAATTATAATCCCACAGAATCAAGCCGGCAGGTGGGAGGCTGGAAGCCCCCACAAGAAGCTAGCAGCCCCACCACGCCGGCCTAACCCCTAATTACACCCTCTCTTCCCCGAAGTCGCCGGCCAAACTGGCAAAGCTCCGGCACAAGAAGTCTCGATAAGAACTGGCAGCACGCAGCTTAATTACGGTTTCTATCTGTCTACCCACACTTCAACAGCTCTCACTGCAGTGAACATGGAGGTTTCAATCTAAATTGTTGTTCTCGTCCTCAGTCAAAAGACTGGTTTGATTCACCTCTCCGCGCTATTCTATACTGTCCACACCCCTCTATCTCTGTAATATTTCAACCTACAAAGGTTTGACCCAGCCTGCTGTAGTGTAGACAGACAAATCCCTCGGTTACCAAATTAATTATTCCTTTATGCTTCACAGTGTATCCTATATTTTAACAGTTTATACGAAACCCTAACGTCGGTTTGCTGCAGAATCCTGGAACATATTCTCAGCTCGAATACAATAAATTTTCTTGAGATCAAGAAGCTTATGGCAACGAATCAACACGGTTTTAGAAAGCATTGCTTGTGCGAAACTCAGCTTGCCCTTTTCTCATATAATATACTGCGAACTATGGATGAAGGGCAACAGCCAGATCCCATATTTCTACATTTCCGGAAAGCATTAGACATGATGCCCCACTACAGACTATTAGCGAAGGTACGACCATATGGAATATAATGAAATGAGAATTAAATCAAGGCCCTAAGCTGTCGACAGGCGTTGATATGCATCAACGGGGACAGTTGAAAATGTGTGCCCGGGACTCGAACCCGGTATCTGTTGTTTACATGGCAGACGCTCTATCCATCTGAGCCACCGCGGGCACAGAAGGTATTGCGACTGCAGGGATTTATCCCTTGCACGTCCCCATGAGACCCACATTCCCAACTTAGTGTCCACACAGTACATTCGTAGTGCCCCTGCCCATTACACTCATTACTCGCGGCAGACAATCTTACCGAGTCCCGTAAGAGTTCGGGCAATGCGTGTGCATCCAGCACAGAAGAAGAAGGGCAATGGCTGGTTAGCCTTAACTATATGAAGATGGTATTTGTTCTTTCGGACATGTCCGAAACAACAGATACCATCTTCATACAACATATGGAATATGTTTACACATATGTGAGTGGCTCGAAGACTTGTTAAGTATAAGAATCCAGTACGTTGTCCTCGACGGTTAGTAGTCATCAGAGAAAAGCGTATTGTCAGGACTGCTCCAGGGCCGTTTGATAGGACCGTTATTATTTTTTAATACATAAATGATCTGTCGGACAGGGCGGGCAGAAATCTGCCGTTATTTTGCTGATGATGCTGTAGTGTATGGGAAGGTGTCGAAGGTGGTTCACTGCAGGAGGATACAAGATAAAATTTCTAGCTGGTGTGATGAATTGCAGCTAGAAAAATGTAAGTTAATGCGGATGAGTAGGAAAAACAAACGAACCATATCGATAGACGTTTTCCTCTCGCTCTACTTGCGAGTGGGTACTCTCAGCCATGTGCAATGTGGTTGCTTGCGGAGTACGTATGTAGATAGATTAGTCAAGTTGTACCTTTTATCGTCCACATTTCACTTCCATTTTTTGGAAGAAAAGGAAATAAGCATTTCCTGCTATTGACATTCTACATTTAATATCTTATCTACTTCGGTCATCGTCAGTTACTTTAGTATCGAAACAACAAAACACATCTGTTCCTTTTAGTATATCATCTAATCTAATTCCCATCCGTATTTCCTGACTTATTTCGACCACGCTCCATTACCCTAGTTCTACTTTTGTTGATGCTCATCGTTTTTCTCACTTTTCAAGACACTATCTATTCAGTTCCGATGATCTTCCAAGTCCTGTGTCCATCTATGACAGAATTACAGTGTCATAGAGAAACCTTAAGGAATTTATTTCTTCTTCGTGATCTTTAATTCCATTTCCAAATTTCTCTTTGGTTTTCTTTACTGCTTGCCCAATGTACATTTTGAATAATCTGGAGTAAAAGTTACAAAAGTGTTGCACTTCGTCGCTATTACTGTTTTCCTTTCGTGTCCCTCGACTCTTACAACAACAGTCTAGTTCCTGTACGTGTTGTAGATAATCTTCCGCTCCCTATATTTTTCCCTGCTACCTAACAAAGTCCTCATCTGAATTATGAGCATTAGATTTCCCATAAAGTTTCTGATCACATTATTTCCCAGTAGGCCATGATTCCACACCTTACAAACTATCAGTATATCGGGTATCTGAAACCATTTGGGTCAGATTGAAACAGGAGATTATCTAGAGACGGTAAACCAGTTGTCGAAAATGCATATTAATTGTGTGAGGGTCCCACACAGTGTAAACCGCATAACAACAACGTAACTGATAGTAATTGTTCATAGTGACAGAAACGCATGGAAACGGCGCATAAGATTCGGCCACACTCTGTCTGAGATCCTTGGTGTCTGTTGTACCAGGAGACACACAGCTTGGACCCTTGGTGGTCAGGTATGTACGCTGTTTATCACACGCTGCCTGTTCCAGTGTACAACAGACTCCTGAGATGTTTGCGATAGTGCATCAGAACTGCATGCGCCGTTGTAATGCATGCATTAAGACTGGCAGTCGTCGCTTTGAACAATTAGTGTGAGATACGTTGTCGTTATGCAGTTTACGCTATGTGTGTCCCTAACGCAATAAATATGCATTTCCGAGAACTGGTTCCCTGTCTCAATATAATCGGTTGTGAACCCACCGTCATCGGTTTCAATTTGATCCAAAAAGTTTGAGATAGCCCGTATATGCTAGAGCAATATGTGCAATATCCGACGGTGTGTGAGACTATGAATCCTGTCAGAGTAATGCACCTATCCAGACTCCGTCACACTTCCCTTGAGACTCCTTGTTAACTGTAAATTACGCAACTGAATCGCTATTTTGAAATGCTCTAACATAGAGTCACAAGGTGGTAAATTGCAATAACCTTGCCATAAAAATGTCCATTCAGTCTATAGAATAAATCAGTGAATTGAAGGGAACAAAGCGCTCCTTCAAATAAAAATGCAAATGAAACATAAACCGATTATTTAGTACATTAAAAAATTACAAGGTGTTTGCATCAACATTCTAAGAAAAAACAAAGTTAACTGCTAGCAGCAGCTAACAAGATAGGCAAGCGGAGGGGTGGGTACCACATCCTGACTGCACATTAAATCATTAACCCAGTACAACCCAACGATTAATTTAGAAACTCCACAACAAACGATGCCAAGGCATGAGACGGGTTTAGCGGAGCCGTGGAAACGGTACCCTTCCTATATAACATCAAAACTCATCTTGTGAGACGTGCTGCTGTAAACCCTCAACAGTCTGCTGTGGCGGTAAGTCAGAGGACCGTGTTCAAATGGCTCTGAGCACTATGCGACTTAACTTCTGAGGTCGTCAGTCACCTAGAACTTAGAACTAATTAAACCTAACTAACCTAAGGACATCACACACATTCATGCCCGAGGCAGGATTCGAACCTGCGACCGTAGCGGCCTCTCGGTTCCAGACTGTAGCGCCTAGAACCGCACGGCCACTCCGGCCGGCAGAGGACCGTGTTCGTAATGGAGAGTCAGAATCTCGCTCGTCTGTACTCGGTCACCTCCAAGCGGCACGACATCTAGAATCAGCAACCTGAATCCACCCACCATCAAACCAAGAGTGTCTCTTTTACTTCCACCAATTCCCAACGTGGTAATTTGTAGGTTCGTTTGAGCAGTTGCCAGACGGCGCCACACAACAGCCAGTACTGCGCATGACGTAAGCAGCCCGTGCTTGGTGCTTGCTCTGATCATACGCTTTTCGTCGCATTTTTGTGTGGAATTTCGTGCGTGGTGTGGCATCACGTAACCATGCACAGCCCTGCGGGATGTTGTTGAGAGGACATAGGGAGTTATACCTGGAGCAATGGTTTTATCAGTTCTACCCAGATGTTGTTGTTGTGGTCTTCAGTCCTGAGACTGGTTTGATGCAGCTCTCCATGCTACTCTATCCTGTGCAAGCTTCTTCATCTCCCAGTACCTACTGCAACCTACATCCATCTGAATCTGCTTAGTGTATTCATCTCTTGGTCTCCCCCTACGATTTTTACCCTCCACGCTGCCCTCCAATACTAAATTGGTGATCCCTTGATACCTCAGAACATGTCCTACCAACCGATCCCTTCTTCTGGTCAAGTTGAGCCACAAACTCCTCTTCTCCCCAATCCTATTCAGTACCTCCTCATTAGTTATGTGATCTACCCATCTAATCTTCAGCATTCTTCTGTAGCACCACATTTCGAAAGCTTCTATTCTCTTCTTGTCCAAACTATTTACCGTCCATGTTTCACTTCCATACATGGCTACACTCCATACAAATACTTTCAGAAATGACTTCCTGACACTTAAATCTATACTCGATTTTAACAAATTTCTCTTCTTCAGAAACGCTTTCCTTGCCATTGCCAGTCTACATTTTATATCCTCTCTACTTCTACCATCATCAGTTATTTTGCTCCCAAAATAGCAAAACTCCTTTACTACCTTAAGTGTCTCATTTACTAATCTAATACCCTCAGCATCACCCGACTTAATTCGACTACATTCCATCATCCTCGTTTTGCTTTTGTTGATGTTCATCTTATATCCTCCCTTCAAGACACCATCCATTCCGTTCAACTGCTCTTCCAAGTCCTTTGCTGTCTCTGACAGAATTACAATGTCATCGGCGAACCTCAAGGTTTTTATTTCTTCTCCATGGATTTTAATACCTATTCCGAATTTTTCTTTTGTTTCCTTTACTGCTTGCTCAATATACAGATTGAATAACATCGGGGAGATGCTACAACCCTGTCTTACTCCCTTCCCAACCACTGTTTCCCTTTCATGTCCCTTGACTCTTATAACTGCCATCTGGTTTCTGTACAAATTGTAAATAGCCTTTCGCTCCCTGTATTTTACCCCTGCCACCTTTAGAATTTGAAAGAGAGTATTCCAGTCAACATTGTCAAAAGCTTTCTCTAAATCTACAAATGCTAGAAACGTAGGTTTGCCTTTCCTTAATCTTTCTTCTAAGATAAGTCGTAAGGTCAGTATTGCCTCACGTGTTCCAGTATTTCTACGGAATCCAAACTGATCTTCCCCGAGGTCGGCCTCTACTAGTTTTTCCATTCGTCTGTAAAGAATTCGTGTTAGTATTCTGCAGCTGTGGCTTATTAAACTGATTGTTCGGTAATTCTCACATCTGTCAACACCTGCTTTCTTTGGGATTGGAATTATTATATTCTTCTTGAAGTCTGAGGGTATTTCGCCTGTTTCATACATCTTGCTCACCAGATGGTAGAGTTTTGTCAGGACTGGCTCTCCCAAGGCCGTCAGTAGTTCCAATGGAATGTTGTCTACTCCGGGGGCCTTGTTTCGACTCAGGTCTTTCAGTGCTCTGTCAAACTCTTCACGCAGTATCGTATCTCCCATTTCATCTTCATCTACATCCTCTTCCATTTCCATAATATTGTCCTCAAGTACATCACCCTTGTATAGACCCTCTGTATACTCCTTCCACCTTTCTGCTTTCCCTTCTTTGCTTAGAACTGGGTTTCCATCTGAGCTCTTGATGTTCATACAAGTGGTTCTTTTATCTCCAAAGGTCTCTTTAATTTTCCTGTAGGCAGTATCTATCTTACCCCTAGTGAGATAAGCCTCTACATCCTTACATTTGTCCTCTAGCCATCCCTGCTTAGCCATTTTGCACTTCCTGTCGATCTCATTTTTGAGACGTTTGTATTCCTTTTTGCCTGCTTCATTTACTGCATTTTTATATTTTCTCCTTTCATGAATTAAATTAAATATTTCTTCTGTTACCCAAGGATTTCTACTAGCCCTCGTCTTTTTAGCTACTTGATCCTCTGCTGCCTTCACTACTTCATCCCTCAAAGCTACCCATTCTTCTTCTACTGTATTTCTTTCCCCCATTCCTGTCAATTGTTCCCTTATGCTCTCCCTGAAACTCTGTACAACCTCTGGTTCTTTCAGTTTCTCCAGGTCCCATCTCCTTAAATTCCCACCTTTTTGCAGTTTCTTCAGTTTTAATCTACAGGTCATAACCAATAGATTGTGGTCAGAGTTCACATCTGCCCCTGGAAATGTCTTACAATTTAAAACCTGGTTCCTAAATCTCTGTCTTACCATTATATAATCTATCTGATACCTTTTAGTATCTCCAGGGTTCTTCCATGTATACAACCTTCTATCATGATTCTTAAACCAAGTGTTAGCTATGATTAAGTTGTGCTCTGTGCAAAATTCTACCAGGCGGCTTCCTCTTTCATTTCTTAGCCCCAATCCATATTCACCTACTACGTTTCCTTCTCTCCCTTTTCCTACACTCGAATTCCAGTCACCCATGACTATTAAATTTTCGTCTCCCTTCACTATCTGAATAATTTCTTTTATTTCATCATACATTTCTTCAATTTCTTCGACATCTGCAGAGCTAGTTGTCATATAAACTTGTACTACTGTAGTAGGTGTGGGCTTCGTATCTATCTTGGCCACAATAATGCGTTCACTAAGCTGTTTTTAGTAGCTTACCCGCGTTCCTATTTTCCTATTCATTATTAAACCTACTCCTGCATTACCCCTATTTGACTTTGTGTTTATAACCCTGTAGTTACCTGACCAGAAGTCTTGTTCCTCCTGCCACCGAACTTCACTAATTCCCACTATATCTAACTTTAACCTATCCATTTCCCTTTTCAAATTTTCTAACCTACCTGCCCGATTAAGGGATCTGACATTCCACGCTCCGATCCGTAGAACGCCAGTTTTCTTTCTCCTGATAACGACATCCTCTTGAGTAGTCCCCGCCCGGAGATCCGAATGGGGGACTATTTTACCTCCGGAATATTTTACCCAAGAGGACGCCATCATCATTTAATCATACAGTAAAGCTGCATCCCTCGGGAAAAATTACGGCCGTAGTTTCCCCTTGCTTTCAGCCGTTCGCAGTACCAGCACAGCAAGGCCGTTTTGGTTATTGTTACAAGGCCAGATCAGTCAATCATCCAGACTGTTGCCCTTGCAACTACTGAAAAGGCTGCTGCCCCTCTTCAGGAACCACACGTTTGTCTGGCCTCTCAACAGATACCCCTCCGTTGTGGTTGTACCTTCGGCATGGCTATCTGTATCGCTGAGGCACGCAAGCCTCCCCACCAACGGCAAGGTCCATGGTTCATGGGGGGCAAACAAGGAAGCAGTTTTTAGCGTATTATTCATTTCAAAACTAGACTCCACAGCTCAAGGTACCATAACATTTTGCTATGTGGTGAATTTGCCAGATTTTCTTAATTCGTACTCTGCAATATTGTTATGTAGCATTTCCAATCAGGTTTACATCTACACAGCACTGCAAAAAGCTAGTAAGATGTAATACAATTTTCTTGCAAAAAAAAAAGTTTCCTGTTTAGGTTACACCAGAATAAAGGACAATAAATTTCATGTCTATTTAAAAAAAATGATTCAAATGGCTGTGAGCACTATGCGAGTTAACTTCTGAGGTCATCAGTCGCCTAGAATTTAGAATTAATTAAACCTAACTAACCTAAGGACATCACACACATCCATGCCCGAGGCAGGATTCGAACCTGCGGTCGCTCGGCTCCAGACTGCAGCGCCTAGAACCGCACGGCCACTCCGGCTGGCATGTCTTTTTGAAAATGTGCAAAAAAGTAGCAAGGTTGTCTGTGAGGCAAAGAAACTGTACAACTGACAGTTTATATTCTACTCTAGGAATAAATATAAACCCATGTGGGGATTTAAAATTATGAAACACGGTATGCTGCCAGTCTACAATTTAGCATTGAATGGAATTCTATAAATTTAAGATGTAAACACAAATTAAGAAATAACTTCAGGCCTAGAGGTGCCTTGTGGTCGAGAAACACTGTTTCACAGAAGGCAGATTTGTAAAATTCTGCTATAGCTGTCAATATATTTGAAACAAAATATTTAGTTCAAAACTACTGACTAAATTAGCGTACTTAGTCATCTTCAAGTCAATGTTTACGTATGTGCTAAAAAAATGGCTCTGAGCACTATGGGACTTAACATCTATGGTCATCAGTCCCCTAGAACTTAGAACTACTTAAACCTAACTAACCTAAGGACATCACACAACACCCAGCCATCACGAGGCAGAGAAAATCCCTGACCCCGCCGGGAATCGAACCCGGGAACCCGAGCGTGGGAAGCGAGAACGCTACCGCACGACCACGAGCTGCGGGCACGTATGTGCTCCTGCGAACCTTGCAGAACTAGCACTCCTGAAAGAAAGGATATTGCGGAGACATGGCTTAGTCACAGCCGGGGGGATGTTTCCAGAATGAGATTTTCAATCTGCATCGGAGCCAAGCTTCAAGTAGCCAGAAGAGGGAGAAGGCACTGCTCATACGCGAATTCAGCTCTGCGCATGCGCACGAGCCCTCTGGCTGCTGCTCAAACGAACCTCGTGTCAATCTGTCCGCAAACACCAATCAGGGAAAATGTTACCCTTTTCCGGCGATAGCGTGTCAATGCCACGTTTAACAAATCCTCATTCTGATGCCAATGAGAGCACAACTTACTGCTAGTTGGTCTTATGTCAGCTGGCGATGGGGGAATCAGCGCGTGAAATAACACTTCTAACAAGGGAACCTCCCCATCGCACCCCCCTCAGATTTAGTTATAAGTTGGCACAGTGGATAGGCCTTGAAAAACTGAACACAGATCAATCGAGAAAACAGGAAGAAGTTGTGTGGAACTATGAAAAAAATTAGCAAAATATACAAAGTGAGTAGTCCATGCAAAGATAGGCAACATCAAGGATGATCTGACGTCAGGAGCGCCGTGGTCCTGTGGTTAGCGTGAGCAGCAGCGGAACGAGAGGTCCTTGGTTCAAGTCTTCCTTCGAGCGTAAAATTTTATTTTTTATTTTCAGACAATTATCAAAGTTCAGTCACTCACACATAATCAAATTCGCTCTCCAAAATTCCAGGACATGTTCAGATTTGCTTGGACATATGCAGGATTTGACGGTCTACACACGGAAAAATTTGAAAACGTTAAAAACATGTTTTGACAGAGCACAGGGAAAATTGTGCGACTGTGAAACTGTTGGATTCATTTGTTGCAGTTTATGTGACAAACTCTTATGTTTTTATCACTGTTTTGGGAGTAATTCTCACATCCACAAGTAAACCTAAATCGGGCAATGTAGAAGAATCTTTTTACCTATTCGCCAAGTGTACAAGTTAGGTGGGTCGACAACATATTCCTGTCATGTGACGCACATGCCCTCACCAGTGTCGTATAGAATATATCAGACGTGTTTTCCTGTGGAGGAATCGGTTGACCTATGACCTTGCGATCAAATGTTTTCGATTCCCATTTGAGAGGCACGTCCTTTCGTCTACTAATCGCACGGTTTTGCGGTGCGGTCGCAAAACACAGACACTAAACTTATTACAGTGAACAGAGACGTCAATGAAAGAATGGACAGATCTTAACTTTGCGAAAATAAAGAAAAATTTTTCACTTGAGGGGAGACTTGAACCAAGGACCTCTTGTTTCGCAGCTGCACACGCTAACCACGGGACCACGGCGCTCCTGAGTTCAGATCATCCTTGATGTTGCCACCTATCTTCGCATGGACTACTCATTTTGTATATTTTGCTTATTTTTTCATAGTTCCACACAACTTCTTCCTGTTTTCTCGATTGATCTGTGTTCAGTTTTTCAAGGCCTATCCACTGTGCCAACTTATAACTAAATCTGAGGGGGGTGCGATGGGGAGGTTCCCTTGTAAGATTCCCGAGGCCAAAGGAGATTCCCAAACTTGTACTTTTCCGACATAAATGGTGGTTTCCCAGCAAGCACTTGAAACTGTTCCCCTCAGCCATTTCAAAAGGCGAGTTGTGCCACAGGCCGCTTTCTCCGACTTAGTGAAAAGGACCGGTAGGATCCGTGAGCTGCCGTCAGAAACCACTTGACACGCTCAAGCCAGCGCAAAGCTTCGAGTGCCCACAACACACCTGCCGCATTCAGAGCAATGTGAGGGCTGTGCGTTTGTCACGTATTCACTGGCTGCACTTATTAGCCCCTTTACCGACGACAACTGAAATTTTATAAAATTCATTTCCCCATAATAAATCAACCTAATGAGACTTTAACAAAATGCAACTGAAGTGTCCTGCCTATCGCCAGTCGTGACAAGAGTCAGATATATTTAGTATAAATGGAAAGAGGCAAGGCAGACGGCTTGCAACCTTCCACGTGTAATTGCTAGCTTGTGTGACAGCCTCGCATTTGGTGGGATCCGCGTTCCCGATTAATGTCGTTTGATGTTTCAGTGTCTTTCAAAAATGGCTCTGAGCACTATGGGACTCAACTGCTGAGGTCATTAGTCCCCTAGAACTTAGAACTAGTTAAACCTAACTAACCTAAGGACATCACAAACATCCATGCCCGAGGCAGGATTCGAACCTGCGACCGTAGAGGTCTTGCGGTTCCAGACTGCAGCGCCTATAACCGCACGGCCACTTCGGCCGGCTTTCAGTGTCTTTCATAAAGGTGTCTCTTATCTATGTAGGCCACTGCTTTTCCATCTGAGGTACGCCGTACACAACAGTTGGAACATGAACACCCATTTAGATTCGAGGCTGCGAGGAGAGCTCGCATTATCTGATAGTAAGAATGTTATTCTGAAATGAAAATATTCGGTCTGAAAAGCCAGCCGGCAATCAGACTCAACTTGTCAGGAGGATTCATACGAGTTGCATGTTTTCTTCGTAGTAGCACGGTTTTCATGAAGTGCATTGTTTGTGTTGTCTTTGGCCGATCTGTAATGCTATTGTAAATATAATACTGCCATTAATCTGTATATTTAAAATTTTTTTTGTTCCATAGTAATTTTGAAAAATTAAGCAAATACTATAACGAGAGTAAGCTTTTGTTAAGTGTAGTTTATCTGTTTAAAATAACCTCTTTGATGTAGGTGGATTAAATGTATTAAAACATATTTTGTAAATAATTATGTAATATTTCAAGTACAACTGTAATTAATTATGTCAATTTTGTATGTATGTGCTGTCATGCAATTTTAGATGGTTCATACTTAGGGTTTTTGTAAACAGAAGTGTACATTGACAAGGTGTAGGGATCATAGGTAGAACGGAACTCCGTTCTGTGGTGGAATGAAAAAGGTGGTGGAGCGCGCGAGTGAGATTTTAGCGCGCAAGTGGCTCATATAGTCGGTAGCTGCCCTGCTAGTGGTGATCACGCATTACATTGGTCAAGCACTAGAGGCCCGGAATTTACCTGCAAGACTGGGTTTTTGGCCTCGGACTTGTTCTACATGATTGGCGCAGTACGGAAATAAATTAATAGCTCAGAAATTTGCAATTTTATCGTCGCCACCAAGAGGAAGACAGAGCTATGTACATCAAGAGCCGTACCTGCGCAATGTTACTACGCAGCACCGCCTCACGCCACCTTCGACATCAGTAACAGGCAAAGTACTTTATTGAGAAATGTATCACAGTATGAACCATCCATCTTCAATTAGTGGAGTATAAGTGTTAAATGTACCTTTGTGTTTAACCGTGATTTTCCTGTCATTTACCTCAGTAGGGTCCTTACCTAAACGAATTTATTCCGAGTATCCTGTTGTTTATTAAAGCTCGAATAATAGTAAATTACTGGCAAGAGTACTGTTTTGGTAGTAAATTCTGAAAATCATTATTAAATACTAAAGTTTGCACCTATCAGTTTAAGGGCCACCACTTTGCGTGGCCATGAGAATAAGTTTTCAATAGTATTTCTGAAAGTAAAGTAACGTAATTGTTTAACTGCAACAATCTTAAAAGTAATTGTTCGTGTTGCTTCTCCATGTCAAAGAAAGCCAGACAAATATTGGTGTTACTAAAACTTTAACAAATAACAGTCCTAAAGAAATGAAATTTAGTCGTGTTAAATAATAGTTTTGGTCATATGAATGATAGCTCTAAGTTTAATATTTTTTTGTATCCTTGTTGAAACATATGTGTGTCTTCTTCAAATAATTACTGAAGTATAGTGATAAATTCCATATGTAACAGAAAGTGGAATTAATAGTACTTACTGCCAAGTGACCATAGTAAGTGAAAGTAATTATTTATTCAGTGTCGAAAATTGAATTCATCTTTTTGTGTAGACAATATGCCCGATTTTGGATGGCGGCCGTTTTATTAAGCGAAACAGTTTATGCAGAATGCGATTTTCACTCTGCAGCGGAGTGTGCGCTGATATGAAACTTCCTGGCAGATTAAAACTGTGTGCCCTGCCGAAACTCTAACTCGGGACCTTTGCCTTTCGCGGGCAAGTGCTCTACCAACTGAGCTACCCAAGCACGAATCACGGCGCGTCCTCACTTTTGCCAGTACCTTGTCCCCTACCTTCCAAACTTTACAGAAGCTCTCCTGCGAACCTTGCAGAACTAGCACTCCTGAAAGAAAGGATATTGCGGAGACATGGCTTAGCCACAGCCTGGGGGATGTTTCCAGAATGAGATTTTCACTCTGCAGCGTAGTGTGCGCTGATATGAAACTTCCTGGCAGATTAAAACTGTGTGCCGGGCCGAGACTCGAACTCAGGACCTTTGCGTTTCGCGGGCAAGTGCTCTACCAACTGAGTTGGTGGGAGCTGAATCTGCAGCAATTTGCGAAAGGGTTGCACTTCTTTCACGTTGAACGATTCTCTTCAGTCGTCGTTGGTCCTGTCCTTGCAGGATCTTTTTCCGGCCGCAGCTATGTCGGAGATTTGATGTTTTACCGGATACCTGATATTCACGGTACACTCATGAAATGCTCGTACGGGTAAATTCCCTCTTCATAGCTACCTCGGGGATGCAGTGTCGCATCGCTCGCACGCCGACTATAACACAACGTTCAAACTCACCTAAATTTCGATAACTTGCCACTGTAGCAGCAGTAACCAATCTAACAACTGTCTTATATAGGCGTTGCCAACCGCAGTGCCGTATTGTGCCTGTTTACATATCTCTGTATTTGAATACGCATGCTTATAACAGTTTCTTTGGCGCTTCAGTGTATGTGCTACCGTAATATGTACACAATTCAGTGTGTTGGTTGTATGTTCTCTGTGTCTGACAGTGTTCCCACAAACACGTCACAAACTTGACGACCAGATGTTTTCTGCCTCACAAAATTGACTGAGCATGTCAGTTTTGCTTCCACGTCTCCACAATTCAACTGCTGATCTGTCAGTATAGGCCAAACGTTTTGCTTCCACGTCTCCACACTTCAACAGCTGATCTGCTGCCCAGGGGAAAATAATCGTTAATGGCTTGCTCTTGCAGCAAGTACTTTGAGGTATTACCCAGCCCAAAAACATACTATTTCTAATAGCAGTAATTATTAGACTGCAAATGAAATAAATATCTATGTAATGTTGTTCAGTACACCGTCCTCAGTCACAAACCGAAATATCTGTACTTATACGCGTCACACACTGCGTATTGTAAAAAGTAGTGGTCCTGTAACACTTCCTTGGTGCACGCCCGAATTTATTTTATATCTGAAGCTCCGTTCAGAATAACATGCTGTGTCCTGCTCGCTAGAAACTCTTCGATATAGCCACACAGGCGGTCTGATATTCGTATGTTGTTCATTAGGTGGAACTACGAGTACATCGAACGCCTTCCGAAGTCAAGGAGTACGTGTTAGCGTCATTTGCATCCACGTCAGTATCGAGTGAGCCGAGGGAGTTATTAGTGAGGCAAACAATTTTTTTCATGCTTTTGCTCATGTAAGTAAATTTTAAAATTAATGTATTGCCGTTTATACAGACTCCACCTTTGGATCCTCGTAAATCATTACGGCTTTTCATACTAGACAGCTCTTTGTGGTACCTTCAAGCAGTTGAAATGATTGATCAGTTCATGGAAATTTGGAAATTTGTGGTAATGTCCTATGGAATCAAACTGCTGAGGTCATCAGTCCCGAGACTTACACACTACTTAATCTAACTTAAACCAACTTACGCTAAGGGCAACACACACACCCATGCCAGAGGGAGGACTCGGAGCGCGTGGCTACTCCGCGCGACTGATCAATTCATGGTTCAAGTTCAAGGGTTAAGTCAAAATAAAAACATGGATAACGGGTAAGTATACAGGGGGTACGGGGTTGTATTACACAGTGATTAAACTGGTATCATAGTTGCGTAAATTTGTCCCTGATGAGCTAACATCTTTTGATACTAATTTTTAACTGCTGTATTTACAGCTGCGCTCGGTAGTTTTGGTACAGTACATACGTGACGTAGTAAATGGTAGGAGTACCGGTAGTACTGGTAGCGTTGGTAGGGAAAGAAACATAGACGAATGTGTGGGAGGAGAACTGAGAGCCGATGACTTCTCTTTGTTTTTTGTTCGTTTGTACGTTTGTTTTGCCATATTTATAAGCGCACACTGTTGTTAGTCCATTGTGTATTTTGGATCCTTACAAAATATAAATTGCATTTTGTAAGAAACAAAATTAACTGTTCGCGTAACTTATGTGCTTTTATGTAAGAAAAGCAATTAATTTTGAAGCAAGAACAGTTTATATGGACAACATAACAAATATCTGTAATTATTGTTATTTTACACTTGTAACGTCTACGCTCGGGCGTACGTTAACTCTTTAAAGCCTGTACTATGGTAAGTTGACGGGCTTCACCTTATAAGAAAGGATTATAGTAAATATGTTGACCGCGTGTACCTGAATGGAGGCAAAATCAGACTTACACCCACTCAGTAACAACAATGATACGTCAAGCAAGTATAAAGTGCAACTACACTTTAGGACGGGCAAGAAACATACACAGCAGATGCTACCAATTGTTAATAATACGGTCGCCAGCCTAATTAGGCATTAAGCGAGTTTTTTCCTTGTACAAGTGGATGTACGTACAAGCATAACAACACGTAGTAATACTGCATTACATGGTGAATTTTAGAACCAGAAAAATCTACTGAACTAATATTTTCCCTTTCTGTACTAATTTGGACAAGCTATAAATACACAACATTACACTATAATGATTACTACAAACTGCGTTTTGTCTATTGATCCGACTGAAATCGGGCATAGGTTACCCTAGAAATAGCACTTTTGAAACACACATACAATGTCAATTTTAATAAGGGTAAAACACTGATAAATTTAGGTTTTATATTGACTTTAACTTTGCTGGTCAAATCAGTTCAGTACACTTCAGAATTTAAATGAATAGAAAAGAAAAGAGTGGAGGGGGGGGGGGCCTGAAACTGTTATGATCACTGTGTTGAAACTACTAACTATTGGATGCATTAAGCACTCAAGATTTACAATATATGAGTTACTACTCTTTTTGTCTTATTACTTCCTCATTTAACTACCATTATTTTTGTCTCAAATTAATTAAGCTTCATTACTAAACCAATTCCAAAATTACCTTCCAACTTTGTCAGATCTTTGTTCTTTGCTTATATTTTCATTAACAATAAAGCTCCTTAAACATCTTTCTAGCATAGATAGGTCTGCAGGTAATTCTTATTAATATAAACTTTAAATCTTCATCTCGGGACACTCGGATTGCACAACATGTGGAAAGGACCCTGTCTAGGTTAGTGATGAGGATAATTAATTGATAGGACAATTCTGGTAAAAGTTAAGTTGTTATTGAACAGTCAGGAACAAAATTAACACTGGTCCACACGAATACAATTCTAAAGATTCAACCTGTTCGTGTCGATGCGGCGGTTGGCGGGCGGCGAGATGGCGAGGCGCAAAGCACACATACAATCACAGCTATGGCTCTTGATGTATCGGCACTTTGCTTCTTCTTAGCGTCGCAATCCTTTTCAATTTAGTGCCTATAGAATATAGCCATGCTGTATAGTCGTCGGAAACGGCACATCCGAGGCTCAATGAAATCGCGTTTTACAGGAGAGCCTCCTCGATCCAGAGCGTGTTTCTCAGACCGATGCCCAACTCCGACTGTTTTGCTGAGCCCGTTATACCGTGCCGCGCCCGTGTGCATTTTCCCGCGCTCGCCTGCCATCCACCTTTTACCGCTCCCCTACAGACAGGGTATACACCAAAGGTTTTACATTCCACATATCCTAATACATTGCCTATGTATGGACCAGACGCAAAATTACAATTTTAAACATATTACAATAGATTCAACATGGGTTACACTTCAATTCTGTTATAGCATTGCTTGAGATTTGACATAAATATTAATATTCACATCGAAAGTTGCTTACAGTTTCTTTAACATAATGACATGAAAATAAAAGGAAATGAAATCAAAATATTGCTTACACTAATTTATCGAAAATCAGAAGGAAAAAATTATTATATGTACAGTTGTTATTACACACTCAATAGAATATTCTTCACCTTGATCAAAGGCGAGAGTATTCCGTTACTACTGATAAGTGCGAAAGCCCCTTAGCTATAACAAAAACATGTTTTAAATAAGTCCGACGAAGTATTTAAGATATGTTTGATAAGTTTTTGTTTTGCGTTTTTTTATTTTACTTTTTTTTGTTGGGGGGCGAGAATTGTGTTTTCTCGCACTGGATGATAAATCTGTATTTCTTGTTCTGTTTTACAACATCCCTATGTTTCAAGTTACAGATCAACGATTTTCGAACAACACCTAAATTAAACATTGTCAAGTGCAATTGTCCTGTAGGTACTCTTTATTTCTAAGTAACATACAGGAGGATAGCGAAATGGAACAAAAATGTTACGCGGACTTCTATGTATCCTCACGCCATTTACAGACGGTTCACCGTTTCCGGTTTCTACGGGAATCTAGTACGACGCTGATCGCATACGCAAAAGAAGCGATCGAAATTAAGGTAACGCCCGACAGGTATGCAACCCACATAGCATATTGGTTACACATTTCCGCTCTTAACTGACCAAAACTACTAGGAAAACCGCCACAGTCTACGCTCACTAACAATAGTCTACGGTAACCCACGGTAGTTTTACAACTCTAACTGTATTACATTCAGATGAAAGAATGATTTGTTATTATAAAAGAAAAACCGACAGAACAAAAAACACTGACCCAATCGTGATGAACGTTTCTGTAGACAAAGTCAGGAATGCGTATTTCTTTTCAACAGTTGCTGTAGCTTTTGGTATCAGTTTCAAAATTCTTCATAATTACTGTAAACTTAACAAAAGTTGGACCCAATCAGTGACCAAAGATCAAGAAGAAACGCTACAGCTACACCTTCTAAAAAGTAATATGGATGTGAAAAGAAGTTGCAGGAACAACAGAAATGACAACTGCGGCACCCTAAAATTAAAATTAGAAACGAAATCAAAATAACAATAAATAACTGATTCAGAATACAATGTTGAGAATTGTGTACGTATTTACTGTTTGGTGCAATACTGACAAGTGTGTTGGAGTGTGTCCTGTGATGCATGAAAAGCAAGCTTTCCTTTTCATGCATCACAGAATCGCATCACGCTCTGCGTAAGTCACTTGTTTGGGCGCAGAGATTCAGATACGCGTCGCCGCATTGTGAGAGAGCGGAGAGCGAGGTATCTTGGCTATGTTAGCGAGAGCTAAAAGCCGTGACTGGCTCTCACCAATGAGAACGCTAGGCGGCGGAATCCGTTTCTGTTCCGCGCGCTTGGCAGGACAACGGCACTTCTTCCTTTTTCGCCACCCGGAGCAACGCGCTCTAGCAAACAGTTTTGCAAACATTTGTCTTGTGTCAATATTGATGCATTCGACCAGTAAACTTCGATATAATGGTGATGGTGCAGTAAACTGCATGCACTGAAATATTTTTCATATGACTGGAAACCATGACAGTAGTCATTTTACACGCAGAATACCAGAACTTTGTTTACATTTTCTATTGATTCAGATCACGTGGCGCTCTGAACCCACCTCTGTGATAGATATCTGTAAAAATAAAGTGCTTTTCCCATTGGTGAAGAAGTTCTAATGTCGTAATGTTATTTCTTTTGTGATAGAAATATTGTACGGAAGGAATGTGAAATATTCCAGCTGTATGTTTATTTATCACCACTATGGTAAAGTAGTATCAGTATTCTATTGGCACATTCTACTCTTTGTTTCGTACATTTTAACTTTGCAATTTCATTAATTCGTGCTTTTTTCCTAGGTATACAAATTTCTGGCACACATATTTTCCTCCACGTTAGAATATCTTACGTAGTTTCGTGGGGTAGCTTGTTTCTTGCATTTGTCTTTAATAGGATTTCTTGTTTGGTAAAACATTTTCAGTAACAAGGTAAGTTGGCGCTGATGCAGTTTGTCTGATATTTCTTGCCGGCTTGACTACGCAGTTGCAAATCACTGTATTCACCATACATTTTAAATGCCCACAAAATATTAGGCAACGTAGGTAACAGACGACAAAAACGTTTTCCCTTGCTGAAATCAGATCTATAAAGTGCGATTTATTACGCTTGAAGGTTACGGCAAGAAAAAAGGAATAAAAGTGAGATAGTGTTAATACTTTCATCCTTCTTTACCTCCTCTGCATTACTGCAGATGACGTGTCACTGAGCACATTTGTACTGTGCATGCAGTACACGTGAGGTGCCTAGTTGTTTCCACTGCCCTGAGTGGAATACATAAGTTCTTGTACACTTCACTAACCTGCTGTCTTCATGATGATGATGTCCCCAGCGCAGAAAACAGCACGCAGGTCGTGGATCCTTTTTCCTGAGGCTGAAATTAACTTCACAAGGAACTGCTGCTACGAATAAACTATAACTCATTTGGGATGCCACTCGCGTTTTTATTGATACAGACACGAGAAACGATTCTTGATCACGACGTATTGAACATATCTTTCCACAGTCATTATATCTGGCTAAAATAACATGAAATACATCCTGCCACAGACAACATGTCTGTCTACTGGAAACGTCAGAACTGGAGAATAAAATTACATGAATCAAATACTACTATTACAGACGACATGTCTGTATCTAGCGACGGTGGGAACTGTAGCAAATAAAATTACATGAAACAAATACTACTATAACAGACAACATGTCTGTCTACTGGAACGGTCAGAATTGGAGAGCCGGACTGCCCGAGACACTTCGCGCGCCAAGCCAGCAAGGCGTCACCCGAACGCCACCGAAATGCATCGGCAGTAATATCGTCAGTCTTTTGTTTTAGTAATACATTGATTTTAATAATTTTGAAATGACTGATTGATAGCTGGCTGTTGAGAGATGTTCATTTAAAAAATGAAGTAATTTGGATGACAGGTTTAATTAATAATAGCAACTAAAGTTTAACGTTTTGGCGCCCTACCGCCGAACACAGCAGCCAATCACAGAGCAGCAGCATCGTGCAGGCGGTCTTTCTCACGGGAATGGTACCGAATCTAACATCTGTCACCGGTACCTCATCCCACATTGCGTCATCTCTATGCTTCTCGCATCTACACAGCCCTGGGAATAGCTTCCTGTAGCCTAATATGATAGATGAATAAGCCAGAAATATTACAGGATTAGGTAGTATGTGGTTAGACGTTTCATGTAGTTGTTAAGTAATCAATTATATTACATCCCAATACGTTTTCCACTTTTTCGTTGTGATTTACGTGCGTTACCATCTCCTATCATTAGTCAGAAGGTGAGATCGCGTTATCGGTGGGTCACATTGATTGTCTGGGTGTAACAACCTAAGAGAGAAGCCCAGTGTCAAGAGTCGCAATCAGCCAACGGAGCATTTCTCCGTCCCAGCAGCGTCCTCAAGAACGACCCAATTATCCGGACAGCTACCAGCATTCACGAAATTCCGACGGCTCTTTAGTATGGTGCAGGACTTGCTTTCCATATTAACTTTGTCCGATACACACCTGGACTAGCTGAGCAGATCATCAGCACGACTGGGTACGCATTGACACACACTGTGTGTCGGTCTCTACCGTGGGCTCTTCTGACGCTGCAAGCATCGTAGCAAACCGACGACCGCTATCTTACGACCTAGCTATTAGGTCGATTGCCTTCACTCTGTTGCCATCTCCACGAAGGCGCCTGACGGCATCATAGAGGAAGACTGCACTGTAGTTCCTTCTCTAGATTGTCGCACAGATGACAAAATGGCAGATATCGAAATAGACGACAGAGGGATAGAGAAACAATTGAAATCGATCAAAAGAGGAAAGGCCGCTGGACCTGATGGGATACCAGTTCGATTTTACACAGAGCACGCGAAGGAACTTGCCCCCCTTCTTGCAGCGGTGTACCGTAGGTCTCTAGAAGAGCGTAGCGTTCCAAAGGATTGGAAAAAGGTACAGGTCATCCCCGTTTTCAAGAAGGGACGTCGAACAGATGTGCAGAACTATAGACCTATATCTCTAACGTCGATCAGTTGTAGAATTTTGGAACACGTATTATGTTTGAGTATAATGACTTTTTTGGAGACTAGAAATCTACTCTGTAGGAATCAGCATGGGTTTCGAAAAAGACGGTCGTGCGAAACCCAGCTCGCGCTATTCGTCCACGAGACTCAGAGGGCCATAGACACGGGTTCACAGGTAGATGCTGTGTTTCTTGACTTCCACAAGGCGTTCGATACAGTTCCCCACAGTCGTTTAATGAACAAAGTAAGAGCATATGGACTATCAGACCAATTGTGTGATTGGATTGAAGAGTTCGTAGATAACAGAACGCAGCATGTCATTCTCAATGGAGAGAAGTCTTCCGAAGTAAGAGTGATTTCAGGTGTGCCGCAGGGTAGTGTCATAGGACCGTTGCTATTCACAATATACATAAATGGCCTTGTGGATGACATCGGAAGTTCACTGAGGCTTTTTGCAGATGATGCTGTGGTGTATCGAGAGGTTGTAACAATGGAAAATTGTACTGAAATGCAGGAGGTTCTGCAGCGAATTGACGCATGGTGCAGGGAATGGCAATTGAATCTTAATGTAGACAAGTGTAATGTGCTGCGAATACATAGAAAGATAGATCCCTTATCATTTAGCTACAAAATAGCAGGTCAGCAACTGGAAGCAGTTAATTCCATAAATTATCTGGGAGTACGCATTAGGAGTGATTTAAAATGGAATGATCATATAATGTTGATCGTCGATAAAGCAGATGCCAGACTGAGATTCATTGGAAGAATCCTAAGGAAATGCAATCCGAAAACAAAGGAAGTAGGTTACACTACGCTTGTTCGCCCGCTGCTTGAATACTGCTCAGCTGTGTGGGATCCGTACCAGGTAGGGTTGATAGAAGAGATAGAGAATATCCAACGGAGAGCAGCGCGCTTCGTTACAGGATCATTAGTAATCGCGAAAGCGTTACGGAGATGATAGATAGACTTTTCGTGGAAAACTCTGCAAGAGAGACGCTCAGTAGCTCGGTACGGGCTTTTACTGAAGTTTCGAGAACATACCTTCACCGAGGAGCCAAGCAGTATATTGCTCCCTCCTACGTATATTTCGCGAAGAGACCATGAGGATAAAATCAAAGAGATTAGAGCCCACACAGAGGCATACCGACAATCCTTCTTTCCACGAACAATACGAGACTGGAATGGAAGGGAGAAGCGATAGAGGAACTCAAGGTACCCTCCGCCACACACCGTCAGGTGGCTTGCGGAGTATGGATGTAGATGTAGATGTAGATCCTACGTTGTACGAAGTGAGGGTCTCTCGGCCCTGACATGCAGTGGTTCGCCAACGACAGACGCCGCCCTCCAACCATCAGTCCGTGGTTTGTCGCCGTGGGCAACACCGCTGTGTGCCGCCTCACAGGGGCATCAGGCCACCACGCCCGAATCCCACTATGCCAGAATCCGTCGCCTGGTCGTTGACAGTTGCCAAAGTCTCAGAATCCGGCGCGTCAGTGTCGTCAAGGATCATGTTTCCACATAGGATAAAGTATTCAGACTGTGTTTCGAATGTGCTCCGAGAGTGACATGAAGCATGGAATCGCGACTGAAGTCGTTCTATTCACTTTGCGTAGGCGTCAGGTACCTCGTTTCCACATAGCCTACTGCGTCGCTGCTGTGTCCTTGCCGTGAGCCTGTCTTGCTGTAGACTACACGTCGGGAGAGCGATTCCACGACGGATGGCAGGTGCGCAGCGGGAACACAGCACATCATGTTGAAACTATGAAGGTAATTCAATAAGTAATGCCCAACATTTTTTTCTCAAAACATATTTATTGTTAAGAGTCAGAATTTGGTGAAAACGTACGTCAACATGTCTTGTCCACGTCGTATTTTTCTACGTAGTCTCTGTCACGTTCTATGGCTGTACGCCAACGTTGTGGAAGAGCATGTATTCCCTGCTGGTAAAAGCCCTTGTCCTGTAAGCGTAGCCATGTTTTCACTGCACGATTGACACTCTCTTAATCTTCAAACTGTGTTCGCCGTAGATAATCTTTAAGCGGCCCAAAGTGATGAAGTTCGAGGGTGACAGCTCTGGATTGTAGGGTGGATGAGGCAATGATGTCTAACCCAATTTGGCGATGTGTTCCCGTGTTTTCAGACTTGTGTGTGGGCGTGCATTATCGTGTTGGAACAAGATTCCTGCTGGATTCTTGTCCGATCGAACGCGTCGGAAACGGTAGATTTTTTTTCCAGAATCTTCACGTATGCCTCTGAATTGGTTGACCCTCTTGGCATCACATCCACGAGAATGACAACATCATAATCCCACAAGACTGTCACCATGAGTTTTCGGCAGAGGAGGTTGTCTTGAATTTATTCTTTTGTGATGAATGAGGATGATGCCACTCCATAGACAGCCTTTTTGTTTCCGGCGTAAAGTGGTGCACCCAGCTTTCGTTCCCCGTAATGATTCGTGACAGAAAGGCCTTTCTGTCGGTTTAAAAACGCTCCAACAATTCAGATGAAGTGGCCTTTCTTTGACATTGTGGCCCGCTGTGAGCATTCGTGAAAGCCATCGTGAGCACCTCTTTGAATATCCGACAGTCTCCATCACTGCAGACGCACTTCCAATGCTGACCGACAACTGTAGAGTCAAGTGTCGAGTTGTGATCCGCCGGTCGGCACGAATAATGGCATCCGCACGGTTCAGCGTGTCTAGAGCAATGGCTGTGACAGGACGTCCCGAGCGTGGCTGATCATGGAGCTTTGTTTCTGCATTTCCCGAGGCTGTAACTTTCTTTGCCCATCGCCCTACTGTACTCCTATCAGCTGCAGCTTCGCCATAGGCTGCACACAAAACTTTATGGATGTTCACCACGGTTTCTTTTTCTGTACACAAGAATTCAATAACAGCACGCTGCTTGCAACCTGAGTCGTATGAAGACGCCATTTTGACGCTGTACTACGCCTCTGCCATCTGCCACAACGGTTCGAAACTTCACCGGCGCACAGAACAAACATCAAATGTGAAGCACCAACAAGGACCTTTGTCTATGTACATTAATGGCTTTTTAAAAAATGTTATTGAACGACCCTCGTACATAAAGGCGCTGGTACGTAGTTTGCTGGCGGTCGTTCAGTGTTCGGCTCTTTCCGGCTTTGCCCGAGCTCCTACGAATCTCTCTGTCTGACCTCACACCAGGCTTTGCATGTTTTTCAAATGGTTCAAATGGCTCTGAGCACTGTGGGACTTAACATCTATGGTCATCAGTCCCCTAGAACTTAGAACTACTTAAACGTAACTAACCTAAGGACATCACACAACACCCAGTCATCACGAGGCAGAGAAAATCCCTGACCCCGCCTGGAATGTTTTTCGTAAGCATGGATAAGCACCTTGTAATAATTGTTCAGCAGCATCCGGAACTCCACGATTTGTTGCATAAAGATTAAGACAATATTCTTGTAGACAATGTACGGAGGAACATCGGTGAGAACTTTAACAAATCGAATAAGTGTCGGTTTTGTTTTCCTGATCGCGTTAACTATCGTTGTACTTGATGCAGGTGACGATATTTTTCACAATCAGCCTTAATTTTGTTTACTTGTAGGTGAGGAATGCAGAAGCTAACTGGCGCTGGCGCTACTGTGGTCGTATTTTATTCGAGGTCGTGCTAGATGCGAAGTCAAGTCTGGCCAGGCTGCATAGAAGATGAAGAAATGGAGATTCGGAGATGAAATGTAGTTTTCAATTCCGTTTCTTCAAAACTGTGAGAATTTTACCAACGTTAGAAGTTCTCTAGATGATGTTGCAAATCGAGAAGAAAACGAGGATGTCGAGGTAGGTCCATCCTTGGTGAACCGTACCATCAGGCGCACATGTGCTGGGCGATTGAGCAACATATTCCACACCACCCTTGGCTTCTTTACTCGGAGCTCATGAGAAAAGTAAATATTATTATTAACGGACTAACAACAAGTCATATGAATGCTAATAAAACGAGACGTCTGTTAAAATTAATTCCGAGTCCAGGCCCTCATTTTTGCATCATTGACGAGTACACTATACATATACAGGGTGTTACAAAAAGGTACGGCCAAACTTTCAGGAAACATTCCTCACACACAAATAAAGAAAAGATGTTATGTGGACATGTGTCCGAAAACGCTTACTTTCCATGTCAGAGCTCATTTTAGTTTCGTCAGTATGTCAGTTTGGTGCTTGTGTTGACGTGCGACTCATTGCTCTACAGTACTAGCATCAAGCACATCAGTACGTAGCATCAACAGCTTAGTGTTCTTCACGAACGTGGTTTTGCAGTCAGTGCAATTTTTACAAATGCGGAGTTGGCAGATGCCCATTTGATGTATGGATTAGCACGGGGCAATAGCCGTGGTGCGGTACGTTTGTATCGAGACAGATTTCCAGAACGAAGGTGTCCCGACAGGAAGACGTTCGAGGCAATTGGTCGGCGTCTTAGGGAGCACGGAACATTCCAGCCTATGACCTAGAACGACGAGGACACCTGCAATGGACGAGGCAATTCTTCGTGCAGTTGACGATAACCCTAATGTCAGCGTTAGAGAAGTTGCTGCTGTACAAGGTAACGTTGACCACGTCACTGTATGGAGAGTGCTACGGGAGAACCAGTTGTTTCAGTACCATGTACAGCGTGTGCAGGCGCTATCAGCAGCTGATTGGCCTCCACGGGTACACTTGTGCGAATGGTTCATCCAACAATGTGTCAATCCTCATTTCAGTGCAAATGTTCTCTTTACGGATGAGGCTTCATTCCAACGTGATCAAATTGTAAATTTTCACAATCAACATGTGTGGGCTGACGAGAATCCGCACGCAACTGTGCAATCACGTCATCAACACAGATTTTCTGTGAACGTTTGGGCAGGCATTGTTGGTGATGTCTTGATTGGGCCCCATGTTCTTCCACCTACGCTCAGTGGAGCACGTTATCATGATTTCATACGGGATACTCTACCTGTGCTGCTAGAACATGTGCCTTTACAAGTACGACACAACATGTGGTTCATGCACGATGGAGCTCCAGCACATTTTAGTCGAAGTGTTCGTACGCTTCTCATTAACAGATTCGGTGACCGATGGATTGGTAGAGGCGGACCAATTCCATGGCCTCCACGCTCTCCTGACCTCAACCCTCTTGACTTTCATTTATGGGAGCATTTGAAAGCTCTTGTCTACGCAACCCCGGTACCAAATGTAGAGACTCTTCGTGCTCTTTTTGTGGATGGCTGTGATACAATACCCCATTCTCCAGGGCTGCATCAGGGCATCAGGGATTCCATGCGACGGAGGGTGGATGCATGTATCCTCGCTAACGGAGGACATTTTGAACATTTCCTGCAACAAAGTGTTTGAAGTCAGGCTGGTACGTTCTGTTGCTGCGTATTTCCATTCCATGATTAATGTGATTTGAAGAGAAGTAATAAAATGAGCTCTAACATGGAAAGTAAGCGTTTCCGAACACATGTCCACATAACATATTTTCTTTCTTAGTGTGTGAGGAATGTTTCCTGAAAGTTTGGCCGTACCTTTTTGTAACACCCTGTATAGTAAAGGACTGTGATAAGTATAGCTATCCAAGAGCAATTACACTGTACCAAATCTTCAAAATTAACGATTACTTTTCTATTAAGCACTTCTTAGTACCATGAACACGTCCGTTGCCAAATGTATTTGGCATTTCATCTATCTTTCTAAAGAATACTTTAAAATATGAGGTTATACTCTGAAGCGCCAAAGAAAGTGATAGAGGCATGCGCGTTCAGATACAGAGTTATGTAAACAGGCAGATTACGGCGCTGGCGGTTGGCAACGCCTACATCAGACAACAAGTGTCTGGCGCAGTTGTTAGATCAGTTATTCCTTCTACAATGGCAGGCTGTCAAGATTTAAGTGAGTTTGAACGTGGTGTTATAGTCGGCGCACGAGCGATGGGACACAGCGTCTCCGAGGTAGCGATGAAGTGGGGATTTTCTCGTACGGCCATTTCACAAGTGTACCGTGAATATAAGGAATCCGGTAAAACATAAAGCCTCCGACATCGCTGCGGACGGAAAAAAAATCCTGTCCCTGGAAGGAAAGCGACGTTCTTTTCGAGGAACGCTATTCAGAAAATTTAGAGAATCGGCATTTAAAGTAGACTGCCACGCGATTCTACTGCCGCCAACATACATCGCGAGTAAGGACCACGAAGATAGGACAAGAGAAATTAGGGCTCGAAAGGAAGCATATAGACAGTCGTTTTTCCCTCGCTCTAATTGCGGGTGGAACAGGGAAGGAAATGTGAAAATGTTCAAATATGTGTGAAATCTTATGGGACTTAACTGATGAGGTCATCAGTCACTAAGCTTACACACTACTTAACCTAAATTATCCTAAAGACAAACACACACACCCATGCCGGAGGGTGGACTCGAACCTCCGTCGGGATCAGCCGCACAGGAAAGGAAATGACAAGTAGTGGTACGGGGTGCTCTCCGCCATGCACCGTACTGTGTCTTGCGGAGTATCTGTGTAACTGTTGATGTATAAATAGGATACTGCCTTAAAACAGAAAAATTCAAACCTAAAGAGTGTGTAAACATACCCTGTTGTACCCTACTGTTATGGAATTGGAAGAGTAGACGTGTGTAGTATGAAAACGTATGTAGAAATCACCAAGATATTGTACAGTCAGTGTATGAGCAGAGTAAGGACAAAGAGAAAAAACGGTCTTCTGGCTGTGCCACTTTTGAAATCCATTCAAAAGCTCGTTTCAAACATATGAACATGTCCCTTTTCTCCCGCAGAACATAAGTTGTTATTTAGCTAAAAGACTATTCAGTGCGCCAGTCGTTGACGCCCTTTATCGCTATCGCCTGTTCGCGTGACTCGTCTCATAGTAGATGAGATTTTGTTTCAGACGGCAGAGAGGCATCCTCTTTTTCATACTTTTCGCTTTGGTTTGGTAAATGGTTTCTGGCGAGTGTTGGAACGCTGCCTTACTCAAGTTCATATACTCCTTTTTTTCCAAGTCGAACGAATGTCATTAAATTTTGCAATCCCAATTATTCAGCTGACAACGGATACTAAGCAGTAACGAAAGGAACCACGAGGAACAGTTGGCACTTATCCGCTGTGGGTCATAGCACAACGACTCTAGAAGGTTATTCTGAAGCCTATGAAACTGCAATTAATTTTATTATGTGAACTGTTAGAGTTATAGTAGATGTTTCCGTCGGATCATATTAATATCATACATAATAAATAATTAATTTGTGGAAGCTATTAAGATAATTTGAGTACGAAATAATATATAAATTTCCACGTTTCAGTAACGTTCACAAGAAGGATTTATTTCATTGAGAGCTTTTCTACTAATTAAATATCGACGATACTTCCGTACTGAGCTGTTGTACAATCGGTTGGAATATTTGAAAAAAATAAACTATATCAGTAGTACTTGTAATTTTAACAAAATTTTTATCCACAGGCCACGAAAGAAATAGCCAAACCGCATGTTTGAGTTAATTCTATGAAAAGCTGCGCAGAACTCTCCCCTCATTTGTTCGAACAAATTATGGGAGAGCAGCGGGGTAACGTCCTCGACAATCGCCGATATTCCGTCAGCAGCACACACTGCAGTATTTGACGTATAATTATATCTATAGCGGTTATGCCTTGAAAATGGCAGGCTGTGCTTCTGCCAAAATATCGGAGGTTGTCGACGACATCACCTGGCTGTATTCCCGTAAGTTATTTGAACCTTGTATACGACAAGAGAAACTCAGATGTCTCATTAGTTGCTTCTGTGTATCGTTATTTCGGACAAGAATTTTTACATCTGTACATCGAAATTTAGCGCGGACTTCAATGCGAGATGCCTATAACAGTTTCCACAACGAAACGTTGTCTCGAAATCTGTCAGAAAATCCAAAGAGATTCTGGTCGTATGTGACGTATGTTAGCGGCAAGAAACAATCAATGCCTTCTCTGCGCGATAGCAATGGAGATATCGGAGATAGTGCTGACAAAACAGAGTTACTAAACACAGTCGTCCGAAATGCCTTCACAAAAGAAGACGAAGTCAATATTCCAGAAATCGAATCAAGAACAGCTGCCAACATGAGTAACGTAGAAGTAAATATCCACGGATTAGTGAAGCAACTTAAATAACTTAATAAAATCAAGTCTTCTGGTCCAGACTGTATACCAATTAGGTTCCTTTCGGAGTATGCTGATGCATTAGCTCCATACTTGAAAATCATATACAACCGTTCGCTCGACGAAAGATCCGTACCCAAAGCTTGGAAAGTTGCACAGGTCACACCAATATTCAAGAAAGGTAGTATGAGTAATTCACTAAATTACAGGCCCATATCGTTAACGTCGATATGTAGCAGGATTTTAGAACATATATTGTGTTCGAACATTATGAATTATCTCTAAGAGAACGGTCTATTGACACACAGTCAACATGGGTTTAGAAAACATCGTTCCTGTGAAACAAAACTAGCTCTCTATTCACATGAAGTGTTGAGTGCTATTGACAAGGGATTTCAGATCGATTCCGTATTTCTGGATTTCCGGAAGGTTTTTGACACTGTACCACAGAACCGGCTCGTAGTGAAATTGCGTGCTTATGGAATATTATCTCAGTTATGTGACTGGATTTGTGATTTCCTGTTAGAGAGGTTACAGTTCGTAGTAATTGACGCAAAGTAATCTAGTAAAACAGAAGTGATTTCTGGCGTTCCCCAAGGTAGTGTTATAGGCCTATATAAAGGTTATTGGGAGACAATCTGAGCAGCCGTTTTCGGTTGTTTGCAAATGACGCTGTTGTTTATCGACTAATAAAGTCATCAGAAGATCAAAACAAACTGCAAGACGGTTTAAAAAAAATATCTGAATAGTGCGAAAAGTGGCAGTTCACCCTGAATAACGACAAGTGTGAGGTCATCCACATGAGTGCTAAAAGGAACTCGTTAAACTTCTGTTACACGATAAAACAGTCTAATCTAAAAGCCGTAAATTCAACTAAATACCTAGGTATTACAATTACGAACAACTTAGATTGGAAGGAACACACAGAAAATGTGCGTTTTATTGGCAGGACACATAGAAAATGTAATAGACCTACTAAGAAGACAGCTTACACTACGCTTGTCCGTCCTCTTTTAGAATACTGCTGCGCGGTGTGAGATCCTTACCAGATAGGACTGACGGAGTACATCGAAAAAGTTCAAACAAAAGGCAGCACGTTTTGTATTATCGCGAAATATGGGAGAGAGTGTCACAGAAATGATACTAGATTTGGGCTGGAAATCGTTAAAAGAAAAGCGTTTTTCGGAGTCTTCTCACGAAATTCCAGTCACCAACTTTCTCCTCCGAATACGAAAATATTTAGTTGACACCGACCTATATAGGGAGGAACGATCACCAAGATAAAATAAGGGAAATCAGAGCTCGTACGGAAAGATATACACTCCTCGAAATTGAAATAAGAACACCATGAATTCATTGTCCCAGGAAGGGGAAACTTTATTGACACATTCCTGGGGTCAGATACATCACATGATCACACTGACAGAACCACAGGCACATAGACACAGGCAACAGAGCATGCACAATGTCGGCACTAGTACAGTGTATATCCACCTTTCGCAGCAATGCAGGCTGCTATTCTCCCATGGAGACGATCGTAGAGATGCTGGATGTAGTCCTGTGGAACGGCTTGCCATGCCATTTCCACCTGGCGCCTCAGTTGGACCAGCGTTCGTGCTGGACGTGCAGACCGCGTGAGACGACGCTTCATCCAGTCCCAAACATGCTCAATGGGGGACAGATCCGGAGATCTTGCTGGCCAGGGTAGTTGACGTACACCTTCTAGAGCACGTTGGGTGGCACGGGATACATGCGGACGTGCATTGTCCTGTTGGAACAGCAAGTTCCCTTGCCGGTCTAGGAATGGTAGAACGATGGGTTCGATGACGGTTTGGACGTACCGTGCACTATTCAGTGTCCCCTCGACGATCACCAGTGGTGTACGGCCAGTGTAGGAGATCGCTCCCCACACCATGATGCCGGGTGTTGGCCCTGTGTGCCTCGGTCGTATGCAGTCCTGATTGTGGCGCTCACCTGCACGGCGCCAAACACGCATACGACCATCATTGGCACCAAGGCAGAAGCGACTCTCATCGCTGAAGACGACACGTCTCCATTCGTCCCTCCATTCACGCCTGTCGCGACACCACTGGAGGCGGGCTGCACGATGTTGGGGCGTGAGCGGAAGACGGCCTAACGGTGTGCGGGACCGTAGCCCAGCTTCATGGAGACGGTTGCGAATGGTCCTCGCCGATACCCCAGGAGCAACAGTGTCCCTAATTTGCTGGGAAGTGGCGGTGCGGTCCCCTACGGCACTGCGTAGGATCCTACGGTCTTGGCGTGCATCCGTGCGTCGCTGCGGTCCGGTCCCAGGTCGACGGGCACGTGCACCTTCCGCCGACCACTGGCGACAACATCGATGTACTGTGGAGACCTCACGCCCCACGTGTTGAGCAATTCGGCGGTACGTCCACACGGCCTCCCGCATGCCCACTATACGCCCTCGCTCAAAGTCCGTCAACTGCACATACGGTTCACGTCCACGCTGTCGCGGCATGCTACCAGTGTTAAAGACTGCGATGGAGCTCCGTATGCCACGGCAAACTGGCTGACACTGACGGCGGCGGTGCACAAATGCTGCGCAGCTATCGCCATTCGACGGCCAACACCGCGGTTCCTGGTGTGTCCGCTGTGCCGTGCGTGTGATCATTGCTTGTACAGCCCTCTCGCAGTGTCCGGAGCAAGTATGGTGAGTCTGACACACCGGTGTCAATGTGTTCTTTTTTCCATTTCCAGGAGTGTAGGTGTTCGTTCTTTCCGCGCGCTTTACGAGATTGGAATAATAGAGAATTGTAAAGGTGGTTCGATGAACCCTCTGGCAGGCACTTAAATGTGATTTGCAGAGTACCCATGTAGATGTAGATCTTTATTTAGCATTCTGTTATCGTCACACCACGGGACTAGTGAAATTAGAAAGAGCTAATAGTCATTCCATTCATTACAGTTATACGACACTGAAGCGCCAAAGACACTGGCATAGGCATACGTATTCAGATACAGAGATATGTAAACAGGCAGAATACGGCGCTGAGGTCGGCAACGCATATGAAGGGCAACAAGCGTCTGGAACAGTTGTTACATCGGTTACTGCTGCTACAATGGCAGGTTATCAAGATATAAGTGTGTTTGAACGTGGTGTTATAGTCGGCGGACGAGTGATGGGATGCAGCATCTCCGAGGTAGCGATGAAGTGGGGATTTTCACGTACGACCATTTCACGAGTGTACCGTGAATATCAGGAATCCGGTAAAACATCAGATCTCAGGAATTGCTGCGGCCGGAAAAAGATCCTGCAAGAACGGGATCAACGGCGACCGAGGAGAATCCTACAACGTGACAGAAGTGCAACCCTTTCGCAATTCGCTGCACATTTCAAAGCTGGGCCATCAACAAGTGCCAGCGTGCGAAACGTCATCGATATGGGCTTCAGGAGTGGAAGGCCGCTTCGTGTTCCCTTGATGACTGCACGACACAAAGCTTTACGCCTCGCCTGGGCCCGTCAACACCGACATTCGACTGTTGCTGACTGGAAACATGTTGCCTGGTCGGACGAGTCTCGTTTCAGATTGTATCGAGGAGATGGACGTGTGCTGGTATGGAGACAGCGTCATGAATCCATGGACCGTGCATGTCAGCAGGGGACTATTCAAGTTGGTGGATGGTGTGGGGTTTGTGCAGTTGAAGTGATATGGGACCACTAACACGTCCAGATACGACTCTGATAGGTGAAACGTACGTAAGCACCCTGTCTGATCATCTGCACTGATTCACGTCCATTGTGCATTCCGACGGACTTGGGCAAATCGAGCGTGACAATGCGACATCCGACACGTTCAGAATTGCTACAGAGTGGGTCCAGGAACACTCTTCTGAGTTTAAACACTTACGCTGGCCACCAAACTCTCCAGACATTAACATTATTGAGCATATCTGGGATGCCTTGCAATGTGCTGTTCAGAAGAGACTCTCACCCCCTCGTACTTTTACGGATTTATGGATATTCCTTCAGGATTCATGGTGTCAATTGCCTCCACCACTACTTCAGACATTAATCGAGTCCATGCCACGTCGTGTTGCGCACTTCTGGGTGGTCGCGGGGGCCTTGCACGATACTAGGCAGGTGTACCCATTTTTTGGCTCTTCAGTTTATGTTAATAATGGAAAGACTTAGAGTATTTCATTCGTTCGAGACGGTTCCGACTAAATGAGTCATCTTCTGCTACACCTTTCTTGTTAGTAGAGGAAAAGGTATAAAATGGATATTATTTTTGTGACTACGTCCTTGGAATGATATATGCTGTCTGGTAGAAACGAACAGTATACTTTAATTAAGCGTTCATAGAGTATTAGAAATAGTTACTCAAGTACCTAAGACAGGGCTTAACAACTGGCCGGTTTTGAGCGCGAGTACTCGCGTCTGCTCAGGCACGTGCTCGTGAGCAGCTGCAAGGTCGTGGAGTAGGGAGGGCGAGGAGGGAGGGGAAATGCGCGCGCACGTTTGAATAGGGCCGCAGCGTGCCTATTGAATTCGCGCCGACTGTGTAACGTTTAAAGTACTACGATCAGCTCTTAACAGTCACTTCGCTGGTTAAGAATCATGTGAAGTCGCCGTTGTGTAACCCCAACCATGCTTTCGCAGTTCAACCCCCATTGGGAGGAATTGTATCTGTTTACTGAAAAAGATGGTGTTGCAAAATGTTTAGTATGTCACAAAACGCTGAATTCTTTTACGAAATTTAATTTGCAGCGACATCACATGTCGTATCTCGCGAAAGACTACGGACGTGGAAAATGTGATTGACCAGATCGTGCACAGGAAGTTATTAAACTTAAAAGGAAGCTATCCGAGGAAGATCTGGACGACGAAGAAAAATCAAGTGAGGCAGTTCTCAGAGTGGGTTACCAAATTGCTGTGCTTTTAGGAAAATCCCTGCGCCCCTTAACTGATGGCGATTTAATAAAAGAATGTTTGGTAGTTGCAGCGGAACATTTGTGTCCATCTCAAGCTGAACAGTTTCGGATTGTGCCATTATCTAACATGACCATTATGTGTCGCATACAGGACATAGCAGACGACGTCCAGAGCCAGCTTGCAAATATCTGTAAAGATTTTATGGCGTATTCTCTAGCTCTGGACGAAAGTGTTGATATCACTGGAACAGCGCAGCTTTCCATATTTATTAGAGGTGTTAATAGAGATCTTCAGGTGAGGGTGGAGCTCCTCGATGTAGTAGCCATGAAGAACACTACAACCGGAGGTGATATTTTAAGTAGTGTTGAAGAAAGTGTTGAAAATATAGGATTGTCGTGGAATGCTTTAGTTTCAGTGTCTACAGACGGTGCACCAGCGATGACAGGGAAAAAATCAGGTTTCGTTGCGCTGTTGTAGGAGAAAATGCAAAAACTGACCGTGCCGAATTAAATAAGGAGCGTTTTCAATGTGTGATCCATCTAGAGATGGTAGAGGCATACACTAAGCTAATAAAATTATGTGGCACGTGTACATTCTCCTTTATTTCTTTCATTTGTCGCAGTAATAATTCGTGAGTGATATCCCTGCAGGTGGCCGCGGATTTACGTCGACTTGCGGCAGCTGTTGTGTACTCCACGTGACTCTCCCCACTCTCCGCTCTGGTCCGGTAGTAGGGGTAGCGTGCTCGCGCTGCTCCGTGCTCGCGCCTTGCTGCTCACAGCTTGCTCCGCGAGCACGTATGTTATGAAGCCCTGACCTAAGACGAAGTTGAGGTTGATACTAGTGTCGGAATGAATGCTGCTGCGGGAAGAAACGATCTATGAAGACAAGTAGAATTTATAGTCTACGTTTTTAGCATGCTAGTACTCAGGAAATAATGAAAAGTGACAATAAACTCCTGGAAATTGCATAGAATGTAGTTTAACCTGAGTGTTCTCGGAGCCTTTAGTCATCTGGTTATGAGACTAAGAAAAGTCAGTAGTAAGATAAACGAATGCAGAATCATACACAGATGATGGCTATTGTCTCGTAACACCCAGACAAAGCGATGTTTGAACGTTTGCACTTTGTGTTGCTGTGTTGTGGGTGCAACTCTCCACGCTACTTCCTCCAGTTCATGTCCCTTCATCTCTGCATAACTACTGGAACCTGCATCCACTTGCATCTGCTTGCTGCAGATTAGCCTTGGTCTCCCCTACCCCTCTTCCCTCCTCCATCTCCCGCCAACACATCCTTTCTTTTATTACCAAAATAACTAATCCTTCATAACACAGGATACGTCCTATCAACCGATCCCTTCTTTTAGTCACACTCTGCCTAAGGTCTTTTTCTCCGATTCGTTTTTAGCACCCATTCATTAGTTCTGTAGCGCCAGATTTCAAAAGCTTCTGTTCTCTTCTTGTCTGAACGGTTTATCTTTCACGTTCGACTTCCAAACAAGGCCAGACTTCAGACAAATACCTTCAGAAAACATCTCCTAGACTTACATTTATATTAGATGTTGACAAATTTCTTTTTTTTTCAGGAAAGTTTTTTTTTTTTGCTATTGTTGGTCCGTACTTTATATCCTCTTTACTTCGGGCGTGATCCGTTAGTAGTTATTTTGATGCCCATAAATCTAAATTCATCGAATTCTTTTAGACTATCGTTTCCTAATCTAATCCCATTATCATCGGTTGATTTAATTCAACTACATTCCATCACCCATGTTTTACTTTTGTTGATGTTCATCTCATAACCCTTTTCAAGACACTATCCCCTTTAGTCACTCTTCGAAGACCTTCGTTGTCGCTGACGGAATTACAATGTCGTTTGCAAATCTCAAAGCTTTTGTCTTTTTTTTTCTGAACATTAATTCCGTTTCCAAATTTCTCCTTGGTTTCATTTACTGCTCGCCTAATGTACACATTGAATAATGGGGATGATCTGTAGCCCTGTGTACCCGTCTCTCAGCTGTCGCTTCCCTTTCACGTCTTTCCACTCTTGTAACTAAAGTTACAAATGAACTGAGCTGCTTTAGTGCCTTAACAATTTTTACCTGTATTGAAAATGGAAGTTTGTGTTAGTTGTCAACAGTTTGTATTTCAAAATGTATTTAACATGCTACTGATTTTTCGTAATACTTCTGCTTAATTTCATTTCACTTACTGGTTATTGGTATATAGTAGAGTAGTAATGTAACAGACTATTTAATAGAGTACTGACAAGATATTCCCGACTGGAACGCTTTCTAATTGCAATCGAATGTTTGTTCCATGATACATGACCATGTTGCCCCTCAGAACCTTAATTTTCTGGGGTAATTTTTGTAATTTCAGAAAATGACTTAATGAAATCATTCAAAAATGGAATAAGAAAATACCTGAAACTTCTGTTTTTCCATACAGAGGACACAAACACTTACGGTGTCATGGTGTCAATAAACTCACTACCCAAACTTTACAGTTTTGCTCTGAAAAGCACATAACTCAACAGTGCTTCTAGTTTGTCTGTAGGTCGGTTACCAATTGCCGACAAGGTATATGGAACCTCCAACAACAGAATGGCCAAGAAAGAAAATGGCATTGGTGTACAGTTTCAGTGGTGTCGAAAAGGACCCCACAACTTTGTTTGAGGGTTAACAATATATTCCAAACAGCTTTTATAGATTATACAGCACTTAGATGTGTAGAACGCGAACTATTTACTTATGCTGTGCAGAACACAACTTCATTTCTAATAAGAACAAAACCTGTACAAAATGGTGGAAACAGATTATGGCGGTCTATAGAGCGCAGTCTTTCACGTGACTCTAAAATCGGTCAGCAGATTGAAGTATCGCCCAGAAACATCGCGTGTTCTTAGGTGCATAGACCTCTACCATCAACACGTTCTCCTACTATAAATGTAGGTCTGTGTTTCTTCAGTTTACCTTCTATGGCACAATGTCTGCACCGCCTGATGTGTTCATTTTTTTTTCCGGGACCCAACCTGGTCTTCCTCTGTAAATAATTCGTGTTAGTATTTACCAACCATGTCTTATTAAACTGATGGTTTGGTAATATTCACATCTGTCAGCATCTGTCGTCTTTGGAACAGAGGTTATTACAGTTTTGTCTCATATACCTTTTACACCAGCCAGAATAGTTTTGTGATGGCTGGTTCGCTCAAGGATCTCAATAATACAAGGCCAACGTTGTCTGCTCCAGTGGCCCTGTTTTGACTAAAGTGTTTCCGTTCTCTGCCAATTTTTTTCACACCAGCGCTTGATTTGTGACTGTACCCACCGGTGCACTAAACAAGTACCTCTAACGAAACAAAAAAGTTGACCGCAGATTCTGAGATGTGGTACAACTGAAGTTTTGCTGAGGTAGAAGCGATCTAAAACCATGCCTACTTGGTGCGAGACTGGACTGCACTTTATCTAGAAGTACGCAGTGACAGTCAGTGGGAGATGGTTGTGGCTTACTGTAACCGTTTTCGTAACAAATCGTAAATAAAGAAATAATTTTGAACTTGATTGTTTAAAGATTGTTGGTGCACATGGTGGTTTTATTTTTTACCAGTAGAAATTTTGTAATCACAATTTTAAAATGCTCAGCAAAGTATCAAAATAATCTTTAAGAAGTCTAAATTTCAAAATTTAAAGAACATTCCAGTCCCATTACTGGAACTTTTTTTTTTTTTTTTACATATCCCGCAATACAATATTCCGAAGATTGTACAAGGTTGCAGCCACTCAACTAATATTTAGGGAACTGGCTTAAAATAAATTAATCTGAAAGGCCACAGTCAAGTCTTTACAAGATTTCTTCCGGAGTAACTTCGGCTGTACCTAAGGGACACAAGCTGCCTGCCTTTCAGAACCAAGGCAGTTCTGTCCGGTTAAAGCTGCTGACAAGAGACGCCTTCAGCCCGCTGCTGATGTTGCTAGCGAATTCATGCCATTAGTTAATCCAATAGCGTACTTGCGAGGCAGGTAACGTATGTGGAGGTCGGAGTGTTCTGGCGGGCAGAACACGGTCACTTCTCTCTTGTGATCAAGACCCGGAGTAGAACAGACATCTTTCTTGGGAGGCATGACCGATCATCAACAGATCCCCTCCCATTGTCCAGTTTCTTTAGTCTGTCCGACCTCCTAGTAGAGCGGCCTACACACGGTAACTGTGTGACCCAAGCGCGCCCCGTTTATCCCATACACTGAAATAGAGTCTCGTTTTGTGACCTAATTTCCTGTTCTATCATTTAATGTCAGCCCTGGATGCCCACTCACAAGTCCTTACCACTCAGCCACCTGTACATTGGCGTCTGTATCAGGATCTGACCCTACCTTTCAGTCCGTGGGGTGGCCGTTTACCTTGGGTTCATGTTTGCTATTGTGTGGCCGGTCAGTATTCGCTACTGTTATTCAGCTGCTTGCCAAGCTTGGGTGCTCGGGCGCGCCAGCTATGCTGCCAGTGCCTACGTCTGCACATTCCGGCGCCCGGGGCAACCTATACTGCGTTACCTTGCTGCCCGCCTCAGCGCTGTCAGAGATTCACAGAGAACAGAGCGCCTTGTGAACACGTGCGCGCTGAGCGCAATGAGCCACGCCTTGCACCTCACCTGCATCCTGTTTAAGCGCCAGCCCCATTTGACGGTCGCAGCTTGCTTAACTTCCCAGTCGTCAAGTGCTGATGACGGGCACACAAGAGAGACTTTTTGACGCGCAACTACACTGAAGTGCCAAAGAAACTGATACAAGCATGCGTATTCAAATACAGAGATACTTAAACAGGCAGAATACGGCGCTGCGTTCGGCAACGAGTTTATAACACAAAAACTGTCTGGCACAGTTGTTAGATCGGTTACAGCTGCTAAAATAGCAGCTACAATGACAGGTTATCAAGATTTAAGTGAGTTTGAACGTAGAGTTACAGACGTCGCACGAGCGATGGGACACAGTATCTCTAAGGTAGAAATGAAATGGAGATTTTCCTGTACGACCATCTCACGAGTGTACCGTGAATATCATGAATCTGGTAAAACATCAAATATCCGACGACAGCTGATGAGAATCGTTCATCGTGCCAGAAGTGCAACTCTTCCGCGAATTGCTGCAGATTTCAATGCTGGGCCATCAACAAGTGTCAGTGTGCGAACTATTCAGCGAAACATCATCGATAAGGTTTTTCGAAGGAGGTATGCCTTGAAAATGACAGGCTGTGCTTCTGCCAAAATATCGGAGGTTGTCGACGATTTCACCCGGCTGTATTCCCGTAAGTTATTTGAACCTTGTATACGACAAGAGAAACTCAGATGTCTCATTAGTTACTTCTGTGTATCGTTATTTCGGACAAGAATTTTTACATCTGCATTTATTTAGCATTGTGTTATCGTGACACCTCGGGACTAGTGAAATTAGAAAGAGCTAATAGTCATTCCATTCATTACAGTTATCCTACACTGAAGAAACTGGTATAGGCATGATTATTCAAATATAGAGATATGTAAACAGGCAGAATACGGCACTGAAGTCGGCAACGCATATGTAAGGCAACAAGTGTCTAGAGCAGTTGTTAAATCGGCTACTGCTGCTACAATGGCAGGATACCAAGATATAAGTGAGTTTGAACGTGGTGTTATACTCGGCGGAGGAGCGATGGGATACAGCATCTCCGAGGTAGCGATGAAGTGGGGATTTTCACGTACGACCATTTCACGAGTGTACCGTGAATATCAGGAATTTGGTAAAACATCAAATGTCAGGCATCGCTGCGGCTGGAAAAAGATCCTGCAAGAACGGGACCAACGCCGACTGAAGAGAATCGTTCGACGTGACAGAAGTGGAACCCTCCCGCAGATTGCTGCAGATTTAAAAGCTGGGCCATCAACAAGTGTCAGCATGGGAACCATTCAACAAAACATCATCGATCTGGGCTTTCGTAATCGAAGGCGCTCTCGTGTACCCTTGATGACTGCACGACACAAGCTTTACGTCTCGCCTGGGCCCGTCAACACTGAGATTCGACTGTTGCTGACTGGAAACATGTAGCCTGGTCAGACGAGTCTCGTTTCAAATTGTATCGAGCAGATGTACATGTACGGGTATGGAGACAACTTCAGAATCTGCGGACCCTGCATGTCAGCGGGGGACTCAAAAATGGTTCAAATGGCTCTGAGCACTATGGGACTCAACTGCTGAGGTCATTAGTCCCCTAGAACTTAGAACTAGTTAAACCTAACTAACCTAAGGACATCACAAACATCCATGCCCGAGGCAGGATTCGAACCTGCGACCGTAGCGGTCTTGCGGTTCCAGACTGCAGCGCCTTTAACCGCACGGCCACTTCGGCCGGCTGTTCAGAAGAGGTTTCGACCCCCTCGTACTCTTACGAATTTATGGACAGCCCTGCAGGATTCATGGTGCCAATTCTCTCCAGCACTACTTTAGACATTGCTCGAGTCCCTGCCACGTCGTGTTGTGGCACTTCTGCGTGGTCGCAGGGGCCCTACACGATATTAGGGAGGTGTACCAGTTTCTTTGGCTCTTCACTGTATTCGCTTTATCACAAACTCTCTACAGTCAGAGACGGGTGTACACACGAAGCGACACAACAGCGAAAGAGCTTTTCAGCTTCCCTGTCCGCCGACAGAAACGCGATGAGACGTTCTTCATCTGTCTGCCCTCCCATAGCTGATTAGTACGTGCGCACACGGACGATGTTTCAGTTGCCGTCTCTCTGTTCTCTGCAGTTGGAAATATTGAAATTCGTAAAACGGCTGTTGCAAGGGATGAAGACGTCGATAGTGAATTGGTCATAGATGAAGCAGAAAAGAGGCTAGTATTGTGATGGCAGGTCTCAGAATTGTGGCTAGCTTATCAGAAGATGCTTCAGTCATGCGGAAATAATTGAAGAATTTTTCTGGTTGACATCTTTCCTCTTGAAAACTTAAAGTGAATTTCGTGAATTTCCCTTTATTTAATCTTTCAGACGGAAGCGGGTGTATTGAATACTTCCTTACCCTGAGCCGTGCGCCGGGATGTGAAAGAACACGCGATGCGTATGTCGCACCCCCGTGACCACACCAAGTGCTCGGGCGCGCAAGCCACGGTCGATGCGGCTACCCTGCCTCTGCTGCCGCTACCGCCTAAAGGCGCCGCCCACCATCTGCTTGTCGCCCACCTGCGTGGCCCACTGGCATTGCCCGTCCGCTGAGCACAACGGGGCTGGCCGCGCTGCCTTGCCGCCACGGTACATCACGGCCGAACGCCTGTGTGGCGGACCCTGTGGACGCAGCAGGTGATCCACCCTCTGCAATGTCGCTCAGAGACGCCGCCGCACTTTCCCCGCTGGTCAGCCTCTTGCTGAGGGTCCTCGCCTCGATGCCCGGAGCGCCTACTTTCGCCGCCATTCAGCTAGCCCCCCGCCGCCCATGCCGCTGACGCGAGGGTTTCGCGCCCATATGGTCCAGCCGCCGCAACTATTGCCGCATTCGCACGCCACACCATCGCTGTCCGCCTTTGCCTACGCACCGCAGCTATTGTAAGTCACAACTTTGAAATATACACTCCTGGAAATTGAAATAAGAACACCGTGAATTCATTGTCCCAGGAAGGGGAAACTTTATTGACACATTCCTGGGGTCAGATACATCACATGATCACACTGACAGAACCACAGGCACATAGACACAGGCAACAGAGCATGCACAATGTCGGCACTAGTACAGTGTATATCCACCTTTCGCAGCAATGCAGGCTGCTATTCTCCCATGGAGACGATCGTAGAGATGCTGGATGTAGTCCTGTGGAACGGCTTGCCATGCCATTTCCACCTGGCGCTTCAGTTGGACTAGCGTTCGTGCTGGACGTGCAGACCGCGTGAGACGACGCTTCATCCAGTCCCAAACATGCTCAATGGGGGACAGATCCGGAGATCTTGCTGGCCAGGGTAGTTGACTTACACCTTCTAGAGCACGTTGGGTGGCACGGGATACATGCGGACGTGCATTGTCCTGTTGGAACAGCAAGTTCCCTTGCCGGTCTAGGAATGGTAGAACGATGGGTTCGATGACGGTTTGGATGTACCGTGCACTATTCAGTGTCCCCTCGACGATCACCAGTGGTGTACGGCCAGTGTAGGAGATCGCTCCCCACACCATGATGCCGGGTGTTGGCCCTGTGTGCCTCGGTCGTATGCAGTTCTGATTGTGGCGCTCACCTGCACGGCGCCAAACACGCATACGACCATCATTGGCACCAAGGCAGAAGCGACTCTCATCGCTGAAGACGACACGTCTCCATTCGTCCCTCCATTCACGCCTGTCGCGACACCACTGGAGGCGGGCTGCACGATGTTGGGGCGTGAGCGGAAGACGGCCTAACGGTGTGCGGGACCGTAGCCCAGCTTCATGGAGACGGTTGCGAATGGTCCTCGCCGATACCCCAGGAGCAACAGTGTCCCTAATTTGCTGGGAAGTGGCGGTACGGTCCCCTACGGCACTGCGTAGGATCTTACGGTCTTGGCGTGCATCCGTGCGTCGCTGCGGTCCGGTCCCAGGTCGACGGGCACGTGCACCTTCCGCCGACCACTGGCGACAACATCGATGTACTGTGGAGACCTCACGCCCCACGTGTTGAGCAATTCGGCGGTACGTCCACCCGGCCTCCCGCATGCCCACTATACGCCCTCGCTCAAAGTCCGTCAACTGCACATACGGTTCACGTCCACGCTGTCGCGGCATGCTACCAGTGTTAAAGACTGCGATGGAGCTCCGTATGCCACGGCAAACTGGCTGACACTGACGGCGGCGGTGCACAAATGCTGCGCAGCTAGCGCCATTCGACGGCCAACACCGCGGTTCCTGGTGTGTCCGCTGTGCCGTGCGTGTGATCATTGCTTGTACAGCCCTCTCGCAGTGTCCGGAGCAAGTATGGTGGGTCTGACACACCGGTGTCAATGTGTTCTTTTTTCCATTTCCAGGAGTGTAGAATGGTCTTGATCGCACATTTCTTTATTAAGCGTAACGGGTTTCAAAAATTCATCATCAGACTGAAGCTGTGGAATAAAGTGTACAAGAAAATTAATTAAAGAAAATACAGAGTGGTCCAGTGATATCAGCCAAAACACCTACTTGGGCATCATCATTTGTTGCAGGTCGTGGTAGACGTTTCACATGTGGATGAACACTTCCTGTTTCCTTAAATAACGTAACTATCCGGCGAACCGTCCGGACACTCGGATGATGTCGTCCAGGGTACCGAGCAGCATACATAGCACACGCCCGTTCGGCATTTTGATCACAATAGCCATACATCAACACGATATCGACCTTTTCCGCAGTTGGTAAACGGTCCATTTCAAGACGGGTAATGTATCACGAAGCAAATACCGTCTGCAGTGGCTGAATGTTACGTGATACCACGTACTTATACGTTTGTGACTATTACAGCGCCATCTGTCACAAAGCGAAAAAAGTGGTCCAACTAAAGCATTCATATTTCTTTACGTACTACACGAATACGTAATAAAAAATGGGGGTTCCTATTTAAAAAAACGCAGTTGATATCCGTTTGACCTATGGTAACACCATCTAGCGGGCCAACCATAGCGCCACGTGGTTTCCCCCTTAGCTAGACGAGTTTCGTTCTTTGTAGTTTTTTCGTTTGATGCTCATTTCGTGAGATATTTGGCCCCGTCACGATCAATGGACCACCCTGTATATACATTAGTAAACATCTAGGTATTCCAGTATACAGAAATTTCAATTAGAATTGTACTTACATTAGAATTAAACATTATCACAAAGCTTACGAAAGTTGTAGACCAAATACAATACAAATATCATCTAATGTAGGCATATTTGACAGTACCGTTGTCTATTCGAATAGAACCAGCGCCAAACTGAGCGTCGCGATTAAACTGTCAAGGAAGTAAACGATGGCCAGTAGGTGTCGCTAGCGTTAACCATAGAAAGCAAGTCAAAGATAACTTAAGAGCAATGCACAGAAGTTTGTTAAGTACATGTCAGCTCCTCGTGAACAACTTGACAAAATACTGTTATGCTACTTTTATGGAGAGAAACTCATGTACTAACAGCATGAAAAGTGCGTCGTTAGGTAATATCTTAAACAACGTTGCACAGAGAGTCATTCGTCAATAATCAGAACAGAAGAAAACTGCAACCGATAACTGGCGTGGTGCAATATGAACGTAAAACCGATGTAGGTAATAAATAAAATCTAACTGTGAGGGAATAAGTTTACAGCCATCACTAAATAACATGTTACGTAAGTATCACTAAATCTAGCCAAACAAAAATAGACGAACAAGTAATAAATGACATATTGGAATCATTTAGGTGAGCCCAGGCTGGTGGCACCAACTGTAAATGAAGTTTTATAGTGGTCGTGCGGTAGCGTTCTCGCTTCCCACGCCCGGGTTCCCGGGTTCGATTCCCGGCGGGGTCAGGGATTTTCTCTGCCTCGTGATGGCTGGGTGTTGTGTGCTGTCCTTAGGTTAGTTAGGTTTAAGTAGTTCTAAGTTCTAGGGGACTTATGACCACAGCAGTTGAGTCCCATAGTGCTCAGAGCCATTTGAACCATTTTGAAGTTTTATATAGTAAAATGGGATTTTTTTTAAACGCTAACGCCACCTACTGGCCTTTGTTTACCTCTTTGATACCTTAATTGCGACGCTCAGTGTGGTGTCACTGCCAGACACCACACTTGCTAGGTGGTAGCTTAAATCGGCCGCGGTCTATTAGTACATGTCGGACCCGCGTGTCGCCACTGTGTGATCGCAGACCGAGCGCCACCACACGGCAGGTCTCGAGAGACGTACGAGAACTCGCCCCAGTTGTACGACGACGTTGCTAGCGACTATACGGACGAAGCCTTTGCTCTCATTTGCCGAGAGACAGAATAGCCTTCAGCTAAGTTCATGTCTACGACCTAGCAAGGCGCCATTAGCCTTATATAGCTTGTATCTTAAGAGTCTCACTTGTATCGCCACAATCTCCAGATGTCTCATCAAGAACGATGTATACAAAGGATGGATTAAAAGATAAGTACCAAAGGAGCTACGTACTTTTCTTTATAGCATTCATTAAGTCTCCTGTTTCAGACCTCACTCCATCCTTCGTGAGTTAGCGCGTGCATCTTGGCCGCCTCTTTCAATTAGTGTGCGTAGTGTTGGCAAGTCTGCCGACACTACACTCAGATTGGCCCTTGATCTATTCGAACATACAACGGCACTGTCAAATACGCCTAAATGAGATGAGATATGTATTGTATTCAGTCCATGTGCTCACTTCCGTGAGCTTTGTAGTAAAGTTTGATTTTAATATAGGTACGATACTAACGGAAATTTCTGTATATTGAAATACTTAGATGCATACTTCTGTATATATTTTCTATAATTAATTTTCTTGTACACTTTATTCCACAGCTCCATTCTGACTATGAAATTTTGAAACACGTAACGCTTAAAAAAGAATTGTGCGATAAAGACCTTTCTATATTTAAAAGTTGTGCCAAATCTGAATGGTCGTCTGTTTCTACCACGAATGTATTTCTCTATCAAGTAATGGCGCTCTTAGTGTGGACATATTAGCGGAAAATGCCGCCTTCAGAACAGACTGCTGGTCGTGCGGTAGCGTTCTCGCTTCCCACGCCCGGGTTCCCGGGTTAGATTCCCGGCGGGGTCAGGGATTTTCTCTTCCTCATGATGGCTGGGTGTTGTGTGATGTCCTTAGGTTAGTTAGGTTTAAGTAGTTCTAAGTTCTAGGGGACTGATGACCATAGATGTTAAGTCCCATAGTGCTCAGAGCCATTTGAACCATTTGAACCAAGAACAGACTGCTGTCTTTATAGGAGTTTTCCCGTTTGTGAACCCAAGACTAGTGATTTTTGCACCTAGAGCTTCAATCCAGAATAAAGTCCTTCTGTTACTATACCAGATTGTAGTTTTACTGACCGCGCAAACTAAACTGGTTCTCGGCGCAGTGGTTGATGCGTGCGACCATAAACGAGAAATGCCTTTACTGTCGCACCTACTAGCCACCATGCCGACTGTCAACTTAGATTGAGCGATAGTATACACTATTTCCGGTGCTCCTTGTTTGAATTATGCCCCTTAATAACTGGAAGTGTGTAGTATAGGAGTAAGTTTCGTACGTTATTTAGTTGTTGCATTTATTGGAAAGTGTCTTTACCCAGTAATATTCTGAGTTTAGGCTACTCCCATCTTTTCTTTTGATATGGGTGTCAGCTGCACTATTTGATTTCACACTGAGCGTCGTTTACTTCACTGTTCTTCATGCTTAGCTTTTGTAATGAGAAGTTTCTGAACGAATATTTGTGAGAGTTTTAGATTAACCTGCAGGGATTTGCAGCTAGCAAAATGGATTTGACAACCATAGAGTCTCCGAGCCGTTCATGGCACTTTTTTCTGTTTCCATCCTACTTTATTTAATCTTTTCTGTAATGACTACTCCTGCGACTCGATGAGAATGGTCTGTTACGCCTTGCTCCGTAGACGTGAGAGCATTAGGGACCCCACAGACCCCTTCCGTTCGTAAACAGCGTCTGCAAGGTCGCTGTAATAATGAGTCTTGTGACTTGTATGAGGCCTTGCGCTGCCTGGAGAAGTTCCTTTGCATTTATGTGGCGACAAACATGCTGGAGTTGTTACTTCAGTTTCCTAAGGGAAGCACAATACACTTCAGAGTCGATCGTTACAACATGAGGGAGAGCGTCAAACAGAATAGCCCCTTCAGAGGTCCAGAAGATTGTCGCCATGACTTACCGGCTGAGGGTGCAGCTTCGAACTGTTTCTTCGGAGAAGAGGTGGTGTGGCGCCACTTCAAGGATTGCCATTTTGCATCCGATTGGAAGTGATGAATCCAGGATTCTTTGTCGTGACGATGTTCGAAAAAAAAAAATATCATGATCAGCCTCCAAACGCGCAAGCAATTGCGCACAGATTGTCCTTCATTGATCTTTATGGTCTCCTGTTAGGCGCCGAGGAACCCAAGGGTATACACCGCTGGGTACCCCAACTGGCGGATGAGTGTGACAGCAGTACCAACAGAGACTTCCAGCTGAGCAGAGAGGTGTCTCATTACGATCCGTCGAAAACCTCAAGTGACGGAGTCCACAGTGCAGGAGTCACAGCTGTGTACGGCCTGCCGGCGAGTTGGAGACTGGACAGATTTGCTCTATCCTGTTGCGATGATGACAGACGCTTCGCCCAACGACTCCCCGTGGTTTTGTTCGCTACCAAGGTCTTCGTAGACATCCTGCAAGCGCCTATGAATATTTGAGATGCTCTAGTTTTCCATCAAAAGAAACTCAGTAACGGTTCTCTGCTTGGAACGCGCTTCCTTACAGACGCCATTTTGCAAGCTACGTATAGCGCTGCCTCCTATCAGAAGTTCATGAAACTATAGGGGTTGAAGCGGGAATATCCCGCGAGATGCTTTTAACAGTTTCCACAATGAAACATTGTCTCAAAATATGGTAGAAAACCCATAGAGATTATGGTCGTATGTAAAGTAAACCAGTGGCAAAAAACAGTCAATACCGTCACTGCGCGATAGCGATTGAAATGTTACCTATGATGGTGCCACTAAATCGGAGTTACTAAATACAGTTTTCCGTAATTCCTTCACGAAAGAAGACGAAGTAAATATACCAGAATTCGAAACCAGAACAGCTGTCAGCATGAGTGACATAAACGTAAATATCTTAGGTGTTGCGAAACAACTCAAATCACTTAAGAAAGGCAAGTCTCCGGTCCAGATGGTATATCAATCAGGTTCCCTTTCAGAGTATCCAGACACAATAGCAACTTTCTTAGCAATCATGTACAACCGCTCACTTGACGAAAGGTCTGTTCCTAAAGACTGAAAAGTAACACAGGTCACACCAATAGTCAAGAAGGGAAATAATAGTAGCCCATTGAATTACAGACCTACACTCCTGGAAATGGAAAAAAGAACACATTGACACCGGTGTGTCAGACCCACCATACTTGCTCCGGACACTGCGAGAGGGCAATGATCACACGCACGGCACAGCGGACACACCAGGAACCGCGGTGTTGGCCGTCGAATGGCGCTAGCTGCGCAGCATTTGTGCACCGCCGTCGTCAGTGTCAGCCAGTTTGCCGTGGCATACGGAGCTCCATCGCAGTCTTTAACACTGGTAGCATGCCGCGACAGCGTGGACGTGAACCGTATGTGCAGTTGACGGACTTTGAGCGAGGGCGTATAGTGGGCATGCGGGAGGCCGGGTGGACGTACCGCCGAATTGCTCAACACGTGGGGCGTGAGGTCTCCACAGTACATCGATGTTGTCGCCAGTGGTCGGCGGAAGGTGCACGTGCCCGTCGACCTGGGACCGGACCGCAGCGACGCACGGATGCACGCCAAGACCGTAGGATCCTACGCAGTGCCGTAGGGGACCGCACCGCCACTTCCCAGCAAATTAGGGACACTGTTGCTCCTGGGGTATCGGCGAGGACCATTCGCAACCGTCTCCATGAAGCTGGGCTACGGTCCCGCACACCGTTAGGCCGTCTTCCGCTCACGCCCCAACATCGTGCAGCCCGCCTCCAGTGGTGTCGCGACAGGCGTGAATGGAGGGACGAATGGAGACGTGTCGTCTTCAGCGACGAGAGTCGCTTCTGCCTTGGTGCCAATGATGGTCGTATGCGTGTTTGGCGCGGTGCAGGTGAGCGCCACAATCAGGACTGCATACGACCGAGGCACACAGGGCCAACACCTGGCATCATGGTGTGGGGAGCGATCTCCTACACTGGCCGTACACCACTGGTGATCGTCGAGGGGACACTGAATAGTGCACGGTACATCCAAACCGTCATCGAACCCATCGTTCTACCATTCCTAGACCGGCAAGGGAACTTGCTGTTCCAACAGGACAATGCACGTCCGCATGTATCCCGTGCCACCCAACGTGCTCTAGAAGGTGTACGTCAACTACCCTGGCCAGCAAGATCTCCGGATCTGTCCCCCATTGAGCATGTTTGGGACTGGATGAAGCGTCGTCTCACGCGGTCTGCACGTCCAGCACGAACGCTGGTCCAACTGAGGCGCCAGGTGGAAATGGCATGGCAAGCCGTTCCACAGGACTACATCCAGCATCTCTACGATCGTCTCCATGGGAGAATAGCAGCCTGCATTGCTGCGAAAGGTGGATATACACTGTACTAGTGCCGACATTGTGCATGCTCTGTTGCCTGTGTCTATGTGCCTGTGGTTCTGTCAGTGTGATCATGTGATGTATCTGACCCCAGGAATGTGTCAATAAAGTTTCCCCTTCCTGGGACAATGAATTCACGGTGTTCTTATTTCAATTTCCAGGAGTGTATATCACTGACCTCAATTTGCAGTAGGATTTTGGAGCATATACTGTACTCGAACATTATGAATCACCTTGAACAAAATGACTTATTGATACATAACCAACACATATTCAGAAAACATCGCTCGTGTGCAACGCAGCTAGCTCTTTATTCCCATGAAGTAATGAGTGCTGTCGACAAGGGATCCCAGATCCATTCCATATTCGTAGATTTCCAGAAGGCTTTTGATACCGTTCCTCACAAGCGTCTGTTAATCAAATTGCGTGCATATGGAGTATCGTCTCAGTTGTGTGACTAGATAAGTGATTTCCTCTCAGAGAGGTCACAGTTCGTAGTGATAGACGGTAAATCATCGAATAGAACAGAAGTGATATCTGGCGTTCCGCAAGTAGTGTCATAGGCCCTCTGCTGTTCCTAATTTATATAAATGATCTAGCTGATAATCTGAGCAGTCTCCTTAGATTGTTTGCAGATGACGCTGTAATTTACCGTCTGGTAAAATCATCAGACAGTCAATTCCAATTACAAAATGATCTAGGGATAATTTTTTGCATGGTGCGGAAAGTGGCAATTAGCACTAAACAAAGAAAAGTGCGAGGTCATCCACAATGGTTACTAAAAGAAATCCGATAAATTTTGGGTATACGATAAATCACACATATGTAAGGGCTGTCAATTCGACTAAATACCTAGGAACTACAATTACGAGCAACTTAAATTGGAAAGGCCACATAGATAATATTGTTGGGACGGCGAAACAAAGACTGCGCTTTGTTGGCAGAACACTTAGAACATGCGACAAACCCACTAAAGAGACAGCCTACATTACACTTATCCGTCCTCTGCTGGAATATTGCTGCGCGGTATGAGATCCTTACCAGATAGGATTGACGAAGGACATCGAAAAAGTGCAAAGAAGGGTAGCTCGTTTCGTGTTATCGCGCAATAGGGGTGAGAGTGTCACTGATATGATCCACGACTTGGGGTGGCAGTCACTGAAACTGAAGTATTGGCAGAAGTGCCAACACCGTGTTGCTAGAGGAGAGAATGCAATATGGTATCTAATATAAGAGAAGATTTTGTACTTCTGTATTTTAACGTGGGAAATATAGGTGAGGTTTGGTTTTCTTTTTCATAGTACACAATCTCTTGGACTTGCTAACTGAATTCTGGGTTTTACTGAATAACTCACAGAGGATGTAGCAAGATTTTATCTTTGTTATTACGCTTTTTTAAATTTACTCAACCCAATTTTAATACAAGTCGGGTGTTGAAGTTTTGCATTGAGTTGAATTTCCACCATGTAGCATCGAGATTAATATTTGTAGACAACGCAAACATCTGCACAGTTATAGGGCCCTCTGTAAGTCTCTGGAACATCAGTGCTGATTGAGCACGGTAGTATTTACTCTTTTATTACACCAAGTTTAGCACTGTAATACTAAACTAATAAATGAAATTGTTATGATTCATCAAAATTCATTCCATTATTTTACTGTATTTATTCTTTTACAATTCAGAGTATGATGATTACTCAGAATATTGCATTCTTGCACAAAATTTGAACGTTTAATATTTTAATTTTATTATACACATTATTATCCCACAAATACAACCCCTCGTCCAAGTCGTGGGAGACGGGCAACGGCGTGAAGTAGAGGATTGCCTGTAGGAGCGAGGTACAGTGGGGACTGTGTGTGCCCCGGGACCACTACGGTAGCTGTGAAGGTACTAGAGGAACCCTGAAAAGTGACGGCTAATGGGGCTCTGGTGGAGCTACCATAGGCCCAACAAGGCAGTAGTGGATTATGATTTCTGCTTTCAAAAATAGAACGGGCCTCGGAAAGGACGGATTTAATCGACGGCGAACTGGCTATAAACAAGGACTAAGGTTTGACGCATAAAAATAAACAAAAATTTACTGGAAAGGTGGAGGAGATGGTAGACATGGTGGAAAGAAGGAAGTTAGACCTATTGGGGTTAGCTGAAACGAGATGGAAAGGAGAAGGAAGGAGAGAACTGAGGAAAGGCTACCGGCTATACTGGAGTGGAAATGAGGAGGGAAGGAGAAATGGAGTTGGAACAGTAGTAAGAGATGGATTAAAAGAAGAAATGAAGAGAATAAGGGATAGGATGAAATGAAATGTCGTGTGGCTATGGCCTCCCGTCGGGTAGACCGTTCGCCTGGTGCAGGTCTTTCGATTTGACGCCACTTCGGGTACCTGCGCGTCGATGGTGATGAAATGATGATGATTAGGACAACACAACACCCAGTCCCTGAGCGGAGAAAATCTCCGACCCAGCCGGGAATCGAACCCGAGACCTTGGGATTGACATTCCGTCACGCTGACCACTTTTTTTTTAATCTCATTTTGTTTACTTTTGTTCGTTGTGTCTGCTCGAGGCGGACGTCGTAAGACATCCGTTTAGGTTCGTTGATGATCGATTAACTCAGTTTTTTTGTTACAGAGAGCACGTAACCCTCTGACCGAACACGCTGACCTTCCGTGCCGGCAATTAAAGTTCACCGTTGATCCGTTTACTCAGTTTTTTTCTATTACAGAGGGCAGATAACCCTCTGATAGAACACGCTGAGCTACCGTGCCGGCTCCGCTCAGCTACCGGGGCCGAACAGGGATAGGATGATGAAGACCAAAACATCACTCATGGGGACGACCATAGAGGTAATACAAGTGTATGCGCCGCAGGTGGGTTGCACTTCTGAGGAGAAGCAAGAGTTTGAAGAGGAAATGCAGAAGCAGACGGGAAGGAAGAATATGATAGTAATGGGAAATTTAAAGGCATACGTTGGAAGAGAAAGACAAGGCTGCGAAAGGGTGCTTGGACCCGGGGGATTGGGGCTGTCGAAATTGAGGAAGGTGGAAGACTATTTTAGTTCTGCCAAAGTCTTGGTTCAGGAGAAGAAAGAGCAACAAGAATACCTGGTACAGTCTAGACTTAAAGAGAAAGTTGATAGTTGACTACTTCCTGTGCGATAGTGAGATGAATAGGAACATCACTGACTTTAAGGTAATACCATCCGAGGCCTTGGATAGCGACCACCGTTTGCTGGTACTGAACCTGAGAGGGACTAAGGATAATAAAGGGACAGAAAACCAGGAAAGACGTATAAATGTATCGACGTTGAAGGACGAAGTAGTAAAGGAAAGCATCCCAAAGGATGAACCAAAAACGGTAGAAGAGGAATGGGGTAGATTCAAGGCAACATTAGTAAGTGCGGCGGAAGCCATAATTGGGAGGACAAGCAACAAAAATAGATGGAAAGAAATACCCTGGTGGAATGATAAAACAAAGGATATAGTTCAGAAGAAGAATAGAGCCTTTAGGGTGTGGTTCTGGAAGAGAACAGTAGAGACAAGAGAATAGTATCAGGCAAGTAAGAAAGAGGCAAAAAGAGTGGTGGCGGAGGAAAGAAGAAAGTGGATGGAACAGCGGACCAGAATGATGGGGGAGGATAGTGAAGGTTCGAAAAAGGTGTTATATGGGATGATTAAAAGTAAGAGGAAGAACAGTACAACAGATCATGCTCGAATGGTGAACAAAAGTGGACAAGATGTAGAGAATAAGGAGGAACTCAAGAATATGTGGAAGGAGTATTTTGAACAGCTCCTGAACCCGAGTGGAGACCTGGATGAGGAAGAACAAGCTGAGGAGAAAAAAAGAGGAGGAATAGCAAATAGAAAGAGACCTTACATGGGGAGAAGTGGAAGAGGCATTGGGCAAGATGAAGGGAGGGTAGTCACCATATCTGGATGAGCTAAGTGTAGAGATGATGAGAGCAGAAGGAGAGGTGGGGATACAATGGCTAAATCGAGTAATGAAAATAATGTGGAGACAGAAGATGATCCCAGAAGACTGGAAGAAGGGAATATAAAAAGGGAAATACCAAAGAGTGCACGAACTATCGGGGGATAACATTGATGAGTAATTGTGCAAAGATTTTTGAGAAAATTTTGGAAACACGAATTAGGACAAAATTAGAAGGAAGAAAGAGAGAAGAGCAACATGGCTTGAGAACAGGAAGGTCCACGGTGGATCTAATTTTTGCTGTAGACAACTGTAGGAACAGCCGGCCGAAGTGGCCGTGCGGTTAAAGGCGCTGCAGTCTGGAACCGCAAGACCGCTACGGTCGCAGGTTCGAATCCTGCCTCAGGCATGGATGTTTGTGATGTCCTTAGGTTAGTTAGGTTTAACTAGTTCTAAGTTCTAGGGGACTAATGAACTCAGCAGTTGAGTCCCATAGTGCTCAGAGCCATTTGAACCATTTTTGAACTGTAGGAACAGTACTATGAATATGGAGTAGATCTACTAATGACCTTCCTGGACATTGAAAAGAGTATGATGGTGTACGTAGAAGCAAAGTGTGGAAATCCCTGGAGAACAGAGGAGTATCAAAACAGATTATTTGGAGGATAAGTGAAATGTACCATGGAAGCGTGAGCTGTGTGAAAGTGGGAGGAGAGAGATCAGCTTAGATTGACCAGAGGAATGGCTTGACGCAGGGAAGTGCACTAACACCGTTACTCTTCACTATAGTGATGGGTGATATAATGAGTACAGCAGCACAAGTAATTAGTGAAAGGAAGGTGAAAGCTATGGTGTTTGCAGGTGATCTGAGGATCTGGGGGAATAAAGAGGAGGTGGTACAAGAGCAGTTGGACGTATGGGAACGAACAGGACAAGAATATGGGATGAAATTTAGTATAAGTAAGAGCGAGATGATTATCACAACAAGAAAGAAAGAGAGAGGAACAACGGGAATAGAAGTTGGTAGGGAACGATTGAGGAGAGTGGAGAGTTTCAAGTACCTAGAAAGCCTGATAAAGGAAGATGGAAAAAAGACAGAGAAATAAACGAGCGCGGGAGAAAAGCAGAAGCATTTCGGAAGAGTGTCAGAAGCCTGATATGAAGCAAGGATGTACCCCAAATCAGTAAAAAGGTCATATACCAGTCGTACTATGTCCCGGTCATGACATATACATCAGAAACCTGGGTTTTGAACGGAAGAGAGAAAAGAAGAGTACAAAGTTAGTGAGATGAAATTCTTGAGACACAGTATTGGAGTGACAAAGATAGACACGTTAAGAAAGGATCAGAGAGTTAATGAAGGTGGAACCATTACAGGAGGAGATAGAGAAATCAAGGCTGAGGTGGTATGGACACGTTAAGAGAATGGAGGAGAGAGGATACTCAGGTGGATACACGAGATGAAACTGGAAGGAAAGAGACCAAGAGGAAGGCCGAGAGACAGATGGCTGAAAGGAGTAGAGGAATGTGTCCAGAAGAAAGGAGGAGGCTGGACCAAGGTGAAGACGCAGAGATGGCGGCAAGACAGAAGACGATTGAGAGGCCTATGTTCCATACTGACCCGGCCAGAGGCTGGAAACTGTCCAAGATTTTAATCGTATGGCTAGGGCCCCCCACCGGGCAGGCTGTTCCCCGGGTGCCGATCTTTCAATTTGACGCCACTTCGGCGACCTACAGTCGATGAGGATGATAGGATGATGATGAGGACAGCACAACACCCAGTCCCTGGGCGGAGAAAATTCCCCGACCCAGCCGGGAATCGAACCCGGTTCCAGAGGATTGACAATCCGTCACGCTGACCATTCATCTATCGGGGGCGGACTGTCCAAGATGATGATGGTGATGAATATTTTAATATTTACGGATCTCATAAAATTTCATGACCTGACTACTTGTAAGACCCCTTCCGCTTACACTGAATGAAATACGAGTATTGTAACACATTCCTCCTGCAGCATGAAGCCACCTACAAGGGCGAACTATCCTTCCGGAGAGTGGATTACACCCTGTAGTAAACAATGTGCCTCTCCACTCTCCTCTGGAAGGGGGAAGGAAAGCACTAATTTCCAGCCCGTCAAGTAACAACTCGGGAACTGTTTTTTAAGAAAAAATATTTCAGAGGCTCCAGTCAAGTCTTTACAAGTTTTCTCCAAGAATAAATTCGGCTGTACCTACGTGACACAAACTGTCTGCCTTTCAGAACCGAGTCAGTTCTGTCCAGTTAAAGCTGCTGACAGGAGACGCCTTCAGCCCTCTGCAGAAGTTGCTAGCGGATTTACGCCATTGTTTTAGCCAATTGCGTGTGCGAAAGTCAGGTCACGTGTGTGGACACTTGATGATTCTGAAGAACACAGTGACTTCTCTATCTTATGAACTAAATCTCGAGGAGAAGATACGTCTTTCTTGAGAGGCAGAGCCTCTGGCCCTGCGTTCCATGACCGGTGACCACCACATCTTAACATGAACCACCTTACTTCCCATTGACCACTTTCTTAAGTTTGTTCGACCTTCTAGAGTGGTCTACACCTGTTAACTTCCTGCCCTAGGTGCTCTCTTGTATCCAATACAATGCAAAACATTATCTTTATTTGACCTAATTGCCTGTTCTGTCATTAACGTCAGCTTTGGACGCCCTAGTCCTGACCGCTCGAACACCTGTATAATATATTTCTTCTCATCTTTTTTTTAATTAATGCTGGCCTGCCATTTAAGTACCTGCCAGGGTAGCCGAGAGCGCTAACGCGCTGCTTCCTGGACTCGGGTAGGGGCGCCGGCTCCGGCCGAATCCGCCTGGCGGATTAACGACGAAGGGCCGGTGTGCCGGCCAGCCTGGATGTGGTTTTTAGACGGTTTTCTACATCCCCATAGGTGAATACCGGGCTGCTCCCCACGTTCCGCCTCAGTTACACGACTCGCAGACATTTGCAACACATTCGCACTATTCCATTGCTTACATTAGACACAGACAGCTGGGGTACACTAATTCCTTCCTGTCGGGTACGGGGTGGTGGCAGGAAGGGCATCCGGCCACCCTTAAACTTAACATGCCACATCCGATTAACCATGGCCGACCCTGTGTAACTGCGGGACAAGGCTCAGACAAAGAAAAGAAAAAGACTGACCTGCCATTTAAGCTCTTAATAATCATACAGCTGCTTCTCTCCAAAGATATCTTAAATTTTCCCCTAGTCATGCATCTTTCTATAGTTTTGCTTTTGTCCTCTATCCATGCCTGCTTAGCCATTTTGCACTTTCTGTCAGATCTTGTTATTGGAAGTCTGTGTTCCCTTGCATTTGCTGCATTTTTAGATTCTCTCCTTTCATCAGTTACGTTCAATATCTTGTGTATAGCCCAATGTTTTCTACTAGGCCTTGTCTCTTTGCTTATCTGATTCTCTGCAGACCTCACATTCCATACCCATTCATATTCTATTATATTCCTTTCCACTGTCTGAGTCATTTGTTGCCTAATGCTTCGTTTGAAACTTTCAACAACCACTTGTTCTTTCTGTTCATCGAGGTGCCATTTCCTTAATCTCCTACCTTTTTCGAATTTCTTCAGTTTTAATCTTCAGTTCAGAAACAATAAAGTATGGTCAGAGTTCCGGAAATGTTATGCTGTTAAAAATGTGGTTTGTAGTATAATACTACAACGACTAATAGTCTCTGATTCTGACTGGTAGGTGTTAAACGAGTCGTGTTTCCATAATTTAGACACAGTCACGATGTACTACAGAAGGAGTGTCATATTTTTTCAACAGCAACGTTTATGAAGTGATTCAGAATTTGTTTGTGCACTTGTTCTGCACTGAAACGGATAAAAACTTGTAAATCGGTCGCTGAGTATCCGTACTTTAACCAACGAAACAATGGCGTAGAACGTGATTTGGTAATTTTCCTTTTGACTCTGTTGTGAAACTTCCGGCACTGAACAGAAATAACTAATTCAGTGTTACAATAACAGACATGGCAGTACCATATTTTGATAACTGTGTCCTGTTAATCGTAACAAGGATAAAATAAAAATTATACTTCAAGGTCCCATCGACGCCAAAATAACTAGAAATGAAGCACAAGTATTGGTCGACAAGGATAGGAAAGTAATCAGCCGTGGAATTATCATAGATCCCATTCCGGCATTAACTTAAAATTATCTTCCTAAACTGTCCGCGTGCCGCTGTGAATAAAGCATACCGTGCATGGCAAAATGACAGTATCAAAACCGACGCTGTGGTGCATCGTGGGTCATAGATGTCCTGCGCGAACGACAGCTCCGGAGATGTGTACGAGAGAATAGATATGGAACTGTTGAGCAACTGACCAGCTGGATAAACTAAGTTGCTACCAACAGCTTCTCCTCAAGAACCATTCCGCGAATGCTGCTGCGTATGGGCTTCCGCAGCAGGTGCCTGGCTCATGCACCCGTGTTGATTGCTGTTTATCAGCGACGAATGCTCGATTTTAGACGCAACTGGACGTTCGCTGAGTAATGACAAATGGCCCTTTCCGATGAATCAGGCTTTATGCTCCGTTGGAAAAATGGCCGTTGGTGTGCATGGCGTTAAACGTCTGAAAGCAAACACGCTGCAATAATCGTCGAAAGGGTACAGGACGGAGGAGGGAGCATATGGTCTGAGGAATGTTTTCGTGGCATTCGCTGGGTGATCTCGTCATTCTGGAAGGCACAATGGATCAACGCAAGTATGCATCTCTTCTTGGGCACTATGTCGGCCTCTACATGCAGTTTGTTTTACTTCAGTACGGTACCATCTACCAGCAGGACGGTGCAATGTGTCACAGAGCTCGCAGTGTACGTGGGTGGTTTGAAGAGCACCAAGACAGGTTTACCGTACTCCTCTGGCCACCAAACGCCCCGGATTAAAACCCAGTCGAGGATCTGTGGAACCACCCAACGGGCTGCTGGCGTCATGGCTTCTCAACCGAGAAACCTAACGTAGCATGACTCCACATATCTGCCAGTACCTTGCAGAACCTCACAGACTCTTCCTGCACGTCTTCCAGCGGTGCACACTGTAAAAATTGGTTATTCAGGCTTCTGATAGATAGTCACGTTAACGTGACTAGATGGTGCATACAGATCAGCTTTCGCCATAATGAATGAAACAACGCGTGCCTCGTAACTGATATCGTTATTCCTATATCAAAGTGATGATAAGGGGTCGCCGTGGACAGTAACGGATTTTGAAAGCGGGTAGACGGATGACATAGACGAGGAGAGACAGAGAACATGCACCATGTCATTTAGTATGTCAGAGTTTGACAACAACCATCACTGAACAGCCACAACAATCGAAAATTATATTTTCGGCATGGGATACAAAACTCACTGCTCCACATGTGTATCTCCGCTCAACGAACAGCACAAGGTTCAAAAAATGGCTCTGAGCACTATGGAACTTAACATCTGAGGTCATCAGTCCCCTTGACTGAGAACTACTTAAACCTAACTAACCTAAGGACATCACACACATCCATGCCTGAGGCAGGATTCGAACCTGTGACTGTAGCAGCAGTGCGGTTCCGGACTGAAGCGCCTAGAACCGCTAGGCCACAACGGCCAGCCGTACATCACAAGGCATGGGTCCAGAAACATCATCGTCGGACGTAAGAATCACAGAAAAAGAACGAGCTGACTTATGTCTCTATCACGATACGCGATGGCACAAGGTGATAAGAAAATACGTGTACGATGAGGAGTTACATGCATGTCAACAGGACTTCAGTCATGAAAGTGGTTGATGTATTCCCAGGTGTTGGATATTTATACGGGACGACCAGTAGTACGTCTGATGGCTAACGATGCAGGAAACTACACCGCGTTTATGAGCATCCGTTTGATTGCTTAATTCACAATGCAGGTGACCAATACCATTAGTAAGTCAATGCACCACCCATTCACTATCAAAATTATGCAGAATGGATTAGGAAATACTCCACGTAATTGCGGCTGGCTGTGCGTACCCCGCACCGCTCCTCAGCAAACCTTTCGCTTCCAGTTCACCTGATGAGCGATTAAACTGCTAAATCGATTGAACATAACTTTCTGGCAAAGTAATCTTTTTTCATTGCACACATGTGCTTACAGATGTTTGAAATTGTTCATCATTTGAAGCTGACGGCGTTTTACAGTGAGGTGATAAAAGTCATGAGATATCTCCTAATAGCCAGCCGGAGTGGCCGAGCTGTTCTAGGCGCTACAGTCTGGAGCAACGCGACCGCTACGGTCGCAGGATCGAATCCTGCCTCGGGCATGGATGTGTGTGATGTCCTTAGGTTAGTTAGGTTTAACTAGTTCTAAGTTCTAGGGGACTGATGACCTCAGCAGTTAAGTCCCATAGTGCTCAGAGCCATTTGAACCATTTTGAACCATATCTCCTAATAACGTGTCAGACCTCGTTTTGCCCAGCGTAGTGCAATAACTCGACGTAGTGCTGCGCCATGCTGTCTCAATAGCTGTCCATAATTGCGAATGTGTAGCCGGTGCAGGATTTGTTGCACGAACTGGCTTCTCGATTGTCTCCCATAAATATTCAATGGGATTGCTGTCGGGCGATCTGGGCGGCCAAATCATTCGATCGAATTGTCCAGAATGAATGAATGAATCGCGAACAATTGCGATCCAGAGACACGGCGCACTGTCATTCAAAAATATTCCATCATTGTTTGGGAACAAGAAGTCCATAAATGGCTTCAGATGGTCTCCAAGTAGCCGAACATAACCGAGGATCCAGTTCATTCCATGTAAACACAGCCCACAAAATTATGGAGCCACCACCAGCTTGCACAGTGCCTTGTTGACAACCTGGGTCCATGGCCTCGTGGGGTCTTCGCCACACTCGAACCCTACCATCAGCTATCACCATATGAAACAGGAACTCATTTGAACAGGCCACGGTTTTCCAGTTGCCTAGGTTCAAATGGCTCTAAGCACTATGGGACTTAACATCTAAGGTCATCAGTCCCCTAGACTTAGAACTACTTATACCTAACTAACCTAAGGCCATCACACACATCCATTCCCGAGGCAGGATTCGAACCTGCGACCGTAGCATCAGCGCAGTTCCGGACTGAAGGGCCTAGAACCACTCGGCCACAGCGGCCGGCCCAGTTGTCTAGGGTCGAACCGATGTGGTCACTAGCACAGGAGAGGCGCAACAGGCGATGTTGAACAACAAAGGCACTCGCGTGGTCGTCTGCTGACGTAGCCCGTTAATGCCCAATTTCGTCGCACTTTGCTGACGGACATGTTTCTAGTACGTCCTACATAGATTCCTGCGGTTATATCACTTAGTGTTGCCTGTCTGTTAGTACTGACAACTGTACGCAAGCGCCAAGTTTCTCTGTTGTTAAGCGAAGGCCGACGGCCACTGCATTTTCTGAGGTGAGAGATAATGCCTGAACCGTGGTATTCTCGGCACAGTCTTGACACTGTGGACATCGGAATATTGACTTCCCTAACGATTTCCGAAGTGTCATGTCACCTTGCGTCTAGCTCAACCATTCCGCGTTCACAGTCTATTAATTCCCGTTGTGCGACCATAATTACGTGGGAAACCTTTTCACATGAATCACCTGGGTTTAAGTGACAGTTTTGCCAGTACACTGTCCTTTAAACCTTGTGTATGCGATATTACCGGCAAACCGCATTGCATAGCCGTCGTGCAGGAAATACGTACAAATCTACTGATTGCTCTGTAGGGACCCCGCAACGTTTCCAGATATGCAACAACGACCTCTATACTAAATTTTTGGTCCAGTAATGCTGCTGAGGAACATATTATGCGATGGAACAAGGATGTTCGAAAAATCAATCAAGTAGTATATAATTAAAGCCACTAATCTATGTGTGCAGAAGGTGAGTTCATCTTTAGCTCCAGAATTCACATAATTTTCTATATCAGTATCTGCATCTATGCTCGGCAAGCTGCCTTACGGTGTGTGGGGAGGGTACTTTATGTACCACCGTCCATTTCCTCTTTTCCTATTCCACTCACGAATGGATCATGGAAAGAACGATTGTTGCTCAGTCTCTTTCTCTTGACAAGAACCGCCGTTGTCCATGTAGGACGCATTAAGCCTTTTAACACGTTAAGCATGCCGTAAGTCCCATCGGCCTGATAGTGGACTCCTCATTTGGACACAATCAGTCCCTTGGTTCCCATTGTGTACTTTCGTTTGGTTGATATCAGTGTATGGGAATAGCAGTAACAAGGTTAAGAAAACAAGTTTTTTTAATTTTAATGAAGTTATTTAAAACATTCAGGTCAAAGATGTTGTTTAGAATTTGCACGTACTACAAATCTGTTTAGCAAATTTTCTAGCTGCATTGCGTCCAAATATTCTTGTGTTTGGCTTGTAACATTCAGAAAAATATCTATGCACTTTATGCACCTTTTCTGCCTTTGTTTCAAATTGGTGTTTGCGTTTTCTTATATCTTCACTAAATGGGGATCCTTCGTGTGAATGCCATGTGAACACATTTGCCAACTGTCTCCGAAATACTGTGATTGACATTTTCCGTCCCATCAAATATAAGACTACAGAAAACGCTTACACATCAGTGGTGTTAAAAAGGATATTGGATGCTGACTTCCGATACAATTCTGTCTTTGTCGGTGGACTACTACATGCACACATCTAATCAGAGACATCAATAGCAGTTTTTCCCTTATTGTACTGGGCAACTAGTTTCCTTTTCGATAAATCCCATCTTTTGGTTGTCACGTTTTCCATTTCACTCGAATGTTTGGGAGAAAGAACCAAAACATCTCTTCTGTCTTTCCATTTCAGGATCGTATTTCTATTTTCTGTTGCAACCACGTCCCCACGTTTCAAGTTGGTCCTTAGAATTTCCTTGGAAATTCCTTTTCGATTTCGTCGGAGGGTAATAACCAAATGCGTATTCTTTGTTATGAATTTGCTTGTCAGATTTACACTGGTATGCCATTATCTGTACATAATGTATGGCGTTTATAGAGACATCTTGACACAAATTCATTACGACATTTGTTGGTGTTTTATTTTCTTTATTAAGTACTCTGTCAGTGTAAATTCGAAAACTGCAGCAGTATCCATTATCGCAGCACAACTTAAATGTATTCATACCATACTTGGGTCTCTTTTGCTTCAAATATTGTCTGAACATAATTCGTCCTCGGAATGGTATTAGAGACTCATCAATACATAGTATTTCTACAGTATCATAATTTTTTTGAATTTTGTTTAGTTCGTCGATTATTTATTGAACTTCTGAGAGAGAAGCTACAGCATCAACTTTTGTACTGAAACTTCCTGGCAGATTAAAACTGTGTGCCCGACCGAGACTCGAACTCGGGACCTTTGCCTTTCGCGGGCAAGTGCTCTACCGACTGAGCTACCGAAGCACGACTCACCCCCGGTACTCACAGCTTTACTTCTGCCAGTACCTCGTCTCCTACCTTCCAAACTTTACAGAAGCTCTCCTGCGAACCTTGCAGAACTAGCACTCCTGAAAGAAAGGATATTGCGGAGACATGCCTTAGCCACAGCCTGGGGGATGTTTCCAGAATGGAGTGCTAGTTCTGCAAGGTTCGCAGGAGAGCTTCTGTAAAGTTTGGAAGGTAGGAGACGAGGTACTGGCAGAAGTAAAGCTGTGAGTACCGGGTGTGAGTCGTGCTTCGGTAGCTCAGTCGGTAGAGCACTTGCCCGCCAAAGGCAAAGGTCCCGAGTTCGAGTCTCGGTCGGGCACACAGTTTTAATCTGCCAGGAAGTTTCATATCAGCGCACACTCCGCTGCAGAGTGAAAATCTCATTCTGGTTACTTTTGTACTGTCTGCGAAATGCAGAATTCCCAAGAGAATTTCGAAACGATCTGCACTTCCATGGGACTGTTTGAATAAACAGTGGATCCTGGGACCAATATAAATGTATGGATGGAAGTTGCACCAAAATCAATCCAATCAATCTCTTCATTTCATCTTTGTGTTTTGGGACCAGTTGATTCAAACGTTTGGAAACCATTGCCGTTTGTGTAGAGTAAATATCTGTTTGTTTACTGATGTGTTCAAAGATTTCATCTCTGCCAAAAATCCATAAGAATAATCGGCTTTGTCACCATTGTACACAGTTTCATCACTGAATTGGGCGCCATGGGCACTCGTAAAATGCACAATGTTCAGATGGTTGCCTCGACCATCGAATCACGTACTTCGGTCGCTTATTGAATCATCGGACGAATTCTCACTTTTGGATGACGGCAATCACATTACACGGCGACGCTTACGTGGAACAAATAACGCACTGGATGAATGACTGTCTTTTCCTCGCGACATTTTTGTTACTGTGGGGAAAAATGCTGTTTGAAAATAATCGCTGTGAAGCTAGTCCCTCGTTACACAATTGTGGCTCTCTCTAACATAATTTACATTTTGTTTACGTACCCAGCTAGGCGGCTGTTGCCGAGAGAATTTGTTCGCCGGTAACGCGTGTGTGCTAGGTGGCAAGTTCTGCACGGCTGTCGGACGTGTTGCTGACTGGCAGGCGCACCATTACACGCTCGTTAATACTCTTAACACACGTCAAGTGGTCGCTGTGGCACGCGGGACTGCGCCATCAACGGAAAGCTCAGTAAAACCGGCTCCACGCTCGACGTGTTAAGGGCACTTTAGAAACTTTGTCACAGTGTCAATATCATTACCTGTAAGGAAAGTTAAAGCTAGGAAGGAAAGCAAGCAAACTTAAACTGACCTGTAGAAATATGCCAAATGTCTTACGTACTCACATCACGCCACATCGGTCGGGATACAGGAAGTTATTTATGAGTAAAATATATGATAACTGTATCACCGTCTTATTATAGTGGGGTTATACTGCGTTTTCTTTTTAATTTTAGTGATAAATGTTTCGTTTATAAGTGAACAGGAATGTGATACTGTAATCTGATGAGTCATGTACAGCTCGCCTTTCTAGAGGGGGAAGTGAGAGTGATGCGAATTCTTTTGACCGAGGTGGCGTTACCACTGAGAACGTCTAAAATGAGTACGATAATCCTGATGATGCTGTACCCCTTCGTGGGAGTAGTGGACGCGCCACAAAACCAACAACATCAACTGGTGGTGCCGCTTCCCAGGCAGGAGAACGTCGTGCAAACTATCCACCAGTGGATGCTATGGCTAACCTACAACACGTGGCAAGTCATAAATGAGACACGAAGATAGGAAGAAACATTCGCCAGGCTGCTGGAAGCTGAGAGGGAAGGAATATTAGGGGAGGTAAGGGACACTATCAACGGTTGCTGCTACCATATGAGTGGCAGGGTGCCAGGGGGATGTTTTGGCGCCACACCATTGTTTCCAGAGTGTGGGCTTGCACGGTGTTTTACCTGCGTTTATTCCGGAGGTAGTGACAGTGAACTGTTACGAACAAGTAAGCCTCGAGAGAATGACGAGGTTGAAATTACAAGATAATGGAATATTAGTCAATCGTACGAACTGCGACATAGTGGCCGGCTACCATCATTAGATCGACCATTATAAACCTAAGACAACTCCCTCTGTATTGGACAGAAAGGCCATTAGAAGTATTTGCCAACCCACAACCAGACATATCCAAATAACGCCCTAACACCAGATCAACTACTTTCATTGGATGAGTTTATAGCCTCGTAGAAGGGACGTATTACCGCTGAACAAATGTTTCATCAAGTACGGCAGTATCGCGATACGCGGCGTAATAACATTACTACACTGAGTGTTTCGGTTTCTAGTACTGTTGTAGTTCTGATTTTTCTTTATGTAATTTGCATCTACCTCAAGTGGAAAGCCGCCTACCTCCCGCACTCCCACTTCATCAACTACCAGTGTTCTGAGTGAATAATGATTCGTTACGTAAAAATTAGATGAGTTGCCGCCAGGTAAACAGAAAGGAATGCCAAGCATGATGAACAATTAAGTGGAACTATCAACTGTTAAATATTCCGTTACACGAATACGCTAAGAAAGAAGAAATTTGGTAATTATGTTTTATTAATTTGGTACGTCACAACGCAGAATAACGTTGGTTAAGGAATAGCCAATAATGAGCGTGGTTTACGCTAAATTTGAGTAAGATGGAGTGGAGAAAATTTCTATTTATTTTGTCATATTATGTCAACTTGTAAAATATGTGTTCAGATTATTTTGTCCGGATAAGTAAACAGGCACAAATCCGGAGGCCAAATTTTTTCGAAGTAGGAAGGAATATTGTGCCACGATCTAGTCTGGAATATTGAACTGCCTGGTGCCAATCCGGCAAAACGACGTCACTGGGAGAGAGGCCCTGTCATTATGGTCACCACGAAAAATGAAGTAAGACATATTCAGAGTGCAAGAGTACTTCTGAAAAGTGAAGTTGAGACAACTTTCACCTACGACAGGGCATCCAAAAATAGGCTATCTGTACGAGAAAAGTAGGACGAGTGAAGTCACTATTGTTTCACAGTGGCAAGCGAGCGCGTTAACTTGTTTTACTTTCGGGGCTAAAGCACTGGCGAGAGGGAAACACTACCCTGCAGGGTTCGCGTAAGTTGTACTTGAATCAGATCCTCTCTCTCACAAGGGAACTGCCCTGAAATTTTTAGCAATGGAAGGATACACTGAAAGAAACACAATGACGAAGTTTTAGCTGCTAAGACTTATGTAAGTAATGAAACAGAAAAAACTGAAAGTTTGAATTACGTAGCTCACCAGATGGTTGGAGGTATGTATACCCCTGGCGTAAATGCTGCAGATAGCGCAAGTGCATGAGTGTGGATGCATAGCCTTAGTTGACGGCACAATGGTAACCAAATAACGCGGCACAATGTGATGGTAATTTGTAAAGTACAAGTAAATTTCAGTTTCCGTTGAGAGGTTCTCTGACCAAATGTTCGCAGTTACTATTAACTTGAATCTGCAACTCATTTATGAACCATAATAATTAGCAGCTGCCTTTGCGATACCGGTAATTTTCTTTGTGTTTTCTTCGTATATGCTAGCTAATAGCATTTGTCTTTACGCAGGTTCCATAGTTACACAGTGATGTGGAATCCAATTAATGTTTTCAACCTTGCAAAAATGATATATGAAGAATGGAGTATGAAATCGATATCATGTACTTCTACTGAAGACCTCCATATGTGTTATTTATTAGTTAGTTTCTGAACATTTACTCGAACTTTTTTAATTGCGATACGGTCTTCAGCTGCGATGAATTTTTTGAACGATTTCTTGAAGCCTTCAGGTGTCATTCTCTTTATTTCCTGTACGAGTGTACAGTTTCGGCCTTAAGCAATTTTCAAGTATCTAAAACGGAAGTTTCAAACATTTGATACGTTAGTGATTAGTGACACTTGTGATTTTGATGTAGGAACAAGTCATATCTGTAGATATACTAGGCGCATTATAACTTTATGGATGATTTTTTAGTAACAATGTTATCCATAAAGTAAGTTATAATGCATCTAGTATATCTACAGATATGACTTGTTCCTACATCAAAATCACAAGTGTCACTATCGTATCCAGTATATGAAACTTCTGTTTTAGATATTTGAAAATGACCTAAGGCCGAAATTGTACAATCGTACAGGAAACAAAGAGAATGGCAGCTTAAGGCTTCAAGAAATCATGCAAAAAAATTTACTCGAATTATAACATTTCGTTATAAATAATGGAAATATTAGAAAAAAAACAGGAAATAGCAGACGGTTCTGTGAATTGTGGTTCGAACGATGATTGTTGTGCTAATTAAGGTCTAGAACAAAAAGTCAGTACCTTTATAACCAACAGAAAACACAGTACAGTAATAGCTTTCAGTTTGCCGGCCGGTGTGGTCATGCGGTTCTTAGGCGCTTCAGTCTGGAACCGCGTGACCGCTACGGTCGCAGGTTCGAATCCTGCCTCGGGCATAGATGTGTGTGTTGTCCTTAGGTTGGTTAGGTTTAAGTAGTTCTAAGTTCTAGGGGACTGATGACCACAGATGTTAAGTCCCATAGTGCTCAGAGCTATTTGAACCATTTTGAAGCTTTCAGTTCAAAGAGAAAGCCGTAAATTTTTTGGTTAAACGAACGAGGGAATAAACCTTTAACGTTAAGCAGTGTGAAAAGCCGGTTTCATTTCGTAAAATATGAACGGGAATTGTGTAAATGGAACAATGATTTACGCGAAGTACGAAACGCCGATATGAAACTCTCAAAATAATTAAACAAAAATTATTTGAAAGATTTAGAACTGGTCGTGAGAGTCAGCACATCGTTACCGAGGGAGATCTGCGTGACTGGGCCCTCTGAATCCCAAGTGAGATTAAGATTACTGATATCAAGATTTCTTCGACCTAATTAAACAGATTTAGGAAATTATGCGGAAAATGAAGTCATAAAATTACGAAGTTTACTTCAAGTAAACCTTTAGAGATGTGATTAGTAGGTAATACTATAGAGAAATCTGTTGCTGATGTAAAGACGAAGAAGCTTCTTTTTATCATTTACAATGCTGTGTATAAAGCCCATTAGTCAGGTTTCGTGCAGGAACTGCGTGTAAACTGCACATTATCATTTCGCGCGAAAGAAAGAGAAAGTCGCTTATGCAGCTGATGAATGCTATGACACATTCGCATACAACAATCCCAGTAAGGAGTATCAGTGAGTTACAGTTTCCACAACTTTATACCTATCTTCATGAACCTCAAAGCAAACTAGCACTATAAATTGGAAAAATGGACTGTTTAGTTCCAAAATTTGTCATCGACGTAGCAAAATCTAGACAAACGGAACAGAATAATTTTCAGTATTTCATCCGAAACGTCTTCTTACCAGTTGCTGCAAATAATTCATTACTTTCGTGCGACCCTTGGCCTGGACATAACATTCAATCTCTCTTTACGAGGACGACGGCGAAAAGATTCAGCCTGTCAGTAAATAAATTTTTCGACATTGTAAAGTATTATTCAGAAAGCCCGACCGTTATCCGTGACGTCAAACTCACGGGTTCCGGGCGGGAAGGCGTGCCGGTACCCGGCACGAATCCGCCTGGCGGATTAGTGTTGAGGTCCGGTGTGCCGACCAGTCTGTGTATGGTTCTGAAGGAGGTTTTCCATCTGCCTCGGCGAATGAAGGCTGGTTCCCCTTATTGCCCCTCAGTTACACTATGTCGGCGGTGGCTCCGAAAACACTGTCTCCACGTACGCGTACATCGTAATTACTCTACCATGCAAGCATTTGGGGTTACACTCGTCTGGTGTAAGACGTTCCCGGGGGGCGGGGGGTTCCACTGGGGGGCCGAACCGCACAATAAACCTGGGTTAGGTGTAGGGCGTTGGTGGGGGGAGTAGACTGCTGTCGCCTGTTGTGGGGTTTTGAACCACTGAGGGCTACGTGTGGTATACACGACTTCTAACAAACACCGAACAACGCGCTCCAGTACGCGGCCGCCAAATACATCGCTGGCCGCACTTCTCTGGGCGGCCCGCTGCTTCCATTGCTGGCCGTCTTCACACGCACGCTCCCTTACGTGGCCGAGAAATACATCGCTGGCCGCACTTCTCCGGGCGGCTCGCGGCTACCATCGCTGGCCGCCTTCGCGCGCGCGCGTTTGTCAGCACCCAGCAATTGGCTACGCCAGGAAACATTGCGATTGGTTTTCCCTGGAAAACAGCGACCCCAGCCGACGGCTCCATGAACTAGCAAGCCTTATATAAACCCTGCCGCCACCGCAAACGACAGTTCTCATCGGGAAGTGCAGTACGCCGTGTTCCAGCTGCTTGCGGATGACTCGCCGCACCACTCGAGGTTACCTGGCTGCTCGGCGGAAAATCTTGCGACTTCACTTGGAGATACTGAACTTTCCTCGACTTGGTAATAATTACGGGACGTGCACCCCACCATGCACATTCGGACATTGGTATAACCAAACTTTAATTCTGCATTACTTCTGAGTGTGAGCCTGGGTAGACGCTTGGCTAACATAATTGTTAAAAAGTGATTTGTGATTTAATAAACCAGACTGAAGAGGTTATTGTGTTATTCCTGGTTATAACACAATAAAATGGCGACGAGCACGCACCAGGGGACGTTGGAAGATCTCCTCAAGAAACTTCTCCAGCAGCAGGACGAGAACCACAGGCTGCTCCTCAACACCTTCCAGCCACTTATACAAGGGTTCATGCAGACGCAGGCCACGCAGCAAGTACCGCCGTTTACGTCTTTTGGAGAAACGTTAGAGGACTGGGAAGCCTACGAATCCCGATTGCTGGAACATTTCCATGCTTTCAAGGTAACTCACGTTAGTCTCATGAAATCTTTGTTTTTGTCTTGGTCTAAACCTGAGATTTATCGGCTCTTGTGCAAGCTGGCCCCCTTATCAAAACCTTCGGAGCTGAATTTTGCCGAGATTCGCTCGTTGCTCACTAAATATTGCCAGCGCCATACCCATGTTATTTCATCTCGAGTCGCCTTTTACCAATGCAAGAAACAGCCGAATCAGACGCATAGAGAGTGGGCAGCGGAATTGCAAGGCTTGGGGCGACGATGTCACTTTGTTACCTCTAAAAATAAGGACTCCTACGCCGAAGAAATGATCCGGGACATGATAATCAGGGGTACGCCAGACAGGGAGTTCCAACATGAGGCCCTTCAGCTCGTCGACCCCTCATTGGATAATGTCTTGGACTTGGCACAAAGCTTCAAGGTGACCCGTGCAGCAGGCAAGAAACTAGAATCATGGGTCGACATTGCAGCAGTCAATGTAAACACATCAGAGCCGGCGGCTAAGGCCCACCCGAGTGATGATTCCGAAATAGCGATAGTGCGGGCAGGCCGCCGGTCCACTCAGCAGAACCGTCCGCCACATCGCTCCAACCGCTCAAACCGGTCGTGGGTGCCAAAACGTTTGCCATCATGTCCTGATTGTTTTAAAAAATATCAACGAAATGACTGTCCTGATCGATTGGCCTTTTGTTACAAATGTTCTTCCGAGGGCCATTTAGCTTCTGTGTGTCGAAAGTCCCGCCGGCCGCAGCAACCTTCGGTTCTTCCGATGGATGTTAATCTGATCGCCGCTATTGATCATCAGGAGACCACCAATAGGCTTTTTATTGAAGTCCTGATTGCGGACAAACCGATTCAATTACAGGTCGACACTGGCGCAGCCGTGAGCATTCTAAATTACGCCACATATTTGAGACTTGGCGCTCCTCCCTTGCACGACACGCAGCGGCGCCTCATGACGTATGGTAAACATTCCATTCCAGTCTGCGGTCAAGTCGACTTGCCGACGACATACCGGAATGTCACCCGCCAGGTCACCTTCTTAGTCGTTCACAGGGATTCCTCTGAGAATTTATTTGGGCTGGACGCATTTCGGAAATTTGGTTTTTCAACCGACGATTCTGTGAATTTGGTGTCGGACGAGGTTCCGTACTCGGATCTGGACAGGCTTTGCCAGGATTACGCAGACCTGTTCACCCCCGGCACACTGAAACGGAATGCGCGGCCTCGGTATTTTCGCGCCCGTGCCGTTCCTTTAGCTCTCAGAGATCAAGTGAAGGAGTTGGACCGCCTCACGGCAAGTGGCGCTCTTGAGCCTATTCCTTCTAGTCAGTGGGCTACTCCCCTCGTCGTTGTTCGGAAGCCGTCAGGGCAGCTCCGTCTCTGCGGCGACTTTAAAGTAACCGTTAACGCCCAATCAGAGATCGAGACATATCCTATTCCAAAGCCGGAGGAGTTGCTGTCCAAATTGAAGGGTGGAAAATTCTTCTCGAAAATAGACCTCGCTGAGGCATACCTACAACTGCCACTTGACGCCACATCTCAGCAGTTCCTGACTCTCAACATACCGCACGGGTTATATCATCTGAAACGCCTTATGTTTGGGATAGCCAGTGCCCCTGTTATTTTCCAGCGGTTTTTGGAACAATTAGTCCTTAAAGTGGATGGATGCATTAACTATTTGGACGACATCGTGGTGACGGGTCGTACGACGGAGGAACACCTTCACAACCTGCAATCTTTATTCCATGTCTTACGGGAGGCTGGCCTAAAATGTAGGAAAGAAAAATGTTGTTTTTTCCAACCTGAAATTTAGTACCTGGACCACGTCATTTCCTGTTCGGGTGTTCGTCCGTTAGAAAAACATATAGAAGCCATCATCAAGCTGCCACGACCTACAACGCTGACACAAGTTCGTTCCTTTCTGGGGAAGATTTCATATTACCGAAAATTCTTACCCGCGGCTGCGACGGCAACTGCCCCCTTGTCTCAGTTATGCAAAAAAGGGGTTCCTTTCGAGTGGACGCCGGCATGCGACCGCGCCTTCCACAGGTTGAAATCCCAATTACTGCAGGCCCCGTGCCTCGCACGTTTTGACCCTACTAAGCAAATCGTAATTGCAACGGATGCCTCGGATACAGGCATCGGGGCGGTCCTGGCTCACAGGGAGACAGATGGGTCGGAGCACTCTGTGGCCTATGCATCGAAAACATTAACCGATACGCAACGCCGGTATTCCCAAATTGAAAAGGAGGCACTGGCTATCATCTTCGCCTTAAAGAAGTTCCATGTTTTTGTGTATGGTACCAAGTTTCACCTCATTACGGATCATAAACCCCTCATATCATTATTCAATCCTGCATCAAAGATCCCTGACCGGACTGCTCACCGTCTTTAGCGCTGGGCTTTGTTTTTGGCACGATACCAGTATGAAATCCACTTTCGCAACACAACCGAGCATGCCAACGCTGATGCCCTCTCCCGCCTTCCACGGGGACCGGATTTGGATTTCGACAAAGAGGAAATTCTGTGTTTTCACGTAGACGAAGAAGCACAGGCCGCAGTAGAGGCGTTTCCCATTACCAGCTCTCGCGTAGCGGACGCAACCAGTAACGACGAGGTGCTCCGACAAGTCTGTCGTCACGTGCGTAATGGATAGCCCGAACAACCGCCTCCCACGGCTTCTGCGGTGATTCGTCAGTTCTTTACTGTCCGTCATCAGCTTCAGTTGGTTGACGGGGTCCTTCTACTTCTTTCGGACGACGGACATCCACGGGTCGTCATTCCGCAGTCTTTACGTCAGCACGTTCTGCACCTGTTACACCAAGGTTATTGGGGGATATCCCGGACGAAGCTTTTGGCTAGCCGGTTCACATACTGGCCCGCTATGACTCAGGAGATTGAACGCCTCACGCAGACGTGTCCCTCCTGCCAACGCCAGCAGGCAGCTCCACGACATTCCTTTGCCTCTTGGCCACCATGTGCTCGCCCATGGGAACGGGTGCACGTTGATTTCGCTGGGCCGGTGTTTAATGCCATGTTTTTTATTGTCGTCGGCGCATATTCCAGGTTTCCATATATTGTCCGCTGCAACTCCGTTTCCACCTCCACCACTATTGCAGCCTTAGAAAAAATATTTGCCATTGAAGGTCTGCCGGAGGTTCTCGTCTCGGATAACGGTCCGCAGTTCCGCAGTGAGGATTTTCGGGTTTTCTGTGCCCGGCATGGCATTCGCCACATTCCGACGCCCCCTTCCATCCTCAATCTAATGGCGAGGCGGAGAGGATGGTCCGCACCTTCAAAACGCAGATGAAGAAATACCTCCAGGATCACTCCCCCGACGCATCTCTTACTTTTTTCTTGAGCAGTTACAGGTCCACGCCCATCGGAGATAAAAGCCCGGCGGAACTTCTTCACGGACGGCAGGCCCGGACCCTCTTGAATCTGCTTCTGCCGACACGTCGGTTGGCTCCGTCGCTGTCTGCTTCTCGTTCCGCCCGGGTACTCTGGTATGGGCGAAGGGATTCGGCCGACAACCAGCCTGGATTCCGGCCACCATCATCCAGGGCATGGGCAGGAAAGTCTTCCGGGTTCAACTTCCCGACCGGGAGGTTCTTCGACATGCCAATCAGCTTCGCCCTCGCCTGCCTTCCCAATCGTTTTTCTCCTCCCCCCCTCGGCATATTCCCCTCCCGTCTCCTGCTTCCCCTGATTCCCCACGCCAACCAGAGGAGGACACGCCAGGGTGGTCCTCGCAGTTGGCCCCCGGTCGGCTCACGGACGACGCCTCCCAGCCAGAGCTTCTTTCCCCGGACGTGGACCAGACCCAGCCACAGCCAGCCGGGGACTCCGACGTCTCCCCCGATCGCCACCCCCAGGTCACTCCGGATGCCGATGAAGACATGCCACTGGTTCCTCCTGCACTGCCTCCTCTGCTGCCGCCGTCCGCACGCTATAACCTTCGCCCCCGGCGGGGGCGTTTTCGCCCGTATGCTCCTGTGCCCAGTCTCACCGCCGACGCCGAGGTTTCGGAGGAGGAGGACGCCATGGACGTGGCGTTCATTCGCAGCCAATGTTTCCACGCTTCCCCACGGGGGGAGGGGTGTGGTATACACCACTTCTAACAAACACCGAACAACGCGCTCCAGTACGCGGCCGCCAAATACATCGCTGGCCGCACTTCTCTGGGCGGCCCGCTGCTTCCATCGCTGGCCGTCTTCACACGCACGCTCCCTTACGTGGCCGAGAAATACATCGCTGGCCGCACTTCTCCGGGCGGCTCGCGGCTACCATCGCTGGCCGCCTTCGCGCGCGCGCGTTTGTCAGCACCCAGCAATTGGCTACGCCAGGAAACATTGCGATTGGTTTTCCCTGGAAAACAGCGACCCCAGCCGACGGCTCCATGAACTAGCAAGCCTTATATAAACCCGGCCGCCGCCGCAAATGACAGTTCTCATCGGGAAGTGCAGTACGCCGTGTTCCAGCTGCTTGCGGATGACTCGCCTCACCACTCGAGGTTACCTGGCTGCTCGGCGGAAAATCTTGCGACTTCACTTGGAGAGACTGAACTTCAATGGACTTGGGAATAATTACGGGACGTGCACCCCACCATGCACATTCGGACATTGGTATAACCAAACTTTAATTCTGCATTACTTCTGAGTGTGAGCCTGGGTAGACGCTTGGCTAACATAATTGTTAAAAAGTGATTTGTGATTTAATAAACCAGACTGAAGAGGTTGTTGTGTTATTCCTGGTTATAACACTACGGTGAGGACGAAGCCTCTCCGTCGTTTCTGGGTTCCCAGTTCAATACAATACAATACAGTAAAATTATTCAGGAAATTATCATACAACATAATGTCTGATAGCTCTTTATCACGTCAGGCTTATCATCAGTAAGTTTTACAAATCTGATCAAATATGACTGGTACGCACCACAATTTGTAGAAAATCTGCCACGATCATTTTTTACTTCATCCCAATTCTGTCTAAATAAATCTAGCAATTCCTGTGAAGTGCCTATGTGGTTTTTCTTTCTCGGGTGTACCTTGTGTAAAAAAATGTTTGCTTTCGTAATCCAATAGACACTTTTCATTCTTGTGACAACTACTGGAAATAACCAAGGAACTGTTTCACGGTTAGTGAAACATATATTATTCTAAAACTATCATAGGATCTGTGTTATAGAAATTGTTATAAAATACTTCATGGCATCATATTAAAGTCCTGTTTGAGGATGGTCGTCTCCAATGTATCATCATACAGTGCCTTGACTATCTTTCCCCTGCTAGCCGCTTGTGTAACAATTACAGATGCAACAAAAAATCAAATGGCTCAGAGCACTATAGGACTTAACTTCTGAGGTCATCAGTCCCCTAGAACTTAGAACTACTTAAACCGAACTAACCTAAGGACATCACGAACATCCATGCCCGAGGCAGGATTCGAACCTGCGACCGTAGCGGCCGCGCGGTTCCGGACTGTAGCGCCTAGAACCACTCGGCCACTCCGGCCGGCACAGCTGCAACAGTTTAGCTGACAATATTAACCACAAATTGATCAAATGTTAATGATGTGATACATTTTTGATATGGTTTTAAGTGCTTAAAATTCGCATGTGTGCACTTTGGAAGGTCTGTACAGACTGGTGCTACAAGCGTTTCTTCGTGAGACAAAAATGAGTAACTTTAACATTTAAAAAACAAATGGTTGCAGTGGGCCTTAGCAGCTAAAATTTTCGACAGTGTATTTCTTTCGGCGCATTCTTCCCGTATAAAAATGTCATGTTAGGTTTCGACATGTCGGACTGGACCATTTCCTTGTCAGACAGTGACAAAGTCTACAAATTATGCTAAACTATACCGCTAGTGCCAGCCTCGTAACTTCGAGACGAAGACCGTCCACAAAACCCGGTGAAGCAGCCAGTCACTCTAAATGTCGACTCCAGAAGGTACAGGCATCTGCCTGAGCAGAAGACAACCTAGTGTCTTCACACCGCTCAGTCACCTACTGGATGGCTACCACCCGACGCCGTCAACCTTTCTTGTGGGACGCGAGTTCAACTCCGGTCTTATTTTTATTTATTTACATGTCAAGTTCTATGGGGCCAAATAGAGGAGCAAAACTCCAACTTCATGGAACGTGTCAGTAACTGAAATTACAACATAATAATAAAACAGATAAAAATAAAATGTTTATGAACTTGAAAAAAGTCAATCCATAAGTTTAAATAAACGCAATCAACAATACAACAAGAATCAGTTTAATTTTTCAAGGAACTCCTCGACAGAATAGAAGGTGTGCCCCATGAGGAATCTCTTCAGTTTCGATTTGAAAAGGCGTGTATTACATCTAAGATTTTTGAATTCGAGTCGTAGCTTATTGAAAATGGATGCACACCTTTCTGCACAATAGTTAAGGAAGTCCGATCCAAATGTAGGTTTGGTTTCTGCCGAGTTTTAACTGAGTGAAAGCTGCTTCTTCTTGGAAAGAAGCTAATACTGTTAACAGGAAATGACTGTAGGGAATATATATATATATATATATATATATATATATATATATATATAGGCCAGTGTCAAAATACCGAGACTCGGGAACAAGGGTAGACAGTCGACAAGAAGTCCGTGCACTTACACCACTTATTGCCCGAACCGCCCGTTTCTGAGCCAAAAATATTCTTTCAGAACGGGAAGAATTACCCCAAAATATAATACTATACGATATAAGCGAATGAAAATAAGCAAAGTAGGCTAATTTTGATGTCGAACAGTCACTCACCTGAGATACCATTCGAATAGTAAAAATGGCAGCATTAAGTCTTTGAACAAGATCATGAACGTGGGCTTTCCACGACAGTTTACGAACTATCTGAACATCTAGAAATTTGGACTATTGAATTTCACTAAACATATGCCCATTCTGTGAAATTAGAACGTCAGGTTTTGTTTAATTGTGTGTTAGAAACTGTAAAAACTGAGTGTTACTGTGATTTAGCGTTAGTTTATTTTCTACAAGCCATGAACTTAGATCATGCACTTGCACTATCGCCGCGCGGGATTAGCCGAGAGGTGTATGGCACTGCAGTCATGGACTGTGCGGCTGGTCCCGGCGGAGGTTCGAGTCCTCCCTCGTGCATGGGTGTATGTGTTTGTCCTTAGGATAATTTAGGTTAAGTACTGTGTAATTTTAGGGACTGATGACCTTAGCAGTTAAGTCCCACAAGGCTTCACTCATATTTCACACACTGCACTATCTGAAACCGAGCCAATGTTGCACGCAATATCCTTTACTACCAAGCTAGTGTCATCAGGAAACAAAAATTTTGGAGTTACCCGTAACACTAGAGAGCATATCATTTATATAAATAAGCAACAGGAACAGCCCCAACACCGATCCCTGGGGCACCCCCCCCCCCTCACTTGGCTGTACCCCACTCAGACCCCACATCACAGCAATTCTCAAAATTATGAGTAATGACCTTTTACTGTCTGTTGCTAAAGTAAGAGGTGAACCAATTGTGAGCTACTCCCTGTATTCCGCAATGGTGCAACTTCTGGAGCAATATTTTGTGAAAAACATGCCTAGCGTTCGAAACCTTTCGTTTAACCCATCCAGTACCTCACCGAGAAGAGAGAATATAGCATTTTTCAGTTTTTAAACGACTTCTAAAGCCGAACTGTACATTTGATAGCAAATCGTGTGATATAAAATGATCAATTATCCTTACATACACAGACTTTTCAATAACTTTAGCAAACACTGATGGCATAGAAATAAGTCTAAAATTGTCTACATTATTCCTTTCTCCCTTTTTATAAAGCGGCTTTACTACTGTGTACTTTAATCGTTCAAGAAACTTACCCCTGTCGGAAGTTCTAGTCCCCCCTCGGGCATGGGTGTGTGTGTTGTCTTTAGTGTAAGTTAGTTTAAGTTGGATTAAGTAGTGTGTAAGCTTCGGGACCGACGACCTCAGCAGTTTGCTCCCATAGGACTTAACACAAATTTCAAATTTTGTAGGAAACTTACCATTCCTAAAGGAAAGATTAAAAATATGGCTAGATACAGGGCTAACATTTGCAGCACAGTACTTTAATATTCTGCTAGGCACTCCATCATAACCATGAGAGTTCTTCAGTGATTTAATTATTGACTGACTCTCCCCCACGCCAGTATCACAGAGGAGTATTTCAGACATCAATCTCGGAAAGGCATTTGCCAAGAAAGTTATATGGTTTCCTGTTTTTATTTAATTCACCAACAATGCTCAGAAAATGATTGTTAAATACTGTACATATATCTGATTTATCAATAACAGAAATACACTACTGACCATCAACATTCCTACACCAAGAAGAAATGCACATAATAAACGGGTATTCATTGGACGAATACATTATACTAGAACTGACATGTGATTACATTTTCACGCAATTTGGGTGCATAGATCCTGAGAAATCAGTACCCAGAACAACCACCTCTGGCAGTAATAACGGCCTTGATACGCCTGGGCATTGAGTCAAACAGAGCATGGATGGCGTGTACAGGTACAGCTGCCCATGCAGCTTCGATACCAGTTCATCAAGAGTAGTGACTGGCGTATTGTGACGAGCCAGTTGCTCGGCCACCATTGACCAGACGTTTTCAATTGGTGAGAGATCTGGAGAATGTGCTGACCAGGGCGGTAGTCGAACATTTTCTGTATCCAGAAAGGCCCGTACAGGACCTGCAACGTGCGGTCGTGCATTGTCCTGCTGAAATGTAAGGTTTCGCAGGCATCGAATGAAGGGTAGAACCACGGGTCGTAACACATCTGAGATGCAACGTTCACTGTTCAAAGTGCCGTCACTGCGAACAAGAGGTGACCGAGACGTGTAACCAATGGCACCCCATACCATCACGCCGGGTGATAACCCCAGTATGGCGATCACGAATACACGCTTCCAATGTGCGTTCTCCGCGATGTCGCCAAACACGGATGCGACCATCATGATGCTGTAAACAGAAACTGGATTCATCTGAAAAATGGCGTTTTGCCATTCGTGCACCCAGGTTCGTCGTTGAGTACACCATCGCAGGCGCTCCTGTTTGTGATGCAGCGTCAAGGGTAACCGCAGCCATGGTCTCCGAGCTGATAGTCCGCGCTGCTGCAAACGTCGTCGAACTGTTCGTGCAGATGGTTGTTGTCTTGCAAACGTCCCCAACTGTTGACTCGAGGATCGAGACGTGGCTGTACGATCCGTTACAGCCATGCGGATAAGATGCCTGTCATCTCGACTGCTAGTGAGACGAGGTCGTTGGGATCCAGCACGGCGTTCCGTATTACCCTCCTGAACCCACCGATTCCATATTCTTCTAACAGTCATTGGATCTCGACCAACGCGAGCAGCAATGTCGCGATACGATAAACCGCAATCGCGATAGGCTACAATCCGACCTTTATCAAAGTCGGAAACGTGATCGTACGCATTTCTCCTCCTTATACGAGGCATAACAACCACGTATCAGCAGGCAACGCCGGTCAGCCGGCCGGAGTGGCCGAGCGGTTCTAGGCGCTACAGTCTGGAACCACGCGACCGCTACGGTCGCAGGTTCGAATCCTGCCTCGGGCATGGATGTGTGTGATGTCCTTAGGTTTGTTAGGTTTAAGTACTTCTAAGTTCTAGGGGACTGATGACCTCAGAAGTTGAGTCCCATAGTGCTCAGGGCCATTTGAACCATTAGAATGTTCTAATGGAAAGCAGCTCTCAAAGCGCGTGAGAAATGTGTTGAGGAAAGCACTATATTTATCACCTATGTTATAGACATTATAAACATCCTGCCTTTCGTGTTCCTTGACAAGGTTTAAAAAACTTTCTATTGCTGTTGGATTAACTTTCCTACATAGTTTGTAATTAAATGTGACATTTGTTTGAGTACAAAAGCCTTTTAGTGCTAAAATTTGTGCATTATGGTCTGAAAGGCCATTCACCCTGTTACTAACAGAAAGCCCATCTAGTAATGAAGAATGGATAAAAAATATTGTCTATGGGTGTGCTACTGCTCCCCTGCACCCAAGTTGGTAAAAAACACAGACAGCATCAAATCATATGAATTTAGGAGATCTACTAACATCCTTTTTGTTGCACTATCATACACAAAATTTATATTGAAGTAACCACATATAACTAATTTCTGGTACTTCCTACAGAGTGAATCAAGAAACCTCACTAGCTTGAGCAGAAATACAATGTCAGAGTTAGGTGGCCTATAAACTACAACAATTAGAAGTTTAGCTTCACTAAAGTGAAGTGCCCCTGAACAACATTCAAGTATCTTTTGAGTGCAGTGCCGTGATACGTCTATGGAATACTGTTGTTTTATGTACATAGCCACTGCCGTCACCCCGCAAGGAACTACTTGAAAAACAACCAGCCAATCTGTATCCTGGAAAAGGAAACCTCTGAACTGTCAAATTATTTAAGTGGTGCTCCGACATGCCAATAATTTCAGAGTCAACATCTATAAGCAGTTCACTAACTTTATCTGTAATATCTCTCATATTTTGATGAAATATGCTAATTCTTTCTCTACTTGGAAACATGACATCCTCTGAAGGTGAGCCCTTAGTTAGAGGGACTTCTCTTAAGCAGGTGTACCTATCAGCTGACTTCCATCTAAAAAAGGTGCAGCTCTAACACCAACTGCTACAGCAATTTTTCCATGAGTGATCCCACCACCACCACCCACTACACTGCCACATACAAGATTTGCCAGCCACCCCTTCCCATACCTATTGAGGTGCAGACCATGTCCAGTGAAACGTGATCTACTAATAGAACCAACTGACACCGTTGAAATGTGACTCATGCCCTCTCCGGTCCCATGTTAACACACCTAACAGCCGCATTAAGATGCGGACGATCATGACGCTGAAACAGTTGCGCCGCGCGGCATTAGCCAGCGGTCTGAGGCGCTCCCGTCATGGACTGTGCGGCTGGTCCCGGTGGAGGTTCGAGTCCTCCCTCGGGCATGGGTGTGTGTGTTTGTCCATAGGATAATTTAGGTTATGTAGTGTGTAAGCTTAGGGACTGATGACCTTAGCAGTTAAGTCCCATAAGATTTCACACACATTTGAACATTTTTGAAACAGTTGCACGAAATTCACACTAGTGCCACCAGTTTGAGTAGCTATCTTTACCAGATCGCCACCTACATAATATTCCCCGTCGCTATCAAGACTGTTCTCTGGTCCACGCAATACCACTACCTGATCCTCCTTCGTAAAATTCCTGCATCTCCCCTATGCTGATAGTCGCCTGAGCCAACCCTGCACTAGGCTTCACAATGCTGGTGACTTGGTACTCACTCCTGCAACTGCTGGCCCGCACCTCTACCGTCTGAACTTCCTAGCAGCAGAACCTTCGTCTTTCTGTTAGACTTTGCAACTAACCTAGTCCTCCTAACTACTGAGGACTGCTGCATGTTCCCTTCGTCTACAGCTTCAAGAGGCTCCTCTCCACTCAACTCTGACAGTTGGTCAAATCTATTACATATGCGCAAGGTATAACTGTCGGACTACCTCCTCCTCATAGCTGCCTTCTTGCCAGCTGCCAGTTCCCATTCCCCACCATCATCCATCCTCCTCAACCTATCTAGTTCCTCCTTTGCGCGTTGTAACTGCACGTGAAGGGCACAGATCTTACGCTCCTACTCCTCTATCAACTTATTTATACTACAGATTCTCTGTTCACAGGAGGGGATCTCGGGCCAGCCGGTGAGGCCGAGCGGTTCTAGGCGCTTCAGTCTGGAACCGCGCGACCGCTACGGTCGCAAGTTCGAATCCTGCCTCGGGCATGGATGTGTGTGATGTCCTTAGATTGGTTTTGTTTAAGTAGTTATAAGTTCTAGGGGACTAATGACCTCAGCTGTTAAGTCCCATAGTGCTCAGAGCCTTTTGAACCATTTGTTAAGTCCCATAGTGCTCAGAGCTATTTAAACCATTTAGAGGATCTCGCTAGAATGCCCACTGGCTTCCCCACTGCATTCCCACCAATGAAAAGTACTTTGAACAAATCCCACGCTATAAGTCACTACTCACAAAACTACGACAGAGCCCACACTTCTCACTCGCGGTAAAATATTACAGTTACTGAGAAAAACTATACGTCTACGATACCTAAGTTCTGTTACACCAGTAGAACTATTTATAGTAACAGTAGCGGTCTCGAAATTCTCTGTCTACTAAGAAAGCAACTTCTTGTATTAATACTACTACATGACAGCTGATACCAATACCAACAAAACTTCACAAAATTATTAGGTAGAACCAAAATTTCAAGCGGCCACTGGAACACTGAACGAAGTTAAAACGCTGAATGAAAAATTTACTGAAAATATTTCACTAAAAACAATACGAAATGTTAGCTGAAAACTAAAGCATGAAATTTACTAAACGACGTCAACGCACAGAAAGCTCTAAAAAAACACAACAAGCGAACGTTTTCAAAAGTGTATTAACTCGTTATTTCGCCACAAACAGCACGAAACACCGCTGAAAACTATTAAATTTAATGACTGTATAACATTGCACAAATAACTTTGCAGTACTTAGCTTTATTACCGCTACAGCTGCAACCGCACGCCGCAAAATGTAAACACACCGCACTGGTAGCTGCGTTGCTACTCTGCGCTGCACTTCGGTCCTTGTGGACCACCTTGCCGTTAACCACAGGCTCTTTGACGTCGACCAAAGAAATGAAAGCGAAACATGAACGAGAAGTCTGTTAATATCAGTGTAGACCAAACTTGTTTAAAAGTTTGAAAATAGCTCGTTGTTTATAAAATTTTGTTTACCTCATCGTAACTAAAGCAATGAAGAATATAGAAATGATATTGATCACGAACGCTTCATGAAGCCAATCATACATATCTATACATAACACAATCATGATATATTTCATCATTACAGTATTTGTTCTGGATGTGAAATTAGAAATAAGTTTATTGCAGTTCATGAATTATTTCTATTATTATTATTATGGAATCCCTGAACGGAATGAGTAATTCTCTGTAGACTTACTTGCCAATTATTTATGAACTTTGAGTTTATCTGTAGTGATTTTAATGTATTGTGACCGCAACTGTGTGATTAATTAGTAGGAGCTGTTGTTAACTATTAGCGCCTCACCAAAATCATCTGTTGTTGTTGTTGTTGTCTTAGAACTGACCCACCTAAAATTAACGGAGTTACGTGTACTCTCGTCAGTGTCATTTATACTAAACAGTTGCCGGCCGCTGGTGGCCGAGCGGTTCTGGGCGCTTCAGTTTGGAACCGCGCGACCGCTACGGTCGCAGGTTCGAATCCTGCCTCGGGGATGGATGTGTGTGATGCCCTTAAGTTAGTTAGGTTTAAGTAGTTCTAAGTTCTAGGAGACTGATGACCTGAGATGTTAAGTCCCATAGTGCTCAGAGCCATTTGAACCATACTAAACAGTTCTGTCAGACATGGATAATTGGTGCGTCTGCCCAAGAAACATGAGAAGGCCAAAATTATATGTAACAACTTTCAACAAAATATTTGTATGACACAACTATTTGTTTTTCACACTTCAATCATAATCAGTGCTCACTTACATGTAAATAACATTGAATGTTGTCGAAAGTACTTGTATTACAATTACAAGAAAGTCGTAGGTTGTATTAAAACATTAATATGGAAATAAAGAAGTTACCACGTAGGAGGACATGAACCCACTTCCGTCAGCTCCGTAATCTATGTCCACCCCCACTGTCCTACAATGAAGCCGTGGAAGTTTCAACTTAAGTAGTGTTTATTGTGGAATCTCTTGAAGGCTTTTACCACTGATGGTATTTATTTATAAGAAATCGTACCAAAGGTGACGTGTTTCTGATAAATCATCTTGGGGTCGTTACCTTGAAACGGGATGCTGAAAGTTATTATACAGAGTTTCCGGGCAAGTGGTATACAAAAACATTTCTCTGTATTTCAGTACCTACTAAGGTTTATAAATTTACTTGCAAAACATTGTACACAGGATCTCTAACATTTTTATGCGTGTTGATACAGGTGTGCCCTGACACTATAGATGCCACAAAAAATGGACCAGTCACATCAAGTTTATGTAATCCAAACCACTCATTAACTTTTGATGTGCCCTTTCGTAATGAGACAAATCTGCTGGAATCTCACTTCCCCATATTCAATAGTTACGTCAATTAACTTTGCCACAGACGTGGCGCAATATTTCAACAGCAAAATCGCATCGCCTGCTGTGATCCTCAGAATTAACGCGATGCAAAAGTTGGAGTTTGTAAGTACGCAATCGGAGACGTTTGTGCACAGTGTCGTATACCGTCAAACAGGCGACTGCTAGCTTGTCTAATGGATTTACGTGGGCTTGTAGCGAATGCTTAGCGCTCACGTGCCACGGTCTCTACATTCGTATACGTTTTAGGATGTATTCCAGCATTTGAAATCAAATTTCCGGTTTCGATAGGCGTTCTGTCCCACTGATAAATAGATTTAATGCGGAAGGATCCACGTTCCATTCCCTTCTTGCACACCGCTGAACTTGTGCTGCACATTTTAACTCTGATAACAGTGCGCATGCGCCATACGACTCTGCGCTGTTCATGAAATGGCGAGGGTCACAACTGGGAGAGAGTCTTTATTGGAGTTGTTAAATTACCGTAAGCTGCCGTAGACTACCGTAAGTAAGCGTAGACGGCAGTAGCTTTCCTTGCAGCCTTGGTCATTGAATATTGTACCCGCTTTACCTGTACGTAGGTGTGTTACGTACTTATCGGGCATTACATCATATCGATCGCTTTGTTAACATATGCGATGAGTTTTCACCAGATTCCGCTACAAACGGGAAGCAGTGAACAATCGTGAATCTGAGTGAGGGTACATAAAGGACCGCGTAACCTACTGAACACTTTTGTTTTTACTTAAAAATAAATAGTATTTATAGCAAAATTGAAAGTGTCAAAGTTTAATTGCTCAGTTCAGATCTTATTCGAAAATTGTTGGTTTATCACGTGAAACATTGAGATGTTGCGGTAAAAATTAAAAAAAAAAGAATTCATCATACAGCGCTAGAAAATGCAGTTTCCTCAAAAAAGGTACAACTGAAAAAACGAAAAAAGATATATCAAACATCGCTTCAATACTTCGTCGAACTTACATAAAAGATGTTTCTCTTATTCAAAAATAACTTTCGTATTTCTCTGATCACGATGAAGAACTTTCTGTTGACTACACAATAACAACAATAATTACATAGAGCTTTTTATGTTTGTGCATGTAAACTGTATTTGCATCAAAGGTCATTCCTTTGGTTGCATAAAAGCGCAGAACTTTGGCGATCAGCTAATTTTTAATAAAAACTCAAAGATTTTAAAGAACGTAATTTATATTCTGAGGTAGCAAGTCATGGGATACCTCGTAATATCGTGCCGGACCTCCTTTTGGCCGGGATAGTGCAGCAGCCCGACATGGCATGCACTCAACAAGTCGTTGGTAGACGCCTGCAGAGAACTGAGCCATGCTGCATCTATAGTCATCTGTAATTGCGAAAGAGTTGCCGGTGCAGGATCTTGTGCACGAACCGACGTATCAGTTCCATAAATTTTTGGTGGGAATCATGTTGGGCGATCTGAATGGCCAAATCATTAGGTCGAATTGTCCATAATGTTCTTCAAACGAATGGCGAATTATAGTCTGGTGATATGGCGCATTGTAATCAACAAAAAATCCAACGTTGCTTGGGAACATGAAGTCTCTGAATAGCTACAATGGTCTCGAAATAGCTGTACATAACCATTTCCAGTCAATGATCGATTCAGTTGGACCAGGGGACCGAGTCCACTCCATGTAAACACAGCCCACATCATTACGGAGCCACGATGAGCTTGCACAGTGCCTTGTTGACAACCAGGGTCCAAGTCTTCGTGAGGTCTGCGCCACACTCGAACCCTACTATCAGCTATTACCAACTAAAGTCGAGACTCATCTGACCAGACCACGGTTTTACAGTCGTCTATGATCCAACCGATATAATTACGAGAACAGGAGAGGCGCTGCAAAAAAAAAAAAAAAAAAAAAGGTTCAAATGGCTCTGAGCACTACGGGCCTCAACTGCTGAGGTCATTAGTCCCCTAGAACTTAGAACTAGTTAAACCTAACTAACCTAAGGACATTACAAACATCCATGCCCGAGGCAGCATTCGAACCTGCGACCGTAGCGGTCTTGCGGTTCCAGACTGAAGCGCCTTTAACCGCACAGCCACTTCGGCCGGCGAGGCGCTGCAGGCGATGTGTTATTAGTAAAGGCACTTGCATCGGTCGTCTGTTGCCGTAGTCCATTGACGCCAAATTTCGCAGCACCATCGTAACGGACATGTTCCTCGTGCGTCCCACATTGATTTTTGCTGTTACTTCACGCTATTTTGCTTGTCTGTTAGCATTCAAAACTCTACGCAAACACCGCCGCTCTTGGTCATTAAGTAAAGGCCGTCCGCCACTGTGTTGTCCGTGGTGAGAGTCACTGTCTGGAATCCTTGGCATACTCTTGAGGCTGTGGATCTCGAAATACTGGATTCCCTAACGATTTCCGAAATGGATGTCCGAAGCATCTAGCTCCAACTACCATTCCACGTTCACAGGCTGTTAATTCCCGTCGTTAGACCATAATCACGTCAAAAACCTTCTCACATGAATCACCTGAATACGAATGACAGCTCCGGTAATGCACTGCCCTTTTATATGCTGTGTACGCGATATGTATGTAGAGGGGGTAAATTTTAAGTTGACAAACCAGAATAACTCGAAAAATAAGCTCCACACGAAAAAATGTCTAGAATCCAAAGTTGATTATTTTCGAGGGGGACATCTGCTGGTGCTAAAATTAGCCCGCCACCACAGCCCCTTGGGGGTGGAGTGGGAGGCAGCTTTAAAATTTCGGGTGGGAACCCCCAATTTCTACTGCAGAATCAGATTCTACATAAGAAACTACGTACATTTTGTCTTAAAAATTTGTTTTGATTCTTGGTAATTGGCGCTGTAATTCAAGAAAATCCATGTTCTCATTTTTGCCTGGAAAGTGGTTACGGATAAATAAAAAGTAGGATGTTTGGTTATGTAGTTAGCTAGTCTGATGATTTGTTTGATAACTAAAAGTTATGTGGCCTCATGACCACGAAACAAACAAATCTTACCAGAATCTGCGAAAAAAATTAATACAGTATTTGAGTCAACATTCGTGAAATTCTAATTCCTCTCTCTCAAACCCCAATCCATGGGGAGAAAGGGAGAGTTTTAGTTTCAGTGAATCAAAATTTACGAAGTAAATAAGTATTTTTTATTTATCCGTAACCATTTTCCACGCAAAAATGAGAATATGGAATGTTTTGAATTACTGCGCCAACTAATAAGAATCAAAACAAATGTTTAAAACTAAATGTACGTAGTTTTTTTATGTAGAAACTGATTCTGCAATAAAAAAGGGGGCTTCTCGTTTGAAAATTTAAGGCTGCCTCCCGCCCCACCCCCAGGGGGCTGGGGTGGCGGGCTAATTTTAGCACCAGCAGATGTCCTCCTCAAAAATATTCAACTTTGGATTCTACACGTTTTTTGGTGTGCAGCTTATTTTTCGAGTTATTCCGGTTTGTCAACTTAAAATTTACAACCTGTTTATCACTATTTCATGACTATGGTCACCTCAGTGTGAAATACACAACGGATTAAAACTGAACGGTGTGCGGTTCTAATTATGTGCAAAAGAAACAAGAAGCAAAGAGAAGTCATCCGCTGTCAGTTTCTCTCTTACACATTCTTTTATGTTTCTTTCCCTACCAATGCAACCAATACTACCGCTAATCCTACCAGTTACTACGTCATTTATGTACTGTATTAGAACGACCGAACCGCAGTTTTGGTAGAGCGGAACTGTAGTCTTGTAACCTCCCCCTCACTTATCGACCTTAATGACAGTGAAAAATTAAACCGCGTGTACCTAATGGAAATTTGGGAAAGCAATCGTCACCGAAGTTAATCTGTCGGTAAAGAGGGAGGAAAGGGTTACATCTAAACGAAAGGAAAAATGCAAATGAAACTGGTGGAAATTAATTTTGAAAAGGGGTAAAGTTAATAAAGAAAGTAAATGTGCGGCCGTTACGTTAACAATTAACTAGCGGTAATTAGATATTTGAGATTTGGGGGAAATTACGGTCGCCAGTCCTAAGGACAATTACTATCGTAACTGAAAAAGAAAGGTTATTACACATATAATTAGCACTAGCAGCGTGGCAACTGAAGGTTGACACGTGTAGTGTGAAAACTGAAAGTTTGTCAGAAGTAATAAATTTCGCTACACTCTGACTTAATTTAGCAAAAGAATTAATAAAACCGAAAATCGAAAGTTAATTTAGTGACTGAAGTTAATAGTGAGCTTTCTTTCTGAAGCACATCGAAATTCAGTAAAATACGGTTAGTCTTGGACTACCTCAACAATAATTTCAAAAGCAACTTGACTCTACGCAATTTAGAAATAAGAGATTTAACTTTGAACTTGAATTAAATGATTCTGAACAATTAACAATAGTAAAATTTTGTACGTACCAAGCTGAGCTGCAGTCACAGGTAAGCTAAAATACGGTAACAAAACTCGCACTCTTAATTTGTGCTTGTGTAATCTAAATATTGTAGCCAGCTATGAATACTTTAACTGAACTTTGAAATGAAAGCAGTGAAATCGAATTATAATGCTTTAATGCTGGCGTTTGAATTTCAACGACACTCGGGCTCATTTCGGAAAAGGAAGGGACCCTGCTTGGCAATGCAATTGGGACAATGAGCAACAAAGGTTCATGCTACGTTGCTGTAATTTTGTGATTTGAACAGTTTGAAAAGCTGAGGTCTGCCATACAGTTCTGAAACTTTACGTGCTTTTAGTCTTCCTTGTTGGTTGATTGAAGGTTTGAAGTCGCCGATCGAGGAGGTGGCGACAGTCACTCATTGTCGGCCGTCGCTGTTGCAGAAGCTGGATGCTGGCGCGCCTTCTTCTCGACACGGTCACCAGGCGAAACGGGCTCTTGATGTGTGCCAGCTAATGCTTCCCGTCCGCGACACCGTGCTAGAAACTACCATAGCCAGTCGATCGCAATTACATGCTGCCAAACCCCGAAAGCCCGGCAACTTGCGGGAGCGTCACACAACACACCTGCTCAATCGCACTACTCCAACCAGACTCCCCCTCGCTGCCCGCGCTCCCCGCGGCAGAGTTAACACTACCAAAGATCCTACACACTTTCGTTCTTCACACGACCTATCGATGTATTCGTTCGATAGCATAGTTTTCCCTAGGCAAGACCCAGCGTAAAATACAAATAATATTTACAAATATATATATATATATATATATATATATATATATATATATTAAAACAATTACAATATATAAAGACACAGGAATGTTATATCTTCAGGTAACAAAATAAGGAAAAAATTATGGTACAATAGATGGAAATAGGAGGATACGCATTTCCGGCGTTACAGTCTCTATCGATTGTGTATTTATCCGACAACGTAAACTGTCGAGTTATTCCGTCATAAACATTTGTTCGGACACCCTGTACAAAAACAACGAAATATGACAATTTGAGTGACTCGTATTGCAACGTCACGTCCGAGTAAGCCGAGCGCGTTGCTAGCTGCTGCCAGTAGAGTGAGGCTAGAGTGGACTTATCGATACGGGGCGAGCCGCGGATATGCAACTTTGGGGCAAGAGTGGCGATAGCTGGCTAAGGTGAGTCGCGCAGGCTTTACCGTTTGCTGTCATTTATCGGACGCGGCGCGCGATCCCTGTCAGCTGCTGCCGACCAGCTGATGTCAGCCGTGACACTGCATTTGCACACTGCCGTCCAGGCGATGCTGCGTACAGTGAGTCGCTAACCTTCTGCGGCTCATTACGTCATCTCTGCGCCAAAGGCTTTCCATCCAGTGGCGAGCACACCGCTGTAGTTAATATGGATAAAACTCTAATTTATGTCTCACTTCTCTGGCTGAAAAACCCCTACCTGAAACTCAGGGTGATTTTAGACCTAATCGTGGCACGGTGGACATGATTTTCAGTGCAAGGCAAATTCACGAAAAATCTAAAGAACAGAACCAACCCCTGTACATGGTATTCATAGACCTTGTTAAAGCCTTTGACTCTGTTAATCGAGAAGCACTCTGGAAAATTCTAGCATCAAATGGATGTCCTGGAAAATACATCAAAATACGTCGGCTTCTAAATGACAACATGAATGCCGCTGTCCTTGCCAACAATGGACCCGGAGAAACGTTTAAGATTACCACAGGAGTCAAGCAGGAATTTGTTGTTGCACCTAGCCTATTCTTGATATTTGTGGGAGCCATACTTCACCTTGTTAGGGAAAACCTACCAATGGGTGTTGAAATAGCTTATAGGATTGATGGTAAGCTACTCAACCTTAGTAGACTCCGAGCTAAAACCAAAATAACCACTACAGCTGTCATCGAACTTCAGTACGTTGATTATAACTTTATCTTGGCAGACACACAGGGGGATCTACTAACTACCCTAAATGCGTTCAGTCTGGTATACAAATCCACTGGTCTAGAGCTTAACACAGACAAAACGAAAGTCCTCTATCAGCCAGCCCCAAATTCCACTGCACCAGCTTCAGTTATCACAATTGATGGAACACCTCTAGTGATTGTAGAGTATTTCCCATACCTGGGAAGCCATCATTCTGCAAGTTCAGACATAAATGCAGAAATTCAATACCGACTAAAGTGTGCAAGTACTGCATATGGTCGTCTTTTGAAAAGAGTATTTGATAACCATGATTTAAACGTTAAAACTAAGCTTAGAGTCTAAAAAGCCATTATCATGCCTACACCTCTTAATGGATGTGAAACCTGGACCACCTACAGGCGTTACTTAAAGTCCTTAGAAAAATACCACCATCGCTGCCTAAGGAGAACGTTGAAAGTAAAGTGGCAGGATCGACGAACAAACAACAGAATTTTGGAAGAAACCAACTCCACCAGAATTGAAGCAACAATTGTCAAATACCAACATCGATGGACTGGTGATATCATCCGCATGCCAAATTCCCGTCTCTCTAAGCATATCATGTTCTCCCAATCGAAGAATGGTCAATGTAATCAGGGAGGGCAAACAAACCGATATAAAGATGTCCTTAAGTAAAATATGAGAAAATGTCAAATAAACACAAATGATTGGCAAACTGCAGCTCTAGACAGATACAAATGTCGACAAACTGTTCACCAAGGAACACTTAATTTTGAAAAGCAGAGACAATTGCGGGAGAATAGGAAGAGAGATCACAGAAGAGAACAGTAGCTCTTGAGGGGAACGAACTTGTTACACCATTCAATCAACACCAACTGGATATGCCATTAGTGCAGGAGAATATGTGGCTCCAGAATATGGCTATTTAGCCACCAAAGAATCCACAGATAACGCTACGAGAAGACATTTCATACTCGTCAACGACTCTAGCGGTCTGCTTCTCGATTCCCCTCACCACCACCACTCTCGGCACACGTCCAGACCAATGAAGCGGTGCTTCAGTCTGACCTTAGCACAGATGTTTCCTCCGACAGCGCTGAGGTCACTGCCTGGCCCCAACGAAATTCCAGCGTTCTTAGTAGTCAACTAGGTCCGCTAGTACGCCGAAGCTTGACGAAGCCGATGGTTCGCACGTTCTGGCCCCTCCTTGTCAGTGCGTGGCCTTCACCCGACTATCAACTGAAAGAAAAAGGTCGCGTAAATTTTTCTGAGAGAAAAACTGTAAATATCGTGTGCAGGCAGTAGTTTCCATGCTGGGAGACGTTAACAGCCTACCAAAATAGATCGTTTTCCTCATGTCTACAACGAAACTTTTATTGAAAGCATCTTTCGTAGGACAGCGACTACTGTGAAATGTGTGTACCAAGATTCTTTACCTTTCATTAGCCGTGTAAGAATCATTGACTATGCGCTTTTTAGTTAAATCGATATCAAGAACTACTGATACTTTTGTTTCTTCAAGAATCACGTTCCAGCACCACTTCCTCACACCTTCCACGCAGGAAAAGACCATGGAAATAAAGGTCGCACGTATCGAGCCGTCACGTTTCACGCTCGTGCGTCATGCCTTACATTAAAAATAGGAAAGAAATCGTGATAAAAAAACATTTTCAAAACAATAGACAGTGCCACGTGTCGTGACATATGTAGATGCCACTGCTGTAGCACTGCTATGGAGACATTTCGCAATGTGTTTGAGAAAAATTCGGATCAGTAGTAGTAATCGTTCGAGGGTATGCTGAAAAGTAATGCCTCTGAATTTTTATGTGAAAACTCTTAATGCTTTATAAATAAAACAAACGACATTATCATTTTACGTTTTTTTCTCTATGTCTACATACTGATTTCTCTTCTTACATTGAAGCGCCAAAGAAACAGGTATAAGCATGGGTATTCAAATACCGAGATATGTCGGCAGGCAGAATACGTCGCTGCGGTCGGCAACGCCTACATAAGACAACAAGTGCAGTTGTTAGATCAGTTACTGCTGCTACAATAACAGGTTGTCATGATTTAAATGGTTTGAACCTGGCCTTACAGTCGGCGCACGAGCGATGCGACAGAGCATCTCCGAGGTCAACAGCGACATTGGATTGCTGATGACTGGAAACATGTTGCCTGGTCGGACGAGTCTCGTTTCAAATTGTATCGAGCGGAAGGACGTGTACGGAGACAACATCATGAGTCCATGGACCCTGTATGTCAGCAGGGAACTGTTCAAGCTGGTGGAGGCTCTGTAATGGTATATGGTGTGTGCAGTTGGAGTGATCTCGTACCCCTGATACGACTAGATACGACTATGACGGGTGACAAGTACGTAAGCATACTGTCTGATCACCTGTATCCATTCATGTCCATTATGTATTCCGACGTACTTGGGCAATTCCAGCACGGCAATGCGACACCCCATACGTCCAAAATTGCTACAGGGGACTCCAGGAATATCCTCTTAGTTTGAACACTTCTGCTGGCCACCAAACTCCCCAGACATGAAGATTATTGAGAATATCTGGGATGCCTTGCAACGTGCTGTTCAGAAGAGATCCCAAACCCTCGTACTCTTACGCATTTATGGACAGCCCTGCAGCATTCATGGTGTCAGTTCCCTCCAGCACTACTTCAGACATTAGTCGAGTCAATGCTACGTCGTGTTGCGGCACTTCTGTGTGCTCACGGTGACCCTACACGATATTAGGCAGGTGTACCAGTTTCTTTGGCTCTGCAGTGTAGTTGTTTATAGGAAATAATATCTAACTAGGCTTTATATTTGTAGGAAAAATTAAACAGATGTACTTGAAAATGGTTTATAATCGAAATAGCGCAGATGTTCTAAGACTAAACCAAGAAGTTGACAGCTGTAGTCTGTTATGCCACAGTTGAAAAGAAATTAATAAATAGAAACCTTCGTTCAAAGAAAATTTGTTTCCTATTTTATTGTATATTACCTTGTAGGTAACGATACGGTCATCTGTTATTTTCGGTATACCTTGCATGTACTGTGTAGTAGTAGAAATGAAAGAGGAATACCCAGAATAACTGATGTAGCATCGGTACTTATAGGAAAATTCAGTTTTGTTAGTAAGTATTAATGGTTACTTACTGTGATGACTCACGTTTTTCATGTTTCTCTTTCCTCTTTTCCAAGCTGACCTCTGAAATACGAGCGCCTCGATAACTTGTAAACTGAGAAACGTGGCCACGTGGTGTTTTCGATGAATCATTGCATAGTCCCAGGTCACATAGCGAAAGAGGTAGCTGGTTATTAGATAATGGTAGGGAAATGAAATTATTCGGTGGTATTAGAGGAATAATATCTCGATATTGAAAACTGCTGTGCACTTCTGATATTCGATAGCTGAAACAGTTGAAAGGATATCGGGACTGCTATCAACAATGGAAACGATCTCCTTGATCTAGACGAGGATAGTATCTGAGACTGGTACATGCCAACTAACGTAACAGTATTTTTGACCTGACCACTCGGTACATGTGTAGATAGCAACCTGACACACAGCCACGATGATTATACGAAGGAAAGAACCGTCACAGAAGGCTCCTACTGCATCCCCCTTATCTTAGCTAGGAGCATCCTACAGTGTTGTCGTTTTTCCTAATGACGCTGTCATATTTAATGACGTGAACGCACTTAGGTACCGTACACATCGTGTAAGGAAATAGTTCGTAGTTAATAGCGCGGGGCTTCTGTATCTTCAGTACCCTTCGTCATGTCGGGATCATATTGGCTACTCGTGGAAGTTAATGGGCTAGTATATGCCGATATTCGAGTCGACCCGCACATCCATATCGATACCGATTCACGTTACAAACAGCGTGGTTGACTGTCCCACAGGACAGCTAACGAATTCTGAGTAAATCATTATGGCAGAGCACTGTTCTACGATAGGCGACAGTAAGGCCGACGCAGTTGAGGTAAATAGCTTCAACCATAAATTTATTCTGAAAGATAATTGTACATTATAATGTTGTATGTAAGACACGTTCAGCGTTAAAAAGAACTCCCTACACAATTTCCCACGGTGTCATTCATGCACGTGTTTTCTTACATGTTAGTTCGTGGCATTGAGATGTATACAGTTTTTCCCAAATATGCCTGACCGACGTTAACGGCCTGTGCCCATGCGACGTGAAATGTAAAATACGAAAACCAGCAGGAAAAAAGGTCATAGCCTTCCGTGACTTGGTGGCGGCAGTGTGACTCAGCAGTCATTACTCGCTGCCAGTACGGTGTTCCCGGCTATTTCATTCTAGCTCATACAGGCACATATTTCGTGCTATAGACGTGGACTTGTTACAAGAAGACCATGAAGCATCCGTAAACTGAACGTCTTGTCTTGCAAAAAATGCGCGGAGGCGTAAGAAGTAAAAAACTCTCTCTGCCTAATTTCACTTCGCGTGAATGCAGAGTACGTTTTATCATCGTATACAATAACAGTCTACTGTGCGTAAAGTAATATAGAAACACCGTTTTAGTCGCACACTATCAACCATTGAATGTCTTTTACTCCCTGTTCTCATCTACGTTTTATCAATGGAATGTATAGGTACCTGTTTTATTAGGATACGTTTTCGACTGAAATGAAATGAAATATCGTGTGGCTAGGGCCTCCCGTCGGGTAGACCGTTTGCCTTGTGCAGGTCTTTCGAGTTGACGCCACTTCGGCAACCTGCGCGTCGATGGGGATGAAATGATGATGATTAGGACAACACAACAACCAGTCCCTGAGCGGAGAAAATCTCCGACCCAGCCGCGACTGAAATATCACCACGTAATAATTGGCTTTGTTTTGTACCTTCTACGGTTTGCGTGTGTATTTTACTCTTCTATAGTACTGTGAGAAGGTGGAGGAGATAAGAGGGACCCCTTTACCCCCTTTTTTCTGTCAAGTATCAATAAGTGTCAATATGAATCTGGAGGTAGCTTCATATTGTACTATGAGGCATATGGCACTTGAGGTAGTGTATTCTTCTATACAGGGTGGTCGGATATTACCATTACAGACTTCTAGGACTTGTAGACGGGAATCAGTACATCGTATTTTGAATAGGAACCCATGTCCGGACACGTCATCCAACGAGACTACAGAGCGTCAAAGTTATAGGCGCGGCGTCTGTAAATGTACGTATACACGGGGTGATTCCGTGATGATATTACAGACTTTCTAGAATGATGGAAAACGATAAATGTACACTCCTGGAAATTGAAATAAGAACACCGTGAATTCATTGTCCCAGGAAGGGGAAACTTTATTGACACATTCCTGGGGTCAGATACATCACATGATCACACTGACAGAACCACAGGCACATAGACACAGGCAACAGAGCATGCACAATTTCGGCACTAGTACAGTGTATATCCACCTTTCGCAGCAATGCAGGCTGCTATTCTCCCATGGAGACGATCATAGAGATGCTGGATGTAGTCCTGTGGAACGGCTTGCCATGCCATTTCCACCTGGCGCCTCAGTTGGACCAGCGTTCGTGCTGGACGTGCAGACCGCGTGAGACGACGCTTCATCCAGTCCCAAACATGCTCAATGGGGGACAGATCCGGAGATCTTGCTGGCCAGGGTAGTTGACTTACACCTTCTAGAGCACGTTGGGTGGCACGGGATACATGCGGACGTGCATTGTCCTGTTGGAACAGCAAGTTCCCTTGCCGGTCTAGGAATGGTAGAACGATGGGTTCGATGACGGTTTGGATGTACCGTGCACTATTCAGTGTCCCCTCGACGATCACCAGTGGTGTACGGCCAGTGTAGGAGATCGCTCCCCACACCATGATGCCGGGTGTTGGCCCTGTGTGCCTCGGTCGTATGCAGTCCTGATTGTGGCGCTCACCTGCACGGCGCCAAACACGCATACGACCATCATTGGCACCAAGGCAGAAGCGACTCTCATCGCTGAAGACGACACGTCTCCATTCGTCCCTCCATTCACGCCTGTCGCGACACCACTGGAGGCGGGCTGCTCGATGTTGGGGCGTGAGCGGAAGACGGCCTAACGGTGTGCGGGACCGTAGCCCAGCTTCATGGAGACGGTTGCGAATGGTCCTCGCCGATACCCCAGGAGCAACAGTGTCCCTAATTTGCTGGGAAGTGGCGGTGCGGTCCCCTACGGCACTGCGTAGGATCCTACGGTCTTGGCGTGCATCCGTGCGTCGCTGCGGTCCGGTCCCAGGTCGACGGGCACGTGCACCTTCCGCCGACCACTGGCGACAACATCGATGTACTGTGGAGACCTCACGCCCCACGTGTTGAGCAATTCGGTGGTACGTCCACCCGGCCTCCCGCATGCCCACTATACGCCCTCGCTCAAAGTCCGTCAACTGCACATACGGTTCACGTCCACGCTGTCACGGCATGCTACCAGTGTTAAAGACTGCGATGGAGCTCCGTATGCCACGGCAAACTGGCTGACACTGACGGCGGGGGTGCACAAATGCTGCGCAGCTAGCGCCATTCGACGGCCAACACCGCGGTTCCTGGTGTGTCCGCTGTGCCGTGCGTGTGATCATTGCTTGTACAGCCCTCTCGCAGTGTCCGGAGCAAGTATGGTGGGTCTGACACACCGGTGTCAATGTGTTCTTTTTTCCATTTCCAGGAATGTATTAATTTGAAATAAGGATCCCTGTACCGGAAAGGAACGAGTCGAAAGTTATAAACGAAAACCGTTCTGATACCTCTGACAGTTGAATACATGTACCGGTTCTTGTGGTGCGAAGAGTGTAGGGCTGGTAACTTTCAGTGGTGGTAGTGTGGACAAAAACGAGAAAAAATGTCCAATAAACGTGGGCTCTAAATTGCATACCTGAGGAGCTATGACCATTCGTTCATCTTCGCTAATGTGAAACACAACTCCTCTACTGAGCAAGTGTCCATAGTTGTTAAGGTACACACTTTAGACCACACGTTTATTGGAAATTTTTTCTCGTTTTTGTCCACACTACCGCCACTGAAAGTTACCAACCCTACAATCTTCGCAACACAAAGACCGGTACATGTATTCAACTGTCAGAGGTATCACAACGGTTTTCGTTCATAACTTTCGACTCGTTCGTTTCCGGTACAGGTATCCTTACTTCAAATTAATACATTATAGAAAGTCGGTAACATCATCACGGAATCACCCCGTGTATACGTACTCGTACATTTACAGACGCCCTTGGCTATAACTTTGACGCTCTGTAGTCACGTTGGATGATATTTCCGGACATGGGTCCTTTTCAAAATACGGTGAACTCACTCCCCTCTATAAGTCCTAGAAGTCTGTAACGGGAATTACCGATCACCCTGTATAACAATTTCTACTACAGTTCCATATGGATTATATTTTCCTTAACACAAATGATTATTGTACTACAGTATTAACAATTTACCCCAATTCAGTATTGTAGAAGTTGAATACACTATTAAAGGCTTTTTATACCAGAACGTAGATCGATTTGAATAATCAGTATAGAGAGCCACATGATTCAATTCAGTTTGGATGGTTATAGTGGACACAGTGGACGAAGATCATCTAATAACGATGAAAAGAGAAATGAATAAGAGGGAATTCCACAGAGTGATGAACAAGGGGTTGGCAGAAAATGGTAGGCACACGCAGAATCAGGAAAAAATAATAATTGAGATGATGAATAAACGGGATCAAAGTAATTCTAAGGAGATTACGCGAAAGAGCTTGCACCCTTTCTTGTAGAAGTTTACCGCAGATCGCTGGAGTAAGGAAGGTTACGTAGCGACTGGATAAAAGTGCCGGTCATTCCCGTTTTCAAGAAAAATCGTAGGAAAGGCGCACGTAATTGTAGGCCCATATCTCTGACGACAATCTGTTGTGGATTTATGAAACGTGTTTGATGCTCATGCATTAGGGCGACTTTAAAGAAGGAAAATATTCTCTACAAAAATCAATATGATTCCGCGAACAGAGATATTGCGAAACACAGCTCGCTCTGTTCGTTCATGAGATATAGAGCACCGTAGACATCGACGACTAGGTGGATCACGCGTTCCTTGACTTCAGAAAGGCATTTCGTACAGTTCTGCACTGGCGTTTAGTAAACTAAATACCAGATTTGAGACTCGGTTAGGATCTGCTTGCAAATAGAACTCAACATAATGCTCTTAGCGGAACAAAATTGACAGATGCAAAAATATATTTCAGAAGTGCCCTAAAGAAGTATGGCATTATACATAAATTATGTAGTGGAGATCGTCAAAAGGTCTGAGTCTGTTCGCCGTTGATGCAGTTGTCCGTAAAATAGTAGCAACGCCAATAGCACAGCCAATTGCAGAAAGACTTGCACAAGATCAGCTATTGCAGCAGAGACTGCTCGTAAATAAATGTAACGTGCTGCAAATAAATAGGCAACGAAATTCGCTACTGTTCGATTATACTATAGCTGATAACTCACTGGAAACAATAACAGCCAGACGATGCCTAGGACTAAGCACCCGGAACGACCTGAAATGGAATGACCACATAAAGCTAGTTGTACTAAAAGTAGATACCGAGCTGAGATTCATTGGAAGGGTCATAAGGAACTGTAGTTTACCCATGAAAACACATATGTTCGGCCGGCTCTTGAATGTAGCTCTACTATATTTGTGTCCTCAATAGTGAGGTCGATAGTCTGCGATATACGCTGCCAAAGACTTCAACTGCAACCTATAAGAGGCAACCGCAAGTAATCTTATGGAGCAGGCCACTGACAACACAAGGAAATAAAACCGACCGTCTTCTAGAAAGAATAGGAAATGGGTGGAGTTCCTTACCTCTTAGAAATGGAATTGCTAGAAACTAGCATTAGAGATCTGACAGTTAAAACAGCTCTCTCATCGCATCGACATATCATTGCCGCCACTGCATTCATCACTAGTTGTCCAGTTGTCTTCCCTACATCGGCGACGAAGGATTAGATTCAACTGCCGCAGCCGGACGCTACTTTAATCGCCGGACCGCACTCGACCACCAAGCCATTAGAAGAGGACATTGCCCCGAACTACTGCTATGACAGCAGCCACTAACTACACGTCCGCAGGACGTCTGCACAACAGTCTTGCACCAGTCACAGTGCCACTGACTGCCCCAGAAACGGCAACATTACAGCCAGCAATCGGAGCCTCTGTCACAACATTGCCAGCAGTAGTCACATCAGCGGCTACCAGCTGCAACGGTACTACCAAGAACACCAGGTACAATGTATGCAACAGCTCCTGCAGGTAAGCTTACTCTACACCCAGCTACCCCACAACCTCCCATCCACAAACAACTTAACCCAATTACAAAAAATCATCAAATGGACCAGTACAAGTAAGCGTCAATGGACCCAGTTAACCTGATCAAACACTGACGACATATAAGTCGATATCACTCCAAAAATAAAAAATACGGTACCACCATCCTAAAATAAAAAAATAAAATATAATCCAACACCCTCAAGGACTGTGTTTAGTGTCGCCAGGGTATGGCATAATATACTCCTGGAAATGGAAAAAAGAACACATTGACACCGGTGTGTCAGACCCACCATACTTGCTCCGGACACTGCGAGAGGGCTGTACAAGCAATGATCACACGCACGGCACAGCGGACACACCAGGAACCGCGGTGTTGGCCGTCGAATGGCGCTAGCTGCGCAGCATTTGTGCACCGCCGCCGTCAGTGTCGGCCAGTTTGCCGTGGCATACGGAGCTCCATCGCAGTCTTTAACACTGGTAGCATGCCGCGACAGCGTGGACGTGAACCGTATGTGCAGTTGACGGACTTTGAGCGAGGGCGTATAGTGGGCATGCGGGAGGCCGGGTGGACGTACCGCCGAATTGCTCAACACGTGGGGCGTGAGGTCTCCACAGTACATCGATGTTGTCGCCAGTGGTCGGCGGAAGGTGCACGTGCCCGTCGACCTGGGACCGGACCGCAGCGACGCACGGATGCACGCCAAGACCGTAGGATCCTACGCAGTGCCGTAGGGGACCGCACCGCCACTTCCCAGCAAATTAGGGACACTGTTGCTCCTGGGGTATCGGCGAGGACCATTCGCAACCGTCTCCATGAAGCTGGGCTACGGTCCCGCACACCGTTAGGCCGTCTTCCGCTCACGCCCCAACATCGTATAGCCCGCCTCCAGTGGTGTCGCGACAGGCGTGAATGGAGGGACGAATGGAGACGTGTCGTCTTCAGCGATGAGAGTCGCTTCTGCCTTGGTGCCAATGATGGTCGTATGCGTGTTTGGCGCCGTGCAGGTGAGCGCCACAATCAGGACTGCATACGACCGAGGCACACAGGGCCAACACCCGGCATCATGGTGTGGGGAGCGATCTCCTACACTGGCCGTACACCACTGGTGATCGTCGAGGGGACACTGAATAGTGCACGGTACATCCAAACCGTCATCGAACCCATCGTTCTACCATTCCTAGACCGGCAAGGGAACTTGCTGTTCCAACAGGACAATGCACGTCCGCATGTATCCCGTGCCACCCAACGTGCTCTAGAAGGTGTACGTCAACTACCCTGGCCAGCAAGATCTCCGGATCTGTCCCCCATTGAGCATGTTTGGGACTGGATGAAGCGTCGTCTCACGCGGTCTGCACGTCCAGCACGAACGCTGGTCCAACTGAGGCGCCAGGTGGAAATGGCATGGCAAGCCGTTGCACAGGACTACATCCAGAATCTCTACGATCGTCTCCATGGGAGAATAGCAGCCTGCATTGCTGCGAAAGGTGGATATACACTGTACTAGTGCCGACATTGTGCATGCTCTGTTGCCTGTGTCTATGTGCCTGTGGTTCTGTCAGTGTGATCATGTGATGTATCTGACCCCAGGAATGTGTCAATAAAGTTTCCCCTTCCTGGGACAATGAATTCACGGTGTTCTTATTTCAATTTCCAGGAGTGTATGTGAATACTGAGGGCCTGTAGTGTTTTCATGTGTTACGGTCATCGGTGATCAGATGGCGCTCAGGAGCCCTGTCTTAACGTTTCAGGCAGCAACTGTGCTGAGTTTAGAGGTAAACAGCATTTGCAACATTCACTCTAGGGTGCAATAATGTCACACCGACGAGTACATACTCCTGTTAAACAGTTTAAGCTAACTGAATGTGGTCGTATTATGAACCTGCAGGAAGTGGACGTATCAATGTACAGCTGCATACGTCCGGCACGATGTATTAGTTGTGTGTCGCTGCTTTCAACAGTGGTCTGTGGAACATTCCCCCACCTATAGGCCAGGTTCTGTTCGTCTGCGTGATACAGACGCACGTGAAGTTCGATGCATTTTGCGAACAGCGGTGGCCGACCGAACATCATCCAGTGACGAAATCCGGCACATATTGCACTTGCTGTTTCGTCAAGGACTATTGGAAACCGTCTGCTTGCAGCAGGATTAAGATCACATGTGCTTCTGGCCAGGCTACCACCGACACAACTACATCACCAATTATGGCTACGCCAATCAAAGAGTTGTCTGGAGAGTCGAACTGCATTCTGTTGTCTTGAGTAATGAGAGAAGGTTCTGTGTGTATGTCAGTGATGGACGTACATATGTATGGCGTATACCTGATGAGCCTCCTATTCCAGAGTTCATTCGGCCACGACACACAGGTCCTATCCCAGGATTCATGTTGTGGTGGGCTATCAGTTAAACTCGCGATCACATATGGAACTTCTGCATGGGTAAAATAACCAGTGGCCGCCACCTTGCACAGGATGTTAGCCCTGTGCTACTGTCATTTCCTCGTCAGGAAGGTGATGTATTTTTCAGCAGGACAGTGCAGGTCAACATACTGCTGCTGGGGCACAACGTGTTCTTCATGATGTACAAAATTGCTCTGGCCACCAAGATTACCAGATATCACGCTAATCGAACAATTATGGGACATGATGAGGTGCGAACTTAGTCGCCTGCAAGAGTCATTGCCGAAATGCAACAAAAGGAGCAGGATGCTTGAGAAAATCTATCGCCGGTCGTTTGTATGCGAGAATACAAGACTGCGTTGCTGCCAGACGGCGGTCGGGGGTACTACATGTGCTGGTGATGTGTGGTCATCCTTCATTGGGGGCCGCAAGGGTAAGCCGCGCAGTCTCGGGCGTCTTGTCACGGTTCTCGCGGCTTTCCCCCGTCGGAGGTTCGAGTCCTCCCTCGGGTATGGGTGTGTGTGCCGTCCTTAGCATAAGTTAGTTTAAGTTAGATTAAATGGTGTGTAAACTTAGGGACCGATGACCTCTGCAGTTTGGTCCCATAAGACCTTCCCACAAATTTCCAAAAAAGTTCCTTCACGCCGACATGTGTGTTTCATTTAGTCTGAGTTCGTTATCACATACTTCCACAATGATAAACTGCCTGTCACCTCACTTCACCTTGTCTTTGAGATTGTTACATCTTTTTTCTGGCAGTGTGTACCAGCACTGAAAATCCAGCATCTCATCACCAGCAGAAACTCCGTCATCATCGAAACCAAGTATTCACATTCTCATTCATCCCTAATCAGAACTATCCTCTGATTGGAGGAAATGCATCTTTAACAACCCTCAAAAACTCTCTGCCAAAACGACGACAGCCTCCACGATAGCAGTAATTAAAAATGATGATTTACAACACGTAGACTAAGAAATCGAAATGGACTGAACTTGCTACCAAGTAATAATGTTCGCCAGGCACTGCGCGTTCTAAATGATTACGGACCTCACTACTTAGTACGAGTGTTTTCTGAATCACCCGACACAACAGAAAAATTTATAAAAAAATGGGGCCATGTGTTACCGCAGAAAGTATCCTGTAGAAGCATCTAGAAGAACAACATAAGCATGTCGATGTCAACGATTCCTCCAATACAACGATCAACAGTACGAAAATTGCAAGAACCCATGCACATGGTCTCACCACAAGCTACACCACCATTACAGACAATTCTCGAACGTACAGTCCCCATCTACCTGCAACATCTGCGACCAGTCTCAGCCTCCCTATTCCCAAAAGTGCAAATGCAAACCCCCTCCCCAAAAATATGAACTTATCGCATCCATAAGCATTTTTGATAAACCACTCCATACAAACAACTTCCTCCATCTCCAGCCACCATTGAAAATATCATCCCATTTGAAAGACCCATCCTACACTAAATAACCCTCGGCACCCATACCATCTTCCACCTGAATACAAATGTAACCTATTCGCAAGAGCAAGTCCATTTAATTTTTGATCACCTCGAAACGCTCGTTTAAACGCACTCCTCAATAGCCTCCGTCTCTGACTGAGAATGACGCATCAGACATGCTATGTCCTGTACCAAAATATTGATCCCTTCGCTGCAATAAAAATTTTCTTACTCACACCTTCGGACCACACGAAATCGATGCCCTTCTCTTCAACGAAACCTTCCTCCAATCTAACCATTTCATACGAATGTCTACTTAAGTTCTACATCGAACTAATAACCCCATTGCTATTGCCACAGGCGGAGAAGCCATCGATCATATCCGAGATATACCTTCAGCCCCTCAACCCCTCCTAAATGATCCAACTACGCACCTCTCCCTAACCATCTTTCTCCCAAAACTCACATTAACCCATGCTACGACCTGCATACATCCTAACCATCTAATCCCTTACGGTTACTTAACTCACATGAACTCCAGTTGGAGTGATCATCTACCTGTCCTTCTCCTGATCTCATGTCGTGTATTGAACACGACTTGACCTTCTCCTAACCCTATAATCCGACAAATCCAGGATTATTCCTGCGCAGAGTGGAATGCTTACCGTTCCCAAATTAGTATCCTGATCGAAAGACACGACTCTCACATTCAAAATCCTGACGGCATTTAGCGTGAGGCTGTTTTCCTACAACACACCATCTTAAATGTAATTTCCTATCATATTCCACTCCGAACTGTCACTATGAGTGCCCCAGTCTCCCTCCAAGTGCTCTTCCTCTGCTGCAAGAATCGCATCGTCTCTAGAGAGAATTCCTCCTTACCTGAGACTGAGACACGGTCACACGCCACTGACAGGTCCAGCGACATGTTTTCTGTTACTTACAACCTAAACTACGCATGGAATGGCATGTGACATGCAATTAACTGCATGAAATACCTATAATGTCTAGAAAGCTTTCGGGATACAAACCCACTTCCGCGTATCGCATCCTACCCACCAACAGACCCCTTCTTGGTAACCTTACCATAGCCGACCATCTCTAACCCTAACTGGAAGACACTTTCACCACCGCACATGATCCCAACTTCGATAATTCGACGGATCCATATGTGTATGAACGTACGAACATAGTTATCCTACCTCTCGAACCAAACTTGCAGTACTTACACAGCATTCCATGAACAGGACTAAACAGCCAGAATGCCAGTAACAGCTGAAAACGTAACACAAACATCTGCTAAAAAGATAAGCTCTGCTCCCATTCACGATAGACGTACGTACCGCCATCTGAAAGAACGTTCTACAGTGTAAATACGAAACTCTTGTTGTACTTTACGGTACCAACCTCTACACAGATCGTTACCCAGAGCAGTGGAAAATATCCGAAGCCTTTCTCTTCCTTAAACCTGATGAATAATCCTCCCAAATTTCATCCTATCGACCTATCAGCCTCACGACGATTTTCAGTAAAATCTTTGAAACCATTCTTACCCAAATATATCAACACCTTTCATCCCATCTACTCATCACCTACATCATACAGTGCTTTCGTCCAAACTCCTTTACCTTCCCACCCTATCTTCCATCTATTAAATAAGTGAAAATCCGCTGTATTTGTCTCCCCTGATATCCAGGTGAGGTGTTCTGGACTGCTCTTAAACCTACGAACTGCCAGTTAACTACATCCATCTTATAGCACCCATCCTTCATTATGCTCTATATGTGTCACGATTAACCATACCGGCTTCTGCATATTTCACCTCACTGCGAGAGTGTCTGAAAGCTCCGTTCCTGTCACCCATCCTTTACATCCTGTACACAGCAGGCATTCCCAAACCACCAACCACCATCAACCTCCTGCAATATGCTGACGACAACGCCTATCTAGCTACTCACCACACTACCCAAATCTCTTATGCCCTCCCCAATACCAGTTGAATTTCCCGTTCTAGTGGTGTTATACATGGAAATGAAACGTAAATTCACTGAAAAGCCAATCCACCATCTTTGGTCGTACTACTAGGCGTTTCCATCGCCCAGAAATCCATCTCGCTATCTACAACCAACCCATGCCTCTGACTAACACAGTAATGTATTTATGACTCAACTGTTACGGAAACAAATACACTCCGCCTCGTCCTCCTCATCGATCCACTTTCGCAACTCGCATCCTATAACCAGTCATCTGCTTCCCACATCTTCTCTTCTTAGAGCACATCCGAGTCTGGTACATTAACCGCAGAAACCAGTCCCAGCACTCACTATCCCATCCACCGTTCATCAATTCAAGTACCTTGCTGCAACCACTACATTCGTATTCCATCTTCCAAACACTTTCATGTCTTATTCATCCTCTCCCCCTACCCAGCGCTGAAATCCGTCCCGGGATACACCGGTCTTTCCAGCCTTGGTCACAGCTCTCCATTTCACACTATTTTACTCCCTTGTCCTTCCTCCACCTCAGTGACTTCAAGTCACTACGTGCGGATCCACAGGACCCCATATTGGTACTCATCATTCCATCTCCATCATGACCGTGATCATTTCCAGGCACCACCAGCAGCCTCATTATACCACAGCATCATTAACATTATAGTCAGTAATTATGTGTCAACTTCAATTTAAAATTGTGTAGAAAGTTTTAAACACTGTATAATTGTTCGTCGATATCAAAAGAGCTGTTAAATATGTATAAGTTTTGGATGAAGACCGTTTTTTGTCTGCGGCCAGCCCGCGCTTTCGTAGGGAGTTAAAATAGTAAAATAACAGTAAAGAAAAACACAAACAGCATGAAATCACTTAGTATCGTGCTGTCCTCTAATATGATTTTTGCTGACTCTGTGCTTACGTAACTGCACTACTTCTGATGTCTCAGTTGGACAACTCTTGGCCTGCGAGTCCACTGACGCTGGCGGAATTGCGTGACCAAGCGCTGTCTAGATCCTTCTCTTCTGTATGTCTACAACCTTACGACGACCCTGCGCGAACTGTTTTTGTGAAATGTAAAGTAATAATTGTGTATCCAACATTACTGCGTCGTATTCTTTGATGCTCCTTAACACGTGTAATACCTTATCAGCGTATCTGGTATATAATAATCAGTCTCGATTAACATCTGTTTTCTCGTGGCACTGCAACTGTTTCGCACTAGGAGCTGTCTTTTTTAAGAATTTTGATGGTACTGTTTGTACTTCGAAGGGAATTTATACAGTCTTGAATATTTCTGCTGTGGTTATACTTTTTCCAGGGCGTGATTATATATTGGCCTGGTCCTCTACTTCTTTACTGTATCTTTTAAATTACTCCACTGCTTTTTTGTAAAACGAGGAAATCTCTTCTTTATTGAAAATTTAAAGTTTTCTGCTTGTTTTGTTGTCCATGTATTTGTTGTTGCTACAGTTCCATAATCATCCACGATTCGAGTCTTTATATGAACAATCTGAACGGAACCAGGGCTTTTTGTTGCCAAAAAATCTAAGAGCCTAAGGGCCTTCCTTCAGCCTTTGGTAGATTTCCGAACTACCCTGTTCTGGGCAGTTTTCAGAGAAAACTCTTAGGACAGTTGCCTGTAATATTTATAGATTTTTTAATATGTACTCTACTATGATTTCTCTGTGTTCTTACTGTTCAACACCCAGAATAACAGAAGAAAACCTTATAGTTGGATTAACTGGCTCGTGTGGTTTTCTGTCGTATTTTCGTTCAGTATTTTCTACTGCATCACTGAATGCTCATAATACTATATCTATACTCAGCAATCAACTTATGCTTGGGTGGTGGAGGGTGCTCCTCTTCACCCCCCCCCCCCTTTCCCTGTCCATTCGCGAAAGGCTTATGGGAAAAAAGATTGCCGATAAACCTTCGTAGTAGCTCTAATTTCTCTGATTTTCTTGTTGTGGTCTTTTTGAGAGACGTACGTATGTACGAGGAAGCAGTATGTTGACCGACTCTTCACGAAAGCTCTATCTCGAATTTCAATGGTAAAGCTCTCTGTGAAGCACCAAGACTTTCTCGTAAAGTATGCCCATGTAGTTTGTTGAGCACCTCCGTAACGCCCTCGTACTAAGAAATGATATCGTAACGAAGAGTGACGCTCTTCATTGGGTCTTTTCCGCCTTTTCTATTAGTCCACGCGTTCTTTTTAATGGAAGTGAATTTCAGGCAATACTCCTGGCTTACAACATAGTTTACTAAAAAAGATGACAATTTTTGACATGAGCAAATCAATCACTCATATTTAACACGTCCGTAATGTGCCGTTCAGTATTTTATGTCTTTTTCTGTGATCGTTTAAAGAGAGTTGGTCTGGTTCGTAAGTTCAACTTCAGAATATTCTCCGTATATTGTTTCACAATACTAGCTTAAAAGTTGATAGCACTGACTGAAGTCGAAACAATATGCTGTATAACAGTTACATTTGCCGTTAGGTTTTCTACATTCACTAGCTTCTCGACTTGTCTTTAATCACTGCACTTTCCTACTCGATATTCTCATCGCACCCCGTGCGGTGTTCTTCGTTGTTTTGTATCAGGAGGTTTCTCTGTAGACGTTATATATCGTTAGGCTGCTTCGAGTTAAGTATTTACAACTACAGCATCGGAGAGTAAACTCTATTGCTTTACTTACGTCACAGAGAAGGACAACAAATTAGATTGTGAGATAGAGGAGTCTAGAGGGACTCGAATTACTACATAAACGAACACCCGAGGCATCAATTACTTAGTGGTCCAGGCTGGTCCGATTCCTTCACCCCTGCGAATCTACAGCCAGTCGAAATGTAACATCTCGACGCCATACCGTGAAGTACATCACTCTCGTTTGGATGCGACCATGATTGCTAAGTCTGTTAAAATATTTTTATTGCCAGAAATAATTACATTCATATTCCGATATTACTCTTTTCGAGCATCTCAAAGGATCATCTTCAGATTTAAGAATAAAATCTAAAACTTTTATAGAAGTTGATGTATCAGATATTAATGTATTCATTATTATTAAACAAAGGGATAAAGAATTTGCAAACCAATTGGCTGCACAGGAGCACCCTCCATTGCCACTAACATAGGTGATCTGTTAGACATGATATAACTCTCACGAAATAAAAAAAAATGTAACTACCGCAACGTGGTATCGATTAAAAATAAGACAACTATGAATGCTACACAGTTTCAATCAAACGAAAGATCTAAATGTTCCTTTACAGTTATTTGACAGATTACTTTTAAGGGGCTCCGGAACGCCCTATACTTGCAATGTTAAAATAACGCTTATAAATTACATCTTTCTTCACAAAGTATTTGAGGTAGGAAGTTGAACTTTTTACAGATTATTTATTGGAATATGGGCTGCAACTTAACACAGGGATTTTACAAAATTTTAGTTCAGTTATTAAAGATGATTTTTTTCAATTGTAATGAAAATTCACAACATTTTTTTGCAATTTTTTATTTATATATTCAAAAATATACAGTTTTTTGGAAAAAGGCTGTGTTAAATTATGCAGAAGGTACTGTGTAACATTTACTGAAAGTTTGAAACAAATATGTTTGGAAGATCCTTAGAAAACATGTAATTAGTATGAGAAAATAAAAGTTTTGGGAATCGAGCGACAAAGATTGGATTAACTTTTTAGTGCATTTCAGGTCCATAGGATGGATTATCTTCATCCTCTGCAAACTCCTCCTCCAGCTTCCTCTTGTTCCTCCTCCTGTTTACTCTTGCTTGTATTTCTAGACTCTTTACAGCCCTGTCTGCAGCCCGAAGGCGTTCCTTGTCTAAAGCAAGCATCGCTCGTACCATGTTAGAACCTATCTTCATTCCCATATTTCTAAATTCCTTTGGCTTTCCAACATTTCTCCTTTTCTTAAAAGCCTTCAGAGGATTTCTAATAACTTTACTTTTACTCATTATTATACTTCAACAAAACAGAGACTCAAGAAACAGAATTAATTACGAATATTTTCGAGGTAACGACAGAGTAAATAAACATGAAACAATCGACAATCACACCAGCGATATATATTGAAAAATCACAGGTTAGCCACATCACATACTTTATCTCACATCACTAAAATGTACCTGATGAACACGGACGTTAATAATAACACCATTTGACAGCAGTTTAACAGTGCCACAGTGGGTCACGCCCATGTAGAACACATTTCAAAAAAAAATTTATAAATAGTTGTAGTCTTCGGAATTGAATAAATTATATATCTATTAAAAGGTAGTAGTCTGCAGATTCAGAAAACGCAAAAAAGTAAAAATTGAACTTTTCATGATTTTGAGCCTTTCCGGAGCCCCTTAAGTGAATACAATGAATATTAATAAAATATTAATGCAGGAACGGCTAATAATGAGTAGAAAGCGTTTCACTTTGCCCGTTGATTTATTTACATGGTAGTCGGCAGAGTATTAGAGGCGTGAGGAGCAATTCGACGACTACATAGAGCACAGGTACATGTACTGTGAATTGAGCAGCTTCCTGAACAGGAGGCTATCGTATACACTGATGTACGCGATATAACAAACTTATTTCCCCAAGCCGGCCGGGGTGGCCGAGCGGTTCTAGGCGCTACGGTCGCAGGTTCTAATTCTGCCTCGGGCATGGGTGTGTGTGATGTTCTTAGGTTGGTTAGGTTTAAGTAGTTCTAAGTTCTAGGGGACTGATGACCTCAGAAGTTAAGTCCCATAGTGCTCAGAGCCACTTGAACCATTTTTTATTTCCCCAAGCGAGCACTTATCGAAAGGCTTCCTGTTTGCTGTGTTGATTTCCAGTTCGTATAATATGTCCAAATAATGTCCTTTATAGACCATATGCCAAATTTCTATATTTTTATCAATGGTTTTAATATGTTTACCATCTATATATACAAATACAAAGCTGTCTCTTTACTATCCTGTGTATCATGTATGTAAAGCGCCAGAACATTTCTCGTGGTCTTATGAAATATAATAAAATCACATCCAATTAAAAATGAGTGAATATTTGAAAAAATAGTGATAGCGACTGCGGCAAAACCCACAGAAAATTACAAATTTCTTCTCCCACATTACATTAGTACTGCAAGTAATAAGTGTACCAGTACCGGTGTCTACAATATAACGTTCAGTAACTGTGATAAATATTACACTCTACAGTCATCGAACAGATTGAGTGCTGTATTTCAACAGATTGGTATACTCCATGAGGATGTTTACGAGGGATGATGGGAGAACTTGTCAATCTTTGGAAGAAAGGCCACGTTTTCATCCGAGTGGGGGTGACGCAGCGGTTAGCTGATATCATAGATCGTCAGAGTATACATACAATGTACAACAAGGACTAAGAATGAAAAACCTTTGTGAAAGCTGGGCGTTACATTTATTGACCACTGAATGCAAGCAAAGGAAACGAATCTTTCAACAACGCTTGTAATGTTTTAAAAGAAAATTAGCTGATTTTCATCGACGAATTGTTAAAAAGAATTAGACGTGAGTCCACTACATGACGCACGAAGCGAAACAGCAGTCACAGCAATGGGTAGCAGCCTATAGCCACGAGCAACAAAACGGAAAGATTCATATTGTCGATCACGTTGCTAAGCGCAGATCAGTAACTGACAAAAGTCACGCAATTCTCCTGAGCCGATAGCAAGCAAAAAGGAAGAAAACATGTGAAGAGACCTGTAATGTAAGAAATAATTTTAATTTCTTTCATAACATTGTATGTATCAACAGAGGTGCTGTGGAAATGGGAAAACAGGGGTTCAAAGTAAGAATTGTTGGGATATTCACCCTGTGCACCATGGGTTCTCTTTGATCTGCATCTATACCCACAAGTCATTTGTGGCTTGAAGCGTTTTGAGCCCACACTTTCGACACTCGCAATTCGAGGATGAAATCTAAATAGTGGGACAACACTGGAGTAAGTATATTATTGACTTCAGTGGATTTTTACTTAAAGAATTTTCCTCTCGCAGGGAGGGAAATTTAATCCTTGCCCCATAAAAGCATAGCAACGTAAATCTAAATAACTTTAGTGGTCCAGTAGAAACGAAGCTGTGGCGCGTTTTATAGAAGGCAGGCATGGCTTATGTGTTCAACTGCGCCTTATGAATTGCCTGATTTTTTTTTCAGATCACGCGACAGTCTCTTTGCGCTAAAAACGAAGCATTCTCTGTAAAAGACGTGATGGTTATGACTGAAGCTACTAGGACGTTTTCAGCTACAGTTCAGTGATTTTTTATGTGGCAACCTTGGTACACAACAATTTTTAGTAGGTTTTCGTTAACTATAACCATCTAAGCGCTTATCCTTAGCGTTAGTCTTCCTGCTTGGATCTCCAAAAAGTGGTGGTCTGGTTCCCCTCCTTCTTAGACATAAGAGCACAGAAATAATACGAGTAAAAGATCAGTAGCTGTGTACGCTATAAAGTTTGGTAAAAACAAATAAATTAATTCTTCATTCAACTCTGCGTTTGCAGCGACAATTCTGCCTAAGCCAAAAGCAACATTAATGGCGAGTCGCATGTATCGTAAATGGCTGAAGATATCTAAACATTGTGTTCGGCAAAAGACAGTACGCAGTGGATGATGTCGTTTGGTTGCATGTTTAATCCTCTCTTGTATCATCCGAGATAGTAAAGAAATTTTTTTTGACCGATATGTTTCTTTTTTTAACGGTATTGGAAAGCTCTTAAACAGATGAGGTCAGTAATAAAACGCTTGTTAATGTTGACGTTGACACGTTCTGCTAAATTACCTGAGCAACATGCTAAATTTGAGGGGATAGGAGGCTGGAGTCGGCTGTTACTGTGTAAATGCCGTCAAGTGGGGCTCTCATGACAGGCACTGTCGTTGTATCAAGCCTTCCTACTTTTCACGTAAACATGAGGACGTACTTACATTTGAAACAGTCTTCCGAAGAATCTTCTGTTACTCTATAATTTAACATAGACTTCCATTTACATAAACTGTAACTGACTCTTAATCTGTGTTGTATAACGTAGAGCCAAGAGGATGTACAATGTTAGTAGGCTTCTGGCGGCGTTTAACCGCAATAGCCGATAACGGCTGCCGTTCCATTCATTTTGGCTCTGGCTCTGACCACTATGGGACTTAACATCTATGGTCATCAGTCCCCTAGAGCTTAGAACTACTTAAACCTAACTAACCTAAGGACAGCACACAACACCCAGTCATCACGAGGCAGAGAAAATCCCTGACCCCGCCGGGAATCGATCCCGGGAACCCGGACGTGGGAAGCGAGAACGCTACCGCACGGCCACGAGCTGCAGACTCCATTCATTTTAGCACGTTCCTTTGATACTTTTGGAAGAAAAGCATATTTTCTTCAATGACACTGTTGATTCATGAGCTAAGTGGATTAAAAATGTAAGAAGATTCCACGTCACTCTGAGTAGTATTATTTGCCTAGGACATTGTGTGATTATCTCAACCGTTCACGAAATAAAAAGAGTGTTACGCACTACGCGAGTTATCTTGGATACGTGAAGTGGACCTGTCTAGCATCTCATATACGGTTCAGCACTTTTTCGACTCCATTATACTGGAACCACATGCCAAGGTACTCCTACGCCCTTTTCTATCATAGTATCTGGTTATATTTGCCAAACGGTTCAGTATGAACATTTACAAAACCTTTGCTTAGTATTATTTCGCGAAAACATTGTTTCGATATTTCGAATGATTACTGAAATATTAAGAATTTATACAGTATGTAGCAAACCTTTTATACATCCACGCCTTGACATCTGTGGTGTCAGCGTCAGACAGCATGCTAGAGGTTGCGATAATCGATAGCGCTCCAGCACTTGCAACCTCTCTGGACTCGATGGCGCTTGCAGCGCCGCCTTAAGGCACGTACAGAGACTTGCAGATCGCACCGGACGAGTCACCCACAGGTCATGAGCGAAGTCAGGTTAGAATAGCCTTCAGCTCGCTAGATTCGTAGCCTCTAGTTCGCGCACGTAATACTAGAATTGTGGAATCTTGCTAGTTGTATAATCCAGTTAATGTTTGTTAATGAGTGATTTGCATTCAAGAAAGATAGTTTTCATTAGTTATGTTCCTGGAGTGCAGTAGCAGAACAAAGTTAAGTAAAAGTTATTTACTAAAGTATTCCAGTTATGTTATATTATGTTATGTTAACCGGACCTATAAACGACGGAAAGGCTCCGTCCCTGCCGCAGCCGCAGTGGTCCACAACCCCACGACGACTATCGCAGTCCACTTCACCCCTCTGCCGCCCCACACCGAACCCAGGGTTATTGTGTGGTTCGGCCCCCGGTGGACCCCCGCCCCCCCTCCCCCCAGGGAACGTCTCACACCAGACGAGTGTAACCCCTATGTTTGCGTGGTAGAGTAACGATTGTGTACGCGTACGTGGAGAACTTGTTTGCGCAGCAATCGCCGACAAAGTGTAGCTGAGGCGGAATAAGGGGAACCAGCCCTCATTCGCCGAGGCAGATGGAAAACCGCCTAAAAACCGGGGACCGGCGCTCCTTCCCGACCGGAAAGCAGTGCGTTAGACCGCACGGCCAACCGGGCGGGCTAAAATATTCCAGTACTAATTATTATAGAATGTTCCAGATTCCTACAAGCACCCCACTCGTGCTAGCCTCTATCATATTGCAAATCCCAGGGGTACCGATAGAAAAGCATCCTGCATTTGTGTGAGGTCATGACATGCTGCCATCGACCTCCACATCAATTCCCATATTTTTTAGTTTGTGATTTTTATACTTTACTAGAAACGAGAAATTTCGATGATTTAAAAAACACAAAAAAAATTGAAACTATCATAATCAGAATATGGTATCCAAAATACACTGTCTGAGCAAAACGGACTCCCCGCTTCGCCGGATACGGTGGCCGAGCGGTTCTAGGCGCTTCAGCCCGGAACCGCGCGACTGCTACGGTCGCAGGCTCGAATCCTGCCTCGGGCATGGATGTGTGTGACGTCCTTAGGTTAGTTAGGTTTAAGTAGTTCTAAGTTCTAGGGGACTGATGACCACAGATGTTAAGTCCCATAGTGCTCAGAGCCATTTGAACCATTTTTGAACAGAACTTCTTTAGAAGTGCAGTTGAAATTACCCATATCTACATGGAAAAAGATTTCTTGTCAAAATAAGAAATGAATCTGCACCATGTTTTGAATCGGATTATGGCCGGATCGAATGGAAGGATAAATATTGTTAAGCCCAGAACCGTTTGCGCAGCTTTCAGTGAATTAATTAATGCAAAAGATGGTTACTACATGGTTATGACTTTACTGAAAATCTGGTTTTTCTCACTTCATACACAGCCGGAAAAAATTAGTGCATCATTTTAGAGGTTTCCAGTTCACTCAAGATTTACACTGGTCAGCCAGAACATTATGGCCACCTACCTAATAGCTGGTATGTGCAACTTTGGTACGAATAACAGCAGCGACGCATCGTGACAATGAATGAATGAGGCCTTGGTAGGTCACTGGTGGGAGCTGGAACCGCATCTGCACACACAAGTTACCTAATGGCCGTAAATTACGGCGAGGTGTGTGTGACGTCCTTAGGTTAGTTAGGTTTAAGTAGTTCTAAGTTCTATGGGACTGATGACTTCCGATGTTAACTCCCATAGTGCTCAGAGCCATTTGAACCATTTGATTTTTGACACCCAATTTGAACGCGGAACCGAGCACTAGATATGACGAGAGGCGAACCCACCAATATAAAACGAGGCGCAGAATGTCATGTTGTCAGTAGAAAAGCAGTAACAGAAGAGCTGAATGATTTCGAGCGTCGTCTTGTCACTGGATATCACCTAAGTAAAAAATCAGTCAGGGACATTTCAACAACTCTAAAGCTGCCCGAGTCGATTGTTGGTGAGGTGATTGCGAAGTGGGATCGCGAAGAAACAACCGCAGCTTAGCCAAGAACAGGCAGATCCTATGTACTGACTGACATGGGTCGTCGATCATAGCGGAGGGTGGTTATTAAAAATCGCTTGAAATTAGCGAAAGAAATCACTATGAGTTCGAAAACGCTTACCACAGTCCATACAGCACAATGGCTTGGCATGTGGAGTTAAAATGTATGGGGTGAAATGGTCGAGCAGCTAAGCGACGACACTGGACTGTGACTGTCTAGAAAAGGGTGGTTTGGAGTGGTGAATCACGCTTTAGTCAGCGACAGTCTGAATGAAGTGTTAGGGTGTGATGGGTGGCTACAGGACGTTACCTGTCATCATGTGTAATGCCAACAGTGAAGTACTGGGAAGGTGGCGTTACGGAACGGGGTGCCTTTTGTGGTTAGGATGTTGTCCCTGCATTGTGTATAAGAAAACGCTAAATGTGGGGGGATATGAACATATTTTACGGCACTGTGTGGTGCGTACACCAGAGCAACAGTTCCGAGACGATGACTGATTGGCCAACAGTGAAGTGTGGAGGAGGTAGTGTTACGGTATGAGAGTCTTTTTGTAGTTAGGACTTTGTCCCCTAATGTGGGACATAGCGGAAGGGACATGAACACATTTTATACCACTGTGTTCTGCGTTCAATAGAGGAAGAATTCGTAGACGATGACTAATTGAATCATCATGAAAATGAACCCTGTCAGAAAGCAGCGTCTTTGACGCAAAATTTTGTGGGCAACAATATTTCTGAAAGAGAATGGCCCAGTGTCCCGCCTGAACCCAGTAGAACACCTTATGGATTATTTTTGTGAATAAAACCGTCTCGATCGCTAAATAAATTTCTGTATTTATTGCGCGGTTTCGGCTACTGCCATCATCAGATTTCTGATGATTAAAGGAACGTAATGAGCGACAGGTGTTTGTCCTACATTGTTAGGCTACAAAAATGAAAAGTTAAAAAATGCTTTTAAAACTTCACTCACCAAAAAGATTCTGAAATTGCGAAACAAGGTACAGAGTCAACATTAAAGGCCGCGCGGGGTAGCCGCGCGATCTCAGGCGCCTTGTCACGGTTTGCGCGACCCCGCCCGTCAGAGGTTCAAGTCTTCCATCGGGCACGTGTGTGTGTGTGTGTGTGTGTGTGTGTGTGTGTGTTGTCCTTGGAATAAGTTTAAGTTAGATTAAATAGAGTGTAAGCCTAGGGACCGATGACCACAGCAGTTTGGTCCCATAGGAACTTACCACAAATTTCCAATTCCAGTATTAAAACGTGCGCCTAGTTAAAAAATTATACAAAGTTGTCAGTTCCAGCCGACATAGTGGCATCATCAAGATGCACGCGGAAGTTAAATGGCAAAAAAAGGTTCAAATGGCTCTGAGCACTATAGGAATTAACTGCTGAGGTCACCAGTCCCCTAGAACTTAGAACTACTTAAATCTAACTGACCTAAGGACGACACACACACCCATGCCCGAGGCAGGATTCGAACCTGCGACCGTAGCGGTCGCGCGGTTCCAGACTGTAGCGCCTAGGAAGTTAAATGCACAAAAAGTACTCGACCAGTAACGCATCAAATAAATACGAGGCTGTGCTGGGAAGTCCCTCTGAATATTTAATTCTTTTAATATTTTATTTTTAATTAAATAAAATATTTTTAAATAAAACAAAAATTATTAATATTCTATATCTTTATTCTTCATGTCTACATAGTTGCAGTCCTTTCCCACTAGAGGGCTCCGAATTGTAGCGTGTAACATAGAGGTGCGTGAGAAACAGTATGCTGCAATCGAGTTTGGAATTCGTAGATTTCGTCCACAAATGGAGCATCCTATCCTTCAGCATGACAATGCCAGACCACACGCGAGCGCTGCATCTACAACGGTCCTACGCCTTGAGTTCACTGTCATCAATTATCCTCTATACAGACCCGACTTGGCCTCATCCGAATTTCATCTGTTTCCACTTCGAGAATTTCAGTTTCATAATGATGAAGCGGTGCAAGTGGAAGTCAACGAAGTCTAAAATTCTACAGTGATGATATCAAGAAACTGGTCTCTCGTTGGGAGAAATGTGTTCCTCGCTGGAGTGACTATGTTCAGGAATAAATATTTAGACATGAATAACAAGGATGTGGAATTTTACTAACGTTTGTTTTATTTTAACAGCTTTAACAGTTTTCACAAAAAAAAAAATCGAAGGCGTTACTTTTCAGCCCACCCTCGTAAAAGATATACAGCGTTAATCTATCTCTGTATGTCCATCTAAAAAAAAATAAACATACAGAGATTTAAAATTTAAGCATCGGTTACAGCTTCAAGGAAGCTAATGTAAGCACAGGATTTCAAATCAGAGGAAACCTGGAGAATAGGTCACATCACAAAACTGGAAATAAACGTGACAAATAACTGTGACACAGGAACGTATGAAGTAAACTACAACGATTGTGGTAAGTTTTATATAGAACAAACAAGAAGGAAATGCATAACAAGGTTTAGAGAGCACTCCTACGATGGGAGCGGCAGCTCATTGGCAACGCGCTTATTAAAGGATAAGCATAAGTTAGTTCAGATAAGGGGAAAGTATGGAAGCGTTCCATGGAGCCCCAAAGGGACATGCCTTAAATATACTGGAAGACCTAGGAATTTCATATATATAGACTAAAGCGTTTGTACGAAGGCCACGAATCGAACCCGGGTCTCCTGCTTACCTAGCAGAAGTGTTAGCCACTAAGCCATCTTTTCACAATGGTTCACACAACTCCACGAATTACCCTTGTACGCCTCCCTCGTCGATTCAAATTCTCACTGCCGTCCTATTCTACTTTAAATTAGACTGGGATGGCAGTGAGAATTGGGATCGACGAGGGAGGCCTGCCAGGGTAAACCGTGCAGTTCTGTGAACCAGTGTGACAAAGTGGCTTCGTGGCTAATGGACGAAGAACCGGGTTCGATTCCCGGCGCTGGTACAAATTTCCACTCGCCGCTTCAGTCTATATACTTAACATCGTGTCTGTATGAGACCAGTAAAGTCTCTGAAAGTGTGTCATTTAATTTGCGGTATGAATTTTTACCAAAATACATAGAGCTTCACAATCTTAAGCGACCAGAGGGAATTTAGCCTTAACTGGCTTTTCTAAATTTTTCGTGAATTTCTGTCTTTTTGCTGCATGTATGATGGCTGCGTTGTTCTTCCGTTGTTGAGTGGGCCTCACCTCGCACCGTGCCTGCTGGCCGGTGGATCTGCCGCTGGTTGGGATGCAAACGGCCTGCCTCGGGAAGCAAGATGTTTGTTTCTTCCGAAAGATGGAGCTGCCTCCCAAAATATTGAACTTAATATTCAAATTGTTTTACTTTTGTAATCTGTTTTACGAGCCTACGTATCTTAAGGTGTCAGTTGGCTAACCTTTAGTTCATAGGCCATAGGCTTTTTATATATAATGGCATGTACTACTTTTATAATCGGCACGTCCTGTTAAAGTAAAATGTATGTAATACGTAAGTTCAGGCCGGTGTTGTCTTTTGGACGTCAGTAAAAGATTATCTTAACTGGCTGCAAGCACTACCGGACATAACATCTGAGTCATCAGTCCCGTAGACTTATAAGTATTTAAGTCTAACTAACCTAACGACATCACACACATCCATGCCCGAGGCGGGATTCAAACCTGCGACCGTAGCAGCAGCGCACTTCCGGACTGAAGCGCCTAGAACCACACGGCCACAGCGGTAGGCAGTAAAAGATTTAATGAACACTTATTGTCAAGTGTAAGTGAACTAAAAAAAATGGTTCAAATGGCTCTGAGAACTATGGGACTTAACTGCAGTGGTCATCAGTCCCCTAGAACTTAGAACTACTTAAACCTAACTAACCTAAGGACATCACACACATCCATGTCCGAGGCAGGATTCGAACCTGCAACCGTAGCGGTCACGCGGCTCCAGACTGAAGCGCCTAGAACCGCACGGCCACACCGGCCGGCCATCCGGCTTTCATCTTAATCGATTTAGGGAGAGCGCAGGAAATCTGAATCTGGAAGAGGGGACGCGTATTTGAACCCTTCTGCTCTCGAATGCCAGTCCAATGCCTTCATTCGTGCGCAAAATTCAAATGATTCGAGTCTGTCCTTGACAGCACAGAGTGAAGAACGTACGTGATAAATCAAGAATATTTCTCAGCAGGTACCTTTTTTTTGCGTGAACAGACAGAATGAAAGGTGTCAGGAGACCGAAACTGTGCCAAAGTGAGTGTACCGTAGAGAGCTGAGTGGTGCAGTTCAGCCTGAGTGGGTAAGGGGGCCCTCCGCAAGAGCAGAAACAAGATTAACAGGGGCGGCCCCTGTGAAGCTTGATTAAACGTCTTTGAAGCGTCAAAATTCTGCCTCTAAGGCCCAGACGTAATCGTGCTCTGGGAAAGTGAAGGAGCAAGATACTGCTGATACATCTTGCCAATTCAGAGTAGTTGAACTTAGATTATGGCCGGTACACAGTTAGATAAACAATTTCTGTGATATACTGGACTGTGGCTTCGTTTATAAATCAGTCACAAAAACATAACCTGCCACATACATTTAATACAGGAGTGCGCTTTCGATGTGAGGTAATTTAATTTCCGAAATATCCAATAATCTGTGTCTGGGCAATTCTTACGTAATGATCCTAGCCCCGCAAGGTTACTGAGGAAGTCTTTGTGGGGCGAAGAAAAGAAAGAGAGCAGAAATAACAAGGCTTACAGTTCGATCGGAAAATGGAGGGGCATTTCGCAGCCGAAGTATCAGGGGAGGACAGGAGCTGGTTTCAGCTGTATTCCAGGAGCGTCTTGGATGAAGGAATATGCCATGAAAACATACAGATATACAGAAGTAACGGGATTCATAAGGCTGATTCGAAGAATATGCAACCGACTTCACATCTCAGTACGGCACACTGTTGCACTCGAGAACGGATCTGCAATGGAGAAAACACAACGCCTGTGTACTGCTGCATTAATGTAATTGACGTGACTTTTAGAAGTGTGAACAAGTCTAGTAACTGTACATGTTACTATCATAAGTTGATAATATTTACTAATTAAAATAATAAAATTCATGTTTCTTTTTCCATGAGATTCATGCTATAGGTAATCGATTGTCATAAAAAAATGGCTCAAATACCTCTGATCACTATGGGACTTAACATCTGAGGTCATCAGTCCCCTATACTTAGACTTATTTAAACCTAACTAACCTAAGGGCATCACACACATCTATGCCCGAGGCAGGATTCGAACCTGCCACCGTAGCAACAGCGCGCTTCCGGACTGAAGAACCTAGAACCCCCGTCCACAGCGGCCGGCGATTGTCATAAAATTTGAGTTGATTTCCTAACCCATCATCTGCTGTCCAATCGAGTATTTTAAAAAAATTATCAAAATACATCCTTAAAAACAATAACAACCTCTTAAACCTTATGATCTTAAAAAAGAGATGAGAGAGAGAGAGAGGGAGAGAGAGAGAAAGAAAAGCTTGTAGAATGGCCAGCATTCTGGGAAAGTAAAAATTAACTTTTACCCGTCAATGCCAACAGGTAGAAAGCTGTCTAACAAAGAATAAAAGTATCCACGTGAAAGTTAAAATTGGAGAAAAAGCTGAAAAGCTTGTTGCTCACATCAAACATAAAATATCACGAGATACATTTCACAAGATTTGAGAATAACCACAAAAAATCAGAGATCAAAGTATTCAGCATTACACTGCATTCCCAGCACTTCTTGTACGTGGCCACTGTAAATTTACCTTGTTTCCATCCCAGTCATGGCTAAGGCAGTAAGACGTAGATTATAATTAATAGCAGTAGTAGACGTACCGTGATGCAATATAACTATGTAATGCATTCTACACATACAGTATTTGTTCAAAAGTGTCCGGTCGCCGCTATGTAATGCGAAATTGACCATTAGTTGTCACGAGAGGCGGACCAGCCGCTATAAAAGAATTTTTTGTGTGTCCATCCTTGAGACAGGAGGTCTTGAGGACAACAGCCGTTTACTATTGTGAGAAAAAGAAACGCCTACAGCCGTCCTTATGACTTTATTTATTTTACAGCTACCAGTTTCGGCGCTTCAATGCGCCATCTTCAGGCTGTAGTTGATGCTGAAGTGTTTGACACTATCCCTATACAGGGTGTTACAAAAAGGTACGGCCAAACTTTCAGGAAACATTCCTCACACACAAATAAAGAAAAGATGTTATGTGGACATGTGTCCGGAAACGCTTAATTTCCATGTTAGAGCTCATTTTAGTTTCGTCAGTATGTACTGTACTTCCTCGATTCACCGCCAGTTGGCCCAATTGAAGGAAGGTAATGTTGACTTCGGTGCTTGTGTTGACATGCGACTCATTGCTCTACAATCACGTCATCAACACAGATTTTCTGTGAACGTTTGGGCAGGCATTGTTGGTGATGTCATGAATGGGCCCCATGTTCTTCCACCTACGCTCAATGGAGCACGTTATCATGATTTCATACGGGATACTCTACCTGTGCTGCTACAACATGTGCCTTTACAAGTACGACACAACTTGTGGTTCATGCACCATGGAGCTCCTGCACATTTCAGTCGAAGTGTTCGTACGCTTCTCAACAACAGATTCGGTGACCGATGGATTGATAGAGGCGGACCAATTCCATGGCCTCCACGCTCTCCTGACCTCAACCCTCTTGACTTTCATTTATGGGGGCATTTGAAAGCTCTTGTCTACGCAACCCCGGTACCAAATGTAGAGACTCTTCGTGCTCGTATTGTGGACGGCTGTGATACAATACGCCATTCTCCAGGGCTGCATCAGCGCATCAGGGATTCCATGCGACGGATGGTGGATGCATGTATCCTCGCTAACGGAGGAGATTTTGAACATTTCCTGTAACAAAGTGTTTGAAGTCACGCTGGTACGTTCTGTTGCTGTGTGTTTCCATTCCATGATTAATGTGATTTGAAGAGAAGTAATAAAATGAGCTCTAACATGGAAAGTAAGCGTTTCCGGACACATGTCCACATAACATATTTTCTTTCTTTGTGTGTGAGGAATGTTTCCTGAAAGTTTGGCCGTATCTTTTTGTAACACCCTGTATATACCGCATCAGTGGCCAACATAACTGGTTTCGAAGACTATCTGAAAACTTTGGTTTCAGCTCTCCAACCATCAACTACCAACTTTGGTGTCAGCTTTGGAGTGCTGACACCAAAGATTTCAGACAGTCTGCGAAACCAGTTATGTTGACCCCTGTAGTGGTGTATATAGGAGTCGTGCCAACCACTTGAGCATCAATTAAAGCCTGAAGATGGACCACTGAGGCGACGAAATTGGTAGCTGTAAAATAAATGAAACCATAAGGACGGCTGTAGGCGTTTTATCTTCTCACAACTACTAAAAAGGTGGACAGTACTGTGTTGTTAGTGGAGAAGGAGTGACAACAGAATGGGTCTGCTAGAAGAGCTCAGACACTTAAAACATGGACAAGGCATCAGATATCACCTGAGTAGCAAATCCATCAGGGACATTTCAACCCTTCTAAACCTGCCCAAGTTGACAGCTGGAGATGTTATTGTAAAATGGAAACGCGAAGCAACAGCCAGAGCTAAACAAAGACCAGGCAGGCCGCATGTAACATTTGAGGTCATCAGTCCCCTAGACTTAGACTTACTTGCACCTAACTAACCTAAGGATATCACACACATCCATGCCCGAGGCAGGATTCGCACCTGCCACCGTAGCAGCAGTGCGGTTCCGGACTGAAGCGCCTAGAACCACCCGGCCAGAGCAGGCGGCGATTGTCATACAATTTGAGTTGATTTCCTAACCCATCATCGGCTGTGAAACCGAGTATTTAAAAAAATTATCATAATACATCCTTAAAAACAATAAAAACTTCTTAAACCTTATTATCTTAAAAAAGAGATGAGAGAGAGAGAGAGAGAAAAGCTTGTAGAATGGCCAGCATTCTGGAAAATTAAAAATTAACTTTTACCCGTCAATGCCAACAGGTAGTAATATGAAACTGTGTGCCGGACCGAGACTCGAACTCGGGACCTTTGCCTTTCACGGGCAGGTTTGGAAGATAGGAGACGAGGTACTGGCAGAAGTAAAGCTGTGAGGATGGGGCGTGAGTCGTGCTTGGGTAGCTCAGTTGGTAGAGCACTTGCCCGTGAAAGGCAAAGGTCCTGAGTTCGAGTCTCGGTCCGGCACACAGTTTTAATCTGTCAGGAAGTTTCATATCAGCGCACACTACGCTGCAGAGTGAAAATCTCATTCTGGAAACATCCCCCAGGCTGTGGCTAAGCCATGTCTTCGCAATATACTTTCTTTCAGGAGTGCTAAATCTGCAAGGTTCGGAGGAGAGCTTCTGTAAAGTTTGGAAAGAAGGAGACGAGGTACTGGCAGAAGTAAAGCTCTGAGGACGGGGCGTGAGTCGTGCTTGGGTAGCTCAGTTGGTAGAGCACTTGCCCGCGAAAGGCAAAGGTCCTGAGTTCGAGTCTCGGTCCGGCACACAGTTTTAATCTGCCAGGAAGTTTCATATCAGCGCACACTACGCTGCAGAGTGAAAATCTCATTCAGGTAGAAATCTGTCTAACAAAGAATAAAAGCATCCACGTGAAAGTTGAAATTGGAGAAAAAGCTGAAAAGCTTGTTGCTCACATCAAACATAAAATATCAGGAGATACACGGACAGGGCAGGGACCGTGGAGCATTGCGAAGTATGGTTGTAAGACATCGTATGACATTAGCGGAAGGACTCAGTCTTTCCAAAGTGCTACCAGCCGTCCATCTAGCACAATGACTGTGCGTAGGCAGCTGAAAATAAAAGGATTCGATGGTCGAGCAGCTTCCCGTAGGTCACACATCTCCGTATTCAGCGCTAAGTGACACTTAAGTGTCTACATCTACATCTACATCTCCACATACACTCCGCAAGCCACCGTACGGTGCGTGGCGGAGGGTATCCTGTACCACTACTTGTCATTTGTCCTGTTCCACTCGCAAACAGAGCGAGGAAAATACGACTGTCTGTACGCCTCTGTACGAGCCCTAATGTCTCGTATCTTATCTTCGTGGTCCATAGGCGCGATGTATGTTGGCGGCGTAGAATCGTTCGGCAGTCAGCTTCAAATACCTGTTCTCTTAATTATCTCAATAGTGATTCTCGAAAAGAACGTCGCTTTCCATCCAGGGATTCCCATTTGAGTTCCTGAAGCATATCCGTAACGCTTACGTGTTGTTCTAACCTACCGGTAACAAATCTAGCAGCCCACCTCTGAACTGCCTCGATGTCTTCCTTCAATCCGGCTTGCTAAAGATCCTAAACACTCGAGCAGTATTCAAGAATAGGTCGCACCAGCGTCCTATATGCGGTCTCCTTTACAGGTGACTCACTCTTTCCTAATATTCTCCCAATAAACAGAAGTCGACCGTTAGCCTTCCCTACCACAGTTTTCACATTCTCGTTCCACCTCATATCACTTTGCAACGTTACGCCCAAATATATAAACGACTTAACTGTGTCAAGCAGAACATTAATAATACTACACTCCTGGAAATGGAAAAAAGAACACATTGACACCGGTGTGTCAGACCCACCATACTTGCTCCGGACACTGCGAGAGGGCTGTACAAGCAATGATCACACGCACGGCACAGCGGACACACCAGGAACCGCGGTGTTGGCCGTCGAATGGCGCTAGCTGCGCAGCATTTGTGCACCGCCGCCGTCAGTGTCAGCCAGTTTGCCGTGGCATACGGAGCTCCATCGCAGTCTTTAACACTGGTAGCATGCCGCGACAGCGTGGACGTGAACCGTATGTGCAGTTGACGGACTTTGAGCGAGGGCGTATAGTGGGCATGCGGGAGGCCGGGTGGACGTACCGCCGAATTGCTCAACACGTGGGGCGTGAGGTCTCCACAGTACATCGATGTTGTCGCCAGTGGTCGGCGGAAGGTGCACGTGCCCGTCGACCTGGGACCGGACCGCAGCGACGCACGGATGCACGCCAAGACCGTAGGATCCTACGCAGTGCCGTAGGGGACCGCACCGCCACTTCCCAGCAGATTAGGGACACTGTTGCTCCTGGGGTATCGGCGAGGACCATTCGCAACCGTCTCCATGAAGCTGGGCTACGGTCCCGCACACCGTTAAGCCGTCTTCCGCTCACGCCCCAACATCGTGCAGCCCGCCTCCAGTGGTGTCGCGACAGGCGTGAATGGAGGGACGAATGGAGACGTGTCGTCTTCAGCGATGAGAGTCGCTTCTGCCTTGGTGCCAATGATGGTCGTATGCGTGTTTGGCGCCGTGCAGGTGAGCGCCACAATCAGGACTGCATACGACCGAGGCACACAGGGGCAACACCCGGCATCATGGTGTGGGGAGCGATCTCCTACACTGGCCGTACACCACTGGTGATCGTCGAGGGGACACTGAATAGTGCACGGTACATCCAAACCGTCATCGAACATCGTTCTACCATTCCTAGACCGGCAAGGGAACTTGCTGTTCCAACAGGACAATGCACGTCCGCTTGTATCCCGTGCCACCCAACGTGCTCTAGAAGGTGTACGTCAACTACCCTGGCCAGCAAGATCTCCGGATCTGTCCCCCATTGAGCATGTTTGGGACTGGATGAAGCGTCGTCTCACGCGGTCTGCACGTCCAGCACGAACGCTGGTCCAACTGAGGCGCCAGGTGGAAATGGCATGGCAAGCCGTTCCACAGGACTACATCCAGCATCTCTACGATCGTCTCCATGGGAGAATAGCAGCCTGCATTGCTGCGAAAGGTGGATATACACTGTACTAGTGCCGACATTGTGCATGCTCTGTTGCCTGTGTCTATGTGCCTGTGGTTCTGTCAGTGTGATCATGTGATGTATCTGACCCCAGGAATGTGTCAATAAAGTTTCCCCTTCCTGGGACAATGAATTCACGGTGTTCTTATTTCAATTTCCAGGAGTGTATATCCTAACATAACAGGTTTGTTCTTCCTACTCATCCGCATTAACTCACATTTTTCCACATTAATGGCTAGCTGCCTTTCGTCACACCAAATGGAAATTTTGTCTAAGTCGTTTGTATCTTTCTATAGTCACTCAACTCCGACACCTTACCGTACCCAATGGCATCATCAGAAAACAATCGCAGATTGCTGCCTACCGTGTCCGCTATATCATTTACGTATATAGAGAACAACAGTGGTACTATCACATTTCACTGGGGCACTCCTGACGGTATCCTTGTCTCTGATGAACACTCGCTGTCGAGGAGAACATGCCAGATTCTATTATTTAATAAGTCTTCGAGCCACTCACATATCTGTCAACTTATTCCATATGCTCGTACCGTCATTAACAGCTCAGCTTGCAATGGGCCACCGTGTCGAATGTTTTCCGGAAATCTAGAAATATGGTTCAAATGGCTCTGAGCACTATGGGACTTAACATCTGTGGTCATCAGTCCCCTATAACTTAGAACTACTTAAACCTAACTAACCTAAGGACATCACACAACACCCAGTCATCACGAAACAGAGAAAATCCCTGGCCCCGCCGGGAATCGAACCCGGGAACCCGGGCGCGGGAAGCGAGAACGCTACCGCACGACCACGAGCTGCGGACTTAGCGATTTTACATACCACCAGAATTTTCTCTGGTTCTCTGCCAGATATTTTTCTATGGTGTGACGGTGGTAGTTGTTGTATGCTTCGCGCATAGATCTTTTCACAGACCCACGAATTTCTACCAACTTTCGTTGTCGTCATTTGTGCGTCCTCTGTTGAACCTAGAGTGAAACATTCTCTGCTTTCTCTCAGCATCCGCCGAACTTCGTTATTAAACCACTGGGGGGTCTTTTCCATCCTTTATCAACTTACTAGGCACGTAACTCTCCAGATCACGATTGAAAATCTGCTTAAACTTTGGCCATAATTCTTCTACATCCATCTTACTGGAACTAAGTGATGCCAGTTCATCGTCTAAGTAAGATGTTAATAACTGCCTGTCTACTCTATCTAGCAGGAACACTCTTCTAGCCTTCTTGACTGAATTATTAGCTTTCGTATCCATAGTTGCTATAACGATATCATGATCGCTAATCCCCGTTTCTATACTGAGATTGTAGATAAGGTCCCGCCTATTTGCAGCTACGAGGTCCAAGATATTTCCATTCCGTATGGGCTGCCGAGCTAGCTTCTCAAGACAGTTTTCAGAAAACGTGTTCAAAAGTATTTCGCATGACTGTCTGTTTGTACTCCCCAGCAGTGAATCCATAGACATCCCAGCCTATACTCGGTTGGTTAAAGTCGCCTCCAGTTAGTATTGCGTGATCTGGGTATTTAAACGCTATTGACCGTAGACTTTCTTTGAATGACTCTAGAACTGTTGCAGCGGAATCGGGTGACCGGCAAAAACATCCAACAATTAACTTAGGTTCACCTAAACTATTCGGACACCTGAACAGCAGAGCCACTGGACTGTGGATGACTGAAACCGATTAATTTGGAGTGTAGAATCACTCTGTGACGATCCGTTGGAGAGCCTGAGTTTGGCGAATGTCTAGAGAACGTTACTTGCTATAATGTGTGGTTTTGGAGGTGGAATTACGGCATGGGAATGTTTTCTTGTGGTTAGGATGTGGCCTCCCAACTGCGCTTAAGAAAACGCTAAAAGTGGAAGGATATGAACTTATATAACAGCATTCTGTATTACGTACAGTAGACGAACTGTTCGGAGACACTGGTTGTATTTATCAGCATGACAATGCACACTGTCTTAATGCAGCGCCTGTGAGGCAATAGTTTGTGGGAAGTATAATTCCTGAAATGGACTCGTCTGCCCAGATTCCCAACCTGAACCCAATGAAATACCTTTGGGATAAGTTAAAACGTCGACTTCATTCCAGACCCCAGCGTCCAACATCACTGTTTTGTCTGGTTTCGGCTCTTGAAAAGAATAAAATGCTATTCTCCCACAGACGTTCAGACTCCCAATTGACTGTGCCTCCAACAATAACAAACCAGTCCTAAAGATGATTATTGACTCACCCATATTAAAGCCCACTAACACTTGTCCGGATAGTTTTGATAAGATCGTGTGACACTGATGAAGTTTCCTTACTATAGCACTCGGTTAGCGATATTTGCCATATACTGTCTCGATGCCAGTAATTAATAATATATAGTGCGATGTAACACCGCCATCCATAAGTTTACACAATTATCCACAGAAATAAGCGCAATCCAAGCAATGGTGCCCGATGCTTAGGCCATGCTTGAGTTTCATTGGAGTGTGGTATAAGTTTCTTGGCGATGTGACATTAAAAGGCCGCAACAACAGCACAACAATCATTATATTCACTGATTTTCTTGACAGACCTAAAAAAGAGTTAAATAATTGATTTTGTTTCATGCCAATCTGCTATTCTGGCGAAATACCATACTTTCAATGCAAGTACAAAATTGATTTCTGTATCTCTTTGATTAATGAGCCCGTGGTTACTGTTTGTCTAGAATATAAGAGAGTACAAGTTTCAAAAGTTATCTGAGATGAAAAAGATAGGCGCCTCATCATTCACATTAATACTTGCGAGATGAGATGCAAAATTTGTAGTCACTTTAATCTTATGCTAAATAATACAATGTGTGCATCAACCATTAGTTCACTAGAAAATAGACAATGGAGAAAAGAACAGTAAACTATCGCGAAATCCTTCGTATTATTACAGCAGGTCTAGATTTAAACTATTACACAGTCCTGTCAGTGGATATAAGAGTTCATTTCAGACCCCTGTATGCTCTGCATCAACGAATATTGTTTACTACATTACACTTTGGACTAATGTCACCTGTTGTTATATGCACTGAAGATGACTATTTAATAGTTCGAATCTAGAGCTACTCTAATAAAACGACGTATTTCGTGATCGATAGGTGTTCCTTTCTCCATTGTTTATATGTTACAATTGTTTCACACGACGGAATCATATATGAAGGGCTTATTTCAATAGTGGTACAAGTCCGTTACCTCCGCTTTTCTGTCTATAATGCTTCTGAAATTAATGAGCCAAACAAACAGAAAGAAAGGTTCATCTCTAGCAAGAAGCCATATGCTTGAATATTTCTGGTATCTCACCTGCAGATTTTTCAGCGTTCATTTAACCTTAGGAGTGTGTCTGTGTCTCAATATGAACAAAAATGGACTTGTACCACTACTGAAATAAGTCCTTCAGATACTCCAGTCTAATTTTACTAGAAAACGTTATAGCCCCAGATCAAGGTCTCACGAAGCATAAGAAAATACAAGTGTAAATTATAATTCCTATATTGATCCATTAACAACATTTAGTTAACAGCAAAGTTTCTATCCTCCCTACACTGTGCCTCAAGAGCTCTATTGACATATCATGGACGTATCTGTGCGGAGGACTGGAGAAACCCTTGGTTCCGGCCCTAGAGACGAATAGAAATTCCAAGAAGTAAACCACTACACGCAAAGAATAATTATCTCTCTCTACATCACGTCACAAGCTTTGTCATAAATTTAAAGTATGTTCATCTGCATCTACATGACTACTCTGAAGCTCACACTTAAGTGTGGGGTGTCGGCGTTATTGTGCAACTTTCCAGTCTTAAGATAAGGATATTTCATCGAGCGAGCGGTTGTGTGTAAATGTCAGGTATCAGCATACTCTGAAGGACTCTACTTGTTATACCGTCTGGGCCGGACGACTTGCCTTTAATAAGCGATTTAAGCTGCCTTTTTACACCGATGATATTTATTTAAATTAGTTCTGTTAACAGCAGTTCGTGATTCAAATTCTGTAATACATCGTCTCTTTTGGTGAAGCAATTTCGGAATACTGTATTTAGTAACTCCGCTTTAGTGGCACTATCATCGGTAACACTATCATCGCTGTCGCAGATTGAAAGTATTCACTGTGTCTCTCCGCAGGTGTGTTTCGCGCACGGCCAGACTCTCATTGGACTTTCTACCAAATTCATATACAGAGTTTCGTTGTGCAAACTATTCCCACTAAATTTCGAGCTTCTCCAGAACTTCGCCAATCTTGGCGATTTTGCTTTCTTGTAAGTTTGGCACGCTTTTTTCGTTGCATCTGCAACAGTGTTCTGACGTGCTTTGTATGTCGGGGGAGGGGGATGGGGCGGCAGTTTCGCCTTTTATTAATTTATTTAGTACAAATCTTTCCATTGCAGTCGACACTATTTCTCTGAATTTAAGCCACATGTAGCCTATGCTGACATAGTAAGGTGGGAAGGTGGGAAAGAATGGAGGTCGTCTTAGGAAGACGTCAAACGTTTTTTTTTTTTTTGCTTGTGTAAATAGATATATTTGCATTTATTTTTGGTGGCTTTGGATGTTACGGAATTCAGTCTCTATGCAACAGCCTTGTGGTCACTAATCCCTTTATCAGTCATAATGCTTCCTATTTGCTCGGCATGATTTGTTGCTAAGAGGTCGAATATGTTTTCTCAACCATTAGCAATTCGGGTGGGCTCCTGAACTGATAGTTCAAAATAATTTTCAGAGAAAGCAGTTAATACGGTTTCGGATGATGTTTTATACCTACCACCGATTCTGAACATGTATGTTCGCCAACATATCGAATGCAGATTGAAGTCACCTCTATGTATAATGTATGAGTGGGTTACCTATCTGAAATGAGACTAAAGTTTTCTTTCCGCTGTTCAGTAACTGCATCATCGGAGTCGGACGGTCGCTAAAAGAAGCAGTTATTAATTTATAAGCGATTGCAGGCTTTCTCGGCGTATTTCACCTATGGAATCTTCACGGGTTATCAGCCAAGTAGCGTCGTCTTCTAGTCGCAATGTTTCAATGGATTGCGTATCCATCATCTTCGCCTGAAGATGATGGATACGCAATCCACTGAAACGTTGCGACTAGAAGACCACGCCACTCGGCTGATAACAAGTGAAGATTTCATAACAAATATTAATTTATTCCGATTCTCATGTATAGCCTCTACGTCAAACACTCAATCCTCACATTACATAGAAGAAAAAGAATGAAGTACTGACCACTAATCTTTCAGATATTTTCTGAAACCACACATGCAGTTACTGCACCTTGTAACACCAACTATCTTTTATGTTTCTGAAAGATATAACCGCCATTCGACTGTACAACAGGTTTTATTCCACAATCTAGATTTCGGTCTTAGGCCATTGTCAAGTGTTACAATTGATATGGTTGTGGAATAAAATAGATGACTATATCACAGGTTTCTAACTCCCATGATATGGTCATCTATTTGATTCCACAGCCATATCAATTATAACACTTGATAATGGCTTAAGGCAAAAAATCTAGATTGTGGAATAAAACGTGTTGTACAGTCTAATGGCGGTTATACCATACAGAAAGTTTTATATAGCTGTGGCTCCATATAAAAGTAAAACCATTATCTTTTACGTAATTCATATGATATCAGTATCAAAATTAATTAGCCTACCTGGCTCTATAACAGACTAACATAAGTCTTGAATTCTTGAATGAATGAAAGACCAAGACTGATGCTTTACAATGTAATGTATATCTCCCATTTAATCGTGCACAACTTCTGACCACTACATACTGTTCCATTTATTGTTTAGTTGCCGTCACCGGTCACGCCTCCTCCACCCATGTACTCTGTGTCTTCTGGCGGGTCGAATTAACTGCATGGTGGCTAGTTATACAACATGAAACAGTATTTTAAAAGAGTTAATATAATTCAGACAACTTCGTAGCTAGGGCAACCACAGCTATGAGTTGTCATCTTGGGTATCAATAACCGATTCAGCTGTATTTAGTCCTTTATTATTGGATCTCTACCGGTTTCGTGGCACTAAAAGCCACATCTTCAGGTGAACATATGACTAAAACACTAGAGTGGATAAGGTCAGAACCTTTTCACCCAACATTCATTGTCCGTCAGAAGAAAACACGGCTAAAACGAGGTATGTCATAGAATAGAACAGCCGGATTCCAGTATAGTGGATGGGTCCGCTTCTCCGATCTATACTGAGCAGCGAACAGGGGTTAGTGAGCGATGGGTATTGTAAGAAGGTGTTCCAACGTAGCAAATGGTTCAAATGGCTCTGAGCACTATTGGGCTTAACTTCTGAGGTCATCAGTCCCCTAGAACTTAGAACTACTTAAACCTAACTAACCTAAGGACATCACACATATCCATGCCCGAGGCAGGATTCGAACCTGCGACCGTAGCGGTCGCGCGGTTCCAGACTGTAGTGCCTGGAACCGGTCGGCCACACCGGCCGGCTCCAACGTAGCAACCTGGAGAGTCCCAGAGTGGTGTGGAGAAGGGAAGGAAGTAAAGCAGTATGGCCAGAACCCGACATTTTAAAATGAAAACACTAAAGCTTGTTCCAGACATGCTATGAAAAATCTAACGCAGCGGCGCATTAGTGGGACGAACCCACTAAAAACATGGGCATGTGTATAATGTAACTCTTAACAAAGTTATTATAATTTATATTAAAACTCTTTATAAAATCAATAAAAAATGAAACAAGCATACAATACAGACTTATGACTCAACGGTGCATACGGCTTGATGTCAGCACCAGACTGATCTTGTCCGATCAAGGTTATTGTAAATAATTTATAATAGTTGATTTATAAATAATATATGATAGAGAATGAAGTAAAAGTTAAGAGAGTACAAACTATTGAATGGTAGTTTAATGTGATGGGCCATGTTCCTTCAGAAATTTAAGTATGATATTAGATGCAACGGAAAATAGTGTAGCAGATGCCTTGTCACATTTGCATTTGACTGAGGAGAAAAATGGCGAGGAAATGGAATATAAAGAATTTCAGATGCTGCATTTAAAGGCAGTAGGGGAAGAGATACAAATGAAATGGCTTTGTAAAGATATACAGGGTTTACAAAATGGGGATCAGGTATTAATATTTATTAAGATTAACCTTAGGTGTGATGTATATGGAAGAAACTGAAAGGAATAACAAAATTTATAAAGATGTAATATTTATGCATAAGTCATTGGACAGGGATTAATGAAAATTACGATTCTGAGATGAACATGTAGAGACTTTCATCAATTGTATTAGTCATAGACATTATGCTGCCCAGATGTGTCTCGAAATAATGCAAGAATATTTAATTTTCAACAAATGGCTAGAAGTGTCAGGAAGCAGCTGGCTGCGTGCGATAGATGTCAGAAATTGGAAATTGGAAATTTGTGGTAAGGTGTTATGGGACCAAACTGCTGAGGTCATCGGTCCCTAAGCGTACACACTACTTAATCTATCTTAAACTAACTTACGCTAAGGACGGCACACATACCCATGCCCGAGGGAGGACTCGAACCTCCGACAGGGGCAGTCGTTCATAGATTGGATTCGATTGTTTGGGGGAAGAGACCAAACAGCGAAGTCATCGGTCTCATCGGATTAGGGAAGGATGGGGAAGGACGTCGGCCGTGCCCCTTCAAAGGAACCATCCCAGCATTTGCCTGGAGCGATTTAGGGAAATCACGGAAAACCTAAATCAGGATGGCCGGACGCGGGATTGAACCGTCGCCCTCCAGAATTCGTTCATAGATGTCAGAAAGTGAAGCACAGCATACTAGCAATACAAGGTGAGATGACAATCCTATAGTCCTGTTAGAAGAGTGGTTAGCAAGTGAGCGAACACATGTAACCAAAGCTACGTCACTGTCTCGCCATCTGCCTGGAGCTGCCTACTGTGTGGAACTCTGGCCCCTAGGCTGTGTATCTGTCAAAATATTACTGTTTGAGTCTTTCTGGAATTTCATTACCGGAACCTCTCCGATGCAGCTGTGTCAAACGGTAGTGCTCTGGCACTTGAACGTGGAGCCACTCTGGGCACTCATTACGTGGTCGAGGTCGGCTAGATAACCGGACTGTATCTACAGACACCTGGGGTATTCTGAAACTGAGAATTCTCCTACCAACTCAACCTCTGACCACGGTGAGGCGAAATGTGGTACAATTTCAAGTAAGTGCCATAATGATTTAGAGCACCGTGTTGGTAACTGGAATACTACGAGCTCACAAGTACGCTGTGCCATTAAGTTTTATCCCATGTGAAGCAGCAGAATGATAACAACGTTCATTCACATGGGACCAGGTGCGTACACTCAGCCAGTCACCGACAGAATATCAGCTTAGACCAGGGATGTCCAACCTATTACCTTACCTGGCCCACATGGGAAGACTGAAAGAGGACGAATATCTTTAGGCCGCACGTAATATACTTAATACTAAACACTAGCAATAACAGATAGAAATGTGGACTAATTGGAGAATAGCATCGTGTAGCGGGGGTTTCATATCAAAAATATTCAATTTTTCATAACTTTGCATAAACGGAATTTTATGGAATTTTTTTTTTTGTTTTTTTTTTTTTTTTTTAAACCGAACATGTGATAGATGCTCACTACCTCACTACTCGGGACGCTTTGATACTTGCTTTCGGCCGGATGCGGCCAGCGGGCCGCGCGTTGGATACCCCTGGCTTAGATGCTACTCTCACTAATTGTAACTATTCATTTCGAGGCCATTGAAAGCTATTTCCTAATTTGACTGGGGACAAGGTACAATATGTGCACGATTTATATACACACACGCAGACTATATATATCCCAAATGCGTCTAAGCAAGGCCAAGGCCTAACTTTATAGGACGATCAATTACATGCAGTGTCAGGCCCATTTCCTAATAACTGTGGTGTTTCGCATAAATTATCAATATGTAAAAAACATTTATTTGTAACTCTTCTCATCAGTGAGTGTAAAACCGTACGTCGCATCCAGGCGTCACGTCGCATCCGTATCATCCTACATAATTTTAAGGCCCATGTATAGACAACGTATACGTTGGGGGTTTTGTAATAGTTTTTAGAGGACACTCTTTGTGCATAACAAAACAATAGCTGTGTTACACAGAAGCTAATTCGACTTAAAAATACTGCAGTCAGCGTGGGACATCGAACAATATATCAATATGTAAACATCTAAACTGTAAGAATAGACACACTTTTGAGTTGATTATATTGATTTATGTTTTATACATTGTTCTTTTAAGTAAATTCATATGCAGCTGAATGTTTTTCAGCCTGGAAACTTTTATAAATAATATTTTCATCACGTACAGTAGCGCAACAGGTCCAGTGCAATAAATCTTCCTGTTGCAATCTTTCGTGGGACTTTGATACTGGTCTCTGGCAGGTTTCCAGTTCAGTTGAGTCAGTAGGAAGTAAACTTTTACACACGTTCCCGGTGTCCACTGGTCAAGTAGATGAAATGTATAAAACAACCATATATATTTAAACCCTTTTGTTAGATTTTCAATTGCCAGATCGGGTAGTAACTTATTTATTAAAAAATCTATATAATTATAAATACTCCACCTTCAATAAACGATGGTAATTTGCTAGGAACATATGAAACGTAGATAATTACTTTTCGTCAAATGTAATAAACAATAATGAGTATCCTACATTTTTCTGTTATCAGGAAAAGTAGCTCTCAATTAATCATCACGAACATCGTAAGGTACATAGAGATAAATGAAATTAATAGGAGAAGTAGATAATAAAACCCTGAATCGTAGTCTCTACTGTGTTATTTTTATTCTTGTTATATGTATTGTTACCTTACGATGATTATACCAACAACTTATGTAGAAGCAAGTTATCGTTCTATTTTAGATCCATAATTATCAGTTTACTCCGTGATTTCTGACCAATATTGACAGGTTACATTAATTTGGGCGAAATATAAAATTTGTAAATGCAATAGTTAACGTGTAAGCTACTAATTAATTCCATAAGGATATTAAATGTTGTATGTCGTTTGTTGAAGCCTCCCTTCAGATTGAATATTTCCTTTCATAACGCAGTTTTATTGTAATTATTTTTTGTACTGATTTTATCTGTGGAATCAGCTGCTGTGTCACTGTCGTCTACATCGTTGCTGTTACTGGAACATTGTCGTCTACAGTGACACTTTAAAAACGAATTTCCAAACTAAGCCTCTGTCAAGAGAACAAAAGAGTAAGCTTTCGTTTTTAATAACTTACTAATTTATTGATCCCTGAAGAATTTACTCGTTTAGTCTTGGTTTTCTCTTTTAACGCTCGCTGGATAGCGCAAGAATTGCTCGCTACCCTGGCTCGTGGATGGCGCAGCGTTAATAATTCTTCATTTATCAATTCCTCCATATGCCTTTTGGTGAAGAAGATATTCTGTAAACAGCACTAAACATTAACGATATGGCGTTTCTATATGATAATGGGTTATGTATTGCGCACGGTCACATCTACATCAACATCTACATCTATACTCCACGGCCTAATCCATTAACCAATGGCGATTGGAAGAATGTCTTCGGTAAGGCTCTCATTCATCAGATTTTCTCTTCTTGGTCATTTCTCGAGATGCACGTAGAATGACGTCTGTGTTGCTCGACTTTCTTTTGATTGTACGCTCTCGAAATCTCAGTAGTAACCCTCTCCATGATACACAATGTTTCTCTTAGCGTCTTCCCCTGGAGTTCGTTGTCAACCTCCGTAACGGTCTCGCGCAGAGTGAACGATCCTGCAGGTGAACGCCTCGCTCTTCGATGTTTTCTCTTCCACCCTACCGTTCTATGAACCCTACTTGGTTAGGATCCCAGACAAACGAATAATGCTGAAGCATCGGTCAGACGAGTGTTTTGTAATTCATTTCACTCAGGAATGAACTACATTTCCTTAATATTCTCCCCAATAAAACTCTGCTCAGGACCTACTTTTCTTAATACACTGAAGAGCCAAAGAAATTGGTACAGCTGCCTAATATCGTGTATGGCCCCCGCGAGCACGCAAAAGTGCCGCAGGACGACGTGGCATGGGTTCGACTAATATCTGAAGCAGTGCTGGAGGGAACTGAAACCATGAATCCTTCAGGGCGGTCCATAAATACGTAAGACTACGACGCGGTGGAGATCTCTTCTGAACAGCACGTTGCAAGGCATCTCAGATATACTCAGTAATGTTCATGGCTGGGGAGTTTGGTGGCTAGCGAAAGTGTTTAAACTCAGAAGAGTGTTCATGGAGACACTGTGTAGCAATTCTGGACGTGTGGGGTGTCGCATTGCGCTGCTGGAATTGCCCAAGTCCTTCGGAATGCACAATGGATATGAACGGATGCAGGTGATCCGACAGGATGCTTATTTACGTGTCACCTGTCGGAGTCGTATCTAGACGTATCAGGGGTCCAATATCACTCCAATTTCACACATCCCGCACCATTGCAGAGCCTTCACCAGCTCGAATAGTCCCTTGCTGATATGCAGGGTCCATGGATTCATGAGATTGTCTCCATAAACGTACACGTCCATCCGCTCGATACAATCTGAATCGGGACTAGACCGACCAGGCAACATGTTTGCAGTCATCAATGGTCCAATGTCGGTGTTGATGGGCACAGGCGAGCCGTAATGCTGTGTGTTGTGCAGTCATCAAGGTTCAAATGGCTCTGAGCACTATGGGACTCAACTGCTGAGGTCATTAGTCCCCTAGAACTTAGAACTAGTTAAACCTAACGAACCTAAGGACATCACACACATCCATGCCCGAGGCAGGATTCGAACCTGCGACCGTAGCGGTCTCGCGGTTCCAGACTGCAGCGCCAGAACCGCGCGGCCACTTCGGCCGGCAGTCATCAAGGGTACACGAGTGGGCCTGCAGCACCGAAAGTCCTTATCAATGATGTTTCTTTGAATAGTTCGCAATTTGACACTTGTTGATGGGTTGCACTTCTGTCACGTTGAACGATTTTCTTCAGTCGTCGTTGGCCCCTTCTTGCAGGATATTTTTCCGGCAACAGCGATGTCAGAGATTTGATATATTACCGGATTGCTGATATTCACGGTACACTCGTGAAACGGTCGTACGGGAAAATCCCCACTTCAAGGCTACCTCGGAGATGCTGCGTCTCATCGCTCGTGCGCCGACTATAACACCACCTTCGAACTCACTTAAATCTTAATAACCTGCCATTGTAGCAGCAGTAACCGATCGAACAACTGCACCAGATCCTTATCTTATATAGGCATTGCCTGTATCTGAATACGCATCCTTATACCAGTTTCTTTGCTCTTGAGTGTATTTACTATATTTAATATTTTCTGTGATTTTTCACCAATTGTGTAATGGAACAGTATTGGATCTATTGGGCCTATTTACATGCAATACGTTACATTTATTTACGTTCATGATCAATTACCAGTCCCCGTACCAATTATCGATCAAATTCTGAAAGAAATTGCAAATGGTTTATGAAATGCGTTCCAGGAAGTCAACGAAGACGATAATAACCTGGCCGTCTACGTCTGCGGCGCTCTGTATGTCATGGAAGATAGAGCAGTCCAAGTTCCGCAAGATCTCTGTTAGCGGAATCCATGTTGATATTTATTCCGGAGATTTTCGTTCTTCAAAAACTTCATAATGAGTGAGCATAAAATGTGGTCAATAATTCTGCGATCTATTGGTGTCTATAATTCAAGTTCCAGTTTCAAAAACCTGTAGAAAGAGAACGACTGATCAAAATAACTACAGATTTGAACAGCATATTATTAACGCAAGAGGAAACGATATGAAAACAAAACAAATTATCAATAGATGGCGATGTAAGCGTCTTAACATAAACTGGTTCGGTTACAAATAGCAGATGAATCGCAACACGACGCTATGGTTTGAGCTGCACATTACACCATCCGTCCTGTGCGATGTGCATGACTGCACATGTTAGACGACCAACAGTTGTGACACTATTAGTTAGTTAAGCCCATCCGTACCACATCGGATGGGAAAATTCGGTTTTTAACTGTGCTGGGACCAAAAACAGCATAAAAAGCAAAATGGCATACGTTTCTTACTGTCGTGACACTGACAGAAGACATATTAATTATGCTGTCCAACGTTTTCAGCCACATGCCGAAATCGAGAAACAGCATGTTCCCCAACAGATCTAAGAGTCTCGGGGGTCACGTTCAGAATACGTTGTGCCTTTAGTTCAGCTAAGTTCGTAATTTGAGCACTGAACACAACATCTTTCACATAATCACACAGCTAGAAGTCACACGGACTAACATCGGATGATCTGGACGGCCAGGTTGTAGGGAAATGACTGTTGATAATTCCAGCATTTCCGAAATGCCTCTTCAGCTGCCACTTCGCTGACAGTGCAACGTGTAGAGGAGCGCCAACTTGCGTAAAAATGTCCCTACTCCCACATCCCCTTTTGAAACGTCGGAAAGACGGTGCCCAAAAGACTCTCGTAGCGTTTATCAGTGACGCTACAAATAACCTGCAGATTCCATGACTTATGGCATCGTATGGTAGGTTTCCGGGTTCCGCTTGATAGGTCAGGAGTCCATTACACACAGGAAGCGGCTACACAGGTAGCGGGGGCTGTGTGGAAGAGACTGGGTGGTTTTTTAGGTTAGGGAGTCTCAGGAAACCACATAAAGGGCGTCCGTCTGAAAGGGGGCAGGTAAAACATAGTAAGGTAGTTGTAGAAACGATTGGTACAGTACTTGTAAATTGTCGTAGCTGTGTTGGGAAAGAACCAGAGATCCAAGCCCTAATAGAAATCATTGAAGCTCAAGTAGTAGTAGGTACAGAGAGCTGGATAAGATGAAAATAAGTTCAGCTGAAATATTTTTCAAACGATCTAACAGTGTTCAGAAATGATAGATTAAATACAGTTGGTGGTGCAGTACTTATTGCTGTCAGAAGCAGTTTACCTTGAAGTGAAATTGAATTAGATAGTTCCTGCGAAATAGTATGGGTAGAGGTTATACTTGACAATCGGACTAAACTATTAACTGGATCGTTTTACCGACCACCTGACTCAGAAGATATAGTTGCCGAAAAGTTCAAAGAAAACTTGAGTCTCATTTCAAATAGATACCCCACTCATACAATTATGGTCGGTGGCGACTTCAATCTATCCTCGATATGCTGGAAAAATTATACGTTTAAAGACGGCGGCAGGCGTAAAACATCATCCGAAATTGTACTGAATGCTTTCTCAGAAAATTATTTTGAACAATTAGTTCATGAGCCCACTCGAAGCGTAAATGGTTGCGAAAGCATTCTTGACCAGTTAGCAACAAATAATCCTGGACAAATAGGGAGTATCATGACGAATACAGGGATTAGTCACCACAAGGAGGGTTGCTGCTATGCTAAATACCCAACACCTACAACCATCAAAAAGGAACGCGAAGTATATCTGATAAAAATGCTCTTAATGCCTTTTTAAGAGACAGTCTCCAATCCTTCCGATCTGATCATGCAAGCGTAGAAAAGATGTGGAATGATTTCAAAGAGATGGAATCGACGGCACTTGGAGATATATACCACATAAATTAATAAGTGATGGTACTGATCCCCCATGGTACACGAAACGGGTCGGAGCGCTGTTGCAGAAGCAACGAGAAAAGCATACCAAATTTAAAATAACGCAAATCCCCAAGATTGGCAAAGTTTTGCAGAAGTTGGAAATATAGCGCGTGCTTCAATGTGAGATGCTTTTAATAATTTCCACAATAAAACTCTGTCTCTGAATCTGGCAGCAAAGCCCGCATCTCGTGGTCGTGCGGTAGCGTTCTCGCTTCCCACGCCCGGGTTCCCGGGTTCGATTCCCGGCGGGGTCAGGGATTTTCTCTGCCTCGTGATGGCTGGGTGTTGTGTGCTGTCCTTAGGTTAGTTAGGTTTAAGTAGTTCTAAGTTCTAGGGGACTTATGACCACAGCAGTTGAGTCCCATAGTGCTCAGAGCCATTTTTTCTGGCAGAAAACCCAAAGAGATTCTGGTCATAAATAAAGGTCACCAATGGCAAGACACAATCAATACCTTCACTGCGCGATATCACTGATGACAGAGCCATTAAAGCAGAGTTCCTGAACACGGTTTTCCGAAACTCCTTCACCAAAGAAGACGAAGTAAATATTCCTGAATTCCAATCAAGAACAACTCCCAAGATGAGAACATAGAAGTAGATATCCTCGGAGTAACGAAGCAGCTTAAATCACTTAATAGATGCAAGCCCTCCGGTCCAGACCGTACACCAGTCAGGTTCCTCTCAGACTATGCTGATACAATAGCTCCATATTTAACAATTATATACAACCACTCGCTCAAAGAAAGATCCGTACCTAAAGACTGGAAAATTGCTCAAGTCACACCAATACCCTAAAAGGAAAGTAAGAGTAATCCGCTGAATTACCTACCCATATCACTAACGTCGATTTGCAGTAGCGTTTTGGAACATATACTGTGTTCGCACATTATGAAGCACCTCGAAGAAAACGATTTATTGGCACATAGTTAGCACGGATTCAGAAAACATCGTTCTTGCGAAACACTACTAGCTCTTTATACTCATGAAGTAATTAGTGCTATCGACAGGGGATGTCCAATTGATTCAATATTTTTGGATTTCCAGAAGGCTTTCGACACTGTTCCTCACAAGCTTCTTCTAACCAAACTGCGTGCCTATGGAATTTCACCTCAGTTGTGCGATGGTACTCGTGATTTCCTGTCAGAAAGGTTACAGTACGTAGTAATAGACAGAAAGTCGTCGAGTAAAAAGATGTAATATCCGCCGTTCCCCAAGGAAGTGTTATAGGCCCTCTATTGTTCCTGATCTACAGGGTGTTACAAAAAGGTACGGCCAAACTTTCAGGAAACATTCCTCACACTCAAATAAAGAAAATATGTTATGTGGACATGTGTCCGGAAACGCTTAATTTCCATGTTAGAGCTCATTTTAGTTTCGTCAGTATGTACTCCAACGTGATCAAATTGTAAATTTTCACAATCAACATGTGTGGGCGGACGAGAATCCGCACGCAATTGTGCAATCACGTCATCAACACAGATTTTCTGTGAACGTTTGGGCAGGCATTGTTGGTGATGTCTTGATTGGGCCCCATGTTCTTCCACCTACGCTCAATGAAGCTGGAACATGTGCCTTTAAAAGTACGACACAACATGTGGTTCATGCACGATTGAGCTCCTGCACATTTAAGACGAAGTGTTCGTACGCTTCTCAACAACAGATTCGGTGACCGATGGATTGGTAGGGGTGGACCAATTCCATGGCCTCAACGCTCTCCTGACCTCAACCCTCTTGACTTCCATTTATGGGGGCATTTGAGAGCTCTTGTCTACGCAACCCCGGTACCAAATGTAGAGACTCTTCGTGCTCGTATTGTGGACGGCTGTGATACAATACGCCATTCTCCAGGGCTGCATCAGCGCATCAGGGATTCCATACGACGGAGGGTGGATGCATGTATCCTCGCTAACGGAGGTCATTTTGAACATTTCCTGTAACAAAGTGTTTGAAGTCACGCTGGTACGTTCTGTTGGTATGTGTTTCCATTCCATGATTAATGTGATTCGAAGAGAAGTAATAAAATGAGCTCTAACATGGAAAGTAAGCGTTTCCGGAAACATGTCCACATAAAATATTTTCTTTCTTTGTGTGTGAGGAATGTTTCCTGAAAGTTTGGCCGTGCCTTTTTGTAACACCCTGTATATTAAAGACCTTGCAAAATCATCAGGTGACCAATAGGAATTTCAAAATGACTTAGATAAGATATCTGTATGGTGCGGAAAGTGGAAATTGACCCTAAATAAAGAAAAGAGTGAAGTTATTCACACGAGTATTGAAAGACATCAGCTAAATTTCTGTTACGCGATAAGTCACACAAATCTGAAGGTTGTAAATTCAACTAAATACTTAGGAATTACAATTACAAATAACCTAAAGTGGAGCGATCACATAGATAATGTTGTGGGTAGAGCAAACCAGAGACTGCGATTCATTGGCAGAACACTTAGCAAGTGCGACAGGCCTACTAAAGAGACTGCTTACACTACACTTGTCCGCCCTATTCTGGAGTATTGTTGTTCGGTGTGGGATCTGCATCAGGTAGGACTGTCGGATGACACCGAAAAATTACAAAGAAGAGCAGCTAGTTTTGTATTATCGCGAAATATTTGAGATTGTGCCACAGACATGATACGTGAATTGGAGTGGAAATCATTAAAACAAACGCGTTTTTCGATGCGACGGAATCTTCTGGTGAAAATTCAATCACTAGTTTTCTCCTCAGATTGCGAAAACGTTCTGTTGGCACCCACCTACATAGGGAGAAATGATCATCACGATAAAATAAGAGAAATCAGGGCTCGCACAGAGAAATGTAAGTGCTCGTTTTTCACGCGCGCCGTTCGAGAGTGGAGCGATAGAGACACAGCTTAAAGGTGGTTCATTGAAGCCTCTGCCAGGCACTTAATTGTGAATAACAGAGTAATCACGTAGATGTAGATGACAAGACCTGAAGGAATGATCTTCTTGAAAAAATACAGCTCTACGATAAACGATGCCGCCAATCCGCAACACACAGTTACATTTGCAGTATGAAGCTGTACCGGCTGATGTGAGTGCAGCTTTTCCGTTCCCATATTCTGCAGTCCTGCGTATTGAAATGTCCTTGGAGATCGAAATTGGTTTCGTCTGTCCACAGAATGTTCCATGGCCACTCATTGTCTACTTCCATAAGACCAAGAAATTCGAGAGCCAATGTTCGTTCGTCTTGTTGGCAGGTCAGCAGGAAGCAACTGCTGAACATGGGTGATTTTGTGTGGTTAGCAATGCAGGATGGTTAGTGGGATTTTATACGCCGTGCTCCCAGGCATGTCCAACGTTCGGGCAATTCCCCTTGCACTGCCTGTTTGGAATCCACCGTTCGACCCCCTCCTGCAATGCTGCGGCCACACCTTCGACAGACATCGGATCAAATACCTTCCTCCCTTTGCCACACTGCACTTCAAAAGAATCTATCTTTTAGAATTTTGTAGTCATTTGCCACAGCCCCTATTAGACATCGGACCAATGCCTTTTTTCGTACCCTCGAGTGTCCGGAACTGTTCTTATAAAAAAGCTTTACCAGCACTGAACGATCCTTCATGGAGATAGTCATGTACGAGCAATTAAACAGAGAACCGACTCGTGGAGATAACATCTTGGACCTACTGATAACAAACAGACCCGAACTTTTCGACTCTGTATGTGCAGAACAGGGAATCAATGATCATAAGGCCGTTGCAGCATCCCTGAATATGGAAGTTAATAGGAATATAAAAAAAGGGAGGAAGGTTTATCTGTTTAGCAAGAGTAATAGAAGGCAGATTTCAGACTACCTAACAGATCAAAACGAAAATTTCTGTTCCGACACTGACAATGTTGAGTGTTTATGGAAAAAGTGCAAGGCAATCGTAAAATGCGTTTTAGACAGGTACGTGCCGAGTAAAACTGTGATGGACGGGAAAAACCCACCGTGGTACAACAACAAAGTTAGGAAACTACTGCGAAAGCAAAGAGAGCTTCACTCCAAGTTTAAACGCAGCCAAAACCTCTCAGACAAACAGAAGCTAAACGATGTCAAAGTTAGCGTAAGGAGGGCTATGCGTGAAGCGTTCAGTGAATTCGAAAGTAAAATTCTATATACCGACTTGACAGAAAATCCTAGGAAGTTCTGGTCTTACGTTAAATCAGTAAGTGGCTCGAAACAGCATATCCAGACACTCCGGGATGATGATGGCATTGAAACAGAGGATGACACGCGTAAAGCTGAAATACTAAACACCTTTTTCCAAATCTGTTTCACAGAGGAAGACCGCACTGCAGTTCCTTCTCTAAATCCTCGCACAAACGGAAAAATGGCTGACATCGAAATAAGTGTCCAAGGAATAGAAAAGCAACTGGAATAACTCAACAGAGGAAAGTCTACTGGACCTGACGGTATACCAATTCGATACTACACAGAGTACGCGAAAGAACTTGCCCTCCTTCTAACAGCCGTGTACCGCAAGTCTCTAGAGGAACGGAAGGTTCCAAATGATTGGAAAAGAGCACAGGTAGTCCCAGTCTTCAAGAAGGGTCGTCGAGCAGATGCGCAAAACTATAGACCTATATCTCTGACGTCGATCTGTTGTAGAATTTTAGAACATGTTTTTTGCTCGAGTATCATGTCGTTTTTGGAAATCCAGAATTTACTGTGTAGGAATCAACATTGATTCCGGAAACAGCGATCGTGTGAGACCCAACTCGCTTTATTTGTTCATGAGACCCAGAAAATATTAGATACAGGCTCCCAGGTAGATGCTATTTTTATTGACTTCCGGAAGGCGTTCGATACAGTTCCGCACTGTCGCCTGATAAACAAAGTAAGAGCCTACGGAATATCAGATCAGCTGTGTGGCTGGATTGAAGAGTTTTTAGCAAACAGAACACAGCATGTTGTTATCAATGGAGAGACGTCTACAGACGTTAAAGTAACCTCTGGCGTGCCACAGGGGAGTGTTATGGGACCATTGCTTTTCACGATATATATAAATGACCTAGTAGATAGTGTCGGAAGTTCCATGCGGCTTTTCGCGGATGATGCTGTAGTATACAGAGAAGTTGCAGCATTAGAAAATTGTAGCGAAATGCAGGAAGACCTGCAGCGGATAGGCACTTGGTGCAGGGAGTGACAATTGTCCCTTAACATAGACAAATGTAATGTATTGCGAATACATAGAAAGAAGGACCCTTTATTGTATGATTATATGATAACGGAACAAACACTGGTAACAGTTACTTCTGTAAAATATCTGGGAGTATGCGTGCGGAACGATTTGAAGTGGAATGATCATATAAAATTAATTGTTGGTAAGGCGGGTACCAGGTTGAGATTCATTGGGAGAGTGCTTAGAAAATGTAGTCCATCAACAAAGGAGGTGGCTTACAAAACACTCGTTCGACCTATACTTGAGTATTGCTCATCAGTGTGGGATCCGTACCAGATCGGGTTGACGGAGGAGATAGAGAACATCCAAAAAAGAGCGGCGCGTTTCGTCACAGGGTTATTTGGTAACCGTGATAGCGTTACGGATATGTTTAATAAACTCAAGTGGAAGACTCTGCAAGAGAGGCGCTCTGCATCGCGGTGTAGCTTGCTCGCCAGGTTTCGAGAGGGTGCGTTTCTGGATGAGGTATCGAATATATTGCTTCCCCCTACTTATACCTCCAGAGGAGATTACGAATGTAAAATTAGAGAGATTAGAGCGCGCACGGAGGCTTTCAGACAGTCGTTCTTCCCGCGAACCATACGCGACTGGCACAGGAAAGGGAGGTAATGACAGTGGCACGTAAAGTGCCCTCCGCCACACACCGTTGGGTGGCTTGCGGAGTATAAATGTAGATGTAGATGTAGATCTCGGACGCAAACTAAGGCATTGCCGTGTGTCACGTATCTGTTGGTATGCAGATTCTGACACTCACAGCGCCATCTGTTGGTCATATGTTTGTTATTTTTTTATTCCATGAGGTTCCCCTTTGCGTCAATAATAAGCTGTTCAAATCTGACGTCATTTCGAGCAGTGGTTCCCTTTCTACAGAATTTTGAAACTGGAACTTTAATTATGGACTTTCTGTAAATAGGCACTAAGTTATGTGCATCTGTCCTACGACACTACTTGGAAAAGGGTAACGACCTGCGCTTTCTTCCAGTTGCTGCGTACCCTTCATTACTTCAGCGACCTACGACAAACAGGTGCTAGAATCCCTCCAAAACCCAGGCGATCATTGTAGGCAAAACCACCCCTTCCTTCCGCCTCCTTGATTTCTACATCACCATCTATGGCCGTCCTATCGCCCTCACTCCCACCCTTAAGTACCTTGGCGTCACCCTCGACCGTCGCCTCTCCTGGACTCCCCACCTCCGGACAATCCAAGCCAAGGCACGCTCCCGACTCAGTCTCCTCAAGCTCCTCTCCGGCCGCACGTGGGGTCTGGACCCCTCCACCATCCTCCACACTTATAAATCCCTCATCCGCCCTATCCTTTGTTATGCCCATCCGGCTTGGATCTCCGCCCCCCTTCCTTTTATAAATCCCTCCAAATCCTTGAACGCCATGCTCTCCGCCTCGCCTATCGCATCCGTCTCCCCTCCCGTACGCGGATCCTGTACGATCTCATCCCCTTCCCCCACATCCTCCTTTTCCTTGAAAGGATACGGATCCTGTACACCTCCCGCAAACTCGATCCTCCTCACCCGCTCGTCTCCCCAATCCTCTCCCACCCCCGCCCGCTGCCGCGCCTGTATGCCCATATCCCACCTGGTCTCCATCTCTCCACCCTCCTTACCCTCTCCCAAGGTGGCTTCCGCCAGCTCCCCCTCCCTGATGATGTCCTCCTCCCCTCCATCTACCCCTCCTATCAACTTTGACCCTGCCCCACCCCCCACTTCCGGTGTCCTTTCCTTTAGGCACCCTCCCTCCCTCCCTTCTCTTCCCTTCCCTTCCCTTCTCTTTCCTTTTCCTCCGTCTCCTCCCTCCACCCCTCTTCCCCCCGGGCTTCCCCTCCCCCTTCCTCCCTCCCCCCTTTCTCCCCTGCCCGTGGCATCTCTGCTCTCCCCTCTCCCTCTCCCACTCCCCTTCCTCCTCCTCCTCTCTTGGCAGGTCCCCGGACTCGCACACGCATAGTGAACATTCGCGCGCCGGAGATCATCGCCATCAGTGTCTAGTGTGTGTGCTTCGTTTTGTGTTCCGTGCAGTTACAACTCAACTGTTCACATGTGCCGTCGCCGTTCTCCGTGTTTTGTGCGCCGTGTCAACAAGTGTTAGTGTTTTTATCGTCCAACGTGAACGGCTTCTTGTTTTTTGTTTTTTGTAACTACTTTCTTTGCTCGCCATTTTTTGTATTGTCTGTGTCACCTAAATCATATTATTGTACCCCATAAGGCTGAAGAGCAGCGTATTAAGCTGCTGCCAGCCCACCTTGTATGAGGGGATTAAAATTACAATAAAGAAAAAAAAAAGAAAAAAAAAGAAAAAAAAAACAGGTGCTAGAAGGGGAGGAAGTCTTTTCACTTAATCTGTAGAACTTTGCAGGTATTTCATCCGGTACAGTTGTCTTTCGACTGTTTGGAGGTTTTTACTCATTTTGAGTGTCACAACTGCTTATCTGAGTGTCTGTCATTTTGACATTCGTACTATGATTGAAAGAAGGAACTGTATTGCAGTCTTCTGTGGTCAATCACTTGTGTAAGACCAAATTCAGGAATAGAGCCTTCTCTCTATTGCCTTGTCTTTCGGTGCCAGTATGATAACTGAACAACTGATTAGATAATTTCGGTCCGCTTACTGGCTTTCTGTAAGGCTAAAACGTCTTAGGATATCTAGTCAAACCTTTGGCAACATTTTCTTGTAAAAATCATTGAATGCTTCTCGCATTGCTCTTCTTACAGTCATTTTGCCTTCATTCAGCTTCAGGTTTTGTCTTCGCTTAAATCTGTGATTTGGTTTTCTTTGCTTTCGGTAGTAACTTTCTGAAACGACTACTGTATCACGGTAGGTCTTTCCCATCCCTTGTCCGCAGCTCGTGGTCTTGCGGTAGCGTTCTCACTTCCCACGCCCGGGTTCCCGGGTTTGATTCCCGGCGGAGTCAGGGATTTTCTCTGCCTCGTGATGACTGGGTGTTGTGTGATGTCCTTAGGTTAGTTAGGTTTAAGTAGTTCTAAGTTCTAGGGGACTGATGACCATAGATGTTAAGTCCCATAGTGCTCAGAGCCATTTGAACTTTCCCATCCCTTAAAACCTACTTCTGCACGTATTTGTCTAAAGTATGTGGCACAGTGTGTTTGGGTTTTATACATTTATGTTCAACATTTTCGTCCTCACAGCTGAGTATTTGATGTTGGCTATTTACATGCAGCTTGTATCCTTGCACTCTTCCTAAGCAAAAATATTTTCCTACGTTTTTTAAAATTCCTTGTAATACACGTAGTCATTGATGCTATCACAGCCTTATAATAGCTGATTCCCACCTAGACGTTAACTGACCCGAACAATTTAGGTGTGTTAGTTGCTAGGACGTCTACGACGTAGCCCTCACGAATCGGTTCTGTAGCTATCTGCTCGAAGTAATTTTCGAATCAAATATTCAAAACAATCTTATAAGAATCCGTTTCCCTGGCACCAATTTTAATGACATCAGCACTGAAATGTATAACTGGCAAACTGAAATCTTATTCTCTGACACTAGGATGATAAGCAACGATGTATACTATGTTGTCTCTGACGTAGTCTTCCATTAGGTGGCTTATAAAAGCATCCAATTACAACTACGACCCACTTTTGATGCTGAGCCTTACCCAAATTACTTCACATTCAGAATGCGTAGTAAATTTGCTAGAGTTCTTAATGGTAGTGAGTACGCAGCCATCATTGGCTCCTATCCTTTCACTGCGATGTACATTCCAATCTGAATTTGGGATTTCGCTACTGTTCACTTCCGGATTCAGCCAACTTTCTGTTTTCCTAATACCATGTGGGTATCTCTACCTTCAATAAGTGTGATTAATTCTAGGACCTTAATATCTGTGCTCTTGCAGTTTAGTAGTAACGCATTAACATTTTGCAAACTGTAATGCCGAAAGCTCACCTCCGAGAGTAACGTGGCTGAACTGTCTTCGATTTCGGTAAGCATTTCATCATTAACCTTTAGGAAGGGTTTCCAACATAAGAAGCCCCCACGTGGAAGCGACGTGGTCTGTTCTATCTTAATAGCTGCTCCCTTCGTTTAGTGCATTCCTGATCTGATGAGGTAGCGGAGATCGAGAAATTCGCAGCTGAAATCGTCGCAGAACCGTCTGGGCCTTTCACTCGGCTCCAAACCAGAGGACCGCCATAGATTCTGGATACCATGCTGCATATAGTTAACCATGTATACTCTCCGCTTGCGTTGCCAACTGATTTCACCAATTCACAAATCTTCTAAGGGCACTGAATATGAGCTTCTTCTAAGAGCACTGAATATGGGCTGAAAACCCAGGCGGCTAGCATCATTCGAGCCGATATGAGCCATAATTTACAACCGTTGTGATCATTTCTTTCAATAGATACGTGTAGATTATCTTTCCAAGTTCTGGAGATGGGACTACCGATAAGCGCACCTAATGAATACTGGACTTCTTCCTTGACCCGCCTGCTATATGACTCAGGGGCGGCCAAACATTGGATCTCCCTATGACCGACATACCCACCTTCTATGACTGGTCGGGCTTCGCAGGAAAATCGACCGCTGTCCCAATAAACGAGGCCTCCCGTGCTGGCTCTGAACTGTTATGAACACCAGGCAACTCCTTGTACCTCTTTTTGCAGCGTGAAAGGGCTGCCGTACGGCCAGTTCCCGCCGTCGTCTTCCGCCAGCCGATACGTTAAACCCCCACTGCTGCAACTCAACCTCGAGTGAGGACGAATTGTTCAAAGGATGAACATCGTAAGAGATTGCCATGTGATTTCGGCGGCACTAGATGTATTGCAACTTTCGCCACTGGTACCTCAAATTTGTGAACTTAAATGGGAATCCCTGGAAGGAAGAAGATGCTCTTTTCGCGAGGCACTATTGCGGAAATTTAGAGAACTCGCATTTGAGACCGACTGCAGAACGATTCTACTGACGCCAACGTATATTTCGTGTAAGGGCCACGAAGATAAGATGAGAGAAATTAGGGCTCGTATTGAGGCTTATAGAAGGTGTTTTTCTCTCGCTCTGATTGCGAGTGGAAGAGGAGAGGAAATGACTGTAGTGGTACAAAGTACCCTCCGCCATTCACTGTGCGGTGGTTTTCGAAGTATATGTGTAGATGTAGTAGATCGCTGTACCCTACGGCAGTAGCCTGATGCCTGTCGATCGCAGCCAACACGTTTTCATACAGGACAGCAGGCAATTCCCCTTGTAGCTGCACACAACAGATAGCGTCCATATCCTTTCCCTACGACGTAAAAATTAAATAAAATCACGAAAAAATTTACCTACCACTCAGTCAGTGAGTAACTAGGAAAGAACAAGCAGACTACAACGGCGGCAGATTTGAAGTCCAGAAATTGACCCTAGCACTTACAGTTGCAGGAAACTATATGTCAAACTTAAGTCACTCAACACTAACTATCGAAAAATACATAAAGCTTTACAACAAAACAAAATACGAAATATTGGTATGTCTTCACTGTCTAGGAGACTCCGTCTGACTTTGGTCGGCTGCCATTGCAATTCATTCTATTAGAGGCCACTTAGGAGACTTGGCGCGTCTGACGAGGAGAAGATGAAGGATGTGGACGACGCAGACATCTGAGTCGCGAGCGGAGATAAGCCCCGACCAGATCTGGAATCGAACTCGGGCCCCGTGACCTGGAAGCTAGTAGTGTTAATTAATAGACCAGGAGCTATTGATACTCTTACAACAAATTAAATAGCACTACTAGGAAAAGGTAAGTAAGCAGTTGCTGTTCACTTCTGTACGTAAAAATACGACTAAGCCAAGTGACTTAAACAAAATTCTAGAAAACCACTAAGGACAATACAGTGAAACCATAATGTATGCTGTAAAGAGTTTCAGTCTTGAAACACGACGTTTCAGAGAAGTTAGAGAATGAACGTATATACTCTCTTTGATGGAACAAAAGATCTCGCACACTCCTATCTATGACGAAGCAAGTAATGTTTTGTATGATGTTGCAATTGCCTCGTGATGAACTGTATGTTATCTTATACTTAAAGGAGAGGGCACGACATTGAGATCACAGATTTACTTCAAACTTTGTGCACCTTTAGTAGGCCATTAAGACAACATAATGTGCAAGGAGTAAGGTTCACTAGACATTCCCAGAAAATCGCAAGAGAAGTTTTATGCGTCTATTATGTGGTTTACATATCTTTGCGTAGGGACCGGACGCTACAGTTGATGGTAGTCAAGTCAAACCATCGTTTTTAGCCAGCACGGTAGCTCAGCGTGTTCGGCCAGAGACCTGGCTGACCTCTGTAATAAAAAAACTGATGGAAGTGATCAACAACGAACTTCAACGAATGTCGTGTATGAGGCAACGGTTTGACGCCCGCTCAAACTTTCTTTATCACTGGTCATATTATTTATTTATATGACATTTGAGAGGTAATATAACGAAAAGAAAACCACGTGTATTTGCATTAAGTATTTACATCAAGTTTCAATTTATGTTTTCGATGTCTGTATGACAAATTCCATGCAGTAACATGGAATGTCGAGAGCACAGACGACGAGTAATTGTACATTACTCTCGTGGTCTAGCACATTGTAACTTACTATATTACTTACTGTGAATAACATCATTCGCATAATTGTTTATCGTGTTTTGACTTGGTCTTCCCAAGCCTGTTCCTCGTCCCTGAAATTTAATTACAAATAGCAAATAGCCAAATAACATATGAAATTCACTACAACGTCATGAGAATGTACGTGTTTCTTCATTATATTACCTTTCAAATGTCACATAAATTAAATAAAGTGGGCAGTGATGAATAATATACAGGTTAAATGAAAAGGGCTAACGGGATTCGAACCGTCACTTCGTCCGCGACCTAAATGCAACGCGCGAACGCTAACCAGATGACCAGTATGATTCTTAACAATAGTACCTTCGCGCAGATATCAGTTCCATAACAGACGCGTAAAACTTCTTACGATTTTCTTGGAATTGCTAGAGTAGTGCACCTTTCTACTAGCACATTATTTTGTTTTAATGGCCTACTAAAGGAATACAATGTTTGAAGTAAATCCGTGATCCCAACATCGTGCCCTCCCCTTGTTAGGTAAGTTGTTGACATTGACGTACGTGGATACTAATGTGCAGCTGACAGATGTCCGTTAATGACTATGAAACACACTCAGAATGAATAACAGCAGCAGTCTTACAAAAACGGAGACCGAAATCCAAGACAATTAAAGGCGATTGTGAAGTACGGATGGAACGAAGAGAACTTTCAGCGACGAGTATCGGTAAGAAAAAGCGTAAAACTGTCAAATCACGACTGTTTAGTAATTGAAGCACCCTATATCTACTTCACTATCTACATCAACGTCTACATTTTTACTCGGCAAGCTACCTTACAGTGTGTGGTGGAGGGTGCTTTGAATAACACTGTCAAACCAGAAGTGGGCAGTGATCAGTCAAACACGTTTCGAGGATACCAGAGGGCAATTTTTTATAGTACAAAAGTGCGAATATGTTTGTTTCTAATAATAATTTATGTAACGTTGTAAACAAACTATTTTGATAGTCTGGACACTAGGATGTCCATGATTTTTCAAGTTTCTATAAGATAGCAAAGGTTAGTTGCCCCCTGCCCCTCGTCTCTTGTTGCAATCAACAACAACAAAATGACCCTTGAAGAATGTTAGCTCAGCGAAATAACTGGAAGACGACTCTAACGACCATAAAGTTCTTAACTTTTCATCCGGAAAGTCACTTTTTCTCATGTTAACTGATTCTCCGTCGCTTTTTGGTGAAAGAACATAAGTATAGACAATATTGTGCTTTTCATTTATACTAACTTTTTTATTTTAATAATGTTATTACGATATCACACACCCAGAAACATCTGATTGAAATTCATTCCTCTACGAACGCCTACACCCAAGTGTTTCTTTCTAAAATTATTTGCTAGATAATAATAGTAAAGGAAATTATTGCAAGTTTTCATATATTTCATTATATTTTTGTCAGTAGCATGTAATTTTCTACTGCTAAATTAGTAAGAAAAAACACCGAATGTGTGAAGCGTAAATTACGTTATGCCATTTTTCATTACTATTAGAAGATAAACTTATGCTATTATTATTAGACTTTAGCTGATATTATTACAATTTGTTGATAAATTTGTCTTATATACTATGTTTTACAGTGCTTGTGCTTCGTTTGGCGATTGTCAACCAAGGATAATGGTGTCTTCGATGGCTCTCTTATTGACTACATTTTGAATAAAATCAACAGACCTAACACATCATCGCTGCGACGAGTTTTAAACGTCGTTTCCTCTAAGATCGTAAAGTTTACAACGAAAGACAACGTAGCGTCTGTGATTCTCGTAGTCTGAATTGTGGAAAAGTAGGAGTTCCTACGGGAAGAACTGACCACTGACTTGATAAGTTATTCAAGCTCTATAACGGATGCAAAGGTTTCGAGAAACATTTAAATAGAACTGCAGAGTAAGAAACAAGAAGAAGAGACATTTTTGTGGAAGTACTGTGTGATAGGTCATTAAGATGCTTTAGGACAGTTGAACAATGTAGTGGATAAGAATATTCTGAGACTTCAGTGCCAAGACACGATCGTTGGTGTTGTACAAGAACCGAAACACAATGAAGGAAAAGCGCTGAAGCGCACTCCGAAACAAATTGACAGGAGAAAAATTGAACGTGAAGACACGAAATTACTTTCTTCCTATAATCAGCTTGCTGCATCAGAACCAAGTGTTCTGCATCAAGTAGCGAAATCAGTATGATGGTGTCAACAATGGAACGTTACCTGCCAACATTCAGAAAACACCGGCACCAATAACTGCAGCATCAGCAAAAGTTCCAGCAACTCGTGTTACGTTTCTCTGTTTTATTCTCCGTTTCCGATACCCACAAATTCAAAGGAAATTTAAAAATTAATGGCTGTTGCAGAAGCTGGTAGGCGCTGCACTGAAAACCTGGTAATAAATCGTACCACTCAAGAGCTAGAAACAGAGAGAGAACATCGAGGCATAGACACATAAGGCCAAAGAATTTATTGTTGTGGTATTGTACTAGTACAGAAAGCGGCTCTCAGCACTAACAGGTATTGCAAAGGTTATTACATTGCCAATAACACTAATTGTTCAGGGCAAAGAACCATCGCTGGTAGTCCCTTTAACACAAACGCCTTCCGAAGAGGAGCAGCCAACAGCTTGGATACAACCGACAAAATTCAGATATACTAAATGGAAGCCCGTACAAATCAAGAACAATAATTCAGTTGTGACATTTTATACTGTACATCCCTTGTCGTCATCACGTTTTTTAGTTAGTTTTCCGAACATTTTTCGATTTAGCTATGGTTGCAACTTCTGATCCACACATGACGCATTTCAGAAGATTTAGAGAAAATTCAATAATATGGTGTACATAACTGGTGGCAAGGAAACGTCTGATTACGTTCGCTCAACCATTCCTGAATTTCTCCGTTACCGAATTTTTCGATTCACTGATGGTTGCAACTTCTGATCCACACATGACGCATTTCAGAAGATTTAGAGAAAACCGTACGAAACTCAACAATATGGTGTATATAACTGGTGGCAAGGTAACGTTTACGTTCGCTGTCCATTCCTGAATTTCTCCGGTACCATATTTCCATCCAGAAACAAAAGCGAGATGATGTCCGAGACTATTTGGACGTATCATTGGCACTTCCTGGTGGCATTATGAGGAACGGGATATTATTTCGTGTACCAGAGACCAGAAATCATAACAGGTGGTCGACAAGAGCAATTCACGCATTCGAAGTATACCCATTTCAATATCAGTTGCGGTTATGTCATGAGTAGAAGACCGCTTTAAAAGGAATAAGTTTATTTTTTCTCAGATTTACGTAATAGCTCATCAGAAGCAATGAAAGTGTCATGATTTACTATTTGTGCGTCACCTGTTAAATTAGGAAAATATTAATTCGTAATGCTGCAGTGAAAAAAAATTTCCACTGTCTGTGGTATGTAGTCCCATAAAGTGTCCCTCTATTGGTGTATGAGGAGGATGTTTCAACAGCAATTAAACCAAATACGTGCAAGTTATGTTGCAAGCAGGCGAAGAAGAGGAAGATGGAAAACATCGATCGAAGTGGTAGATTCTGCTTCGAAGTACTTTCTACTTCCGTTAAAACACGGAGTTCTTGTCTTTTTATTTTCTGGTACAAAAACTGTCGTAGGAAATTTTATATCAGCCCCTTCAATATGAAGGGACTTTTAGGTTACGCAGCTGAAATGTGAAAGTTCAGATAACATTGGCTGTGAACGACATTCTGGTGAAAAAGGAAACTGGGAAATAGTTTGTTTTACAGATAGTTGCTGGAACGTGTAAAAATTATTCATCAAAAGACCCATCTACTACCAAGTGCTCTCTGGAGAAAACAATAATTTTTAATTTCTATTCCTTATGTCATGTTTTGACTCCAGAGGAGTTATAGATAAAATCGCGTTCCTTTCATAGAAGTTGTGGGCATTATTAACAAAAAACTAATTTTAGTAAATTTTCTATATCTTTCAGCAATTATTGTAGAACATTTTGTTATACACTACTGGCCATTAAAATTGCTACACCAAGAAGAAATGCAAATGATAAACGGGTATTCATTGGACAAATATATTATGCTAGAACTGACATGTCATTACATTTTCACGCAATTTGGGTGTATAGACCCTGAGCAATCAGCACCCAGAACAACCACCTCTGGCCGTAATAACGGCCTTGATACGCCTGGGCATTGAGTCAAACAGAGCTTGGATGGCGTGTACAGGTATAGCTCCCCATGCAGCTTAAACACGATACCACAGTTCATCAAGAGTAGTGACTGGCGTATTGAGACGAGCCAGTTGCTCGGCCACCATTGACCACACGTTTTCAGTTGGTGAGAGATCTGGAGAATGTGCTGACCAGAGCAGCAGACGAACATTTTCTGTATCCAGAAAGGCCCGTACAGGACCTGCAACATGCGGTCGTGCACTATCCTGCTGAAATGTAGGGTTTCGCAGGGATCTAATAAAGGGTAGAGCCACGGGTCGTAACACATCTGAAATTTAAAGTCCACTGTTCAAAGTGCCGTCAATGCGAACAAGAGGTGACCGAGACGTGTTACCAATGGCACCCCTTCTATTACAACGAGGGATACGCCAGTATGGCAATGACGAATACACGCTTCCAATGTGCGTTCACCGTGATGTCGCCAAACACGGATGAGACCATAATGATGCTGTAAACAAAACCTGGATTCATCCGAAAAAATCACGTTTTGCCATTCGTGCACCCAGGTTCGTCGTTCAGTACACCATAGCAGGCGCTCCTGTCTGTGATCCAGCGCCAAGGGTAACCGCAGCCATGGTCTCCGAGCTGATAGTCTATGCTGCTGCAAACGTCCTCGAACTGTTCGTGCAGATGGTTGTCGTCTTGCAAACGTCCCCATCTGTGGACTCAGTTATCGAGACGTGGCTGCACGATCCGCTACAGCAATGCGGATAAGTTGCCTGTCATCTCGACTGTTAGTGATACGAGGCCGTTGGGATCCAGCACGGCGTTCCGTATTACCCTCCTGAACCCACCGAGTCCATATTCTGCTAACAGTCATTGGATCTCGACCAACGCGAGCAGCAATGTCGCGATACGATAAACCGCAATCGCGGTATGCTACAATCTGACCTTTATCAAAGTCGGAAACGTGATAGTCCGCATTTCTCCTCCTTACACGAAGCATCACAACAACGTTTCACCAGGCAACGCCGGTCAACTGCTGTTTGTGTATGAGAAATCGGTTGGAAACTTTCCTCATGTCAGCACGTTGTAGGTGTCACACAACCTTGTGTGAATGGTCTGGAAAGCTAATCATTTGCATATCACAGCATCTTCTTCCTGTCGTTTAAATTTCGCGTCTGTAGCACGTCATCTTCGTGGTGTGGCAATTTTAATGGTCAGTTGTGTAAATTTGATTCTGGATGTTGTTAAAAAAATGTGCTGGAATGGCGTGGACAATTCTGAACGGAATTATTTGATGTAGGTGCGATGTTTCAACGTCAAGGGATTTAGGATTTGTCTAGCAGTTGTACATTTGAACAGCAATTCTCTACACACAAAATATTGGAAAATGTGCTGACACGGTAGTTTTTCCTTGTGGCTAATGCGGATCGCTGGCAGATGTCAGCAGTATAAATATAGGAGTGGTAACTGTACCGTCAGATGTCTCTCAGCCAACGGTGAACGGTGGGATGCAGATGGATCTGTGGTTCTAAGAAATTTATAATATGGAAAAGCAAACACGTGTTGCGCACAGTGTAAAAGTATCTCTTATCTGCACTAGTCAGCGCGTTGGTTAAGCACTATACTATCTCTTTTGAGAGCATATCGATATTATTGAACAGACGTGGCTAATAAAGCATATTCTGGAGCTCATTATTCATGAGCAATTTAATCCCACAGAGGCAAAATGAAGAGAGTTTCTTTTAATACTAGTCCTCTCATGCATAAATTACGTGGATTTCGGTGGAAACTGAATTTACTTTTGTCCATTTCAGTGTGCTAATGGCACTTTTGAATAAAATACAGTTGTATTTTTACGGTAAATGCTAGTACGATGAGATTTATTACATCTAAAAGCGAGAATGAAAACTGGAGTAACTTTTCTAAGAAAATTCTGCTATCGTTTTGCTTTCAAAGCTCTGCGGAGTTTCCGCCTATACGACGAAATCAAGGACTTTGAAATGCCATCCACATGCGTTTTATTTTCAAACTTCCCACAATGACAGTTCTGGGCGTAATCTGTTGCATCTGTGTTGTGTTGAGTTTGTTCCTAGGTTTGTGCTAGACTCTAGTAGATTACTTTTGTTGTACTTGCATGCACTGACTGCTCACTGTTTTATAATATTCCACAAAAAGTTTCTGAAAAACAATTTACTGAAATGTATAACCAACCGACAAAAGTCAGACACAGCTCATACGTAGCAAACGATCGTAAAAAATCGGCGCTATACACGCTTCTAAAATATATGAAGTTTTTTTATTGAATTGTTTAAACGGATGCCCCATAAAGGGAAAATTCGATAGGATACGTATTATTCGTTGAGTGCTCTAACAAAAGACGGCATGTTGTAATAACCAAAAAAGGGAAGAGAAACATAACGAAGTACCTAGAAAACATCGTAAATTCTAATGAAAACAGGAAAATTAAAGAAAAAAAGAAAAACAGGATTCAGTGTATAGCCATAAATACATCTCCGCTTTCATTGTAAATCATATTTGAGAACAAATAAAATCGTTATACAATTAGTGTCCGGTGAAAATCACAGAGCCATTTCGAAACATATTTAAAGCATACCAAAATAAAATAAATGTGCGTACGTCAATGCAGACCTCCACCGGACAAAAAAATGTATAACAACATCTAAACAAGAAGCTAATTTCGTCCCATTTGTTGATGGAGTATGCTATAGCCGCAAATGGCATTAGTGTGAGTGATTTACACAGCATTAGCCATAAATGAGAAGCTGAAATGTACTTGTATACGGGAAACTTACGCAGGTGGTGGTACTGATCAATAGTAATCGACATGGTATGTACAGGCAGTATAGCTTCAATCCGCCCTTTAACCCCTATAATTCAAATGGGTTAAATAATAGCCAGTTAGAAGCGCATAATGAAATGACTTCAGCAGTATGTGGTTAGGTAAAACATGAGTAAAATTCAGAAATGCGGTGAGAGGTCTAGATTAAGCTTCCTGCTGGAAATACTGTTAAAATTTCATCGTTTGTGATGTAGAACGGCATTGTGCGGTCCTTTCGGCGTGGAAAACGTTAGTGTAGCAAGTAACTCTGCTACTCCAATTTCACTACAGTTCTTTGATTGGGATGGATGTTTCAAAACTCAAGCTAACAAATGAGATGCAGTTGTCCTTCCTACAACATATACTCGAGGATTATTGCAAATGTTTTGTCGGTGTTTAACGTTTAGCGTATATCATCCAACGTAATCTCAAATTGATGTAGAACGAGAATCGGTTCTCACTAATGAAGTTTAGGAGGGTTTTGGATGAGACATGGTGCTTGCATGGCCCCCTATCATATCAGATAAGACGATATTAAGAAGTTGGATTTAGAAGTTTCTGATTAATTAACACATGATCAAGATGGTTGAGTTCCATACCTGTGCATTTAATTAAATGAAGAAATACAGCAACTAGCAACTTCTTGTATAACTTTATTTATTCCCTGACTCGTTTCGGGTTATCACCCATCTTTGGCCTAATAGACTTATATCTCCATCCATGAAGATTATTTTGACTGAATTTTAAACGGTGAAGTTGGTTTTTTTTTTGTTTCTTGTAATTAATTGTTTTTCATTTATAAACATAACATACACAGTTTTAGATTCATTTCTATGTAGATGCAGCGCGGCAACTGCTTTGTGACTGGTGTGGCGGCATTGGTAATGTTGCGCATACTCATTAAATCTACAAAGAACGTAGTAACAGTCTGAAGAACAAAGTAACATCTCTACTGATTTGAAAATAAAGGGTATAAAAGAAGATCCACCGGTAGAGGATGTACACTTCTTAGATGTAGTACAGACAATAGAGACACGGAGTTGAACAGTGAATGAAAGGCAGTAAGTTAAGTAAGTGACTTCTAAAAATTTTTATCACCCTATTCCCCACTTGAAATTGAAAACTAATAAACTATTTCAAAAATAAAAGCTCACACGGAGTTGACGATATGTCCATTAAAATTCTAAAGACTTTTTTTAATAAGTAAACTACTTTTTGAGAAATGTACTGCATTTCCGACAGATATTAAAATAATGCAGTATATGAACTCCCTTATAGGGAAACTCATGGCAATAGTGTCAGTAATTACTGACCTATTTCATTGCTAACACCATTTTAAATCATTCTGAGAAAATGATGTATTCTACAATATTGTCCATCTTTGGTAACAAAAAATATACTTAGCGAACTACATACTGAAATTTTACAAGAGCTGCTCAACTGACAATGCTATCCATAGGTTCACTCACGAGAATTTACAACAACTAAATAACTAAACACCACACTATCTGTCCGCTCACAATAACAGCCGGCACAGTAGCTCAGCGTGTTCGGTCAGAGAGCCGGTTGGCCTGTGGAATAAAAGACTGAGTGGAAGGATCAACCACCGAACTTGAACAGGATGTCTTGCGACCGTCCGCAACGACCAAACACAACGATCAATAACGAAAAAAAAAAAAAAAGAGCTGAGAGGTCGGCGCGACAGAATGTGAATTTTAAGGGCCAGGGTTCGATTCCCGGCTGGGTCAGAGATTTTATCCGCTCAGGGACTGGCTGTTGTGTTGTCCTAATCATTGCCATTTCATCTCCATCGACGCGCAAGTGCCGAAGTGGCGTCAAATCGAAAGACTTGCACCCGGCGAACGGCCTGCCCCACATGAGGCACTAGTCACACGACATTTACATTTTAGCACAGCAAATACTGCAAATCACAATTCTGTGTTACGAAGACTTCTGTGGTTAGAGTAAGGCGAGGGATCCATAAAGATCAATACTGCGTCCTATTTTATTTCTCATGTTTCATTCGGAGATGCCACAAGTATTATAATCAGTCCCAGTGAATTACTGAATGGTTTTCTGCGAATGATCTCTCGATTAATTTTAAGAAAATGTACGTGTTCAGTTCTGCACATGAATGCGTTCAACACCAGTGTTAAATTTAAAGCATGTGCAGGAATGAGTAAGCAAGGCTGAACGTACAGAAGTATTGAGTGTAAACGCTGATGAAAAATTAAAGTAAAAAAAAAACGCATTTTAGAACTTCTTATAGAACTCAGTTTTGCTGCTTTGACATTTCAACCTATTGATGTTATTGAAAGCCTTGGAGAGAGGAAAATTATTAACTTAACATACTTTGCATATTTTTATTCACTAGTGTCATCTAGAACTGTATTGTGGGGTAACTCATGTTTCAAAAAGAAAGCTTTCATTTATTAAAGCGTGTCATAAGAATAATGTGTGGAACTCACTGTCAGTCATTTTGTAAACACTTGTTTAAAGAATTAGATAGTCGTATTTATTCTGCAGCAGAACAGTACGTATTTTCTTCCTCGAAATTTGTTGTAAATAATCCATTAGACTTCAGAAGAAATAAATGACAAAACACTAGCAGAAAAAATTGTCTTCATTACTCTTCATTAAAACTGCCTTTTAGAAGAGGGTGAAAAATGCAGCTACCAAAATCATTTATCACTTACCGAATGATTGCGAATGGCTGTTAGATAGGAAAGTTAAATTTGAAAGTAAGCTAGGAAAATTACTTCTGTGTAGCTCCTTCTGTTCCACAGAGGCATTTTTAGTTTCAAGCTTGTAGCTATTTAGTGCAAAAGTCTTACAGAACACTTGTGTTATTAAATTAATTCAATTTTTTGTTGTGTAAACTCAGCCGGACGCGGGGGCCGAGCGGTTCTAGGCACTTCAGTCCGGAACCAAGCGGTTGCTACGGTCGCAGGTTCGAATCCTGCGTCGGGCGGATGTGTGTAATGTCCTTAGGTTATGTAGGTTTAAGTAGTTGTATGTCTAGGGAACTGATGACCTCAGATGTTAAGTCCCATAGTGCTTAGAGCCGTTTGAACCAATTGTAAACTCAACTGTAAATGGCGATTATGCTGCCATATTTAAATAACAAATAAGTTAATATTCTTTAAACAGAATGAAATTTTCACTCTGCAGCGAAGTGTGCGCTGATATGAAACTTCCTGACAGATTAAAACTCTGTGCCGTACCGAGACTCGCACTCGGGACCTTTGCCTTTCGCCCGGAAAGTGCTCTACGACTGAACTACCCAAGCACGACTCACGACACGCCCTCAGAGCTTGAGTTCTGCCAGTACCTCGTCACCTATCTTCCAGACTTCACAGAAGCTCTTCTGCGAACCTTACAGAGTACTTGCCCGTGAAAGGGAAGGGTCCCGATGGTTCAAATGGCTCTGAGCACTATGGGACTTAACATCTATGGTCATCAGTCCCCTAGAACTTAGAACTACTTAAACCTAACTAACCTAAGGACAGCACACAACACCCAGCCATCACGAGGCAGAGAAAATCCCTGACCCCGCCGGGAATCGAACCCGGGAACCCGGGCGTGGGAAGCGAGAACGCTACCGCACGACCACGAGATGCGGGCGGAAAGGTCCCGAGTTAGAGTCTCGGTCCGGCACACGGTTTTAATCTGTCAGGAAGTTTCATTCTTTAAATAGGCTAGTTTCACACAATTATGATATATCGTGCAAAATGACACTAGGAAGTGACTCACTGGATGCTACTATCATTTTATTGGAAACAAAGTCGTCACAGATAATGAGGTCTTCAGGAACATTACGAGTTAGGTACGAGGGTAAGTCAATTATTATCCGCAATTTAGTTATATTTTTGTTTATTTTGGTAGTACTGTCTTTTCACGTTAATGACGCATGCTTTGTTTATTTGTTGTTATATCTTTGCAATTTTCAAGCTGCTAGGTTAGTTTCGTTATCGCTGCCGTGCTGTTAATCATGGCTGCTCCGCTGTCTATTTGCACCAAAGAAGAGCAACGTTCTGTGATCCGTTTTTTGTGTTCAGAAGGCGTATTAGGGGCCGAAATTTATCAAAGACTTTCGATACAGTACGGGAACAGTGTTTTGCCACAGTGGAATGTCTACGAATGGATTGAAAAATTCCGAAATGGTCACACAAGTGTTACGCACAATGAAGGACCCGGACGACCGTTTACCGCCACAAATGAAAAAACCATTGAGCGTTCACGTGAAATGATTCTCTTGGACAGACGATTAACTATTGACGAAGTGGCACATTGTCTGCAAATTATTCACGGTTCTGCCTACGAAATCATCCGCAGTACACTTGGGTTTCATAAAGTTTGTGCAAGATGGTTCCCAAAACAACTCACACAGTTTCATAAACAAATGCGCTTGGACATCTGCGAAAAACATTTGGATCACTGTGGTAACGAAGGGGACAACTTGTTAGACAGGATCATTACTGGTGACGAAACATGGATCCATCATTACGAGCCGCAGAGTAAACGGCAGAGTATGGAATGGAAACATCCAAATTTGCAGTGCAAGAAAAAGTTCAAGACCCAACCGTCCGCAGGAAAACTAATGCTGACGGTTCTTTTGGACGCATAAGGTCCAGTACTGGAACATTATGTTGAAAGTGGCACAACAATAAACAGTGTGCGTTACAGTGAGATGCTTAATGTCAGGCTAAAGCCTGCAATTCGAAGCAAATGCCGAGGATTGCTGTCAAAGGGTGTTGTGTTGTTGCACGACAATGCCAGTCCGCATACTGCTGCCCACACTGCTGAATCGCTCCAGAAATTTGCAGTTCTGGATCGTCCTCCATATAGTCCCGATCTTGCCCCTTCTGACAATCACTCGTTTTGTCCACTCAAACAGGCATTAAGAGGCGATCGATTTGCCTCGGAAGAAGCAATGAATAACTTTTCTGATCAGTTAACATCAAAAAAAGCCTTCAACCAGTTTCAAACATTTTGGACGAATATTTACACCACAGAGAAATGAGATTGCGAGAATCACGCGACGACCTAGCTACAAAGGAGGTCCATTATGATTCTTTCACATGTCGAAGACAATGAAAGAGGCTAAATATGGAAATACCCGAAGAAAGCCTGTGATAATTAGAGGAAAGCGACGTACTATTACACTGGCTGACAAAAAAGTAAAGCACCCAGAAGGCATGGTCGGATGTCAATATTACTTCGTGCACATACTATCAGCGGGTACGTAGATGATTAGAGTTCCAATCCTCTGTGAACGTAGAACGGCCACCAGAGTGTATTAGTATTGGTCGTGTGTAGTGTAGTTACCAAGCATAACAAGTTAAAATGTTGAGTGATAACTATGAAGGACACGGAGATGCGTGTGAGACAGCGTTATCAGCACCTGACAGAGTTTGAAAGTGGCCTCATTGTGGGTCTATATTCGTCCAGCTAGTCGAATCGTGCAATTTTCTGATTTGTGGAATATTCGAATGTGGCAGTGGCCCGATGTTGGACAGCGTGGAAACTTGAACTCGTCGTCAAGATTCTGACAGACAACGTCCGACGACCACAAGGGAGAACCGTAGTATTGTGCATCAAGCACGTCGTAACCCCTTCAGATCTGCGGCTACCGGCAAAAAGTAATGGATTCTCTGCAACACACTGCGTCATTCCGCACTATTGGTCTGAGATTATCAGCAGCCAAATTAGGAAATTATCGTTGCTAGCATAGACTTGCCGGTAACACAACACAAACAGCTGCGTTTGGAGTGGTGCCGTGATATGGAAGCGTGGACTGCTGATAAATGGCATTGCACTGTATTCAGCAATGAATCGCGGTTGGGCACTTCCTCAGATGACGATCGTGAGCGAGTATGAAGTCGACCTGGAGAGGGATTCTGTTCGTCCATTGTATTAGAGAGGCACAACTGTGTTACTCCTGGGTAACAGGAGTCACAGCTGGTAGTGATTGAGGGAACTATGACGGCAGAACCGTGTATCTGGATTCGCAATCAGTTGCAAGCGCCAGTTTTCGGAGAAATGATTCGTTAAGCGTGATTTGCCGCGAAATTATTGCAAACGCGTGAAATCTCCAGCGATGTTAACGATGTTTCTTTCCCGACTAAGATTTATAAGAAGAAATTTCTATGCGGCAAACATGTCATTGCAAGATGCTCGTGCTGTTCGCAATTTGTATGTTTCCAACATTTGTTGGTTGGTTGTTTTTGGGGAAGGAGACCAGACAGCGAGGTCATCGGTCTCATCGGATTAGGGAAGGACGGGGAAGGAAGTCGGCCGTGCCCTTTGAAAGGAACCATCCCGGCATTTGCCTGGAGCGATTTAGGGAAATCACGGAAAACCTAAATCAGGATGGCCGGACGCGGGATCCAACATTTCTACGATCGGTAACATCCAAGGGGTTAAACCAAATCTTCCTTAAGAATGAACGTAATGATAAAATGTGAGACTTGATATATGAAATGATATAAGAATGAAATACAAGAACATGAAAATTTAAAAACAGTATAACTCCTGAAAATACCGCACACACATACACTGTGGGATCAAAAGTATTAGTTCACCCCCAAAAACATACGTTTTTCATATTAGGTGTAGTGTGCTCCCACCTACTGCCATGTACTTCATATCAACGACCTCAGGAGTCATTAGTCATCATGAGAGAGCAGATTGGGACACTTCGCGGAACTCGCGAACTTCGAACGTGGTCAGGTGACTGGGTGTCACTTGTGTCATACGTCTGTACGCGAGATTTCCATACTCCTAAACATCCCTAGGTCCACTGCTTCTGATGTGATAGTGAAATGGAAACGTGAAGGGACTCGTACAGCACAAAAGCTTGACTGGCAAATGGCTCTGAGCACTATGGGACTCAACATCTTGGGTCATAAGTCCCCTAGAACTTAGAACTACTTAAACCTAACTAACCTAAGGACATCACACACACCCATGCCCGAGGCAGGATTCGAACCTGCGACCGTAGCAGTCCCGCGGTTCCGGACTGCAGCGCCAGAACCGCTAGACCACCGCGGCCGGCTTGACTGGCAACGATCGCCGACAGTTGAAGAGGATCGTAATGTGTAATAGGTAGATCATCACACAGGAATTCAAAACTGTATCACGCTCCACTACAAGTGTAAGGAGCGTAACAATTGGACGATTGAACAGTGGAAAAACGTTCTGTGCAGTGACGAGTCACGGTACACAATGTGGCGATACGATGTCAGGGTGTGGGTATGGCGAATGCCCGGTGAACGTCATCTGTCAGCGTGTGTAGCTCCTACAGTAAAATTCGGAGGCGGTGGTGTTATGGTGTGGTCGTGTTTTTCATGGAGGGGGCTTGCACCCCTTGTTGTTTTGCGTAGCACTATCACAGCAATTTTAAGCACTTTCAAATGTTCAAATGTGTGTGAATTCCTAAGGGACCAAACTGCTGAGGTCATCGGTCCCTTGTCTTACACACTACTTAAACCAACTTATGCTAAGAACAACACACACACGCATTCCCGAGGAAGGACTCGAACCTCCGACGGGAGCGGCCACACAGTCCGTGACATGGCGACTCAAACCGGACGTTCATTGGTTCAAATGGCTCTGAGCACTAAGGGACTTAACATCTGAGGTCATCAGTCCCCTAGAACTTAGAACTACTTAAACCTAACTAACCGAAGGACATCACACACATCTATGCCCGGGGCATGATGCGAACCTGCGACCGTAGCGGTAGCGCGGTTCCAGACTGAAGCGCCTAGAACCACTCGGCCACACCGGCCGGCGAGTGTTCACTGTGCGCGGCTTAAGCCCCTTCTTGCTTGCCACCGTTGAAGAGCAATTCGGGGAGAGCGATTGCATCTCTCAACACGATCGAGCACCTGGTCATAATGCACGGCCTATGGCGAAGTGATTACACGACAATAACATCTCTCTAATGGACTGGCCTGCACAGAGCTCTGACCTAAATCTTATAGAACACCTTTGGGATGTTTTGGATCGCCGACTTCGTGCCAGGCCTCACTAACCGACATCGATACCTCTCCTCAGTGCAGCACTCCGTAAAGAATGGGCTGCCATTCCCCAAGAAACCTTCCAGCACCTGATTCAACGTATGCCTGCGAGAGTGGAAGCTGCCATCAAGGCTAAGGGTGGGCCAACACCATATCGAATTCCAGCTTTACCGATGGAGGATGCCACGAACTTGTAAGTCATTTTCAGCCAGGTGTCTGGATAGTTTTGATCACATAGTGTATATCACGTAGTGTATGATTTTTATTGTGAAACCTGGTTGTAATCTTACAGTTAATATAACGCCCTTTTATCCCCTAAGCTGATAAGAAGCATTAGTTTGGTAATTTTTTGAGGACATGGGTAGATAAACGAAAAAAATAAAATAAAAATAATAAACGGGTTTCGAACACGGGTCGCAAAAGTGTTATGCTGCCACGGTACCAACTGCCCTACCACTTCTGTTCAAATTACTGCCTAATAAAAGGTTTATAAAGCACGGTGGAAACATTCTGCGACAAATGTGGATACTGTGTGACAAACATGTTGCGAATAGAGTAAATGGAAACTAAGTAACAGAGTTAAACATCTTGTATGATGCGGTCGTACAATGATATAATTTTTGTGGTACATTCAGTGGTATATGCAAATACTGTATGCAAAATGTGTCGCGGAAACTATTAGTAACTAAGAAATAATAAATGAAAACGTCATGTTTAATGCGGCAGGTTTTCTGCATGAACAGCGAAAATTTAGTAAGCGATAAGCTTTCTTCCTTTCATCATTTTGTGGGGGTTACCCGCAAGAAAAGTTCCGTAAAGGTTTGAAATTTCGTGTAAAGTTTATTGAAAGTCACCAACTACTAACTGCTCTCATTCTCAAATATTGGAAGATAGAAGTACGAGTTTTCGAGCGTGATGGGCTATACCGTTTTGACATTCTCATCCTCTCCCGTTTGAAAGGCAGGGAATTCTTACCGCCACAATGATTCTTTCGAGACAGTAAGTGATACGTCTACAAAGTTTGGCTGAAATCGTCCCAGTGTTGTGGGAGGAGACTTGTAACATATATAAACAAATACATATGTACATACATATGTACGTATATCCATCTACTCACAGAGGTCTAGTGCGGGTTGTAATTATCGTATTGTAGCGGAACTTGGTAGATTTTCTAATGTGTAAATGGGGAACCAATTTACCCTGAAAAAAAGTTCCAATTTTGGCCACCAATTGAAAACTAGCGCTATGAACGCAAGAAACACGTACAGAAATTTTTCCAGTATGTGATGGATTAGGAATGGAATGTAAGCAGAAAAAAATCAAACAAGTGATTAAGGCATAATGTTGATTGTGTTAGTAACTGCATCTTACACAATTTGTTCGGTATGAGCATCAGAGACGTCGACGAGACGCAGGATTAGTAAAATGACGTGATCAAGAGCTTCTCGCTGAAATTCCAGTGGAATCTCAGCAAAATGACATCGTTGAAGACGCTGCTGAATGAGACAGGTCCGTGGGGAACTGCAACAGATGGCAAAATCGTCAACAAGAAGGGAGCCAGAGATGCCCGGCGGGAGACAGGCAATTATAGGGTTAATGGCGATAGCAAAGAGGACGACGCTCAGGACAGAACCCTGCGACGAGTTCACAGGTAGGTGTTGGTTTGATCCCAGAAAAGAACCGTTCCACCGCATATCGTCTGTGAGATATTCTGCCTGGTCTTCACAACTGGGGAAATACTGTTCTTCAAAGGTCGCTAGGGAGGGGTAAAGCCGCCAGTCAGCCTTAGTAAGTTGCCGTTTTGGTGTGCACGCAGGTGGGTAGGAGTCAGCAAACGGACAGCACATGGGAAATGGTCGCTCGAGTAGGCGTCACAAAGAATGGACCACTCAAGCGATGGGCAAGCTGGGCAGTACAGAAGGTTAGGTCCAAATTGGAGTAGGTGTGCGAGGAGTCAGAAAGGAAAGTGGGTGCTCCAGTGTTAAGGCAGAAGAGGTTGAGTTGATTAAGACGATCAGCCAGGAGGGCGTATCTCTGAGAGGTTCTGGGAGAACCCCAAAGGGGATGATGCTCATTAAAGTCACAGAGTGGCAGAAATGGGGGAGATAGCTGCCCAATAAGCTGAAGCGAATGACGGAGGGACATAAATGGTACAGAGGGAAAAGATCAGGTGGGGAAGAGAAAGATGAACTGCAACAGCTTGAAGAAGGGTAGTCAGGGAGATGGGTTGACTTGAATGTTATCCCGTATGAGCAGCAGGACGCACCCATGAGAAGGAATACAGACCTCAGGGGGAAGGTCAAAACGATTTGGGAAGAAATGTGAAAACTCAAAACGGTCGTGAGAGTGCAATATCGTTTCCTGAAGGCAGAGTACAAGGGGTCGCCGCGATGCTAAAAGCAGCTGTAAATCCTCTTTGTGGGACTGATGGCCACGAACGTTGCATTGGAGGAGAGTCATAATGAGGAAGAGATGTAGGGGTGTCATCTCGGAGGCTGCCGAGTGGCACCCTGTGAAGGGTAGCTGCTACAGGGCACAGACGCGTGAGGATCTGCTCCATGGGGTCCACAGAAGCATTGGCTTGCTTGTACTGTTGGTCTGTGGAGCCCACGCTGAAAAACGGTTGGTGGTGAGCACCCGCAACACAGAGACTGGCCGGGCTAAGATATCACGTGGCAACACCGTCGAAGAGGATCTTCGAGTCAGCGAAGGCGAAGACCATTTGGTGGACTTCTTCAAGCCTTTCCAGTTAGAGGAAGACTCGGGTGTTGTTTGGCTGGAGGGACATAGGGAGTCTTCACGGGAGTACTCCTCCTGTCCTTTCTGGCTACCAATTGTGTAGCTGGTGGCTTCGCCCCTTGAGGCCAGAGTTTGATAGCTTGTTGCACAGCTGGACGGGGGGATGGCGATACTTCCACGACACTGGGCGATTTCACAACCTCAGAGCTGAATTTGAGGTCGCATGTCTGCATGGCCATGTCCTTCATGGAGCGAGGGGTAACAAGAGCAGAATTAAATGGGCCAGACAGGAGAATACAGGGTTCATGACTATCCAATAACTCGCTAGCAACTGGTGAAGGCACTTTTTCCTTTACCTGGATATCTTGGACAATCCGCTCATCAAGATACATGGGACAATCCAGAGAGGAGACAGCATGGCCACCATTGCAACTGATACATAGGGGAGAAGGGGGCGGACAATCACCCCCGTGTGCATCCCTACCACAAGTTACGCATTTGGCTGGGTGTCGACAAGACGTTTTAGTATGGTTGAAACGATGACACTGGTAGCAACGCATCGGGTTCAGAATGTATGGCCGGACTGTGATAATTTCATAGCCTGCTTTGATAGTGGACGGAAGCACCACTCTATCAACGGCGAGAAAAACAGTGCAGGTGGGCACTAAGGGAATTCTAACTTTTTCATCACCTGATGGACGGCAATGACATTCTGATCAGAGAGGTAAGATTGGATTTCAGCTTCGGTTAAACCATCGAGTGCCGGCCGGAGTGGCCGAGCGTTTCTGGGCGCTACAGTCTGGAACCGCACGAGCGCTACTGTCGCAAGTTCGAATCCTGCCTCGGGCATGGATGTGTGTGATGTCCTTAGGTTAGTTAGGTTTAAGTAGCTCTAAGTTCTAGGGGACTGATGACCTCAGAAGTTAAGTCCCATAGTGCTCAGAGCCATTTTTTTTGAAACCATCGAGCAGCCTAGTGCAAATAACACCATGGGAAGAATTCAAAGTTCTATGGGCCTTGACACGAATAGGGTAGCCTTGGAGAGGTGAGGCAGCAAGCAATTGTTGTGCTTGAGAATGATAATCAGAAGTAGTCTCCAAAAGCAAAGTTCCATTCCGTAAATGGGAACAGGATTTCACAGGGCCGGCAATTGCATCAACACTTTTCTGAATAACAAACGGATTTACCGTGGTGAAGGACTACGTCTTCAGTATGTGAGACCATAAGGAATCGGGGTGCAGTGGGAAGGGTCTTTGAATCGTTAGGCTGATTGTGTTTACGTTTCGTAGGAAAATCCCCCATGATTGCCAATGTCTCCGATGGCGCGCTCCTTCCAACTGGGGGACCCCGTCACAAGGGGGCGCACCCGCCTTAGGTGAATGTTCACACCTCAGGTCACATTTCCCGAACACCAGAAAGAGGGACCAATCGGCAATTTGGGAAGGTTGCAGCTAAGGAAATCTCCCCTCCCTGGGCCTGGCCTGTACCAGGTGGTACATGCGAGCCCCATCTGTCAACCTGGGGCTGGGCATTACGTGTTACCCAGTGACCTGTTACGCATCAGACACGTGGGCCAACCTTCAGGAGCGCACAGGAAGGAAAAAGAAAAAGAGGTACCTCAAACGCCGAAGCAGAGGAACGAGAGGAGAAGGGAAACAAAGAAAGGAAAAGGAAGTGAAGAAACAGTGGTGAGACTGTTCTTACGTCAGTGACAGACAATGCAGAACGTTCCAAATAAAATCTCAGACATGAGAAGAAGAATAGCAAGAGGATAGACATGCAGCACGGAAGGGAAAAGATGCGGTAAAGGCTGGGGCCCCGTGGTAACTAAGCGCGAACCCACCAAAGAGTGGCGAGCCCCCTGGGGGGCCGAGAAACAAAGAATACAACATATATGCAAAAGTGCTTCCCAGTGTCATACAGTCGTCACGCAGAGCTCATGGACGTTCCACCAGGCCTACATCCTTCACCCATTCATCTCCTCTCCAGGCACTGCTGCCTTAAATCCACACACCTACGCCAGCTTCACCAACCCCGACAGAAGACTCAACATCAGGACCTTGGACTGTTGTAAACTCTTCTTCAAAATCCAGCAGCAGTTTCGAACAAACTCGTTACCAGCTATCCCCAGTTGTGCAAACATCATATCCTTACCTAAACCAATAAAAAAGACTACAGAACGCCTGAGAAGGGAAACTGTTCCCATCTCTGAGCCCAAGAAGACCTCAAAACAAGCCGAAAGCACACAATATACAGACTTCCAGGCTATCCAACTACATTCACATCTGCGGAGCCTCATACCCTCCTGCTCTCCTGTCTAGGCCCCAGTTTCCTCCAGCCCAAAATCCTGCAGATAAACTTAATAATCGTAGTCAATCCAGCGGTGGCGTCAGTTCACTATTTCCCTTCGAGTTGACATCAACCCTTATCCCACAGCATACCGACCATGAAAGCATTTTCACTCCAGATGTCAACCTCGCTTTACTGCAGAAATCCTCGACCCAGCTGAAATTCACTACATATCTGTCCTACTCACTATGCCCTATACAGTCATAGCCAACCCTTGCACTCATTCCTAGTACCTATCCTAACCACATACTGGATTGTTCCCCTACAAACTAGAGTGTCTACAGAGAAACAGCTTATACTCATATCGGAAGCTATCAGTTATTCTTCGAATACTCAATTACATCCAGCATGCAGTCACCTTCCTCCATCAGATCTTGTCGAAAGCCATGAACCACCGCATTCCAACGAAACCAATTTATCCCCACCGACCCACAATCCCAACAGGCTGCCCTCCTCCACATCTAGGAATACTGTCACTTATGTTGATCTTTACTGAAGACCAGTGATAAAGACACACCTACACGCCACTGGAAATTAGAAAGGCACATCAGGTATGTGCTAAACACAAAGAAATGCCAGGTTTGGCGCAAAACATGAACCAACCCCAGCACCACGCTAACGATTATCTCTTCCAGTTACTGAAGAGGCTTTCGCAGTCTTACAAACAACAAACCTTTCCCCTATACTCTCTGCTGCGAAATAATCACCCCTTTACCAACAACCTAATTCAAGCAAAATTTTGTAACCAATCCGTTTGACATTTCCACAATCCCTAATGACTGCCATTTCGATAACGCCATATTCTCAACAGTCCTGGAGTGCACCAATACCTCCCTCCCACCACCTGCTCCTGGCTTCCAGTAGACAGGCAACATACCGCAGACAGAGATTAACAATCTAGTTACAACACAACACATTCAACAGATAATCCATAAGAGACATGACACACACCCAGTCATGACTGCATTACGTATAGACACTTGAAAGAATGATCCCTTTTGTCTAGAGACACCCCAGACAGCAGTGGGATACCAGTCAGACTGCAACCCACTATATGGACTGACAACCAGGAGTGATGGTATGGGATGCCACTCCTTTTCATAGCAGGACATTTTAGTTGTCATCCGCGGCGCTCTTACAGTATAGCGGTACATCGACGATATTCTACATCCCGTTTTGTTGCCGTTCATGACATGCCATAATGGACTTACAGTTCAGCAAGATAATTCCCGCATACACACGGCGAGAGTTTCTACTGCTTGTCTTCGTGATTGTCAAACCCTACCTTGGCCAGGAAGCTCGCTGGATCTCTTCCAAACTGAGAACGTTAGGAGCATTATTGGCAGGTCCTTCGGACCATCCTGGAATTTTAAAGATCCGTCGCCTCCATTGGACAGAATTTGATACATCATCTCTCACGATGACATGCAACAAATTAATCAATTAATGCAAAACGATTAAGTTCTTGCATAAGTGCCTGAATAACTCATTCAATTTTTCTGTAATTGTAATCAGTGTTTTATCTGTTCATGTACATCACATCCACCGTCTTCCGTCCCATTCACATAATTTCTATGTGGTCAGTCTTTTTTTTTTTGTCTTAGAGTGTAGGTGTTGAAGAGCTAGCCACAAGCCATTAATGTTTATTTTCCTCTGGGCAGCAGCTCAGGTGCTGAAGTGTGGACACATGCACGCAAAACGATTAGTCTATGCTGACAGGCGTAGTGTACTCAGTGGTGGAGTTACGACTGTGTGAAAAACATGAGGCCGTAAATTATGTGACGTGTTTGCGGAAGAATGTTAGTCTTGGCGGTATGTAATGTATCTACTGTATGTTGATGCATGAGTAAGAGTGTGCTGTAATCGAGTTTCGAATTATAATTGCTCCTCCATACATCGAGCACCTTCTTCTTCAGCATGACAATGCCAGACCACATATTAGCGCTGAAATATCTGCAACAATCTGATATCTTATATTCCCTGTCATCGGGCCTTCTCTATAGAGCCAAGACTTGGCCCCATTCGGTTTTCATCAGTTTCCAAAAATTAAAGAATTCCTTCGATAACGTCACAGTGATAGTGGCGAATCGGTGCAAGGTGAGTTGAGGTTGCTGCTCAGTCAGCGAAGTTAAGCATTCTCTTTGACGGTTTCAACGATGTCTTCGTCGCCAGGGTGACAATGTTAAGAAATAAATATGGGGCCATGAAGAAGGAAGATGTAGAATGTTAATAATGTTCGTTTTACACTATTGACCATTAAAATTTCTACACCAAGAATAAATGCAGATGATAAACGGGTATTCATTGGACAGATATATTATACTAGAACTGACATGTGATTACATTTTCACGCAATTTGGGTGCATAATTCCTGAGAAATCAGTGCCCAGAACAAACACCTCTGGCCGCAATAAAGGCCTTGATACGCCTGGGCATTGAGTCAAACGGAGCTTGGATGCCCATGCAGCTGCCACACGATACCACAGTTCATCAAGAGTAGTGACTGGCGTATTGTGACGAGCCAGTTGCTCGGCCACCATTGACCAGACGTTTTCAATTGGTGAGAGATCTGCAGAACGTGCTGGCCAGGGCAGCAGTCGAACATTTTCTGCATCCAGAAAGGCCCGTACAGGACCTGCAACACCCGGTCGTACATTATCCTGCTGAAATGTAGGGTTTCGCAGGGATCGAATAAAGGGTAGAGCCACGGGTTGTAACACATCTGAACGTCCACTGTTCAAAGTGCCGTCAATGCGAACAAGAGGTGACCTAGACGTGTAACCAATGGCACCCCAAATCATTACGCCGGGTGATACGCCAGTATGGCGATGACGAATACATGCTTCCAATGTGCGTACACTGCGATGTCGCCAAACACGGGTGCGACCGTCATGATGCTGTAAACAGAACTTGGATTCATCCGAAAAAATCACGTTTTGCCATTCGTGCACCCAGGTTCGTCGTTGAGTATACCATCGCAGGCGCTCCTGTCTAATGCAGCGTCAAGGGTAACCGCAGCCATGGTCTCCGAGCTGATAGTCCATGCTGCTGCAAACGTCGTCTAACTGTTCGTGCAGATGGTTGTTGTCTTGCAAACGTCCCCATCTGTGGACTCAGGGATCGAGGCGTGGCTGCACGATCCGTTACAGCCATGCGGATAAGATGCCTGTCATCTCGAGTGCTAGTGATACGAGGCCGTTGGGATCCATCACGGTGTTCCGTATTACCTTCCTGAACCCACCGATTCCATATTCTGCTAACAGTCATTGGATCTCGACCAACGCGAGCAGCAATGTCGCCGTACAATACAGCGCAATCGCGATAGGCTACAATCCGACCTTTATCAAAGTCGGAAATGTGATGGTACGCATTTCTCCTCCTTACAGGAGGCATCACAACAACGTTTCACTAGGCAACGCCGGTCATCTGTTGTTTGTGTATGAGAAATGGGTTGGAAACTTTCATGTCAGCACGTTGTAGGCGTCGCCACCGGCGCCAACTTTGTGTGAATGCTCTGAAAAGCTAATCAATTGCATATCACAGCATCTTCTTCCTGTCAGTTAAATTTCGCGTCTGTAGCACGTCATATTCGTGGTGTAGCAATTTTAATGGCCAGTAGTGTGTTTAAACGACTTAAATAGTTTTAATATAAAAAATTCGGTGGAATTACCTGTCAGTATGCCCTTGTGGATGCATATGTAGTATGTGAGTGAATTTAGCAAGCTGTATTTCACACGGATAGTTTTCCGATTGGCCATGCAGATCTTCTAAGAGAAACCGCCTCTTAACATCATTTTACTTTGTTTCGTAGAACTTCACTATATATCTCAACCCAACTATTATGAGGGATATAGTGTGCTAATAGGCCAAATTTGGACCAGAGTGTTGAGTGGTAACTGGAGTGTACTCACTGACACAGACGGGCAGCTCAACGTTCCAGCGGCCTCGTACACAGGTAGCATACTGGTCGCCCAGCAGCCGGAAGCCTGACGAACACTTGAAGCGCATTTCCTGGCCGCTGTTCCTCATGCGCGCGATGCCGTTGGTCAGGATCAGAGGCTGGCACCGGTAAGGTTCTGTCAACATAAAAGTCGTTTATTCACAGAAACAGATCAAAAATCATCATGCTTTTCGCAAATTACAAGAATATCACAAAAACACCAAGAACTCGGGTAAATTAAACACTTGACGTGAAAGGTGAGTGATAGCTTTTGTATAAGGTTACCAAATAAGCAGCAACCAGTCGCAAGATCATGTTTTCTTTATTTAATTTTGCATATCGATTTCAACTGATTAACAGCCATCATCGGTGCTTTCAACGTGTATGTTCCCTGTAAGACAGTGTTAATACTCAGGGAAGATACACGTTGAAAGCACCGATGATGGCTGTTAATCAGTTGAAATCGATATGCAAAATTAAATAAAGGAAACATGATCTTGCGACTGGTTGCTGCTTATTTGGTAATTTTATGGTTTACGGTCACTGCACAACTTGGAAACCATATGGAGCCCCCCCTTTCAGATTTTGTATAAGGGACGATCAAAAAGGTTCCGTTAGAGTGCGTAACTGCAGGGTATATGCAGCGTAGCACCACTCCGATGCTGGTAAACAAGCACAGACGAGTAGGGAAGGGATTAGTATGGTATTCGTGTCTTTGCGACGTCAGTGCAGTAAATGCGGAAAAATGAACTGTGGCGACGTTAGACCAAATGCATGCTGTTACCCTTTTTTTGGTCGTCATAGGACCAATACTGCTCAAAAATGCAGTAGTTACGGGAGTAATGGCCGCTATCGACAGGGGATCTCAAGTTGATTCCATATTTCTAGATTTCCGGAAAGCTTTTGACACCGTTCCTGACAAGCGACTTCTAATCAAGCTGCGGGCCTATGGGGTACCGTCTCAGTTGTGCGACTGGATTCGTGATTTCCTGTCAGGAAGGTCGCAGTTCATAGTAATAGACAGCAAATCATCGAGTAAAACTGAAGTGATATCAGGTGTTCCCCAGGGAAGCGTCCTGGGACCTCTGCTGTTCCTGATCTATATACGAGGCCTGTTCAGAAAGTAAGCTCCGATTGATTGCCAAATTGAAACCACAGTGAACATCAGAAATGTTTTACTTGTAACAATTAGCTACACCTTTCAGCTACTTCTCTACGTAGTAGCCGTTCTGACTTAGACTTTTGTCATAGCGTTGTACCAACTTTTCAATAGCCTCATCATAGAAGGCAGCCGCCAGTGCTTTCCGCCAATTCTCCACGCTGGCCTACACCTCGTTGTCTGTGTCAAAATGTTGTCTTCAAAGACAGTGGTTCATGTGACCAGAGATGAAACTCAGGGGGAGACAATTGCGGACTGTATTGTGGGTAATCTAACATTTCCATTTGAAAACGATGCAGGAGCATCTTCATTGCCCCTGCAGAATGCGGCTGAGAATTGTCTTGAAGACGAAACAGCACGACAGTTATGTAATGTTAGCTGCATAGCTTCAGGCGAAATTTCTCACCAGGCCCTCGTACTTGGCGGCAGACACTATTTTCTAGACATCTTTACGCACTCACTGCGAGCTCAGAAATGAGAAGAGCGACGTGATGCTAACTGGGGTTATACTAGAGACACTACCCAACACATCTGTGCAAAGCTTTATCGGATTTTCATAGTCGTTTCCATTTCGCGACCGATCGGAGCTTACTTTCTGAACGCCCCTCGTAAATGACCTGGGTGACAATCTGAGCAGTTCTCTTAGGTTGTTCGCAGATGATGCTGTAATTTACCGTCTAGTAAGGTCATCCGAAGACCAGTATCAGTTGCAAAGCGATTTAGAAAAGATTGCTGTATGGTGTGGCAGGTGGCAGTTGACGCTAAATAACGAAAAGTGTAAGGTGATCCACACCAGTTCCAAAAGAAATCCGTTGGAATTCGATTACTCGATAAATAGGACAATTCTCAACGCTGTCAGTTCAACTAAGTACCTGGGTGTTAAAATTACGAACAACTTCAGTTGGAAAGACCACATAGATAATATTGTGGGGGAAGGCGAGCCAAAGGTTGCGTTTCATTGGCAGGACACTTAGAAGATGCAACAAGTCCACTAAAGAGACAGCTTACACTACACTTGTTCGTCCTCTGTTAGAATATTGCTGCGCGGTGTGGGATCCTTACCAGGTGAGCCGGCCGAAGTGGCCGTGCGGTTAAAGGCGCTGCAGTCTAGAACCGCAAGACCGCTACGGTCGCAGGTTCGAATCCTGCCTCGGGCATGGATGTTTGTGATGTCCTTAGGTTAGTTAGGTTTAACTAGTTCTAAGTTCTAGGGGACTAATGACCTCAGAAGTTGAGTCCCATAGTGCTCAGAGCCATTTGAACCAGCCACCTTACCAGGTGGGATTGACGGAGGACGTCGAAAGGGTGGAAAAAAGGGCACCTCGTTTTGTATTATCACGTAATAGGGGAGAGAGTGTGGCAGATATGAGACGCGAGTTGGGATGGAAGTCATTAAAGCAAAGACGTTTTTCGTCGCGGCGAGATCTATTTACGAAATTTCAGTCACCAACTTTCTCTTCCGAATGCAAAAATATTTTGTTGAGCCCAACCTTCTTAGGTAGGAATGATCATCAAAATAAAATAAGAGAAATCAGAGCTCGAACAGAAAGGTTTAGGTGTTCGTTTTTCCCGCGCGCTGTTCGGGAGTGGAGTGGTAGAGAGATAGTATGATTTTGGTTCGATGAACCCTCTGCCAAGCACTTAAATGTTAATTGCAGAGTAATCATGTAGCTGTAGATGTAGACACTCGAGAGCCCGCCCTATGGTCCTAATATGTCCACATGCGATTGACACGTCTTCGGTACCTCAAAAAGGGCGCCGAAGGGAAGACGATTCCTGTCGTCGGGGGATGTACAGCCCGCCGTTAAGGGCTTCTTCACGTTGCGGGACACGGTGTTTCAGCAAACGAGTGTCTTCCATCTGGTGCGTCGGTGGGATGGCTGCCTCAGTGCTCACGGCGATTTTTCCTGATTGCCGATTCTGGACTGTACGGCCTTCGAGCAGAAACATTTTTGATCGCCCCTTATATAACTCTACTGTGGTAGTAATATACACAAAATGCAGAGACGTCGCAGTTAGTATATCTCATCTCTACGTAGAGGGTGAATGAATTTTTCAGAACTGAGCGAGGCGGTGGAGAACTCCAAAGCTGTTTACAAAAGTTCTGGTGACTGCCTTCTTCTTCGACTACATGGAGCGAATGAACGTCGAGTTTCCAGAGCGTGGAATCACAATCAATTGGTAGTGCTATGAAGACACTTTGCAGAAATTACGACGCACCTTCAAGTCAAAACGCTAAGGAATACTGTCGGAAGGAATCATTCTGTTGCACAATAACACCCGCCCCCCACTGCCTATCGGACGAAGGCTGCGCTTCATTGATTTGCTTCGGAAACACTGCAACATCCGCTGTAGAACCCGGGTCTTTCACTGTGTAATTTTCGCGTGTTTCACATGCGTGGACGTCGGTTGCAGTCGGACGGCGAAATGCAAGGGTGGGTGCTGTTGTGGTTCCGTCAGCGGCCGACCACGGTCTACGAAACCGGAACTGATTGTCTCGTCTTCCAGAGGGATAAATGTGTTCAAGTGTGTGGTGATTACTTTGGAATGGAACTGTAACATGATTCCCTTGTGGCAGCTGTTCGGTTTGCATTTGTCTGCCCCTTTCATGCTAATGTACGTTATCTGTCTATTTTAATGACTTTCGTTTTCACGATTGCAATTACGTGAAAAAAATCAAAGGTAAACGAAACAAAAATGAAAATAGGGGGATTGGGCTCCACGATATTTGTCAGTTATCCAGTACTTGTACATGTGAAGGGGAAGAGGAATATACACTACTGGCCATTGAAATTGCTACACAACGAAGATGCCGTGTTACAGACGCGAAATTTAAACGACAGGAAGAAGATGCTGTGATATGCAAATGATTAGCTTTTCAGAGCATTCACACCTACAACGTGCTGACATGAGGAAAGTTTCCAACCGATTTCTCATACACAAACAGCAGTTGACCGGCGTTGCCTGGTGAAACGTTGTTGTGATGCCTCGTGTAAGGAGGAGAAATGCGTGCCATCACGTTTCCGACTTTGATAAAGGTCGGATTGTAGCCTATCGCGATTGCGGTTTATCGTATAGCGACATTGCTGCTCGCGTTGGTAGAGATCCAGTGATTGCTAGCAGAATATGGAATCGGTGGGTTCAGGAGGGTAATACAGAACGCCGTGCTGGATCCCAACGGCCTCGTATCACCATCAGTCGAGATGACAGGCATCTTACCCGCATGGCTGTAACGGATACTGCAATCACGTCTCGATCCCTGAGTCAACAGATGGCGACGTTTGCAAGACAACAACCATCGGTGCTCACAGGTCGACGACGTTTGCAGCAGCATGGACTATCAGCTCGGAGACCATGGCTGCGGTTACCCTTGACGCTGCATCACAGGCAGGAGCGCCTACGATAGTGTACTGAACGACGCACCTGGGTGCACGAATGGCAAAATGTCATTTTTCCGGATGAATCCAGGTTCTGTTTACAGCATCATGATGGTCGCATCCGTGTATGGCGACATCGCAGTGAACACACATTGGAAGCGTGTATTCGTCATCGCCATACTGGCGTATCACCCGGCGTAATGGTGTAGGGTGCCATTGGTTACACGTCTCGGTCACCTCTTGTTCGCATTGACGGCACTTTGAACAGTGGACGTTACTTTTGAGATGTGTTACGACCTATGGCTCTACCCTTCATTCGATCCGTGCGAAACCCTACATTTCAGCAGGATAATGCACGACCGCATGTTGCAAGCCCCGTATGGACCTTTCTGGATACAGAAAATGTTCGACTGCTGCCCTGGCCAGCACATTCTCCAGATCTCTCACCAACTGAAAACGTCTGGTCAATTGTGGCCGAGCAACTGGATCGTCACAATACGCCATTGATGAACTGTGGTATCGTGTTGCAGCTGCATGGGCAGCTGTACCTGTACACGCCATCTAAGCTCTGTTCGACTCAATGCCCAGGCGTATCAAGGCCGTTATTACGGCCAGAGGTGATTGTTTTGGGTACTGATTTCTCAGGATCTATGCACCGAAAGTGCGTGAAAATGTAATCACATGTCAGTTCTAGTATAATATATTTGTGCAATGAATACCCGTTTATCATCAGCATTTCTTCTTGGTGTAGCTATTTTAATGGCTAGTAGTGTATTATATCACTAGACAGAACTTCTTTGGGCCGGCCGATGTGGCCGTGCGGTTCTAGGCGCCTCAGTCTGGAACCGCGTGAGCGCTACGGTCGCAGGTTCGAATCCTGCCTCGGGCATGGATGTGTGTGATGTCCTTAGGTTAGTTAGGTTTAAGTAGTTCTAAGTTCTAGGGGACTGATGACCACAGATGTTAAGTCCCTTAGTGTTGAGAGCCATTTGAACCATTTTTGAACAGAACTTCTTTTGAAGTGCAGTTGAAATTACCCATATCTACATGGAAAAAGATTTCTTGTCAAAATAAGAAATGAATCTGCACCATGTTTTGAATCGGATTATGGCCGGATCGAATGGAAGGATAAATATTGTTAAGCCCAGAACCGTTTGCGCAGCTTTCAGTGAATTAATTAATGCAAATCATGGTTACTACATGGTTATGACTTTACTGAAAATCTGGTTTTTCTCACTTCATACACAGCCGGAAAAAATTAGTGCATCATTTTAGAGGTTTCCAGTTCACTCAAGATTTACACTGGTCACCCAGAACATTATGGCCACCTACCTAATAGCTGGTATGTGCACCTGTGGTACGAATAACAGCAGCGACGCATCGTGACAAGGAATGAATGAGGCCTTGGTAGGTCACTGGTGGGAGCTGGAACCGCATCTGCACACACAAGTTACCTAATGGCCGTAAATTACGGCGAGGTTTCCATGATATCTGTCACCACATTCAGTCATATCCCAGATGAGGTCGATCGGTTTCAGATCTGGCGAGTTGGGCAGCCAGCACATCAAATGGAACTCATCTGTCCTGGCCTTGTGACATGGAGCATTATCTTGCAGAAAAATTCACTGCCGTTCGGAAAGATGATCGTCGTGAAGGGGTGTACTTAGTCTGCAGCCAGTGTACTGTGGTGTACGTACTGTAAGACCTTCGGTACACACACCATCAGATTATTTGACTTGTCGCTCTAACGAAGTAGGCGAGTGTCAGCAATATGTCTCGTGGTCTTATCATGGCGTGTTTGTCTTCTGCCATTAGGTCAGACGATAGAAATGCCACTTGCACGCTTAGAGTAGCAGATTGACGGTGACCAACTTTAAACAGAACTTGAGTAATTTTCACACACATTTATTCAAATAATAAAAAGCATAGACATTACGTAACTTGATTCTGGATGCTGTTTACATTTGACAATCTGAAGTTCCTTTGGTCTTGGTATGTTAATCTTATTCTCACATATCTCTGATACTTGACAAAGTGTCTGTACATTTCTCTTCATGGCTATGTACAGGAATATGATAATCTAATTAGGTGCAGACTGAAACTTGAGTATAGACTAATGCAGACTCATGCAGACTAATGCAGACTGGTACAGACTGGTGCAGACAAATGCAGACTGACTAATCGGAGGAGAAAAGGTTCTACGTTAGCAGCAATCTCATTGGCTGCGTTACATATTAATACGCGGATCGGCGGAAGCAGAATTTGGTCCGTCTCTAAGGCAGCGCCATCTCGTAGTGCGGAGACGGACGAGCGCTGCGCCTGCGCTGTTTGCTTAGCGGGGCGCGCTCTAGTGGGAAATTTGTGTACGCGCTGACTACGCGGAACTATGTACACAACATGTACGATACTTCTTGGCCGTCGTGGTGCCTTGCACGAGCTCCACTGGTCCCATAAATTCCCACGTTAGTGTTCCCAAGAGCGTAATGGAACAGCGTCAAGGTTGTCTCCGTCCCGCAGTACAGGCGTCAAGGAGCTGTTCCCCTGAAAGGCGACGCATTGGCACTCTCCCATCGGTACGATGAAGAAGATCATGCAACGCTCTTTCATTGCGCCAGCGTCCAGTGCCGATGGTCACGTGTCCATTTCAGTCATAGTTGCCTATGACATTGAGTTAACATTGGCATGTATCGTCAGCTGCGGAGGCCCATCGTTACGAGCGTTCAGTGCACTGTGTCTTCAGACACACTTAATCTGCCCAACATCAGTTCCACCACAGTTCGGCGCCTGTCTGTTTTACCAGTCTGCCCAGCCTTCGATGTCTGAAATCTGTAATGAGGGGTGGTCGCCCAAGCCCACGACGACTGGAAGTGGTTGCTCCTTGGTTTCGACCACTTCTTGAAGACACTCACCACAACACTACTCGAACACCTGGCAAGTCGTGCAGTTTCCGGAATAGTCATGCCGAGCCTCCGGGCCATCACAATCTGCCCTTACTCAAACTCAGATAGATCGCGCGCCTTCTCCCTTCTTCCCACGGACGGCCCACTCACTAATACTACACGCACCGTACGTGTGTCTGACTAGCAGTCATTCCGCGCCAGGTGATGTTGCTTTCGCCTGGAAGGATCTACATCGATGGTCATAATATCTTGACTGATCAGGGTATTGTTCTAACAGTGCGTATGGAATACATGAAATGACTACACTTACAGATCAATAGCACAAGCGGTTCTGAGGTACCAGGTATCGAACCATGCTGAAACACCCATATTAGTACATGGTGTAGCCTCTAATGGCAGGAATACAGGCACTGACTCTGGCATCCACTCGAACATACAGATGGCGAATACTGTCCAGGGATAAGTTATGCCACGCCTGCTCGACCTGTTCACGTAGTTCCGTAAGAATTATTGGCTGACGAGTCACACGAGTTATTCCTCACATGTGCTCGGTTAGAGACAATTTCGGGGATCGTGCTGGTCAGGGGTGTCGCTACATGTCTTGCAGAGCACGTTGAATTTACGGGCAGTGTGTGGGCGACCGTTATCCTGTTGGAACAACACATCACCTTCTTGTTGCAAGAACTATAAAAGAATGAATTTAAAAACATTCTACACTGGACTCGCATTCGGGAGGACGACGGTTCAATCCCGTCTCCAGCCATCCTGATTTAGGTTTTCCGTGATTTCCCTAAAATCGTTTCAGGCAAATGCCGGGATGGTTCCTTTGAAAGGGCACGGCCGATTTCCTTCCCAATCCTTCCCTAACCCGAGCTTGCGCTCCGTCTCTAATGACCTCGTTGTCGACGGGACGGTAAACAACACTAACCTAACCTTAAAAACATTCTGCGCGTACCGAGCATTAGTTAGCGTCCCCTCTAGAAACAGCAAAGATGAACGAGAGTTGTTGCTTATCGCACCCCAGACTATAAAGCCAGGGATGGAGCCAGCGTGTCTTGGACGAATGCACTCTGCAAGACAGCACTCAGCAGGTCTACGTCGTAAGCGCAAACGACCATCACTTGCGTGCAGGCAGAATCTGCTTTCATAGCTGAAGACCACGGCGCGCCATTCCCTCTTCCAAGTGATCATCTGACGGCACAAGTCGAACCATGCACGTCGATGTTGTGGCGTGGGTGGAAGATGGGCTGGAGGTGTGCGTGCCCGTAGTCTCACTGCTAATAAACGGCCTGCAACACTTCGTGTTGACAGGTTTGGGCTCACAAGCCCTCTTATGTGTGCTGAGGTAGCTTTACGATGTGCTACTGCGTCCTTACAATCCAACGATTCTAGCGTGCGTCCGTACAGCGTTGTACATGCAGAACTTCACCTCTGGGTGTGAGAATGTTCACGAGACCACAGATACCAACATCGTTGCACAGCTGACCCAGCGTGTCCAACTTGTGTGGCACGTCTCTGAAAGGACCAGCGCACCACTCGGAAGGCCACATTTGGACCCATTTCAAACTCGCTCTGTTGGCCGTAGGAAGCACGAGTGCATCTTAGTGACATGGGTGCATGCTTGCTTCACACGTTTGCACCACACTGAGCCTTCCAGCATTCCCTACTAATTTTTTTCGGCATTGTATTTATCAATATGCAATGACAACGATTTGAAGGCAAATCACTTGGAATTATATTTTTCCACTCCACCATTTTGCAGGGCTGTACGTTCTTTATACATTTCTAGCTTGAAAGAATATAGCAGGGAGTTCCTTTTCTTCTTGAGTTACTCTGTTAGCATTTTCAGCACTTCAGTAATTTCTTTCGAAGCATCAGTTTTTTCATTAAGCATGTTATATTTTGGATCTCTATGGCCCCACAAGCACCTGCAGTGTCTGTACTCGTCTATCGCCGGCCGCGGTGGCCGAGTGGTTCTAGGGGCTTCAGTCCGGAACCGCACGACTGCTACGGTCGCAGGTTCGAATCCTGCTTCGGGCATGGATGTGTGTGATGTCCTTAGGTTAGTTAGGTTTAAGTAGTTCTAAGTTCTAGGGGACTGATGACCTCAGATGTTAAGTCCCATAGCGCTCAGAGCTATTTGAACCATATTTGAACTCGTCTATCAACAGACGTACGCTATCATCCAGCCGCTCCATCGCCACGAAAATCACTGTCAATAAACAACAACAAACAGCTCGCGAGGGAGATACAGTGTACTATCCAACAATGATATTATTGCACTTGGCCTCCCGTGGCAGCCGGCCGGAGTGGCCGAGCGGTTATAGGCGCTTCAGTACGGAACCGCGCTGCTGCTACGGTCTCAGGTTCTAATCCTGCCTCGGGCATGGATGTGTGTGATGCCCTTAGGTTAGTGAGGTTTAAGTAGTCCTAAGTCTAGGGGACGGATGACCTCAGATGTTAAGTCCCGTAGTGCTTAGAGCCATTTTGAACCTCCCGTGGCCGTTATCGGAAACAGGTGGTGACCTTACAATAAACAAGTATAGTGGTGACTAAGGAAAACGTATCGTAGTGTCAATGCTTTCAGATCAGTTCTGAATACACTATCAGGTGGTTCAACGCGCCCTAGTGAAATATCGTCAGAAGTGCAGAGTGGTGTTATTCATAATAATGAACACCCTTAAAATGGAAAGCCGAAGCAGATGACGAGAAAGTAGACACAGTTATATGAAAAATGGCGTGTATGCTAAATTTTACAATTTTGCCCGGAAAGATAAAGCACAACCAGATAATGATACCTCTACAGAAATTAATTTTGCAGGCGGATAAGTGCAGGGGAGTCAGAAAGAAAGGTAAAACACATTCTGAAAGACTTTAAGAAAGCGGAAGAAATCGGGCCAAAATTATAACTCGTAGAAAACGATGGCGTTCAAGAAAATAAATTCTTCCAGATGACTTCGACAAAGCATTTGTGCAAAGAAAATTTTTGGTGTGTTGCGAGCAAAAGCAGGGAATCTCAACATTGAGAAAGCTGCTTATATTTTAAAAAACTGCGATAAATTTTCATGGTGGAAGGAGAATATTTCGTGAAATTTTGAAAGAGATGTTATTTCGTTTCGAAAAATATAATAGTAATATTAAGATCCTAACAGAAAGTTCTGCCATTTTGGCTAAGTGCGTGGAGTACTTGAGAGCAATCAGAAAAAATGAAAAGTGGCCAAATAAGCCACTAGTATTCACGAATGAAACGTTGGCGCATGCGCGGTGTACCATGAAAAAGTGCAGGGAGATCGAAGAAATTCCATGTGTAATGACTATTTGCAGCTTTCGTTGTCCACGCTGGAGCAGAAACGGGTTTTATAGAGGAAGCAGAGTTATTATATGATTCGAAATCAAAGCCCCAAAATTATTACTATTCTATGAGTGGGGATTATTTTCACAAATGGTTAGCAGAGAAAGTGATTCCTAACATCACAACTGGTAATATTGTTATTCTTGATAACTGACCGTATCACGCTGTTTAGACGAATACTGATCCCATTACTGCAACTCTGAAAAAGGGTATAACTGAATGGCTCATTCATAGCAAAATCGGTTTTTAACCGAGCTTAACAAGTAATGAGCGTTTACAACTACTGCGTTGTAATAAGCCAGAGCATGTTTTTAAAGCAGATGCAGTTTTAAAGCGTAAGGGACATATTGTTTTGTGCATCCCAGCATACCACTGTGTTTTGAATCCTATAGAGATAATCTGGGATACAATGAAAGAGAACATTGCCGAAAAACGTTTCGTCCATTAACTTAACTACCCTAAAACAAATAATCAAACAGTCTTTGTATAAGATTAACTAAAATGATTACTTAAAAGACTGCGAGCATGTAAATAGAATTATAAATGAATATTGGCGCGGAGATGGGTTAATGGAACGCGCAGTAGAGAATATAGTCATCACTGTTGGTCTGGAGAGCGAAGATGAATCTGCAGCACATGATTATGACAGTGACAGGGAAATTTACACGGCAGATAAACTGGAACGGATTCCAGTGAAAGAGATACGGCAGATGAAGAACTCGACGTTTACGACTTGCGTGATGGACCGTCAACATTGGTTCAAATGGCTCTGAGCACTATGAGACTTAACGTCTGAGGTCCCTAGAACTTAGAACTACTTAAACCGAACTAACCTAGGGACATCACACACATCCATGCCCGAGGCAGGATTCGGACCTGCGATCGTAGCGGTAGCGCTGTTCCAGACTGTAGCGCCTAGAACTGCTCGGCCACTCCGTCCGGCATGGACCGTCCACTTCATAATTAATCACCAACGTCAGTGCAGTTTCAATTGCATACTTCTACACGTGCCGTCCTTCCTACATTCCGTAACCCCTAACACACGCTGGCTCGCGAACAGCCCGACCGAAGCGGTCGCACTCCCACGTGCAATATTACTGTGTCCGAGTAATACTGCGACAAGGCGAGTGCGCTCTGTTTGTCACAGCGGAGCTAGCGCCGAAGAGGAGAGCACGCGAACTTCCTTTGATGGTTCGCTCTGAAACAGACAACGACCGGATCACAAGGGAGCACTTGCGAATGCGACCCACGCACGACCGAACACGACGCACCTACCGTGTACGCGACAGAGAATTCTCGTTCGCTTTTGCGAGTTCGCTTTGCTGTGAAGGGGGATTTTCATGCAGCGTACCCCTACGTGAGTCGATAGACACGTGTCTTCCCCGGTGATCTGTCCTCATTTATGCGTCTGCTGGGATAGCACATGGATGGAAACTCAAACAATGGAGCATCTGGGATGGAATGCAGCAATATTGTGCAAAAGGAAAGTTGCTACTCAACATATAGCGGAGATGTAGTCATTATCCTCTTTCATCCAGCCCCTTCTCTGTTCCCATTCCAGCACTACACAGCCCTCATTCCTCCATCGCACCCAGTACTTCTCTCCTTTTCCGCTATCCTCTCCGCCCCCTTCCCATCTCTCCGCTGCCCATCGTCTAACCTCCCAACTGCGCATACAATATGCGACAAAAGTATACAGACACCCCCAACAACATACATTTTTCATATTAGGTGCATTGTGCTGCCACCTACTGCCAGGTACTCCATACCGGCGACCTCAGAAGTCATTAGACATCGTGAGAGAGAAGAATGGGGCCCTCTGCGGAACTCACGGACTTCGAACGTGGTCAAGTGATTGGGGGTCACTTGTGTCACACGTCTGTACGCGAGATTTTCACGCTCATAAACATCCCTAGATCGACTATTTCCGGCGTGATAGTGAAGTGGAAACGTGAATGGACACGTACAGCACAAAAGAGTACAGGCCGAATTCGTCTGTTGACTGACAGAGACTGCCGACAGTTGAAGAGGGTCGCAATGTGAAATAGGCAGACATGTATCCAGGACACCACACAGGAAATACAAACTGCATCAGGATCACATTTAGGCGGGAGGTGGGAAAACTTGGATTTCATGCTCAAGCGGCTGCCCATAAGCCACCCATCACGCCGGTTATTGCCAAACGACTCCTCGCTTGGTGTAAGGAGCGTGAACATTGGACGATTGAGCAGTTGAACAACGTTGTGTCGAGTGACGCATTACGATTCAGAATGTGGCGATCCGATGGCAGGGTGTGCGTATGGTGAATTCCCGGTGAACGTCTTCTGCCAGCGTGTGTAGTGCCAACAGTAAAATTCGGAAGCTATGGTGTTGCGGTCTGGTTGTGTTTTTTATGAAGAGGGCTTGCATCCATTCTTGTTTTCATGGCACTATCACAGCACAGGCCTACAGTAATGTTTTAAGCACCTTTTTGCTTCCCTCTTTTGAAGAGCAATTCGGGGATGACGATTGCATCTTTCAGCACGATTGAGCACCTATTCACAATGCACGGCCTGTGGCAGGGTGGTTACACGACGATAACATCCCTTTAATGGACTGGCTTGCACAGAGTCCTGAGCTGAATCCAATAGCACACCTATGGGGCGTTTTGGAGCGCTGACTTCGTGCCATGACTCACCGATCGATGGCGATACCTCTCCTCAGTTCAGAACTCCATGAAGAATGGGCTGACATTCCCCTAGAAACCATCCAGCACCTGATTCAACGCATGCCCGTTAGAGTGGAAGCTGTCATCAAGGCTAAGGATGGGCCAACACCGTATTGAATTCCAACATTACCGATGGGTGGGTGCCAAGAACTTGTAAGTCATTTTGAGCCAGGTGTCCGGATACTTTAGGTCACATACTGTAGCTGCCTTACTCTCTTTCCACCTCGTCCCTGCATGCTCCTCAACAGCACGCCACTGTCCGACACCCCTACCCTACTATCCCTCCCCCTCCCCGCCCAAGTCTCCTCCTCACCATCATCCGGTCGCCACTCCCATCGTGCACTGGTGATGCTGCTCGCAGTGTGGCCTCAGTTGCATGAGACTGCAGTCATGTGTGTGTGAGATGTGATTGCGTGACTGTGTATGTATTGACGAACGCCTTACTAGCTGAAAGCTACACTACTGACCATTAAAATTGCTACACCAAGAAGAAATGCAGATGACAAACGGGTATTCGTTGGACAAATAAATTATACTAGAACTGACATGTGATTACATTTTCACGCAATTTGGGTGCACAGATACTGAGAAATCAGTACCCAGAACAACCACCTCTGGCCGTAATAACGGCCTTGATAAGCCTGGGCATTGAGTCAAACAGAGCCTGGATGGCGTGTACAGGTACCGCTACCCATGCCGCTTCAACACGATACCACAGTTCATCAAGAGTAGTGACGGGCGTATTGTGACGAGCCAGTTGCTCGGCCACCATTGACCAGACGTTTTCAATTGGTGACTGGCTGGCTGGCTTTGAGCTCTGTGGGTCTCAACTTCTGAGGTCATAAGTCCCGTAGAACTTAGAACTAGTTAAACCTAACTAACCTAAGGACATCACACCCATCTATGCCCGAGGCAGGATTCGAACATGCGACCGCAACGGTCTCGCGGTTCCACACTGCAGTGCCTAGAACCGCACGGCCACTTCGGCCGGCTCAATTAGTGAGAGATCTGGAGAATGTGCTGGCCAGGGCAGCAGTCGAACATTTTCTGTATCAAGAAAGGCCTGTACAGGGCCTGCAACATGCGGTCGTGCATTATCCTGCTGAAATGTAGGGTTTCTCGAAGATCGAATGAAGGGTAGAGCCACATCTGAAATGTAACGTCCACTGTTCAAAGTGCCGTCAATGCGAACAAGAGGTGACCGAGACGTGTAACCAATGGCACACCGTACCATCATGCCGGGTGATACTCCAGTATGGCGATGACGAATACACGCTTCAAATGTGCGTTCACCGCGATGTCGCCAAACACGGATGCGACCATCATGATGCTGTAAACAGAACTTGGATTCATCCGAAAAATGACGTTTTGCCATTCGTGCACCCAGGTTCGTCGTTGAGTATACCATCGCAGGCGCTCCTGTCTAATGCAGCGTCAAGGGTAACCGCAGCCATGGTCTCCGAGCTGATAGTCCATGCTGCTGCAAACGTCGTCTAACTGTTCGTGCAGATGGTTGTTGTCTTGCAAACGTCCCCACCTGTGGACTCAGGGATCGAGGCGTGGCTGCACGATCCGTTACAGCCACGCGGATAAGATGCCTGTCATCTCGACTGCTAGTGATACGAGGCCGTTGGGATCCATCACGGTGTTCCGTATTACCTTCCTGAACCCACCGATTCCATATTCTGCTAACAGTCATTGGATCTCTACCAACGCGAGCAGCAATGTCGCCATACGATATAGCGCAATCGCGATGGGCTACATTCCGACCTTTATCAAAGTCGGAAACGTGATGGTACGCATTTCTCCTCCTTACACGGGGCATCACAACAACGTTTCACCAGGCAACGCCGGTCAACCCGCTGTTTGTGTATGAGAAATCGGTTGGAAACTTTCCTCATGTGAGCAGGTTGTAGGTGTCGCTACCGGCGCCAACTTTGTGTGAATGCTCTGATAAGCTAATCATTTGCATATCATAGCTTCTTCTTCCTGTCGGTTAAATTTCGCGTCTGTAGCACGTCATCTTCTTGGTGTAACAATTTTAATGACCTGTAGTGTATATTTGTGATAGGCCATCTGGATAGAAACTGTAAGTTATGTCTCAGCAAGTGGTCTGAACTTTGATGGGGCTCAACCAACAGGGAAACTTGGTAGCAGAATCAGTTCACGTTGCCCTGTCCATGGCAGACACACACTTTCCGTCCGCTTGCTGCGCGATGATTTTACTTCATAGTACCGACGCTTTGCCTTGTGATAGTGAATTGGGCATATTAAACTGACTTCGTTCTGAATTATATAGAGATGACTGCATTAACATGATTGTGCGTTGCGTCGCATTCAGATCGTACAGCATTAAATATCTTTCAGTGTTCAATTTTGCAGTCAAGTTTAACACTGTAAATGTAAGGTCTTTGTTTGTACGTTCTACTTTTCAGAACACGTGGGATCAATATCCAGTTTTATTTCTGTCACGCATGATTTCATGTTTATCTCATTGCTCTTACGTTCATCAAGTAATACACTGCTTTGCATAGGTGGAAGCATAAGCTGCCATAGACACTATTATCTAGGGCATAACCACCTATGGCGAGTTAACATACACCCACAAAGGACAACATTGGCAGGCCCCTGCAAATCAGCATCATTGACTTGATATGCCAGCTGCTATTAAAGCCGACCAACAGGCTAAAGCAGGGAAACCGACAAGTTTGCACACTAACGCACAAACAAGCCGCCAGCACTATCCTACTCTGTGAATCCGATATATGACAGTAAACGATGATGTACCTAACTGTTGCAGATATGCTGACGCTGACCGAGAAGTCAGCACCAGCATCGAGCAGCAGTCTCTGAGTAACGGCACCACACAACCTCAAAGGTATCCACCTGCATGATACCCACTATTAACAAAGCCTACCCTTGCATGACCTGTTGCAGGTAGCAGGAAAACTGCTACTGCTCTTACAACCCTACCCAACTATCGCGCAGGTCTTTGCCCTCTTGGCTCTTGCTTTAGCACTTTTTCCCCCGTCTGCCCTTCAAACCGCTACCCTTCATTCAACTTTCGACCCAATCTATTTCCAGATGTGCGCTTATTATTGGTTAACCTTATCCAGATGTGCACAAACATCGCAGTACTCACAGCCGGCGAGACCTCACTTTAGTGAAAACAAACCCTTACGCAGAGATGGCAGTAGTTCTTTTGTGTTGGCCATCACGCCGGTGAAGGCTTGGAGAGGCTCTACCTCTTCAAAAAAAAAAAAAAAAACATGAAATAAAAATCTGGTCTGCAAAACTTATGGACGATATAGATAAAATAACGTGATATATTAATAGCTCGGTGTAGATGAATGAAAGCGCGGGAGGATGTTGACACAAGTCTCCCACTGTCCACAGAAAGGTGGGCGTCACATGGCGAGAGATCAGCGTAACTCTAGCGCCAAATGTGGCTGGCCCCCCAAAACCAGGTACTTGAAGGAACGGGAAATGACAGTGTGTGTCAATCAATGAGCAGTTGCGATGCACAGTGGTTGTCTTCTTCGTTACGACATGGCTTGGAGGCAACATCTGGATGAATTCACACGGTGAGGACTCATCGGGAAACTCAAAGAAGGACGAAGTGCGACGAGAGTAGCTCAAAAGTTTGGTATTGCTCACAGCATTATTTCACGTGTACGGGGAGTGTTGCGAACCACAGGCATTGCTTCCCAAAGAAATGGAGGTGGTTGGCCACGGTCGACCATGGCAGCAGATAATCACTACATGTGCAAAGGGCAAGATGCGAACCACGTCAAACAACAGATGCCGTTGCAACCACAATTAACAAGACTGCAACGCACGCAGTCTCACGCTTCACACTGGAACGGCGACTGCATAGTGGTGGAATCTTTGACCAAAGACCAGTTATTTGTGTTTCGTTGACATCCGAACATCGGCGCTACTATTTGCGATGGTGCCAAGAGTATAGCGACTGGACCAACGAGGAGTGGGCTGCGTGCTCTTCTAGAATGAGATACGATTAAGTCCACGTAGTGATTCTGGACGTACCCTCTTATGGTGAGAAGTGGGAACACGTAATGAACCCAGGAATAGAATCGAAAATTGAATATAGGTTCTCGGGTTTCCGGCGGCCTCAAGTGATTAAAATTACGCAAAATTTCGGAGAAGCGCTTCTTGGCCATGACTGCTAGTATACATCAGCTGTCGACCTTGATGTCTCTGGTTCTCGCTTTATAGCCATGTATGGGCATATTCTGACTCGGCGTTCGATGTGCCCGCTTCAACCGCGCTATCACTGGATCCGATGCCGTGCGGAGCTGCAGGCACCGTCTCTATTTAGGGTTTTATCGATGATTTTTATTTCAATGGCTTCCTTAATTACACAATCCAAGAAGCCGTTAGTGCGAGCCATGACAGAGGTTTCGTCAAATTCTATCAGATTATTTGTTGTCATCACGTGATTTTTTAAAGACGGGCACCGGCAAACATTATTTCTTTATATAAATGTGTAGTGAGGGGAGAAGTCACCTATGGTGTTCCCCAAGGTTCAATGTCAGATCCACTGCTCAATCATGTTCTACTCTGTAAGAATACAGAGTCTCGCGGAGTCTTCAAGAACAACAGCTGTTACGTCCATCATATAAATGAAGTGATTTCATGTAAGAATCACACCACCGACGAGGAGCAGGAAAAAGAACTTACTTACTTTACTGCCGTTCTGTGGTTCCGTGTTGGGCAAGATAAGTCGCGTGCTGAAAAGACACAAGATAAAGTCGATCTTCAGATCTCCGACACAAATCCGTCAAATAGTGAGACCAGTTACGGACGCAGCAAGTAAGGAATCACACACACACAATTCTCGTTTACACTAACACCACGCAGAAGGAAGAAAGGAAACTAGGAGAATCACGAGGTTTGCTCCACCGGCCTAAGGCATAATACCGAAAAATTAAGTCGTGGAAACGAGAGAGAATTACGATCCGTAATGTAAATCCGATCGAGAATGCACGTAAGACAAAACACGCAAATGCAGGTAGTGTGGGGAGAAGTCACCTATGGCGTTCCCTAAGGCTCAATCTTAAGTCCACTACTGTTTCTCATTTAAGTAAATGATCTGCCATCTAATGTACAACAAGCAAAATTAGTTCTTTTTCCAGATGACACCAGTATTGTAATCACTCGCAGTATACATACAGAAATGGAAGAAATGGTGAACAAATTTCTCAAAAGTATCATTGACTGGTTATCTGCGAATAGTCTCACCCTGAATTTCACAAAGACACGTCATATTCAGCTCTGCACCTCTAGGGGCACTACACCAGTGATAAGTGTAACACGTGGTGATGAAATAATACATAGAGTGGAAACTTCAAAATTCTTAGGTGTCTATATTGATGAGAAATTAAACCTGAAAAAGCCCATATTGGATTTCCTAAAACAACTTAGTTCACCGACATTTGCACTTAGAATCATAGCAAATTTTGGGGAGAGAGAAATCAGTAAGTTGACATATTTTGCTTATTTTCATTCAGTAATGACGTATGGAATAATTTTGTGGGGTAACTCTTCTTTAAGAAACAAGGTCTTCATTGCCCGAAAACGTGGTGTAAGAATAATATTTGGTGCTCACCCGCGATCATCTTGTAGAACTCTGTTTAAGGAGTTGGGCATTCTGACTACTGCTTTACAGTATATTTATTCCCTCATGAAGTTTGTTGTAAATAATCTACTACAGTTCAAAAGGAACAATGAGATACATAATTACAATACTAGAAGAAAAAACGACATTCATTAGTCAACATTAAGGTTGTCTTTAGCACAGAAACAGGTGCACAACACTGCAACAAGATTTTTGACCACTTACCCAGTGATATAAAATATCTAACAGACAGCAAGGTAATTTACAATTTGCAAATGTAAGCGCCACCAGTACAGAACAGAATCAATGACCTGAATCCTCGTTCGTTTTGCAAACACGTGACCCCAGCCACAGAAAACCAGGCCAAGAAAAAATTAAAAAAAAAAAGAAAAATCTCGAAATGTCGGTTACTCGGTGGAAGAAATTACCCACGTAAGTCAACTACTGCGGAATAACGACGAATCAGCGACGAATACTTGGGATCGAACAAACAAAGGCATTCGTACTATGGATAGAAATGGCCGAATATAGATTAAACAAACGAAATAGAAGAGTATTTAATATAAGAAACGAAAGCACACGCACGTTTACTCTGGGAAACACGAATATTCACTGAAATCAAGGATAGCTAGCACACCACGCCCCCACATTCCCAAGTTCTGGTTGAACAAACGAACTACCAGTCATACTGAACAATCAGGAAAACTTTATCACTTTATATTCTGAATGAAATATTGTGTATGAAAACTAAAGTCTGAAGCTGCGAGAGGAGTGGGTTAAGACCCCAATTAGGCTGAAGCTCACACAAACTACGCTACCGTATTCACTACTGAAAACGTGCTTCTACGAATAGTTTATCTATTCCAAATTCCAGGAACCAATGAAGAGCACCCAAACCAGATAGGGGTACTCACATAGCAAAAGTCGTCAGAGAAAACTCTTTCCGCACACTGCCAACTTAACCACAACAGCGCTTCGACCAGAAGGAACAAAGCTTATTTGCCTCTGTGTGAGTCTACACAAAACTAGCTAAACAGCCACAATAGCAGATAAGAAGTTTGCTGTGTCTAGACAAGACAGTCTAGACACAAGGGAGGTAGCCGAAAGGGCACGCGTCAACTCAAGCCGTCTTGCGTTAAGTCTGAAACAGGATACGTGATGAAAGCTATAAAGAAAAGAACGGAGCTTCTCGTATACTTAACTTTAATTCTTTGTGGTACATTTCTCTTGATAATACAAGTGAGACTCTCTCCAGATATGGTTAATGGCGCCTTGCTAGGTCGTAGCCATGGACTTAGCTGAAGGCTATTCTAACTGTCTCTCGGCAAGTGAGAGAAAGGCTTCGTACGTGTAGTCGCTAGCAATGTCGTCCGTACAACTGGGCCGAGTGCTCGTACGTCTCTCGAGACCTGCCGTGTGGTGGCGCTCGGTCTGCGATCACTGCCAGTGGCGACACGCGGGTCCGACATGTACTAATGGACCGCGGCCGATTTAAGCTACCACCTAGCAAGTGTGGTGTCTGGCGGTGACACCACAAAGTTTACCCGCCACCTGACTCTATGCGAGGTGGAAACACAATATCTAGACGCATTCACTCATTATGTCATTGTAAGAGTGTAGGAATGTGAAAGAAGGATAAGAGTACAACATTAAAACATCATGATCAGTTGCGGGGAAGATGGGGGAGGGAGGGGGGCATAGATACTTAGTACATCGACATATATACATGTAACATGTACGTAGAAGAAATATGACTTCAGAGAACGTGTGGAATTGAGGCTGATGATAACACACTCAGCTGCTGACCCATTCTCCCGTCATGATTTATTAAACGCACCTAAAGTATGAGGTGCTTAAGTCTTGGAAAATCCAGTAAATTTTAGAAAAATTTATGAAATGGCTCATACAGAGAACTTTCAAAAGGATTAATGGTTCACCGCATAAAAACCGTGGGCGTAGTCCCATATAAATTCACAGGTTAAAGTAAACAGTAGCCGATGGCTTTTGACCTTAACCGCTATTCTTCCATGTATTCAGAGCAGGACAGCAGTTCGGGATTTTAGACTTACGGAAATACCAAAGAGAGCCATCGAGGAAACATTTGCAGATCTAACTTCAAGCACGCACCATGTAACTCCCTCCAGCTATATTTTGCTGATTCTTGATTGGAACAATATTATTTGCGACGATCGGTAATGGGTATTGGATGGCAAACAGAGAGAACACACTTCGTATGAAAAATGACACTTTTCTTAACGAATGTAAAAGTTCTTCGTTATAAGTGAGAAGGTAGCTTTGAAAGGGTAGAAGTTCATACTATTCACTTCTTTTAGTGAGTTCGTAACACCCTTCTTAACAATGGTCCAACCATGCCCATATTAGCATTTATACGAGGCCTGTTCAGAAAGTAAGCTCCGATTGATTGCCAAATTGAAACCACAGTGAACATCAGAAATGTCTTACTTGTAACAATTAGCTACACCTTTCAGCTACTTCTCTACGTAGTCGCCGTTCTGACTTAGACTTTTATCATAGCGTTGTACCAACTTTTCAATAGCCTCATCATAGAAGGCAGCCGCCAGTGCTTTCCGCCAATTCTCCACGCTGGCCTACACCTCGTTGTCTGTGTCAAAATGTTGTCTTCAAAGACAGCGGTTCATGTGACCAGAGATGAAACTCAGGGGGAGACAATTGCGGACTGTATTGTGGGTAATCTCATATTTCCATTTGAAAACGATGCAGGAGCATCTTCATTGCCCCTGCAGAATGCGGCTGAGAATTGTCTTGAAGAAGAAACAGCACGACAGTTATGTAATGTTAGCTGCATAGCTTCAGGCGAAATGTCTCACCAGGCCCTCGTACTTGGCGGCAGACACTATTTTATAGACATCTTTACGCACTCACTGCGAGCTCAGAAATGAGAAGCGCGACGTGATGCTAACTGGAGTTATACTAGAGACACTACCCAACACATCTGTGCAAAGCTTTATCGGATTTTCATAGTCGTTTCCATTTCGCGACCGATCGGAGCTTACTTTCTGAACGCCCCTCGTATATACCTCCACGATCACACTGAAATTTGCCATACCTCTATTGCTTCTCCAAATTAAACTGTCAAGCTATAACGGTTCACGGAGCCTTAATAATTGTTCAGATAACAACACAGCCCACCAACGGATGCTACTAAGAATGACGATACTCATTTGTCTGCTGATTTCGTGTGTAACTACGAGCACCCTACGAGAACAAATCGATTAATCACTTACTGTTGACCTACAGCGAAAGGCTTTGCCGCAGAGCTAACACCGGTTCCCGTCAGATCACCGAAATTAAGCGCTCTCGGACTTGCATTCTGATAGACGATCGTTCGGGTATGCCAAGGGCTGTTGTCAAGCGGGGTGCAGTCAGGCTTTTGAGGTCAATCGAGCAACTACTTGACTGATAAGCAGCGGCTCTGATCACGAAAACTGACAACAGGGCAGAGAGTAGTGTGCTGACCACATCCAGTGATGCCTATCGATCGAGGATGACACGGCGGTCGGTCGGTACCTTTGGTTGTTCCAAGGCTTCTTCGGACGAAGTTTGGTTTTGGTTAGTTGACCTACCATGCAACGGGAAACTTCCAAACTGATATATGAGTAATATCTTCAAACTTTGCATAAATTTTTGTTGTGTCCTGACTGCATACGTCCGTTCCAAGAGACATCTGAACAAAGACTCCCTCGCCTCAGATAAAGGTGCATGAACAGTAGCGTTTCGGCAGTGTTGAAAGAAACAGCGAAACTTTATCTCCCACCGGGAACAGGGCGCTCTGCTCCGAATGATCCAGAGAACCATTGATGTGTTCGTGGTACGACTGGCTACATCATACCTCTACTGATAGTAGTATCCATTACAGCCATTGGTTATATGCATGTAGATCAGATTTGAAGCAGGTGCTCAGCATTCTGATGTTCATAGAGTATGGAAATCTTTCCTGATCACGGGTTCACCGTCCAGAAAGTTGATCATAGGACAATCAATAATTACGAAGCGCTTGATAACGGTTATTATCTCTGAAGCAGTGGCTCAATATATAGAGTCATTCACAAGTTTATCCAAGGTTTCAGAAAATGGTTGCGTGAAAAGTACAAGCCAAACAGAAAATAGATACAGTCCAGTGAATAGAACATATTAAAGGGTCTTTATATTAGCCCCTCCACATTTCTTCAATGAAATTTAACGTCATTTCACATGTCCTTTAGCATCTTATACTTTCGGTGCATTCCGTAAGCATGCCAGGAAAAAGAGTCGGCAGCTGCGTGTGCTCCAATCAACCACAACTGCATATATTCACTGAATTCACGTTTATTCTATGCCTGTTTTACGCCCACGTATTGATTTATTACATATCTGTTCTTCCGATACCTTCCCCACACTTAATTACAATGTATTTATACTGTACCATTATCCTTCTTTCCCATTCCTTATATCTTAGAATGGTAGAGTGAGTGAATGTGTATCTATATTGAGTTTTCATAATGTCTGCTACTGTGGCAGCTTAACCAATTTTGGAGTAAAGTTAGAGAGTGGCAAAGAGGTTTCGTTCCCTTCTAGTCGAAGCGCTATTGTGCTTAACTCGGCAGAGTGCGGTAAGGGTTTTCTCTGCCAGTTTCCGCTACTTGCATGTAGATTCCAATTTGTTCAGGATGAGTGGTCACTCGTTCATTGTATTTTGAACAGATAGATTGCTTATGGCACTTCGTTTGCAGTAGTGAGAATGGTAACTGAGTCTCTGTAAGATTCAGCTTAATTGAAGTTTTGACACATGTCTTTTTTTAGCTTCAGACTTTTATAATCATTCAGATCATTTTATTCGGAATGTGAAGTGGTAGAGTTTTTGTAATTGTTGGATTTTACTGGCAATTACATTGTTCAACCAAAATTTAGAAATGTGGGAGAGTGATGTGCGAATTCTGCTAGTCCCAATTAGAATTCGTATTTCCCAGTGTGAATGCGCGTGTGCTTGTTTTTTTTATATTATGTAGTCTTCTGTTTCGTTAGTTTTGTCAGTATTCCATAATTTCCATCCATTGGTGTGTGTGCCCTTGTTTGTTCAATCCCACTTGTTCGTCGTTGCTTAGGTGAACATTTGGTACTCGGAATCTGTTTCATCTTGCAATTATTTCGCGATACTTATGTAGGTAGTTCCTTCCATGGATTAACCGACTTTTCGAAATATTTATGTTTTTTCTTGGTCTGGCTTTGTGTCACAAGAGTCATGTGTTTTGAGGAACGAACGAGCCTTCAGTTCGTCGGTTTTCGTTTCTTGTTCTATTCTCGTAGAACTTATATTGCACTGCCTTCACGTGTGTGTTGTGTTTCACAAGCATTCCTGATCTGATCTCCATTTCAGATCGTAATTCTCGTTTAGTTGAGTTTTCCGTGTTTTGCATTAGGCTGACGGAGAAAACGTTTTGCCAGCTATATGTGTATGTGGTGCCTGTTGCAGTTCTTCTAGTTCCTTTTCTATCTTCTGTGTGGTGTCTGTATGAATTCAAAGTGTCTGTGTGTGTGAGAGAGAGAGAGAGAGAGAGAGAGAGAGAGAGTCGAAACAAGGCCCCGGGAGTAGACAACATTCCATTAGACTACTGACAGCCTTGGGATAGACAGTCCTGACAAAACTCTACCATCTGGTGAACAAGATGTATGAGACGGGCGAAATTCCCTCAGACTTCAAGTAGAATATAATAATTCCAATCCGAAAGAGCCGGCCGGGGTGGCCGAGCGGTTCTAGGCGCTACAGTCTGGAACCGCGCGACCGCTACGGTCGCAGGTTCGAATCCTGCCTCGAGCATGAATGTGTGTGTTGTCCTTAGGTCAGTTACGTTTAAGTAGTTCTAAGTTCTAGGGGACTGATGACCTTAGAAGATAAGTCCCATAGTGCTCAGAGCCATTTGAACCATTTGAACCAATCCCAAAGAAAGCAGGTGTTGACAGATGTGAAAATTACCGAACAACCATTTTAATAAGTCACGGATGCAAAATACTAACGCGAATTCTTTACAGACGAATGGAAAAACTGGTAGAAGCCGACCTCGGGGAAGATCAGTTTGGATTCCGTAGAAATATTGGAACACGTGAGGCAATACTGACCTTACGACTTATCTTAGAAGAAAGATTAAGGAAAGGAAAACCTACGTTTGTAGCATTTGTAGACTTAGAGAAAGGTTTTGACAATGTTGACTGGAATACTCTGTTTCAAATTCTGAAGGTGGCAGAGGTAAAATACAAGGGGCGAAAGGCTATTTACAATTTGTACAGAAACCAGATGGTAGTTATAAGAGTCGAGGGGCATGAAAGGGAAGCAGTGGTTGGGAAGGGAGTGAGACAGGGTTGTAGCCTCTCCCCGATGTTATTCAATCTGTATATTGAGCAACCAGTAAAGGAAACAAAAGAAAAATCGGAGTAGGTATTAAAATCCATCGAAAAGAAATAAAAACTTTGAGGTTCGCCGATGACATTGTAATTCTGTCAGAGACAGCAAAGGACTTGGAAGAGCAGTTGAACGGAATGGACATTGTCTTGAGAGGAGGATATAAGATGAACATCAACAAAAGCAAAACGAGGATAATGGAATGTAGTCGAATTAAATCGGGTGATGCTGATGGAATTAGATTAGGAAATTAAAGTAGTAAATGAGTTTTGCTATTTGGGGAGCAAAATAACTGACGATGGTCGAAGTAGAGAGGATATAAAATGTAGACTGGCAATGGCAAGGAAAGCGTTTCTCAAGAAGAGAAATTTGTTAACATGGAGTATAGATTTAAGTGTCAGGAAGTCGTTTCTGAAAGTATTTGTATGGAGTGTAGCCATGTATGGAAGTGAAACATGGACGATAAATAGTTTGGACAAGAAGAGAATAGAAGCTTTCGAAATGTGGTGCTACAGAAGAATGCTGAAGATTAGATAGGTACATCACATAACTAATGAGGAGGTATTGAATAGAATTTTGGAGGAGTTTGTGGCACAACTCGACAAGAAGAAGGAACCGGTTGGTAGGACATATTCTGAGGCACCAGGGGATCACAAATTTAGCATTGGAGGGTAGCGTGGAGGGTAAAAATCGTAGAGGGAGGCCAAGAGATGAATACACTAAACAGATTCAGAAGCATGTAGGTTGCAGTAAGTACTGGGAGATGATGAAGCTTGCACAGGAGAGAGTAGCATGGAGAGCTGCATCAAACCAGTCTCAGGACTGAAGACCACAACAACAACAACAACGTGTGTATGTTTGTGTGTGTGTGTGTGTGTGTGTGTGTGTGTGTGTGTTGAAGAGAGGGGGAGAAAGAGAGAGAGAATCCTTACCGTTAAGAAATCCATATTTTGAGAGACCCTAATGATGTAAAAGCCCATAACCGAAGGTATCTGATTGTCTGTTGCACTCAAATGTTTGCTTAAAGCAGGCACCAGAAACCATTATGTTTTATATAAATTATGGATCCATATCGGTACCACCCCACAGTCATCAATGTTGGTAGCGGAACAACAAGTTTCCTCCGTAAGGCGCCGATAGCGGTCGCACGGGATTGGGCGGACCCAATGGCACACATCCAATAAGCTACACCTGCAGCTGCTCTGTACCACGAGCGCCCTCTGCCACTGCAATGTAGGGAGGCAGGCGGCAGCGCTCAGCCCAATCGCGCTCGGAGCCACCTAGCTATGACATCTTCATTAGTGCCTCATCCTTGTGGTCATTCAGATTTATGGACTCTCTTTCTTGCCATTTTACTTGTAATGAGTCTTCATACATTTGGAGAAATACATGTTACGTAAATCTTCTGTTTACTGTGATTAACTTGATCGCTAATCATTTCTGCTCCAATCCAGCTTTCCTGCAATAACAGTTGTCGAACCCCTCTGTAGACCACCTCTCCTTACCACTGTGTATGAAGTCGTACAAAATATCAATGTGTAGCGCTTTGTACTTTGATTAAAAATAAATGGTCAATCCAGTTTAAATTAGATTTCACTGTTAATGATTTATCCCAAATATTCAAATAATGGCAAGGAAAGCGTTTCTGAAGAAGAGAAATCTGTTAACATCGTGTATAGATTCAAGTGTCAGGAAGTCGTTTCTGAAAGTATTTGTATTGAGTGTAGCCATGTACGGAAGTGAAACATGGACGGTAAATTGTTTGGACAAGAAGAGAATAGAAGCTTTCGAAATGTGGCGCTACAGAAGAATGCTGAAGATTAGATGGGTAGATTACGTAACTAATGAGGAGGTACTGAATAGGATTGGGGAGAAGAAAAGTTTGTGGCACAACTTGACTAGAAGAAGGGATCGGTTGGTAGGACACGTTCTGAGGCATCAAGGGATCACCAATTTAGTATTGGAGGGCAGCGTGAAGGGTAAAAATCGTAGAGGGAGACCAAGAGATGAATACACTAAGCAGATTCAGAAGGATGTAGGTTGCAGTAGGTACTGGGAGATGAAGAAGCTTGCACAGGATAGAGTAGCATGGAGGGCTGCATCAAACCAGTCTCAGGACTGAAGACCACAACAACAACATTGAAATCTCTGTTTCATGGAGTACATTCTACAACGTTTGTCCTTTGAGAAATTCATGGAGGCCTATTTATTTAATTGCTTTTTAAGTAAAACTTCAATTTTATAAAGTACATTGCCCATGAACAGATCGATTGCCTGACTGAGAACAGAACGCACACTCCCGTTTTACGAGAGAGCCTTATTCTGTGTGTGGTAAATATATATTGTTCGCGGAATTTTAATAGATACCGCTCATAATTTCTATAGATATCGTTCAACATCTCGAAGTTCTTAACTTACATTACAGATGCTAGTTTGTGACACGGCAGTCGTCAATGTGTGCCTGCATCGTACACGCTTACGCAAAGACAGCAACCCGCTTTGCAGATGTGCTGATTTGGTTGCCTATCTGAAGGCGCGAACTAATCCGATGCGATAGTACGGAGCGGATGATGTGCGTACATGTTCCGTCAGGCTTGACCCCTAGTGGTGTGCTCTGGAACTACATCGCGGCGCTCATCGCCAACAGAAACCTGAGGAGATGCTCTGTCCACTGATATGAGGCATTTTTGTCTATGGCTTTTAGTTCTGTTCAGTCGTTTTCTAAAACCCCAGGGATTATTTACGAAAAACTTTGTATAATGACAAAATTGTTCGCATTACCAAAAACTATTTGTCTTGGCGTATTAGTACGTGACTGATTTTCAACTCTGAACGGTAAACATAGCTGTGATCGCAAAAATTAGTCAACTCAGAGGCAATGAATCATCATTTCGGTAAACACGTGTTCTTGTGCTTGCTCGGAAAATGTGGGGTATGAGGTCCGGCACAAACGAAATGAGACTGAATCTGTACATCTGTATACATGCCAAATATAGCCAACTGCTTGTGATCTCCACCAAGTAAAAGCATCCGTTCGTCCCTTCCACTTTGTCCAAATTTTTGCGTATTGTTTTCCTGTGGGACTGTACAGGGTCGGTGAAGCGCAAGAACAAGTGCGTTGTAAACTACTCGTTTACAACAGGACACCGTTCAGGGTCGAAAAACAGTCGCATGCTAATACGTCACAATAAGCAATTCCTTAGTACTGCACTTTTATTTTTTGTTTTGGTTGTAGAACTGTGGCGACATAATAACTGTGGTCACGGAATATTGAGCGAAGGCGGTTTCATGAACATGATATTTATGAGACGTGACCACGTTGTGCGTGTCGCAAATCGCTCGTGACAGCAACGACAACTTGGATTGTTAGACAGAAATGTTTATTGGATTTCAGATCAAAAGAGAACCGTTGCCTTAAGGAATGAATTCCAGCAAGAAACCAGCAAGAGTCGTACGTTATATATGTGTGGAAAGGATGCCTTGAGCAAGGCAGTGTATTCTTGTGATGTGGTATGGCAGACTGTGCATCCAACTAAAGATAATCTTTCCACTTGAAATATTAATTTCGCAGCACTTCAGATGTGGCAACCTTCGTGCTTACGTATATTTTAGCTGATGTACTAGATGATGATCCGAATTTACTGTTACAAGGATAATGGGCGTGTCCTAGTATTACAATGTAGAACAAGAAAAAAACAAAATTGTGATAAACAAGAGTAGGTCTCACGCACCGAGGGTTCCGTACAAACTTAAGTATGTACACATACTTATTGTCAAGTGTTACCATACAACCGAAGAGATTTTCCATATGAATATTTCCTATGTCATCATAGGTAACCGGAACCCCCAAAAACATACGTTTTTCGTATTAGGTGCATTGTGCTGCCACCTATTGCCAGGTACTCCATGTCAACGACCTCAGTAGTCATTAGACATCGTGAGAGAGCAGAATGGGGTGCTCCGCGGAATTCACGAACTTCGAACGTGGTCAGGTAATTAGGAGTCACTTGTGTCATACGTCTGCACGCGAGATTTCCACGCTGCTAAACGTCCCTAGGTCCGTAGTTTCCAATGTGATAGTGAAGTCTAAACTTGAAGGGACACGTACAACACAAAAGCTTAAAGGCCGACCTCGTCTGTTGGCTGACAGAGGCCGCCGACAGTTGAAGAGGGTCGTAATGCGTAATAGGCAGACATATATCCAGACCATCACACAGGAATTCCAAACTGCATAAGGATCCACTGCAAGTACTATCACAGTTAGTCAGGAGGTGAGAAAACTTGGATTTCATGGTCGAGCGGCTGCTCAAAAGCCACACATCACGCCGGTAAATGCCAAACGACGCCTCGCATGGTGTAACGAGTGGAAACATTGAACGATTGAACAGTGGAAAAACGTTGTGTGGAGTGACGAATCACGGTACACAATGTGGCTATCCGATGTCAGGGTGTGGGCATGGTGGATGCCATGTGAACGTCATCTGCTAGCGTGTGTAGTGCCAATAGTAAAATTCGGAGGAGGTGGTGTTATGGTGTAGTCGTGTTTTCCATGGAAGGGGCTTGCACCCCTTACTGTTTTGTGTGGCATTATCAGAGCACAGGTCTACATTGATGTTTTAAGCACCTTCTTGCTTCCGACTGTTGAAGAGCAATTCGGGGATGTGGATTGCATCTTTCAACACGATCGAGCACCTGTTTTAATGCACGGCCTGTGGCTGAGTGGTTACACGACAATAACATCCCTGTAATGGACTGGCTTGCACAGAGTCCTGACCTGAATCCTACAGATCACCCTTGAGATGTTTTGGAACGCCGACTTCCTGCCCGGCCTCACCGACCGACATCGATACCTCTCCTCAGTGCAGCACTCCGTGAAGAATGGGCTGCCATTCCCCAAGAAACCTTCCAGCACCTGATTCAACGTATGCCTGCTAGAGTGGAAACTGTCATCAAGGCTAAGGGTTGGCCAACACCATATTTAATTCCAGCATTACCGATGGAGGGTGCCAGGAACTTGAAAATCATTTTCAGCTAGGTGTTCGGATACTTTTGATCACATAGTGTATATAGATAGTTCATCTATCCCGGGAATTTTGGCCTGCTTTTTCTGTAGATATTGGCAATATTTCAAAATATGTACATAAATGGCCATATATTTTGATTGCATTCACGTAGAAGCATAAATTTTTTACACAGCCAAGGGACCGTAGACTTCAGTATGTGATATTAATTTCAACTCGGTATGTCCACTGATTCCTAAGAATAAGCGGCCTTAAGAGGCAAACAAACAGTTTTGCAACACAGCTAGCTCTTTATTCCCATGAAGTAATGAGTGCTGTCGACAAGGGATCCCAGATCCATTCCATATTCCTAGATTTCCAGAAGGCTTTTGACACCGTTCCTCACAAGCGTCTATTAATCAAATTGCGCGCATATGGAGTATCGTCTCAGTTGTGTGACCGGATTCGTGATTTCCTCTCAGAGACGTCACAGTTCGTAGTGATACACGGTAAATCATCGAGTAGAACAGAAGTGATATCTGGCGTTCCGCAAGGTAGTGTCATAGGCCCTCTGCTGTTTCTGATTTACATAAATTATCTAGGTGATAATCTGAGCAGCCCCCTTAGATTGTACGCAGATGACTCTGTAATTTACCGTCTAGTAAAATCATCAGACGATGAATTCCAATTACAAAATGATCTAGAGAGAATTTCTGTGTGGTGCGAAAAGTGGCAATTGGCACTAAACAAAGAAATGTGAGAGGTCATCTACATGGGTACTAAAAGAAATCCCATAAATTTTGGGTACACGATAAACTGCACAAATCTAAGGGCTGCCATTTCGACTAAATACCTGGGAATTACAATTACGAGCAACTTAAATTGGAAAGACCACATAGATAATGTTGTGGGGAAGGCGAAACAAAGATTGCGCGTTTTTTGGCAGAATACTTAGAACATGCGACCAACCCACTAAAGAGACAGCTTACAATACACTTGTCCGTCCTCTACCAGAATATTCCTGCACGGTGTGGGATCCTTACCAGGTAACACTGACGGAGGACATCGAAAAAGTGCAAAGAAGGGCAGCTCGTTTCGTGTTATCGCGCAATAGGGGTGAGAGTCACTGATATGGTACGCGATTTGGGATGGCAGTCACTGAAACAAAGGCGGTCTTCTTTGCGGCGAGATCTATTTACGAAATTTCAATCACCAGCTTTCTCTCCTGAATGCGAAAATATCTTGTTGACACCCTCATACGTAGGGAAAAATGATCATCATAATACAATAAGAGAAATCAGAACTCGAACGGAAAGATTTAGGTGTTTCTTTTTCCCACGCGCCATTTGAGAGTGGAATGGTAGAGAATCATCATCATTCATCCCCATTACGGTCGGAGGAAGGCAACGGCAAACCACCTCCACTAGGACCTTGCCTAGTAAGGCGGCGCGGGTCTCCCACGTCGCTCCCCTACGCTCTGTAAGGGAGTATGGGACTCATCATCATCATCATGATGGTAGAGAAGTAGTATGAAAATGGTTCGATGAACCCTCTTCCAGGCACTTAAGTGTGAATTGCAGAGTAACCATGTAGATGTAGATAACAAATGACAAAAATATCTTTTTTCGAGTACTATAATTACAACTTAACAATTTTCGGATTTTTCCCCTTACGTTTATTTTAAAATCTTCCTGGCAGATTTCATGGTCAACCGAAGTGCCCTGAGTTTTGTGATATGTGAGTCTGTGAGTCTTAAAATATGTGATTCCATTGTCTTACGAGCTTCAATTTTTCACATCGTCAAGTAGGAATCATTCTGGAATTTTCTTGAAGTCATTTAAAGAAACGAGGGGAAGCCTAAATCAGAGTGCCAGGTTAAAGACAACAAGAAAATTATCTATGCGTATAGTAAATTAAAGTTTTCCTCCACGTTTTTCTGTATCTATATGGCTGTTAATCCTACGAAGAACTTCAAGGATTTTGTTACCGCTTTCGCTAATAGGTAGACTTATTCACGGGGCAAGTTTGTGGATATAATTTATTACCGTAATGCCAGACAAGTCGTCTGCCGCATGTACTTCGTGCTCCCCATGCGAAGCCGAGGCGGGTCGCTAGTTTAATAATAAAGAAAGTTATAACAAAGAACAATCACTACGCTGACTTACACATATTAACAAATAATGTAACACTACACCACACACACACACACACACACACACACACACACACACACACACACACACTGCAAGCTGACAACAGGACCATAGCGTCGATGTTTGGTTTAGATGTTGTGTATCGCAACTTACCATTTGCTTGCCTGAAAAATTGAGCCAGAATCCCTCTATAACTAGCGAGATTCGACCTCATGAAAAATTGAGTTAGGATCCCTCTATAACAAATGCTCTGCGGAAGAAAGGTCAAAATAGGCGAACACGTGTCTCGGCTTATCCGTAGATACTCGAGCGTTTTTGAGAAAACAACGGTCACAGTTTTCGTCGTATTTTAGAAGCCTTTTAGCGGGAGATTATCTCCGCTAAAATGGTGGTACAGTGGCTAACATCTCGAACACTCACTTTTGCGTGTATGGTATTTTAAATAGGGGCTACAATTTTTTATTCGCATGTTCTTATATTTCTTTCTTATATATATTCGTATGTCAATTCTTATATTTTATTCTTATGTGTACTGTCCAGAAAGATTTGATGCATTCCCTAGGATGCTATAGATCGTAGAAACATTCTAAGCATTCAGATTCCGAACGCCACGAGCATCGCGTGAAGCCGACTTTCCCACAGTGACATTTCTCTGCATTAATCTCACTGGGGACAGAAAAGTCGTTAACAGTGCTGAAGATTTCACTCATTGTCAATAATTTCGCGGCAAACCACGGATGACGGATCACTTTATCGTAAATTGCCACTTGCAGTTGATTATCAGCTTAGACACACTACAGGAATTTTACCGAAAACAATTTCAAATAATTATGTCATTCATTTATTTTTTATTTTTACTTCTTATATTCATTCACAAGTCGCAGAATCAGTCAACTAATAAGGACAACGTTATTTTTGTTGTTCAAGAGATGAATGGGGAACGCAGTTTTTAGTACATGAATATACGGAAGAGACTGGGAGAGTCAATTACGTTAAGATTGCGTCTCACTTGCTTTCATTTGTGGCAGTGATAGGAGGATTTTTCATGGGAAGACCATTAAAAACTGGTGCTTTCTCATCTAGAAATGGGGCGATGCATGTCGAGAATTGGTAAAGGGGAGCCAAACAAATGGTGTTTCATGCGCCAAGAAAGTTGTGTTTCGTATTCAAAGACGCAGAAAAGACTGAAGTGTCAATCTGACTGTAGATTCATAGACGACGTTAGAGATCATGTAGGATGAACACGGATGCGAATGACTTTAGACCATTATGGAACTAAAAATGTAGAGATGACTTTTATCCAACATTGGATGTCAGACAATTGTTACTGGTGTTGATGATAACGATGATGATAAGGACGAAGACGATGATGTAGTATTTTTGAGTTGATAACACTGTGACTTAACGTAGTAAATACATAAATTGCCAGAAAGCATTCCAGAAGACGTTGTCCTAATGGAAAAAAGGCTAATTTGATAAATGTAAACATGATTCGAAAACGACCGAGTCGAAAATTATGCAGGTAAACTAGCTGCAGGATAATGCTGTTGGGGCCACATGTAGTAAGCGTTGCTTCACGCGGTGGAGAATGACAAAACAGAGGCAGCCGGCGATCGCGGCATTGCGAAGTAAGCGCGGCACAAATAGCCTTGCTGACAGTTACAGTCTACCAACAAGCTGACTGACGCAAGGACACACGCAGACCGAGCGCCAAGCGAAGCCTGGAGAGTGCTGAATAAGGAGAAGTGAGGCCAGCACGCTAAGTTACACTGCAATATACTGCGGGGGTAGTAACAAAAAGCTACCACCAAGGGTAAAAAACGTCCTCCTGCCGGATATAAATAGTGGAGCGCAGGCAGCAACAGACAGACGCCATTAGGAAGCAGTTCGGATCTGAGGGCGGACGTGGACCGTGTCCGAATGTTCAATCTTCGTAGGTGACGATTCCGAAAATCTGTTCCAGCTCGCAGGAGTCATCCATTCGCCACCAGATGTCAACTTCAGCTCTGGAGGCCGGACCAGGTGCGGTCGGCACCGTGGCTGACTAACTACAGCGAGAACTTCCAGCAGGACCGGCCGCAGCGCGGTCTCGGTCACAGGCGCCGCCGGGGACTGACGCCCGGACTTCACGGCAACCCGGCCACGCCGCGTGGTCCGTCCGTGACGGGACCTCGCGGACATCGCGACTGCCGGCTTCCCAGCCGCCGGTGCAGCAGGCCTCGGCAGCTGACCTCACGGCGACGAGTTCATCTCAGCCACAGGGCATCCTGGCTTCAGCGGAGCACTGGTGGCCTGAGGCTCCCGACTGCGATCAACGGCGCGCATGGAGCGCATTGTCGGAGAATCTACACAGCAGCAGCCAGGCGGAGGGATCCGCAGGGCTGGGCAGCGACGACGAGCGAGAAATTGTAAAGAAAGTTCAATAAACAATTGTAAAGCTCCACGCCGTCTCAGTCTTTGGCGCAGCCATTGTGTCTGCTGCTAACAAGTGGTGCAGAAGTCATAACAAGTGGCCATCTGTCGTAACAATGCTGAAAATGTAGTACGAGACTCTCTGAATAGTTATTTGGACGAGATAATAAATTAAATTTATTATGTATGTAGTTAATTACATTGTAGGAAATGGAAATGTAAACAGCAGCTACATCCGTTCCTTTCACAAAAAAAAAAAAAATGCAGATATTTACTGGTGATGACTTTCGACCGTACGTGGCATTAATTTGATAGGTTCTGAACTGCCTTGTAAACAGTCGTCGCTTCCTAGTGTATGAAATTTGATCGGATGAAGCCTGTTTTACCAATGACTGTATATTCAATAGTCGCAATAGTTACGTATGGGTCATTGACAACACCCATGCTGTAACTGTGCAGGGTGATAAACACAGATTTTCAGTGAACTTGTGATTAGGGACTGTCAATGACTGGCTGAAGGCGCTTAACATTCCTGTTAACTACACTACTGAACTTCAGATACACACACTCTCTGTGTTGAAGATATTTCACTTGATCTTCGTGCTCGTAAGCGATTCGAAGGTGATGGAATCACCGCTCACATCATCTTTCCCCTAAATATTTGCGTCTGATTTTCTCTGAAAAGTGGAGAAGATGGGAAGGTCCTATAATGTGGTCACGTGACAAACCAAGTGCATAAGGCACATATCTAGACGGAAGACGGCCTCCATGCGAGAATTCTCATTATCTGCACGGTCCAGTCACATTTAGGTGACAATCCGCCTATGTTCGACACCAACGTGCAATAACCACTCACAGACAGCAGGTGGCAGCACTTTCAGTGGAGGGTATATATAGCGTGTTCGGTGGCTATGGTAAATAGTTCAGTCTTTGTCGTAATGCGGAAACGGAGTGATTTATCTGGAGTCCAAAAGAGCATAGCATGGTCATAGGCTTTCGGGTCAAGGGTGGAAGCATTACGAAACGGCTAAGGTTGTAAACTGTTTTCATGCCGCCGTCGTTACAGTATACCGTGCATGGCTAAATGTGGTTGTCCAAAACTGGCACCGAGCCCACTGTAGCGCACCACAGGCCATAGGTGACAGGGCTGAACGACGGCTGCGGAGATGTGTGCGGGCAAATAGACGTGCAACTGTTGAGCATCTGACGGCCCAGATGAATGAAGTGGCTACCAGCAGGGTCCCAGCGAACGCTGCTGCGTGTGGGCCTCTGCAATACGCCTCTGCATGGATCCTGATCCGTAAAAACATAGCGCAGCTGGCGATGGTACTGAAATCGGCATGGCTCCACATCCTTATAGGTATCTTCCAGAACACCATTGACTCTCTCCATGAACCTCCGCGCTGTAAAAGGTAGTTACTCGGGCTTTGACAGGTGGTTACCTTAATGTGACTGGGCCGTGTAGTACCATAATATCAATTCGACTACATTGGTAGTTTTCAAAGGAAACTGTTACCTATTTCCTTTAATACTAAGTATAGTGTGGCCTGTTTACAGTACATCACTACAAGTAATACAGGTTTATAACTAACACTGCTACTCGTCATGTAGCCCACCGAACTTTTCAGTCCTTGAATCTAAAGTAAGCAGGATTATGAATCTTGTAATGGTGCACGTTATAAATGAAAAATAAATAAAAGTCATTCTCATATATAGATATCTTACCTTGCCTCAAATTAGAAATGTCTGTAGACCTTGCAGTTGATACTATGAGCAGTTTTCTTTACAAAATATGATACACTGTGTACCCGGGAGCATTTCAAATTCAAATGGCTCTGAGCACTATGGGACTTAACATATGAGGTCATCAGTCTCCTAGTAGGACTTACAACTACTTAAACCTAACTAACCTAAGGACATCCCACACATCCATGCCCGAGGCAGGATTCGAACTTGAGACCGTAGCTGTCGCCACAGCGGCCTGGACTGGAGTATTTAATATGTGGTTATTCTACTCTACATTCTCAGTGCGTTAACACTGTAGGACAGGCCCATCTGTTCAAGTTGTCTCTTTAGTACATGTCGTCGTCTACATGGTCCACAACTTTCGTCGCAAAGGTAGGAAATTTCCCACGACGGTAACCACATATCTAGCTCTACCTCCTTTCTATTCCATAGATGTAATATGGGCTACGACAGTCCACTATTACGTCAAATAGAGGTTCTCTGAAAACTTTTCATAGATTACAGTCTTAATTTCGGATATCGGTGTCTATGGAATTAGGAAGCTGGTATGTTTGTATTTCAGTCCTCTCCTACCTATTCTATCCAAACAATCCTCGTCGAATGAATCAAGTGTAATTCTACATCTACATCTACATTTATACTCCGCAAGCCACCCAACGGTGTGTGGCAAAGGGTACTTTACGTGCCACTGTCATTACCTCCCTTTCCTGTTCCAGCCGCGTATGGTCCGCTAGAAGAACGAATGCCGGAAAGCCTCCGTGCATGCTAGAATCTCTCTAATTTTGCATTCTGATCTCCTCGGGAGGTATAAGTAGGGCGAAGCAACATATTCGATACCTCATCCAGAAACGAACCCTCTCGAAACCTCGACAGCAATCTACACTGCGATGCAGATCGCCTCTCTTGCAGAGTCTGCCACTTGAGTTTGCTAAACATCTCCGTAACGCCATCACGCTTACCAAATAACCCTGTGACGAAAGGCGCCGCTCTTCTTTCGATCTTCTCTGTCTCCTCGGTCAACCCGACCTGGTACGGATCCCACACTGATGAGCAATATTCAAGTATAGGTCGAACGAGTGTATTGTAAGCCACCTCCTTTGTTGATGGACTACATTTTCTAAGGACTCGCCTTATCACTAGGCTACCAGGGCACGTTTCACAGCCTGATCCAAACTCCCATATATCGTCAATCAGGCGTCTACAACCTGTACTCGTACATCCACTATATGTGTTGCCGTACAAGACAGACATTTTACTTGAAAGTCACTTGCCCAATGTTGGTGGATAAATACGATATTCTGCATGTGAGAAGGAACATTGCATCGGCCTTCTGAACAACACAGGTAGTTCAAAGTCGTATAGACGTCAGATTGTTCTTACTCGACAATGTGATGTGCTTGTTTTCGGTGAAGTGTGTTTTGAAAGTCAATTTGTTGCTGAGAGCTCCTCACAAATACTCGAAGATTCTGCGATTCTGTGGACTCATGTGGAGATATGTCCAGCAGCTGGGAGATTCAGCTGCAATGTGGAAGGTGCAGGCAGCAGCGGAATCGTCAACTACTATATTTAGCTTAATACCAGGTCAGTTGCTAGCTTTGTCAGCCGCACGTCAGTCCTGAGTGGGAGGATCGTAATATTGTTGTCTGACACTCTAATTACACATTATCTCTAGATGTAACTGGTAAATTTCGTATCCAGAACCCGCTCAGTTAAGGCCTAAAGAGCCCTGCACCTCTTACGTATCCACTACTGAAAATGTGTAGTAAAATAAGGGGATGATTTCTTGTTGGCTATTTTCACCCGTATATAGGAACAGTTTGAAACAAGAAACATGTGAGTGCTATATCCATTTTAGCATCTGCATAATTCAGTGGCGGAGTCTTAGTACACCTCCCAGAGTCCAATAAATGTGGCGATCCCTGACAAATTGCTGTAACTGCAAAAATGCAGTGCTGGCTATTACAACTGCAACGCGGCGAAGGATATTAAATAGGGAAATTTTACTCATTGTACGTATACAGTATAGTAGGTAGGATACATTATTAAGAAGTTTTATGCATATCTTCTATACCCGTAATATTAGTGATGTTTCGAGAAGGCAAGAATAGCGCAATAACTAAGCTTTACGGCTACCACTCTGTCGGTGTGGATACAAATTCTACCTGTGTACTATTTTACATTTCTCTTTCTCCTCAGTTTCATCACTTCGGCTGAAGATAGCATAAAAATCCATTCTTCAATTCTGTATGAGTTTAGTCCCCTGCTTTCACATGAGTGATCAAATACAAGTTAATGGAAGAATGAACAATTTTTTTTGAATCCAAACGAAGTTGGTAAGATGAACTAGTAATCTATTCTGTAGAAAGTGACTATTTTTGAATAAATTGTCGTGACATGTACTACTTACTGGTATACTGTACGATGAAATTGAGGAAAAAATAAGAATATACAGGGTGGATTTAAAACTGTACCACCAGCATGGTAGCCTCGGGGCTTAGCCGCTGAGCTACACTCGCTTGGTCGAAACGTTCAGTTATAGGCCGTACGCACAAAATTTCTGTATCGATTTCCTTGGAAATTGTGGGCTGCCGCACGAAAAGCCGCTAGCCAGGTACTCAGTACAGGTCTCTCTACAACGTACTCATTAAAATCAGTGATTAACAGATCTGATGGACACATTGTGAGCTTTGATGACAGATACGGGTACGTCATTTCATGCTGTTTCGGCTCTGTGCTCATGTTCAGCCCACCAACCTGCGGTCTTGCGTTACTTTGTTGAAATACAACGTCTCAGAGTCCTGGACGATAAGGCATAGCCATAGATCTTAACACGTCAAAAATGTGAGGCCTACTGCCCCAATTACGGGCTATTTGAATCAGAGGGGGTCGTGCCGGCCGCGGTGGCCGAGCGGTTCTAGGCGCTCAGTCCGGAGCCGCGCGACTGCTACGGTCGCAGGTTCGAATCCTGCCTCGGGCATGGATGAGTGTGATGTCCTTCGGTTAGTTAGGTTTAAGTAGTTCTAAGTTCTAGGGGACTGATGACCACAGATGTTAAGTCTCATAGTGCACAGAGCCATTTGAGAAGGGGTCGTATTGTGTACCAAGTGGCACTCCATAAGCCACGCACTGGATCCGTATGACGATGATGAACGCAATCTGGCAATATACACAGTGATAACAGTCCGTGGTGCCCCAGACACCATCACGCAGTTCGTATGTATACTTGTCTTGCTCTTAAGGAGCCTATTTCTTCACGCAAGTTACCTCCCAAGACTGAACTGTCCTGCTCGGTTGAGTGAACAGTACGTCTGACCTCTCAGGCACTAGTTACACTGTGATGTTGAGAAACTGCTAGGCGTTGAGTGTGGACCTTCTGAAGGCAATGATTCTGTATTGGATTGGCAGTTGTGAGACCTGACCAACGCAAGCAGTAATACAGCGGAGACGAAACGTTTTGCACCACAGCCCAGTGTACGTTAAACACAAGTCACGAAATAGTATTTCATTAAATTTGCTCAACAGTAACAGCTAAACACTGCGAGGAGATATGGTCACGTAACACACAACTTATGATAGCGTGCCTCTGCACACCTAGGTCACAATGAAATCTAAGTTGCCGCATCGCTCATTTCAGCAGCTTAATATCACGTAGGAGGCAGAAAAATGCGTTGGTGGCAGGGCAAAAGAAACCGATGTAATACTCCCACCAAAACAAATATCGATCTTTCGATGATTCTCTAGAAAGGGAGGTATGTAAACTTTACCAGACTGGTATGGGCTTCTGAAGCGAGGATCACCTCCAGGCCACATCAGCAGTGCGTTGAGAAAACAACTCTAAAAATGAGTGTTTCGAAGTATGTTCGCATTAAGCATCTACCTAGGTTCGTGACTGGATTGCTCGCTTCTCGGTAGAAGTGACGTTGCACGTACTGAGTAAGTCAATAACTCGTCCGCCCATCTCTGGTCCTTATGCCAGTAGTTATTCGGCTTGGCATTGATTGATAGAGTTGTTGAATGCGATCCTGAGGGATGTTCAAATGGTTCAAATGGCTCTGAGCACTATGCGACTTAACTTCTGAGGTCATCAGTCGCCTAGAACTTAGAACTAATTAAACCTAACTAACCTAAGGACATCACACACATCCATGCCCGAGGCAGGATTCGAACCTGCGACCGTAGGCGTCGCTCGGTTCCAGACTGTAGCGCCTGAGGGATGTCATGCCGACCTCTGTCCAATTGGCGCGTTAGATCGTCTAAATCCCGAGCTTATTGGGAATCCCTGGCCATATTGCGCCAAACTTCTCAATTGGGGAGAGATCTGGGGTTCTTGCTGGCAAAGGTAGGATTTGGTGAGCACGAAGACAAGCAGTAGAAGCTCTCGTCGTGAGCAGGCTTGCATTATCAAAAAAGTGGTTCAAATGGCTCTGATCACTATGGGACTTAACTTCTGAGGTCATCAGTCCCCTAGAACTTAGAACTACTTAAACCTAACTAACCGAAGGACATCACACACATTCATGCCCAAGGCAGGATTCGAACCTGCGACCGTAGCGGTCGCGCGGTTCCAGACTGTAGCGCCTAGAACCGCTCGGTCACTAAGGCCGGCTTGCATTATCTTGCTGAAATGTAAGTCCAGGAAGACTCGCCATGAAGACCAACAAAACGGGTCGTAGAATACCGTCGACGTAACGCGTATGAGAATCAGAAGAGTCCTGCTATGAAATGAAATAATGGCAGACCAGACTATCACTCCTGGTTGTTGGACGGTATGGTGGGCAACAGTCAGGCTGGTACCCTACCGCCGTCGGGGGCGTCTCCAGACACGTCTTCGCTGGTGATCGGGCTTCATGTCGAAGCGAGACTCATCACTGAAGACAATTCTACCTTAGTCAAGAGGACTACAATCTGAATACCGGATTGGAGACGCCACGGACATCTGTGGGATACCTACATGACTGTCGCCCGTCATACGACCCGATAACCAGGAATGATGATCTGGGGTGCCATTTCATTTCATAGTAGGACCCCTTTGGTTGCCGCACCCTTACAGCACAACAGTACGTTGACGATATTCTATGACCAGTTTTGGTGCCCTTCATGGCAAGCCATCATTGGCTAAAATTTCAGCAGGTTATGCCCTCCCGCACACGGCGAGAGTTTCTACTGCTTGTTTTCGTGCTTGCCGAACCCTATCTTGGCCAGCAATGTTGCCGAATCTCTCCCCTCGGGGGAACGTTTGGAGGATTATGGGTAGGGCCCCCAAACCAGCTCGGGATTTTGACGATCTAACTCACCAATTGGAAAATATCGACACGATATCGCTCAGGAGGTCACCCAACTACTCTATCAATCAATGTGTAGCCGAATAACTGTTTGCATAAGGGCCAGTGATTGATGATGAAGAAGTCCCATACTCCTTTACAGAGCGTAGGGGAACGACGCGGGCGACCCGCGCCGCCGTACTAGGCAAGGTCCTAGTGGAGGTGGTTTGCCATTGTCTTCCTCCGACCGTAATTGGGATGAATGATGATGATGAAGACGACACAACAACACCCAGTCATCTCGAGGCAGGTGAAAATGCCTGATTTCGCCGGGAATCGAACCCGGGAACCTGTGCTCGGAAAGCGCGAACGCTACCGCGAGACCACGAGCTGCGGACGGCCAGAGATTGACTAAAGCGTGATTGACTTGCTCTTTCTCTTTAAAAAGTCACCGATTTTTAAAATTGTAATCATTTATTTATCTGTACATGTACATCACATCTATCGCTTTCCGTTCCATTTTGATTATTTCTTGGTGGTGCGTCTTTTTTTGTCTTATATGATATTATAGTAGGGAAGCAGCTCATATTACACAGGAATTTTTTAACGTATAGTGTTACTTGCAATATTAGACTTTATGTATATTAAGTATTTGAATAATAAAAAATGAAACCAACAACTCTGTTGTCGTCTGACCATGGATGGGCTTGTTATAGGAAGTTACGGAATCTTGTTGATTTTTATCCCACTGCACTCGACTTTGCTGGTTGTACATTATTGCATAACACCCTTAATAAACTGTACTGTTTCCATTTGAAGAATCCGTTGGTCTTTCTCATTGTGGTTCGTTTGTTGATGACAGATTACGCTTACGGTGTGAAAATGATATCTTATCGCGTCGAAAGTGACAGTATGTTTTGAAAAATGTCGACTGAAGCCCAGTTAATCGACTCTCCGATTGTGCTATGTGGCTAGGTGGCGTGAATAATAGACCATGGCTTCTAAGCAGCTCCACGCTCGTTATGCCATTACTAGGAGCGTTCCTCGGAAAACATGTCGCAGCCAATACACACGTATATGGCTGAATGAGTCACGCCTGTACGAGGGATGCGTGACTACTGATAAAGGACATACATATTCAGAGTGGGTAATGATTTCTTCCAACAACAGCTACAGCGTTAGCAAAAACAGCCTGAAGTATAAAGCGTACCTCGTACGGTTAAATATTCTCTCAGATCGTAAAATGCGAATTATCATGAAAATGCGCCCGACGTAAGAGAGTATTTTTACCAACGCGGTCTTTAAATCCTGCGAGATTTGTGGTGCTAAATTTCCTTATCTTCGTGGAAGGTAGTAAATAACTGGCTTTCAGCATGTTTTGTGAAAATTAAAGTAAATTTTGCGCCGACGCGTGCATAATGCTGCTTCTAAATGTAGAGTCCCGATTATTAAATCTTTTTATCGGAACGTAGAACTACTGATATACCATGAAATTACTTGACCTATTAGGAAGCGTCGACTAGCAGCATTCGCTTCACCACTTAGGAGAAAATGCTGACTGCATAAAGTGAACAGTGAGAATAACAAGTTGTGTTCATCCACAATCATCTTGTAGGTATTTTAAGAGATCCTTCACAAACTGTATATTCGTTAAAGAAATCCGTTATAAATAATCCATCTCAGTTTGAGTACAAAAGTAATGTTTGTGACTACAATACTAGAGAAAATCCGAATTTTATTACTCTTTACAAAAACTGTCAGTGAGACCCGAAAGAAGATCAATACTCAGCCTCGAAAATCCTTGATGAGCAAGTCAATAACAAACAGAAAACACTTTCAGATCTAGCCAAAAATATTTTCTTCTTCACAATTTCTTCTATTCCACAGAAGCCTTTTTTTGTTAAAAACGAGTAAAATATGTACGATATTGCAATGCATGTGTTGTTCAGAAATACGATGTAAAGTTTATTTGGATATGCATGCATGTCCGAAGGAATTCTGCATCGTATTTCTGAAAAACAGCCGCTGAAGTATCGTATTTATCCATCGACACAGGGCAAGGGACTTTCAGTTAAATTTTCTATATGTCCATCTTTTTAGAGATGGTTGCGGGACACGACTGTTCGATATAGGATGTAAAACTAAACACCTTTCAGCCGTATAGTTTCCAAACTTATTTCATCAGATTTATGGATTCTTCCGTCGCTTCTTGATAGGATAATTCCACATTGAGGGTTGAATAACACTTACGTGATTTTTTGTTCTACTGATTTTTATTTGTATGAACTAGTTTTAGGCTTATTAGGCCATCTTCAGATAACTACTGTAGTTATTCAACCCTCAATTATTTCATCTGTGCCGGCCCTGGTGGCCGAGCGGTTCTAAGCGCTACAGTCTGGAACCGCGCGACCACTACGGTCCCAGGTTCGAATCCTGCCTCGGGCATGGATGTTTGTGATGTCCTTAGGTTAGTTGGGTTTAAGTAGTTCTTAAAGTTCTAGGGGACTGATGACCTCCCATAGTGCTTGAACCATTTCATCTGTTTACAAGTTTCAGCGTTTTACTACGCCATCTTCAGGTCCCTGACCGACGTGTAGGAAGATTCTACCTTGGTTGTGATCAAAACAGCGGCCAGCAATACTGGTATTAGTAGATTTTTACGATAGCAATCACTTCAACCATCATCTGCCGACTCTGCCAAGTCAGCCGTGATGATCAAAGTGATCATCGTAAGCCGACCGCTCGCGATAAGTGGGAACTGAGGCGTCGAGTACCGGTCCGGTGCAGATTTTCATTGTCTTCATTTCTGAGCTGGTGTAAGCTGTCGCTAGCAAACCGGTCGGCAAAGATGTAGCACGAAGATCGATAGTAGCCGCTCGATCAAGTGCGCCTATCAAGAGAGAGGCCAGAAACAGACTGGCATGCAACACGCCGCAAACGCCCTCTCGACAGCAAGTATTTAAGCCGCAGCCGCTGACCGGAGAGTTATACGCCTCCCGTCCCCGACGCGGATCCTCTATGATCTCATTCCTTTCTCCCCTCTGCTCCTATTCCTCGAACATATCCGCATCCTCTACACCTCCCGCCGTCTTGAACCCCCTCACCCCCTGGTTGCTCCTCTTCTCTCCGATGCCCGCCCCCTGCCCCGTCTTCACCATTGTGTCCCCCCTACCCTCCATCTCTACACCCTACATCTCCTTTCCCAAGGTGGCTTCCATCAACTCCCCCTCCCGGATGATGCCCTATCTACCTCCGTTTATCCCTCCTATCAACTCTGATCCTCACTCCCCCTCCTTTCCTCTGTCCTTTTCCCGGGCTCCCTCTCCCCCCTTCCATCCTCTTTCTTCCCCACCTCCCCTCTCTTTGCCCCCTTCTCTCCCCTGCGTCCTTTTACATTTCCCTCCTCTGCCTCCTCTCATTCCCTTCTCCCCCTTTATTAGTCCTCTCCCTCCTTGGTTCCCCCCCCTTTTCGTTTTTTTTCCTCTCCTCCCTCCTTGTTTTTCCCCCTCCTGCAGGTCCCCCCCCTCCCCCCATCTGCCTTTGGCTCGGGAGTGTCGTCCTTGTGCTGCCACTTTCGTGCAGTGTTCTACAGTAAGTGTTCTACAGTGCGTGTTTTACAGTGAGTGTTCCGTGTTGTGTTTTTTGGGACTTGTTGCGAACTGCCATCATACTGTCGCTGGGGGTGCCTTTTATCTCTTGCGAACAGAAACCAGACTGTCACCATGTTTTTTTAATTGTGTGTCTACTATGTTACTTGTCTGATTCCTGTGTCTTTTATCTACATTGCCAACCCCTTTTGCTTTCTGTTTTAACTTTCCGCAATTTTACGCCATTTTACACTTTAAATCACCATTTTATCGCCTGTTTTTCCTTGTTTCTTTCTTATTCCTTTATTTAAAAAAAGTCTGTAGGCTGTAGAGCAGCGTAGTAAGCTGCTGGCAGCCCGCCCCCTTCGGGGGGAATTGAAAATCAATAAAGAAGAAAAACCGGAGAGTCTCAGTCACTAACTCATTCTAGTTTTGCGTCGGTCCTTCACTTGCGGAGTGGGTATAGTTATAGTAGGCTACGACAGTACATAGTGGGACTAGATTAGTGTAACAGCAAGATTTCCGATATTGTCTGCAAGAGGACAATGATTGAAGAGCAGGTGCTACAACACATGGACTCTATTCCAGTTAAGTAAAAACTTACAGTTAGTATAAATAAAGAACCGTGTTAACCCAAGTTTATATTTGTGTTGTAAGAAGAGGAGAGAAGAAAGGAGAGAAGGAAAGATACTGGCAACCCATAACAACGTCCTCTCCCTTGCTTACTTGGTGCAAGACTCTACAATGGCGACGAGGACACTGCAGTTTAATTATACAGCTGACGACTGTCCATATCCGCAACTGCGAGTACATTTCATGTATAGTAAAATATGTAGTTAGTACGCATCCGTAGCCGAGTGATCAGCGAGTCTCACAGGAAAGCGGAGGACCAGAGTTCAATTCCCGATACTGCCAGTGACTGCGGAAAGACTGCAACGTCATCCTCCCAGCCTCTTGATGCCGACTGGGAACCTACATGAATGAGGAGTAGCGGCTCTAAGGTCTGAGAAGCCGACGACGGCCGCGAGTGCGATGTGCTGACACCATGCACGTTCATAACGCATCCGAATCACGGCATTCGGCATATGATAGACGATGACATGGCAGCCTGTCGGCACAACACGGTCCTCTGGGCCTGATCGCGGAGTTCAGCTATTTATTTATTTTTAGAACGTGTAAAATGGTCAAAATGGCTCTAAGAACTATGGGACTTAACATCTGAGGACATCAGACCTCTAGACTTAGAACTACTTGAACCTCACTAACCTAAGGACATCACATACATCCATGCCCGAGGCAGGATTCGAACCTGCGACCGTAGCAGCAGCGCGGTTCCGGACTGAAGCGCCTAAAACCGCTCGGCCACAGCGGCCGGCTTAGAATGTGTAGTTAAAAACTTAAGTACATCACTAGCTGCATGAGTAACGTGTTCGTTTTTATTCAGTTTAAGCCAATGTGCTTTCTTAGCACAGCATTCCGTCTTCAGGCCACAAGTGGCCCATCGGGACCATCCGACCGTCATGTCATCCTCAGCGAGGATGCAGATAGGAGGGGCGTGTGGTCAGCACACCGCTCTCCCGGTCTTTATGATGGGTTTCTTTGACCGGAGTCGCTACTATTCGTTGGAGTAGCTCCTCAACTGGCATCACGAGGCTGAGAAATGTGCTGTTTTAGTAACTTTAAAATGACCAGCATGTACCTCTACTCGCAAACAATTCACGTACACGTAACATGTAAGGTGACTCGTTCGACATTATTCCGATGAAAATCGTGCAAACGATCTACGGAACATGAAAAAGGACCGTGATAACGTAAATAAAGTCGCATTAAGTTGGTGACTATAGGTAACGAGGTCTGTTGTTACGGTTCTATGAACTGCCTGTGTGATATGTCTTCAGTGCTGTTGATGACTTCAACAGATGCGTGAAGATGTAGAGACGAAGTTTTTTCTATATGGAAATTTACGATTGCCGTACACCCAGTAGTCACCCTTGTCGTCTCACTTGTGCCAGCTTTAATTGCAAGGAGGATCATGAGGTCTGGTTTGCAACTAAATTAACACTTTTCACAGAACCTGGACGAGATAACGTGGTTCATTAACACATTCAGTAACAACCTTGTCTACATTAAACGGATGCACTCCTGTACATGCCATGGGAACTAAATGGGTGCGTAAAGCGTTACGAGCGAGGTGAACGCACGTTATTAATCCCCCTAGCCGTGATTTGCTGTCCATAATTTATTCCTTCTAGACCCTCAGGGAAGAACTGTACCATATAACAAACAGAAACCTAAATACGTCTGCTGGAAGGATGCAAGATATGAACAACGTACTGAGGGCTCGCAAACGTACTGCGTGCAACAATTTGAAGAGTTCTTGTTTCAAAGATGACAACAGAAATACATGGTACATGCCGAGCAGGCACATTGATTCTGAATCAAACACCATAACTTTTTGAAATCTATAGGAATCACAAAATGTGAACAGTGGCAATTCAAAAAAATGTTCAAATGTGTGTGAAATCTTATGGGACTTAACCGCTAAGGTCATCAGTCCCTAAGCTTACACACTACTTAACCTACATTATCCTAAGGACAAACACACACACCCATGCCCGAAGGAGGACTCGAACCTCCTCCGGGACCAGCCGCACAGTCTATGACTGCAGCGCCTTAGATCGCTCGGCTAATCCCGAGCGGCCAATGGAAATTCAGGGACGCCCATGCTAGTGCATGCTGCAACTCGAGTTCAGTTTTTTTATAATGAACTATGGAGCCCCAGCATAGGACAGAAGAAATTGTCTGGGGATACCAAAATGTCTTCAGAAGAGCAGTACAACTTTTTCTAATACAAGTCAGCCTGACTCAAGATTCCGAAGAATAGCTTAAAAAGCTGATACAAAAGCGCAGGCCATTCCCCCTTCCAATAACTGTCGTCAGACTGAAGTCCATATCAGTAGGCCTTTATCACTGACTTCAGTCTTCTGTGGAATTATGGAGCGCGTTTAATTCTCGCGTATTATGACGATTCTGCAGACAGATAATCTCCTCTGTAAGAATCAACATGTTAGACTCCTTGACATCAGAAAGTCGTTCGATGCACTTCCACACTGTTACTTAGCCAAAAAAATACGAGCTTATGAAACATCGGAGAAGGTTTTGTGGCTAGGTAGAGAATTTCCCCCAGTTAAAACTCAAAATTTCGTTCTTAGAAGGTCGATATCATAAGATGTAAAAGTATCTTGGGGCGTACTACAAAGGATTGTTATAGTGCCGCTAGTGTTCATTGTTTGTGTAAATAATAATTTGGCTAACGTCGGAGACTCCGTGTGGCTCTTTGCGGATAATGGTGTTATATATTAGAAGGCCTCTACATCTAAGTAGTGTAGCGAAGTTCAGGAAGACTCGTAGAGAGATTTCATTTGATGCATTGATTAGCAGTTAACCCATAACACAAACAAATGCAGCAGATTGCAGATAAAATGGCAGAAGCAACCACTATTGTTTGATTATACCATTTCTTGTTGGTATAATGGAACCTCAGTACTGTATTAAACTTACCTATATCAGCTGGCAATTTTCAACTCCTTAATTATTAAGACAAGAAATTATAATGGAAATTGTCAGTGTCATGAAGGACGACTATTTGGTCGCAAGAAACGGCCTAATGTTCCAACGTAATATAAAAGCATAAATAAATTAAAAACATAAATGTTTTAGAATTGTAATATTGTATGATATTGCCATGGATAAATATGGGAATGAAACGAAAATAGAAGGTGAAGCCATATTCTAGCATGTAGCTTTCTATAGCCGCCAAGCTAAACATTTCGATTCGGCGAACGGAGAATCAACTGCTTACGGTACATAGGACACTGTACACAGTCTTGGAGATGCTAATGATCAAGAGCTGTACATTTTTCATCTTCGTTTCCATATTATGTCCATGAAAATGTTTTTAACAGCGAATATTCGAACAAACTACCCCAAGTATAGCAAAGCAAGAAATTTTGCCTTTTAGACTAATGGCAAGAGTGAATAAAAATCAACAGTTTCGAATCTGTTTCGGAGAAAATGGAACCAAAAACAGACGGTATATAATTTTTCTGTTAATCATCGTTAGTGATAGGACTCGCAGATGGACGCCTGGGATTTCTGACATGTTGCAGAAATGAAAAGCTAATGAATGTCCTCGGAAAGCTACAGGTATCAAAGATCTCTACGATCACATTCTCTTCTTATCTGCCTGTTCAGTCGGAACGTTCGTTGTGGTCCTATCGATACTTAGCTGCTTTGTCTTGTGGTGTGAACGAACGTGTTGGTGATTGACGTGCTATATCGTAAACAAGAGTACCATACTGCTGAACAAAAAGCCTTATTTGTTCCCCACAGGAACGAAGCACAAAGGGAAATACACAATGGATGTAGATTCACGCGCGGAGACAGGCATACAAGCTGGCGCACGCAGAGAGAGCGTAGGTTGTGGAATGTAAATAGAAGGAAGGACACAATCACAACAAATACATTCTGTCGTTTAAATGATTATCAGATGACACGGCTACACCCACCGGAAACAGGACGAATGCAGAATAATATCATATTAGCCATGTTAGTTATAAAATATGAAAACAATTAGTCTCCATAAATTTGATTGATATATTTTCTGGAAGAATCACAGAAATTATGTATAGTAAACGGTGTTCAGTCTTGCTTCTTCATTTCTGCATGTGTTACATGCTCCGTTCACACAGGTGGAAAATTAGATGCAAGAACTGACGATACATAAGACTGTGAGACTATCATTTTTCATTACGCCTTACACCTGACACTGACAAGCAGTTCTTCTCATTTGATTATGTGTAAAGTTAAATGCGATAATACCACACTATGCTGCCGGCCGGAGTGGCCAAGCGGCTCTAGGTGCTTCAGTCTGGAACCGCGCGACCACTACGGTCGTAGGTTCGAATCCTGCCTCGGGCATGGATGTGTGTGATGTCCTTAGGTTAGTTAGGTTTAAGTAGTTCTAAGTTCTAGGGGATGATGACCTCAGCTGTTAAGTCCCATAGTGCTCAGAGCCATTTTTGAACCACTATGCTAGTGAAGCTGTATTTATTTTACCTGGCTAGATCAGGATATTTAGACACTCTCTTACATCCAAAGAGACCTACTTGAAGTTTCTCTTCACAGTTAACATACCAGTGAAACAATAGTTACATATAATAACCTGAATATATAGGTATTACACTAATGTAATTGTTACTGACGTTGCATTAATCTTGATTTTTTATCATGTAGCACTCCTGTCAAACGAGAGAAACACACGGCAGCAGTGGAGATGAAGAAAGATTTGGACTTAATATGTAGCTATAGTAAAGAGGTCGTATTATGTCTAGGTGAAGTTCATAAAGCTGCAGAAATTTCTAGCACAAATGTAGACACTGTAGACTAGCCACATAGGAGATTGAGAGCGAACCTGATATCATACGATGGCGTGCTGAAAAATAATGCCACCGAATTTACTTGTAAAGGCTCTAAAAGCTTTTCAAATAAAACAAACTTTATCATTCTATGTCTTTATTCTTCATGTATACATATTGATTTCTCAACGTAGTCACGCTGGCGACGGGCACATTTCTCCCAACGAGAGACCAATTCGTCGATACCGTCACTGACAGTGTTTGACATTGTTGACGAAGCCATAACCTCACACCTGCTTGTACTGCTTCGTCAATATCAAAGTTAAACCATCTAAGCTGTTATGTAAGTTTTGGAAACAGATGAAAATGGGATGTGATAAAGTAAGGACTGTATGGAGGATGACCGATAACAGTGAACCCAAGGTGTCGGATTGTTGCAGTACTGATGTAGATACAGTCAAATGGTTCAAATGGCTCTGAGCACTATGGGACTTAAGTGCTGAAGTCATCAGTCCCCTAGAACTTAGAACTACTTAAACCTAACTAACCTAAGGACATCACACACATCCATGCCCGAGGCAGGAAGCGAACCTGCGGCCGTAGCGGTCGCGCGGTTCCAGACTGTAGCGCCTAGAACCGCTCGGCCACTCCGGCCGGCTCGATACAGTCATCACCGTACAGAGCTTTAGTTCCTCTATGGATTTCAATGGGTGGGAAGTTTTCTGCGGTTCGAAACTCGATTACAGCACGCTGCTCCTCGCACACCGACACAGTTGCGTTACACACCACCATGTTATACGCCTTCTAGCGGCAGACTGTTACATCTTGCATCAGCGAAGCGGGAAGTCCACTGAGTAATGTAATACCTCAGCTTATTTTGAGAACAGAATATAAAATTCGGGGGTATTACTTTTTAGCCCTCGTATACACAGGGAGAAGCCAATGATGTTTTTGTGTTGGGGCATTGGATAATAGACTTAATGTACTCATTAAGCTGTGGAAAAGGGCGTTTTAAATGTAGGGAGTGTCTCGAATTGTAGCTGTGTTATGACTAATGGTTCAAATGGCTCTGAGCACTATGGGACTTAACTTCTGAGGTCATCAGTCGCCTAGAACTTAGAACTACTTAAACCTAACTAACCTAAGGACATCACACACATCCATGCCCGAGGCAGGATTGGAACCTGCGACTGTAGCGGTCGCGTGGTCCCAGACTGTAGCGCCTAGAACCGTTGGCCACCCCGGCCGGCTGTTATGACTAATGCAAGACCTCTTACCGCAATAAAGACTGAATCGAGAGTTCTAGATAGCTAAAGAAATATGCAGACAGAATACAATGCTTTGAAGAAATATTATACGTGAAGAATATAGCATTAGAAAGCGGTGACTGAAGTCAAATAATATCCAACAGGTACGCTATTTCTTTCAGGATTTTCATGGAATCTTTACGTACAACCATAGTGTTCCATGACACCGTCCACTTTGTTAAACAAAAATATTCTTAGAAATATAATAAAAGACATCTCTGAATGAAATGCGGCAAAGCCCTGTGGCGCAGTGGTAAGGCACTGGACTCGAATTCGAGACGACACCGTTTCAAATCTCAATCCTGTCATCCAGATTAAGGCCAACGCCGGAATGGTTATTCTTGAAAGGACCATGCCGATACCGTACCTCTCCTTAAAATGGTTCAAATGGCACTGAGCACTTTGGGACTTATCTTCTGACGTGTTCAGTCCCCTAGAACTTAGAATTACTTAAACCTAACTAACCTAGGGACACCACACACATCCATGCCCGAGGCGTGATTCGAACCTGCGACCGTAGCGTAGCTTGATTTCGAACTTTGTTTAATTACTGTCGGATGAACACAAATTTATTTGAGTTGTAATTCCGTACACGATTGGTCGATCATTTTAAAAGTAAAGAGGGTGCTTTCCTCATTACATTGCTTCAAAAGATAGAATAAAAAATACTGGTCCATTTAGTAATGCGTTGACTTAGTGCAAAGTTTGTGTCACAGCATCATCAGAACATACTATCCTGATTAGTCGGCAGGTAAGTGGTCTGAAACGTAATTAATTTGTCGCTACTGCTGTTAGTGGTTTGTGGAAGCTCTCTCATAGAGCGCCTCGTGCTAGTGCAGTTTTTCTCTTTTTGTCTAGCAGAGCAGCAGTAGAGGAAGTGACCTAGATTGGTATTTACACGCGGAAGAGGCAGCGCCGGCACGCGCGCCGGGCGCCCCTGTAAACTCTTGGGCGGTGACACGTGCCCGCCAACTCTAAGCCCGGTTGCTTCCCAGATCGCACGTTCTGCAGCGCCCTCGGCTTCCTCTGGGATTATGTCTCCTAATACTCCGTAAAGGGTCACGCCGTCCGACGTGGAAGGTACTGACCACGGAGGCTTCGTTCCGCAAACAGAAGAGCGGCCCGGCCGTTCTATGCATTACGCCACGATTTTGCAGTAAGTGGGAGCAAGTATTCACAGTCACAATGTCGGTAAGACGATGTATAACGTTGAAAATGGAGTGTGCGAATTACCATGCAGCAGAGTTACTTTGCAAATGAGAGGTGAGAGCCTTGTCGTCACAACGGATAATTCAGCGTCCAGTTCGGTCTGTTATAAAACATTTACTAGCACGGTATAGATATAGATGTATTCAACTTTCCTGCACTAAGTAAGCGAGTACGTGAAATTAACTAATAAAAGTTTCAACAAAATGTGATCTGTTTTAGACATTCCAAGGTGCGTGAATCGTGGAACACTGATTGACGAGTGCCAGTTCTGTCCACTAACACCATCTGGCGATTTAAGTTTCCCGTCAGCAACAGAATAACTGGAGGCTACTTTTCTACTCAGTCATGGTGCAGAAATGTATCTAAATACAATATCAGTCTTTTAATTTTATTTGCTACCAGCCTTTTCCCCGCGGCTTCGTCCGAGTATGCATTCGACGCATATACTGAACACACTCCCTCCCCCCCTCTCTGTGTTCACATCTTCAACTCTGTCTCTGTCCATCTCAACCTCCTGCCTCTATCCGTCTCTCTCCTCCTCCTCACACTCTCTGTCTCTTCATCTCCTCCTCCCCTGTCTTTGTCCGTTTCCTTCACCCACTCTTTCTGATCATATCTTCCTCCTCCATCCATCTGACACTCCCCCAGTCTCTCTTTCGATTTCCACCTCCCCTCTTCGTTTTCCATCTACCAATTACCCCTCTACCATTTCACCTGCCTCATGCATCTCCCACTTCTCACCTATCTCTGTCCATTTCCTTTCCCTATTGCTGTAACCATACTGTCCTCTATGTATATCAACCTGTCGTCAGTCATGCTCATCAGTATGTGTAGGCCCTGCAATAATGCAGGATAATACTACACCCACAACATGCCAGTCATACGGGGTAGGCTTTACGTGAGGGGCTTTTACTTTCCCCTGATGTACAAACCGCCATGTAAAGCAGATCGGTAAGGCAGGCTAATACTAGGCAGGGTTGAGAACAACCTGTTCCTTTTTTAAAAAACAATCCAATGGGTAAAATTGCATTTTTATAAGTGTTATTGAGGTTTCTTGGATTTTTTATATTGATCATTATATAGTTCAATTTAAATTCCTATGATTAATTTACTCAAAATACTAACCCATTCCTTCAACTAATTTATTAGTGCCTCTTTTCTTGTCCTACCATCAATGCATCCATTGAAAGAATCTCCTCTACATACAGGTTTGTTTGGTTAAATTTAACAAACAATTTAGGAGGGAAAAGACGTGCTAAATTATTGAGGATCTAAAAATTTCTCTGTGCTTCCAAGGAGTAGTCAGTTTTACTTCATGGTTACTATGATTTTCCATCAAGTTAAAGCTTTTTTTTTCTGGAAGTGTAAATGTTATGTAGCAGCATTTTTTATATTGCAAGGAAAGGTAAAACACAATATTAACAAAACAAATTCTTGTAACAGTAAATAGTCTTCATTATATATGATATCTCATTTTAATTTGTGTAAGGCTGTGTAACATTTTGTATGTTAATTAATTTTTCATAATTAAAGATAGTTGGGTTTATTGGAGTTTTGACGGTTTTTGCTTGGGTCTGCTTAAATTACAACTGTGATTCTACTGCCGACCTAGGTGGCCGAGTGGTTCTAGGCGCTACAGTCTGGAACCGCACGACTGCTACAGTCGCAGCTTCTAATCCTGCCTCGGGCATGGATGTGTGTGATGTCCTTAGGTTAGTTAGGTTTAAGTAGTTCTAAGTTCTATGGGACTGATGACCTCAGAAGTTAAGTCCCATAGTGCTCAGTGCAATTTTTTTGTGATTCTACTCCAACAGAACATGATTGTCATGCAGGGCAACCTACATGTCAAGGCCAGAAAAACCGAGTCTTGCACCTTGACATATAAGCTACCCAGCATAGCAGTTTGTTTGGCAGGCTGATGCTGTTCCCACAGAACTAGTCTGTTGTACAGGGCAGCCCATATGCCAGGAGTCGGAATAAACACAAATTTTGCCTGTACCTCTGCTCTATTGGAGCTAGGAGGTTATGAACCCCACAGAGCTGATACTCTTGCGGTCTGCTGTTTCTGTGCCGAATTTGGTTGAAATTGATTGAGGGTTTTGAGAGGAGATCCTACACATACAACCTGCTTTATATATATAAAACAGATTTTTATCTGCCACATAAAGTCTCGTGAATCATATATGCTGTGAACTGTGATAGGAAGGTAAAGAACTTGCATATTGCCATAGATATAGAACTGAATATTAATATGTTATTTACTTCATCTATATCATGCACCTAAAAAGAATACATCTTTTATGAGGCTAGGTACACTATTTGATAAGAGTATCTAGACACTTATTAGTGGATACCTATGTGAGTTGTGTCCACCCTTCAGCTTTATGATTTTTGCATTATGCATTTACAACAGACTTCTGTTCAAAGTCTATATATGCAAATGGACTGTCACTAAATTTTGGTTGGTTGGTTGGTTGGTTGGTTTTGGGGAAGGAGACCAGACAGCGTGGTCATCGGTCTCATCGGATTAGGGAAGGATGGAGATGGAAGTCGGCCGTACCCTTTCAGAGGAACCATCCCGGCATTTACCTGGAGTGATTTAGGGAAATCACGGAAAACCTAAATCTGGATGGCCGGACGCGGGATTGAACCGTCGCCCTCCCGAATGCGAGTCCAGTGTCTAACCACTGCGCCACCTCGTTCGGTCACTAAATTTTGAAAAAACACAGTATATACCATTCTGAACAGTAAATCGCAAAACACAATTGGTATATATATATATATATATATATATATATATATATATATATATATATATATATATATATATATACACTACTGGAAATTGAAATAAGAACACCGTGAATTCATTGTCCCAGGAAGGGGAAACTTTATTGACACATTCCTGGGGTCAGATACATGACATGATCACACTGACAGAACCACAGGCACATAGACACAGGCAACAGAGCATGCACAATGTCGGCACTAGTACAGTGTATATCCACCTTTTGCAGTAATGCAGGCTGCTGTTCTCCCATGGAGACGATCGTAGAGATGCTGGATGTAGTCCTGTGGAACGGCTTGCCGTGCCATTTCCACCTGGCGCCTCAGTTGGACCAGCGTTCGTGCTGGACGTGCAGACCGTGTGAGACGACGCTTCATCCAGTCCCAAACATGCTCAATGGGGGACAGATCCGGAGATCTTGCTGGCCAGGGTAGTTGACTTACACCTTCTAGAGCACGTTGGGTGGCACGGGATACATGCGGACGTACATTGTCCTGTTGGAACAGCAAGTTCCCTTGCCGGTCTAGGAATGGTAGAGCGATGGGTTCGATGACGGTTTGGATGTACCGTGCACTATTCAGTGTCCCCTCGACGATCACCAGTGGTGTACGGCCAGTGTAGGAGATCGCTCCCCACACCATGATGCCGGGTGTTGGCCCTGTGTGCCTCGGTCGTATGCAGTCCTGATTGTGGCGCTCATCTGCACGGCGCCAAACACGCATACGACCATCATTGGCACCAAGGCAGAAGCGACTCTCATCGCTGAAGAAGACACGTCTCCATTCGTCCCTCCATTCACGCCTGTCGCGACACCACTGGAGGTGGGCTGCACGATGTTGGGGCGTGAGCGGAAGACGGCCTAACGGTGTGCGGGACCGTAGCCCAGCTTCATGGAGACGGTTGCGAATGGTCCTCGCCGATACCCCAGGAGCAACAGTGTCCCTAATTTGCTGGGAAGTGGCGGTGCGGTCCCCTACGGCACTGCGTAGGATCCTACGGTCTTGGCGTGCATCCGTGCGTCGCTGCGGTCCGGTCCCAGGTCGACGGGGACGTGCACCTTCCGCCGACCACTGGCGACAACATCGATGTACTGTGGAGACCTCACGCCCCACGTGTTGAGCAATTCGGCGGTACGTCCACCCGGCCTCCCGCATGCCCACTATACGCCCTCGCTCAAAGTCCGTCAACTGCACATACGGTTCACGTCCACGCTGTCGCGGCATGCTACCAGTGTTAAAGACTGCGATGGAGCTCCGTATGCCACGGCAAAATGGCTGACACTGACGGCGGCGGTGCACAAATGCTGCGCAGCTAGCGCCATTCGACGGCCAACACCGCGGTTCCTGGTGTGTCCGCTGTGCCGTGCGTGTGATCATTGCTTGTACAGCCCTCTCGCAGTGTCCGGAGCAAGTATGGTGGGTCTGACACACCGGTGTCAATGTGTTCTTTTTTCCATTTTTAGGAATATATATATATATATATGGTTCAAATGGGTCTAAGCACTATGGGACTTAACATCTGAAGTCATCAGTCCCCTAGACTTAGAACTACTTAAACCTAACTAACATAAGGACATCACACACATCCATGCCCGAGGCAGGATTCGAACCTGTGACCATAGCAGCAGTGCGGTTCCGGACTGAAGCGCCTAGAGCCGCTCGGCCACAGCGGCCGGCTGTACACAGTCCAGTAAAATTAATATGACCACCGCCTATGTTCGACTTCAATGTATAATAACCACTCACAGACAGCAGGTGGCAGCACTAGCAGTAAAGGGTACATTAAGCGTGTCGGGAGGACAGGATAACACTGTAGTCGTTGTCTTAAAATGGAACTAGAGCGATTTATATGGCATACAAAAGGGCATGAACGTAGGCTTTTGGAGTCAAAGGTGGAAGCATTTCCGATAGGGCTAAGTTTTTAAGCTGTTTGCGTGCCGCCGTGGTTAATGCATCCTGGGTATGGCAAAATGGCGCTATCCACAGCTGGTGCCGAGGCAACTGTGGTACACCACGGGCCACATATAACAGGGATGAAAGACGGCTGCGGAGACGTGCACGATCGAATAGACATGCAACATTTGGGAAACTGATCGACCGGACGAACCATGGGGCTACCAAGAGTGTCTCCTGAACGACCGTTCAGCGAACGTTGTTGCGTATGGGCTTCCGCAGCAGGTTCCTAGTTCCTGCAACCATGTTGCCTGCTATTCGTCGGCGACGAAGGCTGGAATTTCCATTTTTGTGATCTTTAGGTCTGTTAACCTTCAAACATCAAAATCCTATAAGTGCTATGATTTACAAATATTTGATTTGGTGGGTGAATGATCAGACAAATCACCGTATTTCAAAATCATTTTTATTCTGTATTATCGGTTTGAAACTGGGACACTTTCCTTGTGAATACTTTCAGATGAGGCACTAATGAACATGAACAGCTTACATCTAACAGCAACCAAGTGAGGTGTATAGAAACTTAATCTGTTCAAAGTGGTGATTTCCAGTATTAACGGATACTTGGCGACGGAGCATAAAATTAGGCTGAAATCTTAAGAATAGCACTGTTGTCTGTTGTATATTGGGAAAGGCAGCCAGGACGTTACCAATCAGTTCCTTCTCAGTTTCTGCTGGGGCTTCATAACCCAACGACTACGTGTAATCTTATGGGACCATGGGACCAAATCCATGAGAATGAAAATTGGGTGAACGCTCTGGTGAAGAGAGAAGACCTACTATTACAATCCAGGGTTTATGGTATATATTGATCAGGTATGTACGAACGTTACTTTTGGGTTAGGATACTGCATGACCATTCTGAAACCATATCCCCTCTTCGAGAATAAGGGGCGCGTTCTCCAGCAGCTGTGACAGAAGATCTCTAGTGAACACTAGCTAAAGATGGCCGTTCAAACGTAGTGGCAACAAATGAGGTATTGTTAATTGATCTTGTACAACTCCAGCCCGCAACTGATAGAAAATCGTTGCTAGTAATCTGAGATGAACCTGATGAATGGATTTTTATCACTACAGGCATGGTTATTTCGATAGTGGAGCACATCAAATCGGTAAAAGAAGCTTCCTCCATCAACAGTACCCTATGTAGGAGTTCATCAATGAATCATTGCGGCCGGCCGAAGTGGCCGTGCGGTTAAAGGCGCTGCAGTCTGGAACCGCAGGACCGCTACGGTCGCAGGTTCGAATCCTGCCTCGGGCATGGCTGTTTGTGATGTCCTTAGGTTAGTTAGGTTTAACTAGTTCTAAGTTCTAGGGGACTAATGACCTCAGCAGTTGAGTCCCATAGTGCTCAGAGCCATTTGAACCATTTTTGAATCATTGCGCTTGATAATCCATTGGCAGAACTGAACTCTGGGATCAAAATAACTTGGACACATTCCTTGCACTTTCTTTTTTTGTGGTAGGGGTGTAACAGCTGCCACCAGTTCTGTCCACACTGTGTATTTCACGGGGACGTTGACTAACGCTAATCTTCAGTGACATGATCCATGGTCATCTCCTGCAGTTCTGACAATTATTTGTCGATTACCTACATCCTGAACAACCCATTTCTCGTAAGTTTCTATTCAGAGCGATAAATTTCTTACTATTAGGATTTCACATTTTCCGAAACTTTTACCTCTACATTTGTTCAGCTTTTAGGCCATTATATCTTTCTACACTATACATTAAATGCATGTGTAGCATGCAACCATTAATGAGCCGTATACATTGGTTAACACCACCGTGGATCCACCACAGACGACTGTGTGTTGTTTTGTAAGGTAGTGCCATCAGTGCTGTATGCAAGCATTTTACAAGCACGAGTCTCACATGCACTACTCATTCCAGCTTACTACCTGGTACTGAACTCCAATATTTCTTCCCTCATATATTAATTTGCAACAACTGACTCCTTATAACAGAGTGCCTAGTCCAGAATCTTCCCACATCTCTATGTAATTTTGAACATAAAAGTTTGTGACATCCTGTGTATCGGTTTGAGTTCATAGTAATTTCAGACCTCTCCTAAAGAAATTACCTGAATGGCATAAATACCGATAACAAAAACAGGTCCTAGGTAGGATTCTTAAATCTATGGCTATACATTCTCTGTCTATTAGGGTCAAATTTTTCGCTGGATGCAAGATCAACCACTTTCAGTTTCTTTGTCAACGGGTTTTTCGTGAGTCCCCTAAATCACTCCAGGCAAATGCCGGGATGGTTCCTTTGGAAAGGGCACGGCTGATTTCATTCCCTATCATTTCGTAATTCGAGCTTGTGCTCCGTCTCTAATGACCGTGCTGTGGATGGGTAGCGAACCTCTAACCTTCCTCTACCTTCCTTCCTTCTTTGTCAACAGCACCTACCACAGGCCTCGGAAAGCCACAAGCTTCTCCGTACACTCCTAGCGCAAGATAAAATCGGAATATCCCTTGAAAAAGCTCTTTTGAAAACTCCACTCTTAGGTGCACATCTATTTCCCGAATGTAAATGCGAGAAAAAGAGAAATTTCTATTGTGGCGCAAACGTCGCAACATGTTTGCCGTGTACACTACCTCCAACTAAACAACATTGACCTTTAAAATCCAAGCCACGATAAATTACTGCTATTTATATGCTGTTGATAAACCGGCGTGCTATTAGTTTGGTGGTTATAGTGTTCTACGTGATCGGAATACTTTGCGAGGAGCATTTGGTGACCTTGTCAAGTAGGTTATGGCGCCACTCACTCTTCTCGGCGTAAAGTGATCATAAAACGAAGATCAACAAGTCCACAAAAAGCGTAATTTTTACTAGTTGTTAGATTTGTCTTAGGAGCGGGGCGATATAAGAGGAATTTGTGGCTAAGCCATATCTCTGTCGAGTGGTCCATGTTCTTGTTAGTTGGGTCACATTGATGCGAAAAATTGCGCTAGTGTACGGATGAAGGTGTAATTGTGCTATCGAGAGCTGTGATATTGTAACATAGCGGTGGAAGATGCCGCTGGATAGGTTAATGTCTTTCGGAGGCTCGGAAAGCTTCCACACACAGGGTTGTTACACAGATAACGGATCCGAAGAAACCAGAGCTGCGTAGCATGTGATAAGAAGAAAGCTTCCACATCTACAGACTACCTTACTGGATAAAGAGTGGAAGGCATACAGATTAATAGGAGTTTCCCGAGAGGTAGTGGTAACGTCACAGTAGCGTATATAAACGAGAGCTTTACCGGCAATAGGGATTCCGTTTAGGTGCAAACTCCGACGTCGTCTTTGCGCTGCTCTGCCCTCGGGGTGGGACGCAGATTTTCGCCTCACCTAGTTCCACAGGATAGCGACACATTTCTCTGTTTTCTCATTTTCTAAGTACCTCGGAAGCTTGCAATAAGTCACTTCCTTTCTACTTAGTGACATATTTCCTTTACATAGCGAGATCCCTGGTCTGAAGACTTTTCAGTATACAGCTCTTGCCCCAGAGAGCTAAGCTGGAAGAGCCCACTCTACTTATAGAAACTTTACAACAAGCCCCCTCAGTCCCGATCCGCTAGCAACAAATCACAGACGCATCAATATAAGGTGGAGTGTAGACACGTCGAAATGTGGATAACGAATGATTAAATTGCCTTCAGGTTTCCTCTCCGGCAAGTAAAATGAGAAAATCCCTCATCGAACTACTGTTCACCCACGAGAGAAATGGGTCGAACTGTAACTAACGTTGTAACCAGAATTCGCGAGTCGCAGTCTCACTTTTTTCCTCCTAACATTCAGCATTTATTCAGCAATGGGCACGAATGCTGAGAGCCAGAAGATTGCCTTTACAAACCGAGGCAAGCTTGTTAGTTGTTGTCTGGGCGAGTGAAACGGAGGTGCAACGAAAGGCAGGTGCTGAATAGTCGCTCCGTAGAGATTTACACACATTTCGCATCGTCATTTAGCACTCTGCTAAATGCGGTCTCGTCGCTTCAGTGGCCTAGCAACTGGCTTTTGTTCGAAAAAGGGGAATCATTAGCGCAATGCCTGACTCGCTTGCTGAGAGCGGTGCCGTTCTCTGAACATCGATCCATTTTTAAGCGTCCGACGCTGGCTGCTTCCGCAGAAAAGGGGCGCGGCTCGTCGCCGACGGGTCTCCCTCACCCCCGCAGCTACGCCCACACAGTGAGCCGAGTTGTGCCCCACAGTCGGTTTCACGCTAGCACACCTTCGCTTCAACGCTTTCCTGAACTTATTCATCGCAATGACAACGACGACTACACACGCGTTGATGGTTTATTATTTGCTGACTCGGAAAGTAATGAAAACTATATGTACACACGTTCTCTGAGCTCACCACATGATCCCTTCAGAGGGAAAATGTCGCAACTGCTTGACGAGTCAGTGGTTCAATCACTAACGCTGTCATTCGTCTCAAGGGTCTACACTGAAGGTATGGTCCCTCACTCTTCTCAGAGTTGTATGTGGAACGTGTATCTCTGTCACATGGATAGTTGTAATAACCCGCCGTAAACTGATTACGTAGTTATGGGTAAGTACGTGCGTGAAAGTAAAGTACAGGGTGAAAGGTACATAGTCTGCTCACATATAGTAACAATCAGTCACAATGCTTAATGTCCCTGTCTGACGCATGTACTACTAACAGCGTAACATGCTCTTACTCCATGATTTGTTGCGAATAAATTTAAAGTAGACTGGAATGAGATTTTCACTCTGCAGCGGAGTGTGCGCTGATATGAAACTTCCTGGCAGATTAAAACTGTGTGCCCGACCGAGACTCGAACTCGGGACCTTTGCCTTTCGCGGGCAAGTGCTCTACCAACTGAGCTACCGAAGCACGACGCGTGAGTCGTGCTTCGGTAGCTCAGTTGGTAGAGCACTTGCCCGCGAAAGGCAAAGGTCCCGAGTTCGAGTCTCGGTCGGGCACACAGTTTTAATCTGCCAGGAAGTTTCTTAAAGTAGACTGTCTGGTTTGTCTATTGTCCGTGTATATGGCAGTTCCATGAGGCAGGGCGTGGTCTGATTGCAACACTGTGTAAGGAAACGCTCCAGGAAGAATGGAAAAACTGGTAGTATGCTACTTATTTCCATGAAATGAATATCATCGTTGGTCTGAGATCGCAGAAAGACGAAGGCTGCTTTATGGAAACTCGTCTTCGAGCAGCATCGTAGATAGTACTTGCTTTGGACAGGATGCCTCCACAAATGTATTCGATAGTCATAGCAGGTTCTTCGAGATACACTAATCCTCTCGTGGCTCGTTTGCCACTGGAGTTTGATGTGCAGTTTTTCGACGGATCTTCTCCCTCTCTGCTACCAACTGTACCCTGTAAGAGTCCCAGGCTGACTATCAATACCACAGTAACGCACGAACGAGCATTTGTAATTGACTCATTTCCGGGATGACTTACTGTTTTGCTGATATCTCGTTTTTTGTCAACTAGCCTTATGGGCTCATTCCACTTTCGAAAGCTCTCGAAGGATACTACTAGGTACTTTGCGGTTATTACTTCTCCAGTGATTTATCACCAGTAATGTTTTCAAACATTGATGGATCTCTGTCTACATTTACATCTATAGCTGTACTCTGCTAGCCGGCTTATGACCAGTGGCGGAGACTGCTTCTGGTACCACTAATTGATACCCACTTGACTGTTCCATTCGTAAACGGTGCGCGTGTATAATGATTGTTGGTAAACCTCTGTATTTACTCTACTTTCTCAAATTTTCTGATCATTTTACCATTTTGCGAGACGTATGTGGAATGAACTTACATGATATACAACTCTTCCCAGAAAGCACTCCCTCGGAGTTTCAGTGATAAACATCTCCGTGATGCACAATGCTGCTCTTCCAGCGCCTGCCACTGGAGTTTGTTAAGTATCTCCGTACTGTTCTCGTGCCTACTAAACGATCCCGTGACGAAAAAATGCTGCTCTTCGTTGGATCTTCAGTATCTCTTCCATCACTCCAACCTGGTAAGGATACTAGATTGACGAACAATGTACAAGAATCGGTCTAATAAGGGTCTTGTAAGCCACTTCTTTAGTGGAATGAGTTACATTTCGTTGAGATTCTTCTTATGAAACGCAGTCTGGCATCTGCTTTTCTTCTTTCCCTACTATTTTCTACTATTCTTTATGTGGTCACTGTACCTACGGTCGCTCCAGAAGATTAGTCCTAGATATTTTACAGCCATTACTGTTGTGAGCTGACGAAACTACTGTCGTCTGGCCATAACTGTGGGTTCTTTGATTGCTCTGGGAGAACGCTCATCAAACTAGAAAAGATGAAATATTAGTTCACTTTATTACATAAATGAATAAAATGTTTACGCAACGCCGGCCGGTGTGGCCGAGCGGTTCAAGGTGCTTCAGTCTGGAACCGCGCGACCGCTCGGGTTGCAAGTTCGAATCCTGCCTCGGGCATGGATGTGTGTGATATCCTTAGGTTAGTTAGGTTTAAGTAGTTCTAAGTTCTAGGGGACTGATGACCTCAGATGTTAAGTCCCATGGTACTCAGGGCCATTTGAACCATTTTTTTTTTTTTACTTCACTTTGACACAAGTCTTTGGCACATGATTGCTTGATACGCTACTAGGCATTAAAATTGCTACACCAAGAAGATATGCAGATGATAAACGGGTATTCATTGGAAAAATATATTATACTAGAACTGACATGTGATTACATTTTCACGCGCAATTTGGGTGCATAGATCCTGGGAAATTAGTACCCAGAACAACCACCTCTGGCCGTAATAACGGCCTTGATACGCTTGGATGGCGTCTGCAGGTACAACTGCCCGTGCAGCTTCAACACGATACCACAGTTCATCAAGAGTAGTGACTGGCGTATTGTGACGAGCCAGTTGCTCGGACACCATTGACCAGAAGTTTTCAATTGGTGAGAGATCTGGAGAATGTCCTGGCCAGAGCAGCAGTCGAACATTTTCTGTATCCGCAAAGGCCCGTACAAGACCTGCAACATGCGGTCGTTGCATTATCCTGCTGAAATGTAGGGTTTCGCAGGGATCGAATGGAGGGTAGATTCACGGGTCGTAACACATCTGAAATGTAACGTCCACTGTTCAAAGTCCCGTCATTGCGAACAAGAGGTGACCGAGACGCGTAACCAATGGCACCCCATACCATCACGCCGGGTGATACGCCACTATGGCGATGATGAATACACGCTTCCAATGTGCGTTTGCCGCGATGTCGCCAAACACGGATGCGAGCATCATGATGCTGTAAACAGAACCTGGATTCATCCGAAAAAATTACGTTTTGCCATTCGTGCACCCAGGTTCGTCGTTGAGTACACCATCGCAGGCACTCCTGTCTGTGATGCAGCGTCAAGGGTAACCGCAGCCATGTCCTCCGAGTTGATAGTCGCTGCTGCTGCAAACATCGTCGAACTGTTCGTGCAGATGGTTGTTGTCTTGCAAACGTCTCCATCTGTGGACTCAGGGATCGAGGCGTGGCTGCACGATCCGTTACAGCCATGCGGATAAGATGCTTGTCATCTCGACTGCTAGTGATAGGAGATCGTTGGGATCCAGCACGGCGTTCCGTATTACCCTCCTAAACCCACCGATTCCATATTCTGCTAACAGTCATTGGATCTCGACCAACACGAGCAGCAATATCGCGATACGATAAACCGCAATCGCGATAGACTACAATCCGACCTTTATCAAAGTCGGAAACGTGGTGGTACGCATTTCTGCTCCTTATACGAGGCATCACAACAACGTTTCACCAGGCAACGCAGGTCAACTCCTGTTTGTGTATGAGAAATCGGTTGGAAACTTTCCTCATGTCAGCACGTTGTAGGTTTCGCCACGGGTGCCAACCTTGTGTGAATGCTCTGAAAAGCTAATCATTTGCATATCACAGCATCTTCTTCCTGTCGGTTAAATTTCTCGTCTGTAGCACGTCATCTTCGTGGTGTAGCAATTTTAATGGCCAATTGTGTAATTTACGACTGTTATTGACTATGAAAGAATCACTTAATGCCCAGAGTAACAAACTGTTCTCATGCAGTACAAAATGAAACATTCACGAAGGTACATTTTATCTAAGACTTTAACTGTCACTGTCCTACGCAATGATGTTGACTGCTGTAGCTGAGGTCACGAACTGGGGCCGAACTCTCGCAAGCTCGATACTATATCGACCTCAGCGCGAGGGCGTTGCTGTTGCTGAGAAGGAGGTGTGCTCTTTTGGAGCGCCTTCCATACGTCGTTACAGACTGAAGCGAGACTTGGCTATCGCCTGCAGGATCGATTCACGTTGCCGACTTTGTGTGGCACTGCGATACTACAGTTACTCTTTCCAGGATTTTGTCGTCTGTAGTGTAGTTGTACAACAGTGGGTTTCTTATCCTTTGTATACGCAATATGTTACCTTTATTTACATTCAGGGACAGCCCCACGGGCTTGCCGAGTGGTTTTGGGCGCCTTGTCATGGTTCGCGCGGCTCGCTCCGTCGGAGGTTCGAGTCCTCCCTCGGGCATAAGTGTGTGTGTGTGTTGTCATTAGTGTAAGTTAGTTTAAGTCAGATTATGTATTGCGTATGCCTAGGAACCGATGATGTCAGCAGTTCGGTCCCATAGGAACTTACCACCACTACCACATTCAGGGGCAACTTCAAGTCTCTGCATCATTCATCAGCCGCTGCAAATCACTAGTCCTCTGGCATTGCCACCTTCTTATTCTTATAGACAACCGCATCATCTGCAAGCAGCCTTATGGAGCCTCTGACGATATCTACTAGATCATTTACATACACTGCAAATCGTAACGGCTGTATAATTCTCCGTTGAGGTAACTTAGTAGCTACTTTTGCATCTGTAGCTTTCGTTGCTCCAAGTCCAACATCTTGTGTTATGTCTGCTAGGAAGTTCTTAATAGAGTCACAAATCTGGCCCCATACTTGATAAGCTAGTACTTCGTTTACTAAATGACAGTGCAAAACTGTATCGAATGATGTTATATCTCGACTAGCGAAATGATAACATCCACGAAGAACGATAGAAGTGAGCAGGGATTATCACGACTCGTGTCCCTCACGAAAAACACGAAAGGCTGGCCAGAGGCAAACAGTGGAACTGTAAGAGCGCGACAGCGCAAAGAATTTAACATATATGCAAACCGAGCGTAGCCGAGCAAACACGACTCGTGCTCGCGCTAGCATGCGATTGACTTCGGAGCCCGCGTGGTCGAAATAGGGAAGCTACGACTTCACCGTCTCTGCCTAATTCGACTCTGTCGCCCTTACGGTGGAGTCTCAGATCTCTCCAACTCTCGACCGCGAACAGCTCCTCGTCTGACGTCCATGAGGCTGGAAGGGATACGAAAAATCCTTCTAATTTCCGTCCTAAATAGACATCTGCGCAACGGATTTTAATTGTTGGACTACAGAACGACCTAGCAGAGATCACACTTTGCTAAGATACAGGGTGTTCATCTTAACTGAAGGCATTTAAATATCTCGAAAACTGCACATCAGATCAAAAAAAGTTATGATTCCAATTTGTTTGTCTCTGAGGGGGAACCCATGCGTTAGTGGCCGGCGGCAACTTTGAAATCTACAATGCGAGCCTTCAATGTGAGCCCCCGTTCTTTATTGCAGATTACGATTCTACGGCTTCTTTCTGAAGCACTTTCTTCGTTTCACCACATATGGTGCTCTAATAGGGGGAACAGAAATGAGCACACTGTCGTAATTTTCGACATGCTACTCAGTGGTCCTTGAATATCCAATGGCACGTGGGTGCCCGCCTCCATGTTGCGAGGGTAGGACAGGCCAGTATTTCATAACTTCTAATTGGAAACCCCATTCGCAACGTTGCATTCCTCCGGCATATCAAACAAGGACGCGCCAACATAGCTATGTAGCGAACTATGACGTATCATAACAGGCAGTACACTGCAGCCGGCCGCTGTGGTCGAGAGGTTCTAGGCGCTTCAGTCCGGAACCACGCGGTTACTACGGTTGCAGTTTCGAATCCTGCCTCGGGCGTGGCTGTGTGTGATGTCCTTAGGTTAGTTAGGTTTAAGTAGTTCTAAGTCTGGAGGACTGATCACCTCAGATGTTAAGTCCCATAGTGCTTAGATCCATTGGAATCCTTTGAAGTACGCTGCGAACGGAGCTCACGTCTCGTGCATACGTAGAAAAAATAACTGCTCTAAACATTATAATACTTGCCCAATGTTTATTGCGTCCACACCTACCCGTCATTTGGAGAACAGACGTTGATGATTAGTGTTTTAGGGCGCACAACAGCGAGGTTAGGAGAACAGACGTACAATTGGATGATGAATGTGGCAACCACAAAAGAAAAAACAGAAATGATCCTGATTTACGGAGAATGAAGGAGGAATGATGTGGCTGGTGTTGCCTTGTGTGCTGAGTGTTTTTCAGAGAAATCTCGCTCTTGTTCGTTCTTTTACAAGGTAGTGAGTGCCTTTACGTCTGATGGGAGCGTACAGCCTGGCAAAAAGGAAGTGAAACAAACGTGTTACAGGAGAAACTAATGAAATAGCTGTACTAGCGGCAGCGCACCACAATCCACGGATAAGCGCCCGGCAATGTCACTGCAATTCCCGTATGTCCAAAGATAGTATTGTCACCATACGGCATCGTCAGAAGTATCATTCCTGCGATGCCTCACTGCATCAAGAACTTCAAGCCGCCAGTTTTTATAACCAGTGAGTGTTTTGTGAATGGGGGCGTCAGCAACTACAAAGAATCCCCATGTTCTTTGCCGAGGTACTGCTTTCTGAAGAGTCCACATTCACAAACCATGGTAGCGTTAAAATCCGCATTGGTTACGGCAAGCTGACCACCAACGTCCTTGGTCGATTAACGTATGGGTGTGGGATCCTGGCGTACAAACGCACTAGTCCGTATTTCATCAACGGCACGTTGAATGGAAGCAATATCGAACGTTTTTGGAATAGGAACGACCAGTACTAATGTAGGATGTCGCCCTTGACGTTCTAAAACGTACTCGGTTTCAGCCTGACGGTTGCCCGCGCATTACGCAAATGAAGCACGGATGTATTAGACTGTGTTTGCACTGGACGGTGGATCGGCAGAGGTGGTCCTATTAATTGGCAGGCTAGGTCGCTGGATTTGGCATCACCGGATTTCTTTCTGTGGGGATATTTAAAAGACAAGATGTACCAGCAAGTGCCTACAGGCCGTGAAGACTTGGTCGACCGCATCAGATACGCCACAGATGTGCTTCTGTCCTGTGTACGGTGATTTGAAAAGCGGTTAAGTAAGTGTATTGAAGTTGGCGGTACTACGTTTGAACATTTATTCTAATTGGAGAAGAAGAGTAGCATTCGCCTCAGACCACGGCCAATGTGGCGCGTCGAGTAGTGCCCTGTACGATATGTTGGAGGAACACAATGTTCCGAATGAAGTTTCCAACTAGAAGTTATGAAATACTGGCCTGTCCTACCCTCGCAGCATAGAGGTGGGGTCCCACTTGCCATTGAAATTCAAGGGCCATTGAGTAACACGTCGTAAATTACGATTGTGTATCCATTTATATTCATCCGATTACAGTTCCATCTGCGGCGAAACTGAAAAAATGCTTCAGAAAAACCTACAGATTCTGCCGTAGAATCGTTATCTGGAATAAAAAATGTGGGTTCCCATTGAAGATTTCAAAGCTGCCCCCCACCGCCCACGCACAGGTTGTGTTGTGGGGTCGAGTGTGGTGTCTTTGGATGTCCCCCTACGAGACAAACAAATTGGAATTATAACTGTTTTTGATCAGATGTGTAATTTTCGAAATGTTTCAATGTCTTCAGTAGAAGTGAACGTCCTGTATTTCGTAATTTTCTCTTACAGGGCACGTGACCGTAATGAGTGCAGGCCATGGGGACAAGCGCTGGCGTGCACTTTGGCAGGAAATTCAACAGCGCAGTGGCTGTATTTCCATAATTCATTCACTATCTGTTAATGTATCAAATGCTACAATCAATCTCAAAGGGTTAATACTGTCAATCGCATAAATTTAACAGGGGAGAGAATCAGTAAAAGAAAGACATTGCTTGTAACATTCGGCGGGAAGGCTGGGGCTGGATAAAAAGTGAAGCAGTTTGTGTCTCCAACATCACAGCATACGACCTCACATATCAATTTCATTAAGCGAGTGATCGTGCAGCTCTGGCAAGTTAAAAGCCGAAACAAATAAAATGAACACTACGTGGCCATGTTCGGTTCCCGAGTTTAATGTTAATCGAGATTATCTAATCTGAAATACGTCTCTGTCCATTCCCAAGCGGGCTCACTGTTGCGCATTGCGCAGACTTTACCATGGCTGACTCGCAGGTTACAGCGACCGGCGACAGGCGATGATGATGCTTGGTTTGTGGAGCGCCCAACTGCGCGGTTATCAGCGCCAGTACAAATTCACAACCTTTGCTCAGTCCAAACTCGCCACATTCATGAATGACGATGAAATGATGAGGACAACACAAACACCCACTCATATCGATGCAGGTGAAAATCCCTGACCCCACCGGGATTCGAACCCGTGACCCCGTGCTCGGGAAGCGAGAACGCGACCGCGTGACCACGAGCTACGGACGCCGGCGACAGGATGCAGCCGCAGCTCTGCGCTCGCCGTCTGGCTCCGTCGACCAACATCGGTCTCCACACCAAGCTGCACCGAGAGTCAAACACTGTGTCCGATCTCTACCAAAATTCAATGCCGAATGCCCTCTACCTCAACACTCATACTATTCATCTAGCCTAGGTGCAGCGTCTCCATGCTTGGCCCTCGGACAATCCCTGCGCACATGCGAGACGCAAATTAGTCAGAAAAATTTGCAATAAAATTTAAGCTGCCATCCGCGTGTGAAGAGGGAAGAGACAATCAGATTCGCTCCCGCCAAAGACAGAAAGTGCCCCCAAATCCACCTCTCCGGTGACAAGCCGGGATGAAATTTACTCTCTCACAAAAATTTAGACAAATACCAAGCATGAAACTTCCTGGCAGATTAAAACTGTGTGCCGGACCGAGACTCGAACTCGGGACCTTTGCATTTCGCGGGCAAGTTCTCTACCAGGTGAGTTACCAAAGCACGACTCACGCCCCGTTCACACAACTTTACTTCTGCCAGTATCTCGTCTCCTACCTTCCATACTTAACAGAAGCTCTCCTGCGAACCCTGCAGAACTAGCACTCCTGAAAGAATGGACATTGCGGAGACATGGCTTAGCCACAGCCTGAGAGATTTTCATTCTGCTGCGGAATGTTCGCTGATATGACACTTCCTGGCAGATTAAAACTGTGTGCCTCCGCAATATCCTTTGTTTCAGGAGTGCTAGTTCTGCAGGGTTCGCAGGAGAGCTTCAGTAAAGTTTGGAAGGTGGGAGACGAGATACTGGCAGAAGTAAAGCTGTGAGGACGGGGCGTGAGTCGTGCTTGGGTATCTCAGTTGGTAGAGCACTTGCCCGCGAAAGGCAAAGGTCCCGAGTTCGAGTCTCGGTCCGGCACACAGTTTTAATCTGCCAGGAAGTTTCATATCAGCGCACACTCCGCTGCAGAGTGAAAATTTCATTCTGGAAATACCAAGCATCATACAATGAAGGATTTCACGATCGGATGTCGTAATTGCTGATGAGTCTTCCAGGCTGTAAGGCTGTGGTCGAAGAAACTTTTCGATTCCTGAAGCCGACAGCTGTGGTCGAGTGGTTCTGGGCGATTCAGTCCGGAACCACGCGGCTGCTACGGTCGCAGGTTCGAATCCTGCCTCGGGCATGGATGTGTGTCATGTCCTTAGGTTAGTTAGGTTTAAGTAGTTCTAAGTCTAGGGGACTGATGACCTCAGATGTTAAGTTTCATAGTGCTTAGAGCCATTTTAACCATTTGATTCCCGACGTTTCATCCAGAGCTGGTGATGCTTAGTCTTGCCCACTGACGAGTCGGACGTCGGTGACTGACATAATTAATGTGTAAGGTGAGTGTGGTCGGGATTACACGTGACTAATAAAGATAATCTTTGTCAGAGATAATACTTAACTATCGATTGTCGCCTATTAACGATAAAAAATTATTTATCGATTCTGCAAAGCTACTGTCGATATATAATTGAGTTTCATGGCTTCTTCTTTTCTGTTAAAGTTGTCATGTATTTCGATGGCTTCTCTATGTAGTCGCGGAAAATAGTTTGTTATAGTAGATAAAATTTTGGTTTCGAAAACTTCAGTTCATGACTTCCTCACTGAAGGGCATGCTCTGCTACAGCTGATTTATGTCCTTTCAGTCTTCTAGTCACGCTTCTCTTTGCAGTTCCAATGTGGACCTTTCCACAAGTACACGGAATCTTACATACTCCACCCTCTGACAGGAGGGCGTTTGTTGGAGTACTTCACATAATTTTTTAGTTGGTCTAAAAATTGGTCTGATATCATGTTTCTGTAAAATCTTGCCCACATGATCAGTTACTTTCTTTGATAAAAGGGGGAGAAATCGTGCTCTTCCATAGCTGTGTTCTATCGTCGTCCTTTTTCCTACTGTGATTCCGTCGCAGAACCCTATTTACTTCTTTGTATGAATAGTCATTCATCTCGAGAGGCTGTTTCAGATGTTTTAATTTGGCGTCCAAATTCTTTTGGCTCTGTCAACAAAACTTACAATGGCACCTCTCTTCTCTTACGGACGATTACTGGAGTTCTTTTGTAAATCTACATCTACAACTATATCTACATGGATACTCTGAAAATCACATTTAAGTCCCTGGCAGAGGGTTTATCGAAACATCTTCACGATTCTCTATTATTCCAATCTCGTATAGCGCGCGGAAAGAACGAGCACCTATATCTCTCCGTAGGAGCTCTGATTTGCCTTATTTTATTATGCTATGTAGGTCGGTGTCAACAGAATATTTTAGCATTCGGAGGAGAAAGTTGGTGATTGGAATTTTGTGAGAAGATTCCGCCGTAAAGAAACACGCCTTAGTTTTAATGATGTCCACCCCAAATCCTGTATCATTTCAGTGACACTCTCTCCCCTATTTCGTGATAATAAAAAACGTGCCGCCCTTCTTTGAAGTTTTCCGATGTACTCCGTCAATCGTATCTGGCAAGGATCCCACACCGCGCAGCAGTGTTCTAAAAGAGGACGGACAAGCGTAGTGTAGGCAGTCTCCTTAATAGATCTGTTACATTTTCCAGCTTTCCTGCCAATTAAACGCAGTCTTTTGTTAGCCTTCCCCACATTTTCTATGTGTTCCTTCCAAATTAAGTTGTTCGTATTTGTAATTTCTAGGTATTTAGTTGAATTTACGGCCTTTAGATTTGACTGATTTATTGTGTAATTGAAGATTAACGGGTACATTTTCGCATACATGAGGCTAACCTCACACTTTTCGTTATTTGGTGTCAATTGCTAATTCTCGCATCATACAGATACCTTTTCTAAATTGGTTTGCAATTTGCTTTGATCTTCTGACGAATTTAATGGTCGATAAACGACAACGGCATCTGCAAATAACCTAAGACGGTTGCCAAGATTGTCTCCCAAATCGTTTATATCGATAAGGAACAGAATAGGGCCTATAACATTACCTTGAAAGACGCCAGAAATCACTTCTGTCTTACTCAATGACTTCCCGTCAATTACTACGAACTGTGAATTCTCTGACAGGAAATCACGAATCCAGTCACATAACCGAGACGGTATTCCATAAGCACGTAGTTTCACTACAAGCCGATTTTGTGGTACAGTGTCAAAAGCCTTCCGTAAATCCAGAAATACGGAATCCATCTGAAATACCTTGCCAATAGCACTCAACACTTTATGCTAGTTGTGCTTCACAAGAACGATGTTTTCTAAGTCCATGTTGACTGTGTGTCAATAGACCGTTTTCTTCGAGGTAATTCATAATTTTCGAACACAATATATGTTCCAAGATCCCGCTGCATATCGACGTTTATGATATGGGCCTGGGATGTAGTGGATTACTCGTACTACCTTTCTTGAACATTGATGTGACTTGTGCAACTTTCCAGTCTTTGGGTACAGATCTTTAGTCGAGCGAACGGTTGTCTATGATTGTATATGATTGTAAATATCTATACGTATGTGTGGCTTTCCGAAAAAGCCAACCTTCCATCAGCCTATCACACAACTAAAACATCCAAGAAACGTATAGCGTTATCTTTTTCCAACTCCACAGTAAAGTGGATTTTTGGATACATACCATTGAAATAACAAAGGAATTATTCTAAAGCTTTTTTTCTGGCCATGTATGCCAGGAGGCTCATCAGCAACTATAACACCAAGCATGTTAATTCCCTTGCTTACGTAATCGCCCGAGCCCAGCGAAGGTGCTGTCGGGGCGTGAAAATCCTTGCCGCTCGCAATCCTCGGTCAAAGGCCAGACTCCAAAACAAGCATTTGCTGGCGTCTATTCGTTCGACCACTGCGACTGAAGCTAAAGTTAATACCGTATCTGCGCCCCTCAGTATTGTTCTCTCTTGCGTCTCTAGAACAGCCAGTGCGGCATCGTCCATACGTAACAAAGACCCCCTGTTGTCTCAAAGGCCCTTTGGCGGTCGCCCACACAGCGTCTAAAAGCGACTGTACAGTCCTCAGGCGCATACCTGGGTCGCGTTGCCCGGTCGGCCTCATGCCGGACGTAGGAACACTTCCCAGTTCGTCCCGCACAGCAGAGTCGAGGGAACTAAAACACCGTGATCCAGAAAAGTACCTCTGCGTACACATGCACTATAAGAATCTCAATTGCAAGAAAAATTTATGAAAAGAACTTACCGAAGATACATTACTCCTGAACCTCGCAGTCTCTCACTTATTGATCGAAAACAAAATTGAAGCTAACATGGAAACAAAATCGCATAAAATCAAATATGATTTACATCACTGCGGAACTGAATGTGAGGGGGTGACCTATTAGACCATCACCCCAAAGTCTGACAATATTAGATAGAAAATGTGAGACGGTCTAATATCGATTTTCGAAAACAGAAGAGCATTTTGCAAGTATAAAAGCAAGGAAACAGCATTTGACTATGACTAGAGTTGTAAAACTACAGTAGGCAACTGCATACTCTCATAAGTAAGGGTGGACTAGGGTAGTTTTCCTAGTACCTTTTATCATTTAAAATGGTATCCGCGTTAGCTGTACGATAGGTATGTTGCGTATATATCGGACGTTACCTCATTTCGATCGCTTCGTCTGCGCATGCAACCAGTGTCTCACTCGATTCCCATAGCAATCGGAAGCGGTGAACCGTCTGTCAACAGCGTGAAGATGTACAAAAATTCGCGTAACCTAGGGAAAATTTTTTTCTACATATTTATCCTGCTACCTGTTACTTAAAATTAAACTGTATCTGTAGCAAAATTGAAACTGTCAGTGTTTAATTCAGGTTTTATTCGAAAATTGTTGATTTGTAACATGAGACAGGGGGATTTTGTAGTTAAAAATAATGAAAAATTGTAGATTTATCATGTAGCGCTAGAAAGCTCAATTTCCTAAGAAACGGTAAAATAATAAAAAAAACGAAAACAAAATGTTATCTAACATTGCTCCAAATCACCGTCGGGCTAATATAAAACATGTTTCTGTTATTCATTAACAGCTTCCGCACTTATCAGTAACAACAGTAAACTGTTCCCTTCAATAATGGTGGAGAACGTTCTCCTGAGGACAAAGTAACAACAATAATTATATACATGTTGTTTATTTCAGTGCACGTATACTGTACTTGCATCAGAAGTAACTGCTTTTTTATATAAAAGCGCAGAAGTTACGCGATCAACTAATTTTTATTACTTATTAAATGCAATTTATATTTTGTAAGGATATAAAATACGCAGTGGACTAACATTGAAAGATCTGTGGTTCTAATTGTGTGCAAAACAGAGAAACAAGAAACGAAGAGCAGTCGTCGGCTCACAGTTTCTCCTCACACATTCACTTAAGTTTATTTCCCTACCAATCCTACCAATACCACCAGTAATCTTGCCATTTATTACGTACATAATTTATGTACAGTACCAAAATTACGGAGTCGTAGTTTGGATAATGTGCAACTCTAGTTATGACAAATATTTAGGTCGTTAAGTACATACATTTTATTAGCAGTTTACGTATTAACATACACTCCTGGAAATTGAAATAAGAACACCGTGAATTCATTGTCCCAGGAAGGGGAAAGTTTATTGACACATTCCTGGGGTCAGATACATCACATGATCACACTGACAGAACCACAGGCACATAGACACAGGCAACAGAGCATGCACAATGTCGGCACTAGTACAGTGTATATCCACCTTTCGCAGCAATGCAGGCTGCTATTCTCCCATGGAGACGATCGTAGAGATGCTGGATGTAGTCCTGTGGAACGGCTTGCCATGCCATTTCCACCTGGCGCCTCAGTTGGACCAGCGTTCGTGCTGGACGTGCAGACCGCGTGAGACGACGCTTCATCCAGTCCCAAACATGCTCAATGGGGGACAGATCCGGAGATCTTGCTGGCCAGGGTAGTTGACTTACACCTTCTAGAGCACGTTGGGTGGCACGGGATACATGCGGACGTGCATTGTCCTGTTGGAACAGCAAGTTCCCTTGCCGGTCTAGGAATGGTAGAACGATGGGTTCGATGACGGTTTGGATGTACCGTGCACTATTCAGTGTCCCCTCGACGATCACCAGTGGTGTACGGCCAGTGTAGGAGATCGCTCCCCACACCATGATGCCGGGTGTTGGCCCTGTGTGCCTCGGTCGTATGCAGTCCTGATTGTGGCGCTCACCTGCACGGCGCCAAACACGCATACGACCATCATTGGCACCAAGGCAGAAGCGACTCTCATCGCTGAAGACGACACGTCTCCATTCGTCCCTCCATTCACGCCTGTCGCGACACCACTGGAGGCGGGCTGCACGATGTTGGGGCGTAAGCGGAAGACGGCCTAACGGTGTGCGGGACCGTAGCCCAGCTTCATGGAGACGGTTGCGAATGGTCCTCGCCGATACCCCAGGAGCAACAGTGTCCCTAATTTGCTGGGAAGTGGCGGTGCGGTCCCCTACGGCACTGCGTAGGATCCTACGGTCTTGGCGTGCATCCGTGCGTCGCTGCGGTCCGGTCCCAGGTCGACGGGCACGTGCACCTTCCGCCGACCACTGGCGACAACATCGATGTACTGTGGAGACCTCACGCCCCACGTGTTGAGCAATTCGGCGGTACGTCCACCCGGCCTCCCGCATGCCCACTATACGCCCTCGCTCAAAGTCCGTCAACTGCACATACGGTTCACGTCCACGCTGTCGCGGCATGCTACCAGTGTTAAAGACTGCGATGGAGCTCCGTATGCCACGGCAAACTGGCTGACACTGACGGCGGCGGTGCACAAATGCTGCGCAGCTAGCGCCATTCGACGGCCAACACCGCGGTTCCTGGTGTGTCCGCTGTGCCGTGCGTGTGATCATTGCTTGTACAGCCCTCTCGCAGTGTCCGGAGCAAGTATGGTGGGTCTGACACACCGGTGTCAATGTGTTCTTTTTTCCATTTCCAGGAGTGTAGATATTCAGTCACGTCCTTCTTTTCGGTTTTTGTTCCCCTATTAGCTGACTGATCTTGAAAATCGGTGAAGTGCCCAACGAACCAACCTAGATACATGTTTTCATCTGAACCTAAGAATTTCAGAGTTACAATTTTAATTTTAGAATGATTATATTGGGATGGCAATTATGGAAAGGGTTTTAACAAATCAGTACCAAAACACATTTATTTTCCTGACAGTGAAAAAACATGAAATATTGCACGCAATTTATCATCATAACATTTGAAGACGTCTTTGACATACCACACACCAATGTTTCCCACATTCTATGAAGTTTTCTGGAGCATATTCGTCCCACTACATACAAATTATGTACAAAACGCAGTTACTTTAGACATTCTTGGGATAGATAAGATGGTGATCCGATCTGTGCCACCTATAAACACACGCAGCCCCATTACACCTCTGCCTTCTACATACCGCCCCACGGTCAGAAGTATTTTTCTCCAAGTTCTGAAAAATCTCGCTGCATACTACGACTAGACAGATATGAGATATAGACCTCGTAGCGCTTAAAACTACATATTACTTTAGTGGGACATATCTGTCCCACTAACTACGAAAGGGTTAAATCGTAAATAAAAAAGTTTTTCTTGCCAAATTTACATGTTTATTCAAGAAGTTGAAAATGTAGTAGTGTGATTGAGTGGTAGTTAGCTATACTCTTTGGAAAATGGTCAATACGCCAAAAGAAGACAGCCGTTTTTTACGAACAGAATGAGTGATTATTTAGGTTTACTGTGTTAGCAATAGGCGAACAAACTAGGTGAACGCTCTCTCAAATGCGTTATACTTTTCTTCTCCGTAAGCAGGCCACAATGCTTACCAAGACAGAAAACTACTACATAAAGTCTGTGTGTACTGAAGTTCAATGTATTCGTATTGCCATTTTTCCTGGTTGTCAGGTAATTTATCCAAACATTTTCAGTATTAAATATCTCAAAAAAGTTAACAGTCTCCGTAAAACCTGTTCACAAATTTTAACAGTCACAGTAGAATAGCGAACAATATGACTTTCAATTATTTACGGTGTTTGATTTGTAATTATCAGCAACTGGAAAGCAATAAGCTCCCAAGTGATTTACAGTATGTAAACAAACCAAATTGTACTCTAATTTGTTAACACCTAGTAAAGCACGTTGGAGCCATTACAATTGTATTGCTGTGCAATTAACATACCTGAAAACATAAATTGTAAAACTGGGCAAGTTGTGACAGGTGTAACTTTCTACAACAGCGCACTCTAGCTTTTTTTCCCTAATGTACTGTAACTCGGATCGACATTCAACATATAGGTTAGCTGCAATGTGTTCTTTCATAGTGCTGTAGTTAGTGATGGGAGGTACAAGTGCGTGTACTACACTTGAGATGGTTTGTTTGCACGTGGAAACGGTCGCAGGTTCGAATCCTGCCTCGGGCATGAATGTGTGTGATGTCCTTAGGTTAGTTAGGTTTAAGTAGTTCTAAGTTCTAGGGGACTGATAACCACAGCAGTTGAGTCCCATAGTGCTCAGAGCCATTTGAACCATTTTTGCACGTGGAAAACTGTGTTTGTAGATTTCTCGGAAAACTACTGCTACTGCTGATAACTTAAAAGAGCTAATTAACTGCAGGTAAGTTGATATAAATAAGTTATAAATGCAGACCATTCTGTAGAGGAGTTAAGTTTGACAGCCGGCCGCGGTGGCTGAGCAGTTCTAGGCGCTTCAGCCCGGAGGCGCGCGACTGCTACGGTCGCAGGTTCGAATCCTGCCTCGGGCATAGATGTGTGTGATGTCCTTAGGTTAGTTAGGTGTAAGTAGTTCTACGTTCTAGGCGACTGATGACCTCAGATGCTACGTCCCATAGTACTCAGAGCCATTTGAACCATTTTTAAGTTTGACAAAATAATTTCATTAGCCATTGGAAAGTATAGTTTAGAGGGGAACGTTGTCACAGTAACATACTTGCAGAAAAACGTGTAACGGCTGAAATTGTAGAAAACAAGTCTCATTAATGCAGTTAGGGACATTCGTGATTGGAGTGTTAAGAAATACAAAGTTTTGTTTCGCATTATAGCTCTGTAAATATAACATGCAGTTGCTCAGAGCATTGTCTTAAACATGTCATGATATCGTTTGATCTAATGCCAAGTAATATGTCGGTGTCTAACAGTTTGAAGTAATTACTCAGCTTAGAGTATATCGGGTAGAATGAAAGTATTGTGACCTGTTCTTATCTCGTACGGTTCCACTGAAGAGATGCATGAAGAAATGTATAGTACTTTTATTTAACTACCTTCTTATGCAGTTTCGTTTTTTATTCTTATTTTTTGTCAATGAAAATGGCCAATAACCATTCGGATTTTAAGAAAATTAGAAAAAAAGCCACCTAATCGCCAAACTGTGTGACAAATGTTTTCTTTGTGCGAATAAAACAAAACTCACAAAACTGGACATATTTGTAACAGAATTACAACTCTGTCATCAAGGAAAACTGGGTGAGCCTATCGCTATGACAGATGAATTTAACTCAACTTCCCCTGCGTTAGGCGTTATGTCACTATGTTACCCTGAGCTGAGAGATAACTTTATAAAAATTAATATTAAATATTCTGAGTTCCTCATTGCACATAAAAGCTGATTATTGTAAAATTTAAAGGATAAATGGTATAAAAGTCCATATATGTGGAAATTAAATGCCAGAGTACATATTTGTGTAAGGTTAGGTTACAAAAAGTCACAAAACTGTCAGAAAGCTGTCCAGTTTTACGGTGTTTTCCAAACAGATTTTTGCACCAAGATTAATTCCATGGATTCAAATAACTTTACACAGTGACCCCCACAATGCTATAAACAATAAGTAGGAGATGTACAAAATTTGATGATGAGTCGCAAGGCGACTTGAAACCATCATGGTAAATAAATAAAAAAGTTCTACCATCACAAACGGCAAATGCTTTCAGTTATTTCTCAAAACATTTAATAACGTTCATTTTTTATGCAAACAGTTCATGTTGGCTACAGCGTGTTTTAGTAGCTGACTTCATCACCGATCAAATTATTTTCGGTTCTTCAGCCGGATCAAACTGTCACGTGCACACAATATTTCAGCGGTCCACCTGGCCGCCATCATCAGGTGAGGAAAGCTAAGCAGCTCTCGTCAATAACTGTTTCAAACCGTGAACGACGGAATCATTGTACTCAGCGAAAATTGTAAAACGCATGTGCTAAGGTAAAGTTACAGCGCCTCCAGTGGCGATTACTGTTTGAAAAACGATAGTCAATGAAACCACCCCTTCCCTTGGGACGTTAATTCACACACATTTCGTGTTCGAAAACGACAGGTGCTATGCGATGAGGGACAGAACAATGTTCTTGACAACATTAGTCACTGCTGTCCCCCCCCCCCCCCCCCCCCGCCTCCCTACTGGACGATTCAGTCCTACTCTAAGGACATCGTGGGGCTGCAACGTCATTGAACGTGATTTGACCCCTTTGCAGTGTAGTGCGACCGCAGTATTTGGTCTCGTATACAGGGTGAAACCACTAGAGACCGTTTAAAACCATTCGACTGAATTTTAAAGTGATCTGAAGCAGTAAAGCGTGTTCATTCTTTTTCAGTCCTCCTGTTTCGTGCCCTTCTTTGGCGTGATAACGGGGAGGTGTAACACTGACATGTGCCTAAATAAAGCAGCAACCATAATAAGGAGTCTCGAAGTCTCTCCCTCCTTTCAGGAGCTAGAGCAGCCACGAGTAACCACTCAACTGAAGGGGTGTCGAAGTCTCTGACAGATGCATTCTGAACGCCCTCAACAAATGTGGGTGGTTGGCACTGAGGGTGTTGTCGAACTGGGAGGGGCAGGTGGGAGGGGTCTCAGAGGGACCGTCTGCCGTTGTAAAACGGAAGCAGATTAATCCTCACTGCTCAACACTATCTGTGGCTAAGACACTTGAAGACAACCAGTGCCTTTAGAGACGTTTCCCACAAGTCCCTCAGGTATTAGGGAATAATTTTTGGGGGAAACGTAACTTACAGGAGCAGTGTTATCAGAAAACAGAATTGTGCTGTAAAAATTACTACTCGCTTGGTCCAGGAACTGGCGCCTGTAGAGAATCCCCGTTGCGTTCACGAACACAAGCGGAGCAAGGCTCGGTTCAGGGAAAGCAATCTTCCAGCGAGTGGGATCAGGATTGCAAGGAACGCCAAACATGCAGTGGTTATAGCAAACGACGGAGTATTAATCACTCGGGAATTCTGATGAATGCAAATCCTATTAAAATTAAGACAGTAAATTGGCGCAATACACTATATAAAATTCGGTCGAAGCTGTATCTACATAGTAACACAACCTTCGACCTCATACAGAGAATGTGAGTTATACAGATAACAATTACGAATCGCATGATTTATCTCGCTTAATAGTGTCGGTACCGAAGGCAATGGCGATGAACATCCAAAAAGCTCTCAGCTTGTTTTTCCTTAGGAATGAAAATTTGTAAAATCCAATTGGACACACTAACACCGAAGATGGAAAAACGTGGGCTTGATCTTACAAAAGTGACGGAGAAAAGTAAAACGCTACTTACCAACGACATTTTTAAACAAATGCGAAGCAAGCAACAGCATACTGATAAGGGTCTAGTATAAAGTAACTACGTAGTTTCGGACTTCCGGACAATTCGACAGACACTTAATATCATATCCTACCGTGTAGGTCCTTTACGCTAGCAAGGGTACTTCCCAAAAAGAATGGACAACAGACAACAACTATCTAAAAAAACATGTATCTCCACATGACACGAAGCCAAGAAAGGAATGTAATCGAAAAGAAACAGCCGTGGATGGAAGAAACGTTCACAGCGGAAACCTATCAACTTCCGTCCGATGAAACTGATATCTCACATCATGAGACAAAGCAGTGACTACCTCATAACTATAAAAAATTAATAAGTCAGACACAAATATTTGCGGACAAAGCCGGCCGCGGTGGCCGTACGGTTCTGGCGCTGCAGTCCGGAACCGCGGGGCTGCTACGGTCGCAGGTTCGAATCCTGCCTCGGGCATGGGTGTGTGTGATGTCCTTAGGTTAGTTAGGTTTAAGTAGTTCTAAGTTCTAGGGGACTAAGATGTTGAGTCCCATAGTGCTGAGAGCCATTTTGCGGACAATGTGGTCAGATAGATACGTTAATTCACAGATAAACTTGCGCCAATGCCATAACTTTATAACAAAACCCATGCAACAGTTAGCAAAGCTAGACTGAACACAACGTGAAACGATAAACATGGTACAAAGCCGATGAAAGCACATTAGTTTTAATAAATGAATTAAAAATTCATATGCGGAGTTTGCTTCAGGACAGGTTTCGATTCAGGTTTGAGGCAACCATTTCTAAAGGCACAAACAGACTTTCTTCGCGGTATCGTTAGTTAAACAACGTGCTGTTGTCACGTGATTCCAAAAGTACACTAAACATGATTACACTTCGCTACCGTGGACGGGAGTCGTTTTAAGTCCGGCAATTACAAGAATCAGAAGTCATTGCAGCTAGATACTTTGTCACCTGTAAGATTTGTTACACTAGAAATTTTATTGTATTTAATGAGCTAATTGTTATATGAAGTGACAGGGCATTTATTTCTTATTGTATTTGAAACTGAGATGTTGAAAATATTGGTGCTGGACTGGGATTCGACTTCAAATCTTCCCTTTAGCGGAGTTTGAAGCCTTCAGGACAATGAAAGTTCCATGTTTTCGCTGTTTCCTCAATATTTCAAACTCCTTCAGGTTTTCACGAAAGGCAGGTATCTGGATTCGAATCCTGGTGGAGCAAAAAATTTCCATCTTATCATTTGAAGCTTCAGCATGTGCACACCAAATTACTGGTGAAAAGTACACTACTGGCCATTAACATTGCTACACGACGAAGCTGACGTGCTACAGACGCGAAATAGAACCGACAGGAAGAATATGCTGTGATATGCAAATGATTAACTTTTCAGAGCATTCACACACGGTTGGCGCCGGTGGTGACACCTACATCGTGCTGACATGAGGAAAGTTTCCAACCGATTTCTCATACACAAACAGCAGTTGACCGGCGTTGCCTGCTAAAACGTTGTTGTGAAGCCTACATAAGGAGGAGACATGCTTACCATCACGTTTCGGACTTTCATAAAGGTCGGATTGTAGCCTATCGCGATTGCGGTTTATCGTATCGCGACACTGCTGCTCGCGTTGGTCGAGATCCAATGACTGTTAGCAGAATATGGAATCGGTGGGTTCAGGAGGGTAATACGGAACGCCGTGCTGGATCTCAACGGCCTCGTATCACTAGCAGTCGAGATGACACGCATCTTATCAGCATGGCTGCAACGGATCGTGCAGCCACGTCTCGATCACTGAGTCAACAGATGGGGACGTTTGCAAGACAACAACCATCTGCACCAACAGTTCGACTACGTTTGCAGCAGCAGGGACTATCAGCTTGGAGACCATGGCTGCGGTTACCCTTGACGCTGCATCACAGACAGGAGCGCCTGCGATGGTGTACTCAACGACGAACCTGGGTACACGAAAGGCAAAACGTCATTTTTTTTCGCATGAATCCAGGTTCTGTTTACAGCATTGTGATGGTCGCATCCGTGTTTTGCGACATCGCGGTAAACGCACATTGGAAGCGTGTATTCGTCATCGCCATAGTGGCGTATCACCCGGCGTGATGGTATGGGGTGCCATTGGTTACACGTCTCGGTCACTACTGGCCATTAACATTGCTACACCACGAAGCTGACGTGCTACAGACGCGAAATTGAACCGACAGGAAGAAGATGCTGTGATATGCAAATGATTAGCTTTTCAGAGCATTCACACATGGTTGGCGCCGTTGGCAATGACGACACTTTGAACAGTGGACGTTACATTTCAGATGTGTTACGACCCGTGGCTCTACCCTTCATTCGATCCCTGCGAAACCCTACATTTTAGCAGGATAATGCACGAGCGCATGTTGCAGGTCCTGTACGGGCCTTTCTGGATACAGAAAATGTTCGACTGCTGCTCTGGCCAGCACATTCTCCAAGTCTCTCACCAATTGAAAACGTCTGGTCAATGGTGGCCGAGCAACTGGCTCGTCACAATACGCCAGTCACTACTCTTGATGAACTGTGGTATCGTGTTGAAGCTGCATGTGCAGCTGTACCTGTACTCGCCATCCATGCTCTGTTTGACTCAATGCCCAGGCGTATCAAGGCCGTTATTACGGCCAGAGGTGGTTGCTCTGGATACTGATTTCTCAGGATCTATGCACCCAAATTGCGTGAAAATGTAATGACATGTCAGTTCTAGTATAATATATTTGTCCAATGAATACCCGTTTATCATCTGCATTTCTTATTGGTGTAGCAATTTGAATGGCCAGTAGTGTAATTATGATTTTTAACATCTCTTTGTGAGTTATCGACAATAACGATAGGTGTCGGTTTCGACTACCATTCAGACACGTAACGTTTCATCCCGTTATTCCACGTTCAAACAAACCACTCCTAGCTACTGGTAAAAAAGAATGCAGTGGTTAACGTCTACTGGTGCGTAGTCAACAACGACGATATGTACGGGTTTCGAGTCCCACTCAGTACAGAAGTTTTTGTCAAGTTATTCCCAGTTCAAGCATGGGCACATCCCGCTATTAATCAAACCGACATTTAACGCCAATTCGTAGCTAGCAAACAACTGCGATAGTTGCCGGGTTTGAATCTCGGTCTGGCAAAACTCTTTCGTCTGGTCATTTCAGTTTCAATTATCTTGCTACTGACGAAAAATTCGACATATAACCTTTTCATTGTGCTTAGTTAATATTATGCTAGGTTCAAATCTTCGTTCAACGCAATATTTTACATCACGTGATTTGAAGTTTCAAGATGCAGATACATTATTAATTGTGAATGAGACCCTATTTAAGATCTTTCGTGGTTAGTTAACACGGACAATAATTACTGGATGGGACTCCCAGCTTCCAATCCGGTACAAAAATTTATATCATGTAAATCAAGTAGAGACTTGCTAATTGTAATGGTCAAAAATGAGATATTTCACGTCTCTATATGTGTAGTCAGCAATGACGATCGTTGCTGTATTGGAGTATTGGTCAGGCACGAAAACGCTGCTTAGTTAGCACTGGCTAGAGGTGCTGGTTTTGATTCGTATACAGAACAAAACAGTTCGGTATGTAATTTAAAATTTAGACACGAGTAACTAGTTGCTCGTGAATGCCTTAGATAATTATCACTTTGAGCCAGATAACAAGGGCGATAGCCGACTTTCAAACTGCACATAGCTCCAAGTAACGTAATGAGTAAAATGAAATTACTAGTGATACGCTATTGATGTTGAGGTTCCCATAAAGCTCTTAACGGAGTTAATCGTTATTTTTCTTACTGGATAGTTCGAAACCCCCGCCAAGCGAACGATGGGTTGGAAAATCTTTTAGACAGCAAGAATACGTCGAATTATCGTAAAAATATTTAGGAGTTCAGATATTCTTACAAAATCTTATGTTAACAAAAAATCTTGTTTTTACTAGGTATTAACCTACTGAATGATTTATGAGCTATAATTACGAATTTTTACCTGTCTCAGAAACTAATGTGAGTGGTAACATTTTGTAAGTATCACTTACTAAAATAAATTTGAATTTACAAGAGTTAAGGTATGTCTCATCTCTTATTATGTGTTTACTGATATTTGTAATATCATGGTGTTAATTTACATCTGGCTTGATTGCCATAGAGAGCGTTTTTCTCTTGTAGTCATTTGTGTTACCCATTTTCGATTGTCAAACGACTCTACCGAAAACTGTTTAGAGGACCTGCAAGAAAGTAACATTATGTTGGTTGCATTCAGTTCACGCAAAACGCAATTCAAGTCGTTCGGATACTTTTCGGCGTGACAGGATATGTAGACACATTTATTTAACGACGTGCCATAGCGCACTGAACGTTTTTGTAGCTATTGTATTGGAGATAAAGACTGACATAAAGGACTTACTATTGGGAAACTTCTTGTACACGACTGACGAGGATCTTCAGAGAAATCATTACATTTATGTTTTATATTTTATAATCAACATTAGGGCTGAAATACATCAGTCTTTCAAAATATAAATTAATTTCATTGTAATGCACTTAAATACTATGTACAGCTTTGCCGTCTTCCCACATCTCCACAGGATCCCTTGAATATGACTAAAAATGTAGCGTGTAACTATTACGATAATTTACAGTCAAAATTGACTACCAGAAACCTCACAGAATCTTTAAATCATGGAAGGTTACCCAGTATTTGTAAAGTAAGTCAGTTTAAAACAAGATGAAATCGTGAAAAATCGATATATACCTGCAGAACATTTGAAAGTGATTTGTGTAGCTCGTTTTTTTAAATTCTGTTTACAGTTAGCTGCAGCTAGCAATTTGTTGCTACTGTGGTGGAGAAATAGAAAAAAAATTGCAAACTCGTCCACGAGTAAGGAACATTAGATTTAATTTTTGCCGTGCCGTGGACGTTATGCTTTTGGTGGCAATAAGGAATAATCTTAAAAATTCTTCCTTGAGGGACATTTTTCTTTTGCTCAGATCTGTCAAACAAAGCTTCACGAAATCAGTGCCTATAACATCGTTTGGATACGAAGAGCCTTATGAACGTGCTACATCGGGATTTTTAGCTTAATATCTGTCTGTGTAATTCAGATAGCCACTTTATATCCTACGATAATGTTCCACTTTGTGGAATTATTTCTGGAGACAGAGTAAAGCTTAAATCCTAGAAAGAAGTAAACTTTAAAACGGTAGCTATCCCTCACTTTATAGGTCGTAAGGTTACACAGACGATATGGATCTGTCATAAAAGTGAAATTAGCAATAAAACGTCGTTGCAGGCTTCACACTCATCAGGAGGCGATATGAAACTGATTAGTATCTCCGGAGAATTGCGCGGCGAAAGGGAGAGACAGAGCTTGTAATTAGTGGAGTAAGAAGCTTCTACTTGTATAGACTTTGGGCCACGTAACACGATGGAAACTCCTGGAAATGAATTTTTCCTACCTTCCTTTTTATTTCTTCCTGGCGTTATTTCATTCTCATGTGCAGATTCTGCAGCTGATGAGTCTGCTCAGTTTCGATATCATTCATGTATCTATGGCGCAGCGTCCTCTTAATTCTACGAATGGATCTTGGGTGTTGCTCGGGTTTTAACTGTTGTATTTTTGCTTCTGGATGGAGTGAGTATCAGTACATTCGTCGAGTAACACGTTGAAAATCACCTATAAACCGCCCACATTTCGGTTGGTGTAGGAGGCCAACAGTAGATACCACGTGAATTAGATGGAAGGATCTCTCCCCCCCCCCCCCTCCGCCCCCCCCCCTCCCATGAATCATGATCCTAGCCGAAATGGTATGACTGGGATGACCACCGTGCCTCAGCGGTGGATGTACCTTGTTGTAGGTGCAACCATACAGGGTTTCTGTGGAAAAGCCAGACCGACGTTTGTTCCCTGAAGAATGCTGACAGGTGTGAAAATTACCGAACTATCAGTTTAATAAGTCATGGTTGCAAAATACTAACACGAGTTATTTACAGAAGAATGGAAAACATGGTAGAGTCAGATCTCGGGAAAGATCAGTTTGAGTACCGGACAAATGTTGGAACGTGTGATGCAATAGTGACACTAAAATATAGGTTAAAGAAGACAAACCTACGTTTATCGCATATGTAACTTTAGAGAAAGTTTGTGACAGTGTTGACTTGACTGCACGCTTTGAGATTCTGAAGGTAACAGGGATAAAATAAAGGTAGCGAAAGCCGGCCGGAGTGGCCGTGCGGTTCTAGGCACTAAAGTCTGGAACCGAGCGACCGCTACGGTCTCAGGTTCGAATCCTGCCTCGGGCATGGATGTGTGTGATGTCCTTAGGTTAGTTAGGCTTAATTAGTTCTAATTTCTAGGCGACTGATGACCTCAGAAGTTAAGTCGCATAGTGCTCAGAGCCATTTGAACCATTTGAAAGGTAGTGAAAGGTTATCTGCAACTTGTACAGGAAACAGTCAATATTATGAGAGTCGAAGGACGTTAAATGGAAGCAGTAGTTGAGAAGGGTCTAAAACAGCGTAGTCAATATTATTCAACGTGTATATTAACCAAGCTATGAAGGACGCCAAGGAGAAATTTGGAAGGGGAATTAGAGTTCAGGCAGAATAAATTTAAACTTCGAAGTTTTCTGATGACATTATAATTCTGTCAAACGCGGCAAAGGACTAGGAAGAACAGTTGAACGGAGATAATGGGGTCTTGAAAATGAATTGTAAAATTGACATTAATAGAAGGAAAACAAAGATAGTTGCAAGTAGCCGAATTAAATCAGAAAACGGTGAGGTAATTAGATTAGGAAATGGGTCATTAGAAGTAATGAATGAGTTTTAGGCTATTTGGTCAGTAAATCTGTGACTAAATGTTTTATCTACACTCCTGGAAATGGAAAAAACAACACATTGACACCGGTGTGTCAGACCCACCAGACTTACTCCGGACACTGCGAGAGGGCTGTACAAACAATGATCACACGCACGGCACAGCGGACACACCAGGAACCGCGGTGTTGGCCGTCGAATGGCGCTAGCTGCGCAGCATTTGTGCACCGCCGCCGTCAGTGTCAGCCAGTTTGCCGTGGCATACGGAGCTCCATCGCAGTCTTTAACACTGGTAGCATGCCGCGACAGCGTGGACGTGAACCGTATGTGCAGTTGACGGACTTTGAGCGAGGGCGTATAGTGGGCATGCGGGAGGCCGGGTGGACGTACCGCCGAATTGCTCAACACGTGGGGCGTGAGGTCTCCACAGTACATCGATGTTGTCGCCAGTGGTCGGCGGAAGGTGCACGTGCCCGTCGACCTGGGACCGGACCGCAGCGACGCACGGATGCACGCCAAGACCGTAGGATCCTACGCAGTGCCGTAGGGGACCGCACCGCCACTTCCCAGCAAATTAGGGACACTGTTGCTCCTGGGGTATCGGCGAGGACCATTCGCAACCGTCTCCATGAAGCTGGGCTACGGTCCCGCACACCGTTAGGCCGTCTTCCGCTCACGCCCCAACATCGTGCAGCCCGCCTCCAGTGGTGTCGCGACAGGCGTGATTGGAGGGACGAATGCAGACGTGTCGTCTTCAGCGATGAGAGTCGCTTCTGCCTTGGTGCCAATGATGGTCGTATGCGTGTTTGGCGCCGTGCAGTTGAGCGCCACAATCAGGACTGCATACGACCGAGGCACACAGGGCCAACACCCGGCATCATGGTGTGGGGAGCGATCTCCTACACTGGCCGTACACCACTGGTGATCGTCGAGGGGACACTGAATAGTGCACGGTACATCCAAACCGTCATCGAACCCATCGTTCTACCATTCCTAGACCGGCAAGGGAACTTGCTGTTCCAACAGGACAATGCACGTCCGCATGTATCCCGTGCCACCCAACGTGCTCTAGAAGGTGTAAGTCAACTACCCTGGCCAGCAAGATCTCCGGATCTGTCCCCCATTGAGCATGTTTGGGACTGGATGAAGCGTCGTCTCACGCGGTCTGCACGTCCAGCACGAACGCTGGTCCAACTGAGGCGCCAGGTGGAAATGGCATGGCAAGCCGTTCCACAGGACTACATCCAGCATCTCTACGATCGTCTCCATGGGAGAATAGCAGCCTACATTGCTGCGAGAGGTGGATATACACTGTACTAGTGCCGACATTGTGCATGCTCTGTTGCCTGTGTCTATGTGCCTGTGGTTCTGTCAGTGTGATCATGTGATGTATCTGACCCCAGGAATGTGTCAATAAAGTTTCCCCTTCCTGGGACAATGAATTCACGGTGTTCTTATTTCAATTTCCAGGAGTGTATATTACTTTTTTTATTTTTCTGTGCTTGTCTGAATCGTGAAAGTGGGTAGCGTTGAGACACCAGGTGTCACCAGTGAGGAGGCTCTGCAATCGTTAGTGAATCAGGTAACTCGACAGCGAGTGGATGATGTGGTTGTAAATAATACATTAGCGGAGAAAGATCACGAAATAGAAGTGTTGAGGTCTTGGGTTCTTGGGGTGGATCCAGATTTTGCTATCTTTGTTACTGCCTTCTTTGACAGGGTGTCTGAAGATGTGGCAGCATTTGTAGAACATCTCAAGTCATCAGCTAACTTAGGGAGTTGGTCGTATCAGCAGTTATTGCAGATTGCGGGGTTACTGTGGACACAAGCGTTACCTAATGCAGAAACTTTTGATCAACTGACGCAAGGGTTGGAATAACGGTACAGAAAGCTGAAAAGTGGGATGTTTTTTCAGCAGTTGGGTACTGTGTTCTGAAGGTATTATGAAGCAGTGGGGGACTTCGCGGATGGGATTAGGAAGTTGAATGTTCACATCTATGAGCAATCGCAGTTGCGGAACGAAATTAGGAGGTTGAAAGAAGTGTTTACTGGCAGACAAGAATTAGTGGTTAGCAACGGGAGTCAGAAGTCCCTTAGGAGCACGGGAATTTGCTTGAGGTATATGTACGACTGAAGGAGCAGATGCAGGAATTGATTGGAGTGGTTTCACACGAATGCAGAAGAGTAACAAGGGGATGGGTAGACACTGGCGGAACAGTATTAAAAGCCATCTTTGGGATGGCAGGCTCGATGGACGTGAGCAAGTTGGACGAAACGATAGAGGCTACAAAGGGGCTAGCGGGGGCAAATAAAGTAGCTGTGGAGTGACATTCTACGCAGATAATGAACTATGAGTGCGGCGCGCTAAACAACACCCGCATGCTCCAGAAACTGACTAAGGAAGCTCTGTGGATTACTCCAGGACTTCGGGTAGCACTCTGAAGCGGAATCTGGAAGCAGTACAAGCTCGAATGCAGATACTGGATGCAAGACTAACAAGGCTACTGCAGTTCCTGGGAGACTGTATCTGGGACGCCAGGGTGGAGCTAATGAATCTACAGGAAGCCACCCATCAAGAGTACATGGGCAGTTAAATCCTGTTTTGCTGTCACCTGAGCAGAATTTGAGAGGACTGAGGAAAGTGCAATTAGAATTGTCGCCGAAATTACAACTAGTGGTGGAGCCGAGCAGCCAGAATTTGTCATTCTACTGCCGTGGTGAAACGATGGTTGTAACAACGAATAACGCGCGACTGCACGTATGTATGAAGGTGCCAGTAGCGGTCAGGCACTTGGAGTTCCAGTGTTGCACAGAAGACACCGATCCAGTGAAGTTAGCGGAAGCTGGAAAATTTTTGCAAGTAAGAGAGGAAGGGGTACTGCAATTAGCGGAAGATGGGGAGCAACACGTGATAATGACCGAGGGTGAGCTCCAGCAATTCCAGAGCGGGTTACTCACCATAGGCCAGAGTCGCGATATTGCGTTCATACAACTCTTCTGCGTCAAAACAGAGGACACCTTTGCCAAAAAGATGTGATCGAACAGGAACTGTATTTTCGGAAAGCAGGTCATCATTGGGTATATTTGGTGTACAACGATGTAGTGATAGTCGCTTCTTGCTATGAGCGGGGGAAACTACTGGGGGTGAGACGTTTGGGATTACGACGCAGCGAACTGTTCATCGACAAGACTACCCAAGTTTCACTTGCCACCTATTATGACCACAGTTACTCCACTAAATGCGATACTGCTACAGCTGGTAGGGGCCAGACGAACCTTTAGATGTGCTTAAGGGGAGTTGGAACACCCGAAAATGTTAAATTTAGTGACTTGGCTTCCCTGTATTTCAAGAACCACTGTAGCTATTGGCATGAAACTTTTACAGAACATTAAACTGTATGTTTTACGTCTACTGAACTACAACTTCAACCACATCTTTCATAAATACATTTTTTTTAATTACACGGTTAAAATTTTGTGTACCTTTTTCTACGTTATCCTTAATAATTTTAATTATACATAACATTATGTTCTTCTTTTAGTTCAGTAGACTCAGGATATGTATGTTATTACTCCTTGAAAATCTGAATACTCGAAGTGGTTTCTGAGATTTAGGGAAAAATGCAACAGAAAATGTAAATTTTCAGGGACGGTTTCTAAAGTTTCAAAAGACTGAAACTCACTTAATATATTCTTAATTATTTATTTGTAGTCACTCAGAAGCACCCTGCACCATGCTGTATATCATTCTCTTGATCTGTTTCAAAGTTTTTTCTTCTTTTCTTCTTTCTGGACTCCTTAGTGGCCATCAGTGCCGCATACTCTTATTTATCAATGCGAATCTTGTGCATCCGTTCAAGTTCTCTGATGCTGTTTGCTCTAGGATTAATTCCCATATGCTGTAGCACTTTCATCCTACCAATATTGCCATCATTAAAAGCAATAAGAGCATCACTGACCCCCAACTTTAGTGTCTTCATTCCAACAAAAACATTTCTTGGTCAGCGAATTCATATAAGATTTCTGAACGACTCATTGGGATTTTGAGTCTGACCATGCAGACACTTCTTCAGTAATTCAGGATTTGCTAGGTCTCTGTATATAGGTTTTATGGTAACCATGACTGCTGCTGGGATGGAATGGTTATGGAAATATGAACTGTTTGAGTACTGGGCATTGCGGTAATTGCACCATGAATTAGCTCCAGGAGGGCAAAAGTGGTGTACTGGTTTTTCATCAGTCGACACTTTGTGGAAGAAGGTAGCCTATACTGCCTGCTTCATTCTCAACAAATCCTCAGAATTATTTCTAAAGGTCATCCCATAATACGGGTGTAGTTCGTCAATCATTTTGCCTGTCAGCCTGCCTCTTATGGTTTTACGATCAGAAAGTTTCTTGTCTCTCAAACTTTGTTTCAGCTTCCTTAACCTGATGCTCGTCCTCTTCTGGACATGACCAACACATTCCAGTTTTGTGAAAATCTTCTCACCACAAGTCTGAGCGGCTACTACACTGTTATATCCTTTTGAGTCTCCATCACCTAAGAACTTAGCCTAACACACTCCCCTTTCACAGATCGACTAAAAATTTCAATAGCTCCAGAGGCCTCCATACCACCACTTGTTCCTTCATAATTTCTGTCACAGATATGCCCTTCTTCGTTCCCTGATTTACATTCATAAAAATGTTTGGTTAAAATCTGGAAATCTATTACTTTTCCGGTATCCACACTGGCCACCGTAGCAACAGAATTCTTAGAACTGTAGGCGCACTTCTGCCAAGTGCCATCAAAAGCTACTGGTATTTCAGTCATACCATCATTTATTTCAACACCTTCATTTGCAGCACCCTTCATTGACTCACATTAACAGATTCCTCACCAGCTCCAATAAATGCTATATACTTGTCAATTTTACATTGTTTCTGCTGCAGTGTGTCTTCGCCAATAGCTCTTAGTCCATAAAACCACCTAACATTTACTTCAAAATAATTATCTTTACACTTATCAGAACTCCAAAATGACTGAGTATATTTACAATTGGCACAATTAATGATAAGTTTCCTCGTTAGTCCATTTGATACCTCACTGTCTTCATGTAAACTAACTGGCCCTCCACATATTTTACACCACACACATTCACCTAACACCATTGTTAGGATGTGTAAACCTATCAGAATATAACCTAACTTACCATTTACATCACTTCCGTTTTGAGAAAACTGTGTATCACAACGTTTTATTTTAATCTTCGAGGCACTAATGGGTGTTTCTCTAGATACTGACGAGTTTGCCGGTATTTCATTGTCTGTAACTTCACACGCCACATGTTGAACACAATGTTTCCCTTTATTCGGAAATCTATTACCATGAAACCCAAGTTTCTTAAAAACAGTTCGTTTTGGCGTCATACTTTACTTTTTGAGAGATTTATCAATCTATTCGTCACTTTCCCTCGGAAAAACGATAGCATTTCGACATACAACGCGTGTTTGTACTATGAAACGATACGATACTGTTTTTGACAGTGCTACCAATAGAAAAACGTAATTTGACCTTTATAAGACAGCAATCCACAGCCTTCTATATAAAAAATTACCGATTTTATTAGATCTTGAACTAATGCACGTAAAAATTTTAACATATTCATCCGGTGTAGATTATATTTGAAAAAATAAAACAAAATACTTGGAATGTGAGTTTATAAGTGATATATATATATATATATATATATATATATATATATATATATATATATATATATATAACATTTCATTCGGAAAATTGCAAATTTTATAATGAGATAAAAAAATCTGAAAACGTGAAAAAAATTTTTTTCCGTTCTAACTCCCCTTAGCAACGCCTGGGAACCTAGCCTGGGCCATTCACTAAGCCGAATGATAGCAGCCCAGGAGGGGTGTATCACTGCCGATCAATTGTTGCATTATGTGGAACAGTACTCGGATGGTAGAGATCAAGTAACCGTGACTTTGGGTGCCACAATTCCTATCGCTGGGGTGACCCTCATTTTGCTCTGCCTAGCTCTCATGTGCTTGAAATGACGAACCATGCAGAAGGCCGATCCAAGGATAATCTAAGTTCCCGTATAATGGATACCACGAGCAATAGACGGTAGGTAAATTTAAGGAGTCGCGGATGAACACAGTAATTTGCGTAGTAATTAAAAATAGTGGATTTAGTGTTATGAACTATCTTATATTGAAAGAGAAGAGGGGAGAAAGGAACTGAAAGCGAAGGGAATAGTGACATCAGCTGCATCAGGGCTTTGTGCGGCATCAGCGGCGACGAGTGAAAATGTGTGCCGGACCGGGTTTCGACCCCGGGGTCTCATGCATACTGGGTAGTTAAGTAAACTACAGTGCCGTTCGGACACGGTGTTTATCGGAACTGCGCGGGCTGTCTCGGCATGCCTGTCGGCTCACCCACACTCCTACTTAGAGCCACATATCCGCAATCCCTGTCCATTTCCTCCATGCCCGCTACTCTGAGATTCCTGCAGGAGAGCGGATGCACAAATACGTGGATTCCGCTTTGTGTCTGTTCTTTCAGTCGTATCCGAAACAACAGACACCACACATTCATATGATTTGTTAGGAACTAGTTTCATAAATCAATGGTAGAAGTAATTACAATAGAGTTCTGGGTTGGGGTGAGACCCGAGTTTCCACGTTTTCTCCATTCGGGAGGGCAGTGTAGTGCCGCGATAAAGTCTTTGGTCTAAAATTATTAGTCCCTATCAAAAGTAAGTAAAAGTAGCACGGAACTCACGTAGAGCGCTGCGTTCACATGCAAATGTGGCGACATGTAGGTTACAATAGCAGACACGCCGGTGGATTGTGCAGTGAGGATAGACGAGCTCAGCAATAAACAGCGCTGCGCAGCCACAACCTTGTAGCAAGTGGAGCGGCGTCACCACACCAGAGTAAGTATCTTGTTTTGGCAACGTGATTAGGCGACGGGTTTTAGTGAGAAAAGGAGAACTGGAGGCATATAAATTAGTCTTAATTTTAAGGCAAGGATCACTTGTCAGTTCCAGAAGCCAGTAGTATCATGATGATGCGAGAGCGATGCGGGACCGCGAGAAGACTGGGCTCCACTAAAATGTCTATACAGGCTGGTCCATTGAGAGTGACCGGGCCAAATATCTCATGAAATAAGCATCAAACGAACAAACTACAAACAACGAAACTCGTCTAGCTTGAAGGGGGAAACCAGATGGCGCTATGGTTGGCCCGCTAGATGGTACTGCCATAGGTCAAACGGATATCATTGCGTTTTTTTTAAAATAGGAACCCTCATTTTTCATTACATATTCGTGTAGTACGTAAAGAAATATGAATGTTTTAGTTGGACCACTTTTATCGCTTTGTGATAGATGGCGCTGTGATAGTCACAAACGTATAAGTACATGGTATCACGTAAAATTCCGCCAGTGCGGATGGTTTTTGCTTCGTGATACATTACCCGTGTTAAAATGGACAGTTTACCAATTGCGAAAAAGGTCAATATCGTGTTGATGTATGGCTATTGTGATCAAAATGCCCAACGGGCGTGTGCTATGTATGCTGCTCGGTATCCTGGCCGACATCATCCAAGTGTCCGGACCGTTCGCCGGATAGTTACGTTATTTAAGGAAACAGGAAGTGTTCAGCCACATGTGAAACGTCAACCACGACCTGCAACAAAAGATGATGCCCAAGTAGGTGTTTTAGCTGCTGTCGCGGAAGCCGGTCGGTGTGGCCGAGTGGTTCTAGGCGCTTCAGTCTGGAACCGCGGGAGTACTACGGTCGCACGTTCGAATCCTGCCTCAGGCATGGGTGTGTGTGATGTTCTTAGGTTAGTTAGGTTTAAGTAGTTCAAAGTTCTAGGGGACTGATGCCCTCAGATGTTAAGTCCCATAGTGCTCAGAGCCATTTGAACCTTTTTTTTTTCTTCTTTTTCTTTTTGCTGTCGCGGCTAATCCGCACACCAGTAGCAGACAAATTGCTCGAGAATCGGGAATCTCAAAAACGTCGGTGTTGAGAATGCTACATCAACATCGATTGCACCCGTATCATATTTCTATGCACAAGGAATTGCATGGCAACGACGTTGAACGTCATGTACAGTTCGGCCACTGGGCACAAGAGAAATCACGGGACGATGACAGATTTTTTTCACGCCTTCTATTTAGCGACTAAGTGTCATTCACCAACAGCGGTAACGTAAACGTGCAGAATATGCACTATTGGGCAACGGAAAATCCACGATGGTTGCGACAAATGGAACATCAGCGACCTTGGCGGGTTAATGTATAGTGCGGCATTATGGAAGGAAGGATAATTGGCTCCCATTTTATCGATGGCAATCTAAATGGTGCAATGTATGCTGATTTCCTACGTAATGTTCTACCGATGTTACTACGTTTCACTGCATGACAGAATGGCGATGTACTTCCAACATGATGGATGTCCGGCACATAGCTCGCGTGCGGTTGAAGTGGTATTGAATAGCATATTTCATGACAGGTGGATTGGTTGTCGAAATACCATTCCATGACCCGCACATTCACCGGATCTGACGTCACTGGATTTCTTTCTGTGGGGAAAGTTGAAGGATATTTGCCATCGTGATCCACCGACAACGCCTGACAACATGCGTCAGCGCATTGTCAATGCATGTGCGAACATTACGGAAGGCGAACTACTCGCTGTTGAGAGGAATGTCGTTACACGTATTGCCAAATGCACTGAGGTTGACGGACATCATTTTGAGCATTTATTGCATTAATGTGGTATTTACGGGTAATCACGCTGTAACAGCATGCGTTCTCAGAAATGATAAGTTCACAAAGGTACATGCCCGCATCTCGTGGTCGTGCGGTAGCGTTCTCGCTTCCCACGCCCGGGTTCCCGGGTTCGATTCCCGGCGGGGTCAGGGATTTTCTCTGCCTCGTGATGGCTGGGTGTTGTGTGCTGTCCTTAGGTTAGTTAGGTTTAAGTAGTTCTAAGTTCTAGGGGACTTATGACCACAGCAGTTGAGTCCCATAGTGCTCAGAGCCATTTGAACCATTTGAACAAAGGTACATGTATCACATTGGAACAACCGAAATAAAATGTTCAAACGTACCTATGTTCTGTATTTTATTTCAAAAAACCTACCTGCTACCAACTGTTCGTCTGAAATTGTGAGCCATATGTTTGTGACTATTACAGCGCCATCTATCACAAAGCGAAAAAAGTGGTCCAACTAAAACATTCATATTTCTTTACGTACTATACGAATATGTAATATAAAATGGGGTTTCCTGTTTAAAAAAACGCAGTTGATATCCGTTTGACCTATGGCAGCGCCATCTAGCGGGCCACCCATAGCGCCATCTGATTTCCCCCTTCAAGAAAGACAAGTTCGTGAGATATTTGGCCCGGTCACGATCAATGGGCCAACCTGTATACAGGCTCTCTAGGCTCCACCAGCTGTAATCAAGGGTTCGAGACCGGGCTGTGCGTGTCTTAAAGGGACTGCCGACTCTAACACTGAGGTATTAATGCGACTCGGTACCATAATGCCAGCCGCCATCCGACTACAGCAAGTTACACCTCAGCCGTGTGCGGAGCCGAGGGGCTGCCTCCCAAATGAATCGCTATCGTAGCACAACATGACACGCCGCCTTGCCCTTGGCCTGAGTAGGCCGCCGGCCGTGGCAGCCTGAGGTGCCAGTCTAGTAGCATTAGGCAGACGTCCCCGTCAATTCATCGGCCCTAGCCAGAGTCAGCGAGTGAGGCGCCCTGCCTCACTACGCCATCGACCAAGATCAATAAAGGTCTTTGTAATTGTTAACAGTGTTTGCCCTGGGCCGAACGGCCTGTCAACACCACTCACTCATCTCCCAACGTGCCCACAATGCGGTCGTTACCGGTTTCTCAAAGCAGATCTTTCAAATGGCAAGCGACATGTGGTGTCGCCCAATCTAGCATAAAAATAGTAGTGTCGACACAGTTGCGTTCTTACAAAGATCGAATCACGTTTTGCACAAGGAGATCCTTATAACGTGCAGATGTCACTGTACACCTAACAGACCCGTGATGTGTCATCTCCTCGTAGAAAAACGGACCAAGTATGAAGGAGTTGAGCTGAACACAGTTGATGTTCCTGCACAACATCTTGGCGTATTAGAACACGATATGTGACAGTTCTGTGCAATGATGGCACTGTGCAAAGTAAAATGTGCTTTTTTCGTTCAGAGGATATTTCCTGGCCACATCTCAACCATTTCTATGCGTGTCAAAAGGACGAAAGTTAAAGTCACGGCATTTAGCCTATCTTCGGACTTCATTCTGTATCTTGTAGGGATACCAGCGTAAAACTCACCTCAAAATCTTTTGAACTGTTGCCCAGGGGAGAGAGGACGTCTGTGAGACACCTCGAGGACTGCCTGCAGAATTTGAGCCATGTGCTTCATGGACGGTTATAGCTACAGCGACTTCAGCAACAACTGCCATGGGAATGAGCCTCCTTCCATTACCTGCTGAATCACCTAATTCAGTTTTTTCTTCAATGATCATAATCATATTCTTTAGCCAGTTTATTGACGTGGGTCTCTTCACAGCTGTTTCTGTCGGCGATACGAGGTGCGGCTAGAAAAAAACCGGACTGATGCTGGAAAAAACATTGATTTACAATTATTTACAATTTCATGTTATCTCCTTCAATGTACTCTCCTCCTCGGTCTCTACACCGCTCCATACGAATTTTCCACTGTTCATAGCAATGCTGCAGATCATTTTCGGTAAGTCCATACATTACTACCGTCGCTTTTTCTTTTACTGCTTCAACAGTCTCAAATCTAGTTCCTTTCAAAGCTGACTTGACTTTAGGGAAAAGAAAAAAGTCACAGGGGGCCAAATCAGGTGAGTAGGGTGGATGATCTAAGATGGGAATGTTGTGTTTTGCCAAAAACGTCTTCACTGACAACGCACTGTGAGCTGGGGCATTGTCTTGGTGTAGGATCCATGACTTTTTTCTCCACAAATCGTTCCGTTTCTCCGTACTCGCTCACGTAGGGTAGCCAGGACGCTAATGTAGTAATGCTGATTCACTGTTTGTCCCTCTGGTACCCAATCAATGTGCACAATCCCTTTGATGTCAAAAAAAAAAAACAATCATCATTGCCTTGAATTTCGATTTTGACATTCGTGCTTTTTTTTTGTCGTGGAGAACCAGGAGTTTTCCAATGCATCGATTGGCGTTTAGTTTCGGGATCGTAAGTAAAAAACCACGATTCTTCGCAAGTAATAACATTTTGTAAGAAGGTGGGATCACTTTCAATGTTTTCCAGGATGTCAGAACAAATCATTCTTCGGCGTTCCTTCTGTTCAATTGTGATACACTTTGGAACCATTTTTGAACACACTTTGTTCATGTTGAAACTTTCATGAAGAATCTGCCTAACACTTTCTTTGTCAACTCCTGCTAACTCAGACACTGCTCTGATTGTTAAACGGCGATCTTGTCGAACAAGTTTACCGATTTTTTCAATGTTTGCATCAGTTTTTGCTGACAATGGTCTGCCAGTGCGAGTGTCATCACTGGTGTCTTCGCGGCCATCTTTAAATCGTTTAAACCACCCAAACACTTGTGTTCGCGATAAACAATCATCGCCGTACACTTGTTATAACATTACAAACGTTTCACTTGCAGATTTTCCTAGTTTGAAACAAAATTTGATGTTAACACGCTGTTCTTTCTGTACACTCAACATTTTCCGACGCACAGACAAAACGTCAACTACTTAAAACAGACGCCACGGGCAGACTGAGCGCAGGAGGCAGATGAAACTCGAGCAGTAGGCGGAGCGAGAGTCACGTGACAGGCCACGCGACTTTCAGCCTTATTGCATTCGTTTTATTGTTTCACCAGTACTAGTCCGGTTTTTTTTCTAGCCACACCTCGTATTCCTGCAGTGAAGCGCTGTTATTGCTCCCGTTCCGATAAAACCGCTTCACCAGTAGTGCACGGTCCTTGTTCTCAATAACCGTTGCGTTTTGTGAGATAAAGAAACAACCTTCTTAACCATTTACGCCAACACCAGCACCATATTTTCACCTGGTGGCAGAAAGTGGAACTATTATATTTTCAGCATAGTCTTCGGGCACACCGGTTAATGAGCATACCTGCGATGTTTCAGCGTGCTGCGCTGTACAAATCCCTCACTGCGGCACTCGGAACAACCATCAGTTTAATTACAAGTACGCCGTATATCTAGTGCCTTGTGATTTAATATTCGTTCCATATCATATAATGATGTCAGTTATATGACTGTTTGACCTTACTGTAAACTCCATCGTGTGATCACGTGGTTAATGGGCGTGCTCATGTTCGGCGACATGCATAAGAGAATATCGCTCACGTCCGAAGTATAGGTTGGTGACGGTACTTGTATGGTGTGGCTGCGTATTGTTTTGGGAGGAATATAGCAAGTTTGAGGATTTCACTTGTTGAACAAGTTTACTGCATGCACTCACATGTCAGTAATGAGGGTGTTGAGTATTGGCTGTTAGACTTTTTCACGACCGAGCGCGGTGGCGCAGTGGTTAGCACACTGGACCCGCATTCGGGAGGACGATGGTTTAAACCTGCGTCCGGCCATCCTGATTTAGGTCTTCCGTGATTTCCCTAAATCGTTTCAGGCAAATGCCTGGGTGGTTCCCTTAGAAAGGGCACGGCCGATTTCCTTTCTCATCCTTCCCTAATCCGAGATTGTGCTTCGTCTCTAATGACCTCCTTGTCGACGGGACATTAAACACTTATCTCCTCCTCCACTTTTACATGAAACGTGTAGTCGTGAATGTTACTCGGCTCCAAGCTGTTTCAGAAGACATTATGGTTGAGGATGATGTCCTTAAAGCAAGTGTCTTCTGTCGCCGAACTGCTGTGATTAATAAAACGTGGCGTGTAATGGGAAACTGAAGTATATTGTGGTTTTTCGGAATAAAAAGAACATAAAAGACAGAGAGTAATATAGAGAACAGCATTCCCACGAAACACATACACACACACACACACACACAAATTTTTGTCCATTCAGCACGGGGCAGCACGCTCTCTGAATTATCTCTTACCGATTGAATTGTAGACTATGCCTATTGACGTGTCTTCTAAATTTGCCTGTGACAAGTGAATCATTGACAGTGTGTGTGTGTGTGTGTGTGTGTGTGTGTGTGTGTGTGTGTGTGATGAAATGTGGCGAAGATGGAAGAGTCCTGAAAAACAGATCGAATAGGTTGTTTTACAGAATAGATGTCTACCAATTTGAATAATTCACTGTACCACGGATCCATCTAAGGCAGAAGAAGATCGTAGACAGAAGGGCAAATACTTCTTGCGTGGTGAAATGTAGATTGTTGCAAGATATGTAGAACGTAAACGCTGTTTTCTTCCTTCCTGCGCAAAGTGGTACTTATCCGACTTTACGTACGACATTATCAATAGAATGATATTCTGCAATGCACGTTACATATCACTTATGATAATAAAACCGAATGATCATAAGGTTTCGTCACTGTAATGCAAAGGAACATTGTCACAACGAGACAAACAAATTAGAAATGCAGATAAACTGGCTATATTTATATTTAGAGGATCGTCTATACATGAGGACTTCCAGGGCAGTTATAGGTTCCGAAATATAAATAAAGTCAGAATACAATAGATATTTATTCTCTGAAATAACACCATAGATTACACTAAATGATCGAGAATTCGCTCTGATACTGAAGAGAACAAAAATTCATACATTGCTGGAGCACACACTCTCTAGAATCTTAACCGATTTTACAAAATCTCCCGAATACTTTCTGGAGGTACCAGATTACTTGGAAGATTGATGGGGAAAAAAACAACAAGCTTTTACAGGAATCACACAATAAGTAACAGAACACATTTTTTTTCGGCCAGTTTGGTTGAAGAAAATGCGAAATTTGCTGTGGAACATTGTGAAGTATTCCTTCTTAAGCCCCTATAGTTTCATGAAGTTCCGATAGGTGGCGGCGCTGTACGTAGCCTTCAAAGTGGGGTGAATAACGGAGGCGCGTTCCAAGCAGAGAGCTGCCACTGAGTTTCTTTTGGCGGGAAACCAGAGCATCGCAGATATTCATAGGCACTTGTAAAATGTTCACGGAGACCTGACAGGGAACAAAATCACAGTGAGCCATTGGACGAGGCGTCTGTCATCATCTCAAAAAGGTAGCGCAGACCTGCCCGAAGCCGGCCGTTGTGGCCTAGCGGTTCTAGGCGCTTCAGTCCGGAACCGCACTGCTGCTACGGTCGCAGGTTCGAATCCTGCCTCGGGCATGGATGTATGTGATATCCTTAGGATAGTTAGGTTTAAGTAGTTCTAAGTCCTTAGGTTAGTTAGGTTTAAATAGCTCTGGGTCTAGGGGATTAATGACCTCAGATGTTAAGTCCCATAATGCTCAGAGCCACTTGAACCATTTTTGAACCTGTCCGAAGTGTCGCTTGCCAGCCGGCCGCACACAGCTGTGACATCTGCAGTGTTGGAACGTGTGGACACTCTCATTCGAGGTGATCGACATCACAGTCCATCATCTCGCTGTAGAACTGGACGTCTCTATTGCTAGTGGTCACACATTCGTCCACCAGCTACGATACTGAACGGTGTGTGTCCGATGGGTTCCTCGCCTCCTAACAGAAGATCATAAAGAGCAACGAAGGACTATCTGTGTGGAATTGCTTGCACGTTACGACAATTTTCATAACCACAGGTGATGAAACATGGGTCAATCACTTCGAACCGTAAGCAAAACGACAATCCATGGAGTGGTATCACACCACCTCTCATCCGAAGAAAAAGTTCAAAGCCGCATCCTTTGCTGATAAAGTCAAAGCGACGGTCTTCTGGGACTCTGAAGAGGTTATTCTGTTTGATGTACTCCCTCGTAGTGCAACGGTCAACTCTGAAGTGTACTGTGTTACCATCAGGAAATTGAAGAAACAACTTCAGCTCGTTCGACGCCACAAAAATGCATACGAACATCTTCTCCACGACAACGCAAGGCCTCACACAGGTCTGCGCTCCCGAGAGGAGCTACAGAATTTCATTGGACCGTTCTTTCTCATCCACCTTACAGGCCGGATCTCGAGCCTTCCTACTTGGATGTGTTTGGCCCAATGAAAGATGCACTCCACGGGAAGCAGTACATGGATGATGGGGAGGAAACTGATGCAGCAAGACACTGACTCCGGCGTCGACCGGTAGAGTGGTACCAGGCCCACCCAGTAAGGTGCCTGAAGACTGTCGCATTGAACGGAGATTATGTTGAAAAATAGGGTTTGTAGCCAAAAGAGTGGGGAATAATGTTTCGTGTTGGAATCCTGAATAACACCAACCTGCCGTTGGAAAGAAAGTGCTGCATTACTTGTCGAACGCACCTCGTACAACTAATCAAGCAATTCAAGTCTGAGAAATTGTAAGCTGCTCAGAAAGTGTATTACACTTTCGCGAGGAAGAGTAGCACTCACAACTCTCTGAAGTCAGGGCGCGTGCGCCCAGCAGCGCTAGTCAAAAAAATGGTTCAAATGGCTCTGAGCACTATGGGACTTAACATCTATGGTCATCAGTCCCATAGAACTTAGAACTACTTAAGCCTAACTAACCTAAGGACATCACACAACACCCAGTCATCACGAGGCAGAGAAAATCCCTGACCCCGCCGGGAATCGAACCCGGGAACTCGGGCGCGGGAAGCGAGAACGCTACCGCACGACCACGAGCTGCGGGCAGCGCTAGTCAGCAATGGATAAGGGCGACCGATATGCCCCCGACGACCTCAGATCCACCAGCGACCCAGATGGCATCTCAAAGACAAATGTAGAACCCAACTCCATACTGTTTGAAAAACTGTACAGGGAGGGAAGGAGTCCCAGCTGTTGGCGAAGTGACCAGTGCTAATCTCGCTTTTTTTGGATAAATACAGGGGAACATCAGAAATTTCTCATTTCGGGATTATAGAACACATCTTAACATGAAAGTGGTTGGTATCGGCTGCTAGCCATGTTCCACTCGCTGGTTGACACCACTGCGCCAAACCACGGTGGCGGAAAGACGTACTTGATTGGTTAACAAAATCTGGAGGGTAAGGTAACGAATTTCCTCACGATGGTCGAGCAGAGCAATGACAGCACATTCTTGGATATCCGTAGAGGGAGATAAATTTGACGTGATTATTGATAGGTTAGGCATTTGCTGTGGCCGAGCGGCAGACTGCCTTCATAGTAGAAAACCACTGGGATTTGTCGCAAAGCTCGGAGCAGGGACTTATTGCTCCCGACTTTCACAAACTGCAGTGCTCTTGGGAACCACGCCACTTCTCTAAAGCCGCTATGACTGACCTCCAGCGGTCAAGCGAGAACACAGGACGAACATCTGCCACAGCCCATTTCTACCAAGATAATGTGCAACCTTCTTCCTGAGTCAGCAAGCCATGTATGCTCCTCAAACATAGCCAAGAAGTAAGCAGAAAATAATCAAATATCACACAGTGATATGATTGTCATGTCACATCAGCCGCGCCGGCCGTTGTGGCCGAGCGGTTCTAGCAGCTTCAGTCCGGAACCGAGCTGCCGCTACGGTCGCAGGTTCGAATCCTGCGTCAGGCATGAATGTGTGTGATGTCCTTAGGTTAGTTAGGTTTAAGAAGTTCTAGGGGACTGATGACCTCAGATGTTAAAGTCCCATAGTGCTCAGAACCATTTGAACCATCACATAGGCCGGTTCAAAACATTGTCTGCAGGTCACCATTGCAGGCAAACAAAAGCGCCAAGTAAACCAGCAAACTGCATTTCGGTGAGAAGTGGTCAACTGACCGTCATTGTGAACCAATGGTAAATGTGTAACTACCTTAAAAGTTTTTACTTACAAAGCGAAACAATTAAGGCTAATTAAACCTCCTCTAAAACAATTGAAACATAAAATCTTACGAACAAACTAATTTAAACACCAAACAAGTTCGTATCTCAAAATAAAAAATGGTGGGTTAACCTTCGCTGGGCACTGTAACGTTAAATTCTGCATTGACGTGGTACTATGATTATAAAAGTAATACATTCTGCTATAATTACACGCATCCGATAAATAAAAATCCTGTGCCCTATGAACTACAGTGCAGCCAAAAAATACTGACAATGAGCAGTATTTGCAAAAGCTTTCTGGTGAGTGCATTTTTCTAAAATAATTTTAGACTTTTTAATTTTTCACGTTTTGTTGTTTCATGTTGTGTAACAAACGACTGTCACTCTTTATGTTCCTTTAATCTTAATTACAAATATCTGATGATGGTAGTAGCCGAAACGGCATTATAAATAAAGAATTTTTTTAATCGATCTAGATGGTTTTGTTCACAAAATATTGACGATGATCGCGCACTCATACAGGAAATTCATTTCTTTTATTAAGCATGAAGATTGGTGACATGTCGGGGCTCTGCTCTATCCATCCCAAAACGGATCTCAGAAAACTGTTACTGCGAGGCTACCAGAATCGACGAGAAGCACCACGTCTAACATCCACTGTTGAACGCCGCATTTAAAGTACTTCTTAAAGGAGCATATCTTGGGCATACCGTGCATTCCAAACTTTTTGAGCGGATATAAAGAGGAAACATTGCTGACGTTCCTGAACTAGTGGCAAGCGAATTTTTAAAATCGCCCTGGGGAATTATGAAGACGCTATCAAAAGAAGGCACTGTGAGCCTTTCAGCAAGCATGCCTTTAGCAGCAGTGCTGGGCTGCTAACTACTGATCAACTGTGGATGAATAGTTTACTTAAAACTTATTATTATCATTTATTTTAATTTTCAAATGTTCGTTCGTAAATATTACAGAAGTTATTATGTTAATTGCATGAACATCTTTCACAGTCGCTGTTATAGAATAAATTTTAATCGTTTCTTACTGTCTTAACTGTACTGTAATTTAAGAGTGTTTTACGGCAGAAAAGTTTCTCTTTAGTTTACGACGCATCATCGGTGCTCGATCTGTAAATACGGCATGTATAATAGCTTTCTACATGTTGCTGTTTATATATCAAAAATCTTTTCCTTTATACATTTGTTGTACAGTTTACTGTGTTCATTCCTCTTCTCAATATATTCTGAATTCGACAGGCACATTTGCTTGTTGTTTGCAGAGAAAAAAAAACCCATATTATGGACGTCCTGTTACGCATTTCAAAGTTGCCTGTACCTAAAGTTCGAAAAATTACTTCTCAATTAGTCTAAAATAGTCCAACATATATTTGCATGCTTCATAATATTATACCAAAATATATTAATATACAGAGTAAAAAAACTACCAACCCACCAAAAACGAAGGAAATAGTTCAGACAACTTTGCTAAACGAAATGAGGTCACTCTATGTCAAATGACAAGCCCTTAATCAGAACCTATACATAACACATTTTACTCTCAAAAAAATTCTGAATAACACAGCTGTTTCTCCCAACGTATTTGCAGGATTGAAAGTCACAAATATACAGTTATAGAAGAAATCGAAACCTGAAACAAAAGCTTGCATGTCTAGAAGCTCAACTAAACCTCACTAAGCCATAAACAACATGCAATAAAATGATATATGAATCCGTCATTGTTTCTTAATAAAGAAATGACACTGTTTGAGAAAGGTCTGGAACACAATGTCAGTACACAAATAGATCAAAAATACATAGAAAACCTTGTTGTTGAATCAGAAAGTATCTCCAGACATGAAAATAGAGACGAAATATGTAAGGTAAACACTGGTCTCACAAAGAAGCTAGTAACCAACGAAATCAAAAACACAGTAACACAGGTGAAACAAGAATTGTATCCTAATAAATCAATCAGTCAGTGACCTATACTTCCTAACGGGAGATTCAAGTAGCATCACGCATGCACTTTGTTTGGTGACTCAAGAGTCTAATGCGACAGCCCACTTGGCGCACACAGGTGGGGAAAGCGTATACCACACGAGAAGATGGGTTCATCGGAGGCGCTTGTCTACATGCTCATTTCGCAACTAAGTTGTTGAGCCAGGCGACATCGTGGAACTTGCTGCCAACCTTGAAAAGTTTTAAACCAAAACAATAAAAGCTCCATAACACTGACAAAACTCAAACAGTAACTACAGGAACGTAACACCATCGTTATACAGTGGTACCAACGCATAAAAAGCAAGACATTAATAAGACACAAGAGTTCGTCACAAAAAATAAAGTTATAAAACTAAAATCACATTCAGTTAACAGGTTCCAGACGAAATTGAGGGTACACTGAACAAACACTAGAAAACAAAAAAGAAGAAAAATATTACAATCAAGTCCCAGTGCACCTTCCCTCCGTTGTGAAGTGAAGTTACACAAGGGAGACTCCCAGCAGAATCTATTATGAACTATAGGACTGTTTCCAAATTTCCATTTGCAACACACATGTTCATACTGTCACAAAACCACAAATTACAATTCATAAAAGACAAACAGATTCGAGACACAGTCTTGCTCCTCTTACCCGATATAGACGACATGCATACTACTATACCAATAACAGAAACAGTAAACATCTTATAAGCAAATCCTAAAATACACTGTGCACGTCTGCATGAATATATCTAGCAAACAGTCAAGTTGTTGTAACAAGTAACAGAATCAAACTGTTTCTAGTCCTATACTGAACACTATTTAGCCGGCCGGTGTGGCCGTGCGGTTCTAGGCGCTTCAGTCTGGAACCGCGAGACCGCTACGGTCACAGGTTCGAATCCTGCCTCGGGCATGGATGTGTGTGATGTCTTTAGGTTAGTTAGGTTTAACTAGTTCTAAGTCCTAGGGGACTAATGACCTCAGCAGTTGAGTCCCATAGTGCTCAGAGCCATTTGAACCATTTTTTGAACACTATTTACAAAATGAAGAATTAATAATGGGACGCCCAGAACCTGTAATCATAGCAAATATATTAATGGACCATATGGAACATATCACATTTAACAAAAGACTGGCAAAAATATACAACATCCCATACTGGTTAGATATCTGGATGAACTAACAGATGAACTGGGCAGTAAAACTGACCAGATACATGGAAAAATAAATTCTACTCATGATACGATAAACTTTGCAATGGAAAAAGGACCAAATAGACAGATAAATTTCTTGGTCATTACTGTGAAGAGTCAGGATAATCAACGAATATCTGACACTTACAGAAAATCCACAACAGTGTCTATAGTAATACACCATACGTCAAATCACCCACACTCACAGCAGAACTTTGATTCATGCACAGTAGAGTGAACACAGTATTACTACACACAGGAGACAACTAGAAATGACCTCCATATTACAAACAGTGGATAAAAAGAAAACCTAATAACAGTGCAATAGGAAACTTACAAATGTTGTAGTTTGTGGCATACACAGAGAACATCTAATATTTTCGGAAAACAAGCAATAAAAATACACTGTGCAAAAATTAAAGAGTCACTTTTTTGTAACCGTGTCATATTTTTTTGGCACAGAAGTTTGAAATTTGACTCAAAGCCCCTACAGCGTTCCTCTGTAACGCTCTCTACAAAGTTGCCGTTTGGTTCGGCGAAGCTTCAAACAGCAACATGTTGACACACGCGAAAGAAAGACCAGAGCTCAGAAATTCATGTGAAGTGTAAGGTGGGTTAATGGTATCATATTGGCACCAAATTTCACCACAATACTGCCCAGAATCCACACAGAAAGGCCTCATGAGGTGGCGTATAGAGCGTCGATGAAACCACATCTTCGCTTGGGGCATTCATTTACACATATTTCGCGGTCGAAAACGACAATTCGCAGTGCGATGGCCAACAGAACGACTTTTTTAATAACCTTTGATAATGATGATGTTACCGGGGTGATTTAACTTTGCTGTTTTATTTGTGTTCGTGTCGCTGTTGCACTCCGTGATTACGCCACAGGGGAGCGCGAAGCAGGAGGGATGAGAAACGTATACACACACTTTGCTGCTTGGAATCACGTTCAAATGTCGTTGAATGGCTTTGAACGGTTCCTAGTGGTTGCACCCTGTATACCAGCGCAACCAGCGGGGTCAGATCACGTTCAGTGGAGTTTCAATCCCATAATGTCCGTAGTGAAGAGTTGAATTGTCTAGGTAATGACGGCAATGTTAAATATTTTCAAAAACGGCACAATCAACTGCCGTTTACGACCGCAAAATGTGTGTAAATGAACGCTCCAAGGGAACTGGTAGTTTCATTGACGTCCGTGAGGTATTTTCGTGTTAATTCAGCGAGGCAGTGCATCTGCAATGTTTTCATCAGCCACCCATAAGGAAACAGGGTGATTACAACACTGCGTGTCGCGGTTCTGACCTCCATTGCACATGCGTCAAAAGAAGGGGTGAGATGTGTGTAAGGCGGGTGTGACGAAGTTCCCACCCTGTGACACGTTCACGGTGGCGTTGGACAGAACTGTGGTGAAATTTACTGCCAATCGTTTTGCTCAGTGTAATTCGCAAACCAGCAACTCAATTTAAAAATATTTCTAAACAGCAATAGAAAAGACAGATCTATAACAGAAATCAGGAATCTACATTCCTGGAAATGGAAAAAAGAACACATTGACACCGGTGTGTCAGACCCACCATACTTGCTCCGGACACTGCGAGAGGGCTGTACAAGCAATGATCACACGCACGGCACAGCGGACACACCAGGAACCGCGGTGTTGGCCGTCGAATGGCGCTAGCTGCGCAGCATTTGTGCACCGCCGCCGTCAGTGTCAGCCAGTTTGCCGTGGCATACGGAGCTCCATCGCAGTCTTTAACACTGGTAGCATGCCGCGACAGCGTGGACGTGAACCGTATGTGCAGTTGACGGACTTTGAGCGAGGGCGTATAGTGGGCATGCGGGAGGCCGGGTGGACGTACCGCCGAATTGCTCAACACGTGGGGCGTGAGGTCTCCACAGTACATCAATGTTGTCGCCAGTGGTCGGCGGAAGGTGCACGTGCCCGTCGACCTGGGACCGGACCGCAGCGACGCACGGATGCACGCCAAGACCATAGGATCCTACGCAGTGCCGTAGGGGACCGCACCGCCACTTCCCAGCAAATTAGGGACACTGTTGCTCCTGGGGTATCGGCGAGGACCATTCGCAACCGTCTCCATGAAGCTGGGCTACGGTCCCGCACACCGTTAGGCCGTCTTCCGCTCACGCCCCAACATCGTGCAGCCCGCCTCCAGTGGTGTCGCGACAGGCGTGAATGGAGGGACGAATGGAGACGTGTCGTCTTCAGCGATGAGAGTCGCTTCTGCCTTGGTGCCAATGATGGTCGTATGCGTGTTTGGCGCCGTGCAGGTGAGCGCCACAATCAGGACTGCATACGACCGAGGCACACAGGGCCAACACCCGGCATCATGGTGTGGGGAGCGATCTCCTACACTGGCCGTACACCACTGGTGATCGTCGAGGGGACGCTGAATAGTGCACGGTACATCCAAACCGTCATCGAACCCATCGTTCTACCATTCCTAGACCGGCAAGGGAACTTGCTGTTCCAACAGGACAATGCACGTCCGCATGTATCCCGTGCCACCCAACGTGCTCTAGAAGGTATAAGTCAACTACCCTGGCCAGCAAGATCTCCGGATCTGTCCCCCATTGAGCATGTTTGGGACTGGATGGAGCGTCGTCTCACGCGGTCTGCACGTCCAGCACGAACGCTGGTCCAGCTGAGGCGCCAGGTGGAAATGGCATGGCAAGCCGTTCCACAGGACTACATCCAGCATCTCTACGATCGTCTCCATGGGAGAATAGCAGCCTGCATTGCTGCGAAAGGTGGATATACACTGTACTAGTGCCGACATTGTGCATGCTCTGTTGCCTGTGTCTATGTGCCTGTGGTTCTGTCAGTGTGATCATGTGATGTATCTGACCCCAGCAATGTGTCAATAAAGTTTCCCCTTCCTGGGACAATGAATTCACGGTGTTCTCATTTCAATTTCCAGGAGTGTATCAACTAGAATGGAACACCGGTGATAGAAGATATATTGGAAACACCACGAAAACATTTGAAACCAGATACATAGAGCATTACCAAACAAGTCAATTAACATTTGCTGAACTTTTTCACCAACGCCAACATCAGATCACGTACACGTGTAATTCCACATGGCCCAGTCGTCTCGCTCCCCACCTGCCACAGTTCCCATCCCACACTCACAGCTCCTCCCAGGTGCTTTCCCTATGAGCATTTACATCTCACCACCCCCTCACTCTCACGCCACACATACATCTCTGCTGAACTCGTAATACATTTTCTCTATTTACACACACATACACATATACATACCTAGGAATACGTAAGTTTCATTAAAACAATGCATTTATGTACTCGCTACCTAAATGAATAACAAATGAACACACAGAAACACAGTGCTGAGTGCAAAACAGATGAGACCACAGCAATATATCTGTGAAGAAGTTTTACGAAACTGCTGTAACATGCAAAAAATTATAAATGCACCAAAAACATGCGAGTTCGTAAATGCCGAAAAATCACAAAGGGTGGAAGTTCTCGACAAAAACCTCTGCCAACGACGGAAAATCCTGTCGACTTCAAAACGTATAAAAAAGAGGTATAAACACCGTAAGTAAATTTCTCAGCAAATTTATCAAGGAAAATTGTATTTAATATATAAACAACAGAATGTAGTAACGTATTACTTGTAGTACACTGTGCAACACAATTGAAGGCTCACTTATTCGCAACGCCAGTTGCGACGGAGAAGTTTCAAATTTGGCTCAAAGGTGCCTATAACTTTCCTCTGTAATGATGCAAGGGTGTGGCCCTCCGAAGTCTCTCGGGCTCAACAACGCTTCAAACAGCAAGCAGTCGACACATGCGATAAAAGAATGAGACCTCAGATGTTCCTGTGACGTGTAAGATGGGTTAATAAAGTCACCTTGCCACCAAATTTTACCAGAAAGCTGTCCAGTGTCATAGTAAATGTGTCACACGATGATAAGGTCATCACACACCCTCTTACCAACATTTCTCCCCGTCTTTTGACGCCTCTGCGATAGAGGTCAGAACCGCTAAACGAAAGTTGGAACTACACGGTTATCTTGTAGGTGGCCGAGGGAAAAGTTTCAGACACATCGCCGCTCTGAACCGATACAAAAAAGCCTCAGGCTTCAGATAACGTTCAAATTCCAAATTTTATCGAATGGTTTTTAGCAGTCGCTAGTGGTTTACATCTATACAAGAAATTGCGGTCGCGTTGCTCTCCAAAGGCGTGCGATCACATTCGATGGAGGTGCGGCTCTTCCCCCCCCCCCTCTCCCCCTGTCTTTACAGAAGCTTTGAAATGTCCGAGGGTGTCAGCAGTCTCGAAGGTTGTCAAGAACATCGTCATTTTGCTCGTCGCTCTGAGAAATGTCTTTTCGTACAGTGAAATATGTGGGAATCAACGGCACAAGGGAAGGGGATGTTTCATTGACTCCCACTATACCATACCCCTATGCTTTTTCGAGTAGATACTGAGCGGCGACGTCTGAAATACTTTCCTCGGCAACCCATAAGAGATTTCGACGAGGTTGTGACCTCCATAGCAAACGCGTAAATTGAGGGGTGAAATGTGAGTGAGAGGGGGTATACAAACAGTGGCGTTGGGCACAAAGGTGGTGCTATTTGGTGCCAATGTGGCATCGTTAACCCACCATACACCTCAGAGGCACTTTTGAGGCCTGAACTTTTTTCCCATGTGTTGACAGCTTGTTGTATAAAATGTCGTCGAGCCCGAGGGCGACGCATCTGCAGCATTGCAGAGGAATGTCGTAGACACCTTTGAGCTAAATTACAAACTTCTGCGTCGCTATAGGAGACAATTACGGGGTGTCGGCCAAGTGATTCTTTAATTGTGTTTCGCAATTTATATTTATAGAACGATCACTGATAAAGCTTTGTGTATAAAAGCGGAACTCATCTAGGGAAAAACACTTTTGAAACGCTGCAGGCTTAGGACGAAAAAAGCGAAGAAAACTTGTTATAAAATTTATTGGAAATTTCAATGGAGACATGTGGACAGCAGTCCAACATTGTGCAGTTTGTGGCGATAACGGTAACACGAAATCCTGTTTTCGGAATATTTATATCTTGCGACTTCTCAAAGAATTTATTTAATAGGTATATGTCGAATGTGTTCCGAAAATTATACTTGCGAAACTGTACTAATTACATTGCTTGTACAGAGTCAAATAATCACAATAACGCACACCTCACAGGAACCTTTGACAGCTTTAAGGTCATCTTTCTCACCAATTCTCTTCACGATAATTCACTTTTTAAACTTTTAGTTTTTTATTCGTTTACCCAAATCGTTTTACTCCCTCCCAGGGGATACCGCCTTATAGTAGGCACCTTCAGTGCCGGGCGGGAGGGTTTGCGTGCTTCGGTGAAGTCGAGTGCTATGCCAGCGGTAGCATAGCTACTGGCAGGGTCTCCCAAGCTGGATTGGTCTCGACAGAGGAGCCAGACAAAGTGTGTCCCACAACATAGGGGAGGAAGGGCTCTAGAGGCGTAGTGAAGCCAGATCCTCTAGAGGAGTAAACCTCATACAAATCCTGGTTCTCCAGGTTGGGGGTTGGGCATGGGGCTAATAACCCCATACTGTAAAAAAGAATATTACAGAAATTCAACAGAAGCCTCGGAAACTGGATGGAAAGCATGTATCACGACCCCGGCAAAGGAAACGGATAAAGGATGTAACAGTAGCATCATGGAATGTAAGGACAATGCTTGAGCCTGAAAAAATGAAAGAAACAGCCAATGAAATTTTAAAATTCAAATATGATATTGTAGAGCTATAGGAAATAAGATGGCAGGGGAATGGGCAGATACATAAACCTGAGTACTCATTGGTATACAGGGTGTTACAAAAAGGTACGGCCAAACGTTCAGGAAACATTCCTCACACACAAAGAAAGAAAATATGTTATGTGGACATGTGTCCGGAAACGCTTACTTTCCATGTTAGAGCTCATTTTATTACTTCTCTTCAAATCACATTAATCATGGAATGGAAACACACAGCAACAGAACGTACCAGCGTGACTTCAAACACTTTGTTACAGGAAATGTTCAAAACTTCCTCCTTTAGCGAGGATATATGCATCACCCTCCGTCGCATGGAATCCCTGATGCGCTGATGCAGCCATGGAGAATGGCGTATTGTATCACAGCCGTCCACAGTACGAGCACGAAGAGTCTCTACATTTGGTACCGGGGTTGCGTAGACAAGAGCTTTCAAATGCGCCCATAAATGAAAGTCAAGAAGGTTGAGGTCAGGAGAGCGTGGAGGCCATGGAATTGGTCTGCCTCTACCAATCTATCGGTCACCGAATCTGTTGTTGAGAAGCGTACGAACACTTCGACTGAAATGTGCAGGAGCTCCATCGTGCATGAACCACATGTTCTGTAGTACTTATAAAGGCAAATGTTCTAGCAGCACAGGTAGAGTATCCCGTATGAAATCATGATAACGTGCTCGATTGAGCGTAGGTGGAACGAAACTAAAATGAGCTCTAACATGGAAATTAAGCGTCTCCGGACACATGTCCACATAACATCTTTTCTTTATTTGTGTGTGAGGAATGTTTCCTGAAAGTTTGGCCGTACCTTTTTGTAACACCCTGTATAGTGGACCAGAAGAAAGAGCAGGCCAACTTGGAACAGGGTTTACAATAACTAGGGAAGTTAGGAAAAGCCTTCTAGAATTTGAACCCATAAATGAAAGGATGTGCAGACTCAGACTAAAAGGTAAATTTAGGAATATATCAATAGTTAATGCACATGCACCAACAGAGGAAAAAGAGGATGTAATTAAAGAACAGTTCTACGAAGACCTGGAAAACGTATTCTGTGCAGTACTTAAATATGACCTGATGCTAGTAATAGGAGAGTTTAATGCAAAAATAGGAAGGAATGAACATCCATATGGAGTTTCTGGAAAATATTCACTACATAAAGAAAACAATGACAACGAAGTCTTACTATGCCAATTCGCACCAACGAATAATATGATTATTAAAAGTACCTGCTTTCCACACAAAAGCATCCATCTGGGTACTTGGAAGTCTGCAGCCAATTGAGTAGTCAATCAGAGTGACCATATTTTAGTGATTGCACGTCACTCCACGTCAGATACGGATGTACGGAGCTGCAGAGGACCAAACTGTGATTCAGACCACTTTGTGATAAAATCAGTCTTGAGAGAGAAACTGTCACTAACAAATGGCAACAGAATGGGAAAGATTATGAAATGGAATACAGACAAACTGAACATCCCTGATGAAGTAAAAAAATACCAAGTAACACTAAGCAGAAAGTTGAGCAATGAAGAGACCACAGTAGGAGTAGATGAAAGGTGGAACAGGTTTGAAAAAGCCATTAAGGATGCTGCAGAGGAAATAATAGGCATAAGAAGGAACAGAAGAACCCAGGAATGGTTTGATGAAGATTGCAGGTCAGCAATAGAGGAAAAGAACAGGGCAAGAACAAAAGTGCTACAGAGAGAAACCAGAAATAATGTGGAACAATATAGGGAATTAAGGAGAAGAGCTAACAGACTGTGCAAGAGAAAGAAAAGAGAGTGGAATAAGAAGAAATTTGAATAACTAGAATAACTAAAGGAACAGGGTGAAATAAGAAAGTTTTATCATGCCATAGGCAAAATGAAGAATAGATTCCAACCAAAAACAATGGCCTGTTCCAATAAAGATGAGAAAAAGATAAGGGAGGAAGAACAGATAGTGGGAAAATGGGCAGAGTATTTCAAAGATACACTAAGCACCAGCTTAGAAGATGAAGAGACAGCTGCACAGGAGCGAAGAGTGGAGCTGGAAGTAGACAATGAAACCAATGAGGCAAGGAGGCCAACACTACAAGAGGTCTCCCAGGCTGTGCACAAGTCAAAAAACAATCGAGCCACTGGGGAAGACAGCATAATTGCTGAATTAATAAAAACAGGTGGTGAAGCTGTAATAAAGGAACTGCACACATTAATATCAGATATATGGGAAACAGAAACTATGCCAGATGATTGGAAAATTGGAATAATAGTCCCCATTTATAAGAAAGGGGACAGAACATCATGTGAAAACTATAGAGGTGTAACACTCCTAAGTACAGCTTATAAGATCTTCACAAGTATATTAAACGAAAGGATACAGAAGTGTGCAGAAGGCATACTAGGGGCATATCAGTGTGGCTTTCGACCAGGCAGAGAAACAACTGATCAAATATTTGTGATAAGACAAATGATGGAAAAGTTCTATGAATATGATATAGATCTTCATTTCCTATTCATCGATTTCAAACAAGCCTTTGACAGCATAAATCGGCAAGAACTATACAGAGTACTGAAAGAAGTTGGTATATGTGCTAAATTAATAAGACTAATCAGAATGACAATGACAGAGACAACAGCAAAAGTAAAGGCCCTTAGCAGAACAAGTGAAAGTTTTGACTTTAATAAAGGTGTGAAGCAAGGGGATAGTCTCTCCACTGTCCTATTCAATATAGCCCTGCATAGTGTAGTAAATAAAATCAACAAGACAGGCACAATTTTATGAAAACTAGCCAGATATGTGCATACGCTGATGAAATTGCTATAGTAGGAAGAAATACCAGTACACTCCTAGAAACATACCGGGCAATGGAAACAGAAGCCTTAAAAACTGGCCTCATAGTAAATGAAAACAAAACAAAATATATGGTAATGTCACAATCTGAGGCCAGAAGAACCCCTAAAAACCTAAACATCAATGGGAATTGCTTTAATGGAGTGTCCTCTTTTAACTACTTGGGAGCCCTAATAACAAGTGATAACAGTATTGGAAAGGCTATAAGGGAAAGAATACAAGTAGGAAACAGAGCTTACTTTGCAAATATGCAGCTTTTCAAAAATAGCTTTGTCACAAGAAAAACTAAACTGCTAATATACAATTCCCTAGTCCGCCCAGTTATCACATACGGCTCAAAGGAATGGACGTTGACAGAACACGATAAAAATGCACTAAGAAGCACTGAGCGGCAAATACTACGCAAAATCTATGGGCCAATAAGCGAGGAAGAAGGCTGGAGAATACGCTACAATGCCGGATTACAAGAGTTAATACAAGGCAGGGACATAGTAAAGTTGGTGAAATCTCAGCGAATACGATGGCTAGGACACTTGCAGAGAATGGCAGAGGATAGAATTCCAAAGAAAATGATGAAAGGTATGATCCATTCAGTTAGGCGAAAAGGGAGACCTAGAAGAAGATGGATCGACGAGGTAATAATGGATATCACCAATATGGGAGTCCGGGGGTGGAAAAGAGCAGCAAATAACCGAGAAGTATGGAGGAAGATTGTTTAAGAAGCCAAGGCTCACCAAAGGCTGTAGCGCTACTGAAGAAGAAGAAACCGTTTTACTGGAATAGCAAGACTGTTTCTCGAATAGGGTCATGGTCACGGTATGAACACCGCTCCTCCTTAAATCGAGTTCGGTGTATCAATCATCAGTCGCTGCTGTCTATCAACTGTCTCACTCCTCTGCGGCTGGCACTCGCCCTTTCTTTCTCTTTTGTTACATTCAGTCCCTCATGGGCCTGTCTGGCGTTAAAACCGAAGACAGTAGATGAGCGGCAAAAATATTAAAATTTAAAATTTCAATTTCAGTTTACATATGAGTATACAACTGAATAAGTGTTGGCCCACTGCACAGTTAAACAAATGAGAGATACTGATATAAGCACTCCCAGTAATGAAAATCAGTTGAGGCTACTTAAAGTGAACAAGGTATCACAGCGTGACGAAGCTGCAGTTAGATTTTATGTCGAATTCGCAGCGGAATTATTGCCTTACCTACCTGATATTTACTGAGAATCTCTTAAGCAGCCAGTAGTCCCGTTCGACAGCAATAGATCACAGGTCACTCCTGTATACAAAAATTGTTACGAATTGGATCCACATAATCACAGGCCAGACCGCCTGCTACACCACCTCAGAGCATATTATTAAACTACAAAAAAAAGTGACGTTGCTGGAGGAAAACAATACAACAAAAATTCAGCCCGAATTCACGGAAAACCGCTCATATGGAACACAGCCTGCCTTCATTCGCACAGACACCTTCCAAACAGGAGATGCAGGTGAGTAGCTCAATTCAGTCTTCCCAGATTTCCTGTAACACCTGCAACAGCCCCCATCCCACTTACTCCCACAAGTGTAAAGTTAAATCCCCTCCTGCCACCCACGAGCTTACTGTACCTGTCCATCCCACTGATCCCCTCGTCTACCCCACTAATTCCCTCTGTCGAACTCCCGTGGCTGAAGACATAATCCGGTTCCTCACCATAGTCCTCAAAAACATTCACCCGTTTCAGCGCCCCCATACCCTCCAACAGATCTCCCTCACTGCCCGCTCCGTCTTTCACTTCAACATCTTCGCCACTTACGCTCACAACCAAGCCCACTTCACCTTCACCCACATCGACACCCTAGTTTATGCCACTTCCCTCCCCTCTCTTCCCCCCCCCCCCTCTCCTCCCGTCATGGCGCAGCATGAGTGTCACATCCTATTCCAGGAAATCTGATCCTTCCGCACCAACAAATACCTACTCATGAACACCCTCTCCCACCACCGGGTCGACACCTTCTGTTATATCCTAGCCAGTAATGCCACCCGAGCCCGCTGCCAAAAGGTTAGCAGCATCAAAGTCCGGACGCCGTCCGCATAAGCAGCGCCAGCGAGAGAGGAAATCGCCGCAAGTCTGCGCGCGCCACCGCTGGCTTCTGGCTTCTGAAGCGCTGGAGTCGCGAGCGCTAGGACAGTACTGTATTCGCCGCTCAGTTGTATACTCGCCACCGAATTGTGTACTTGCTAGTCAGTTGTGTGTTCATCGCAGCAGATTTGTTGTTTGTCGTCAGCCGACGCTGACCTAGCCGCTCCGACTCGAACTAGACAGATTTCTGTAGATACGGAGTTCACTACTGTGTTTCTGTATCTTCGTTAATAAAGATAAGTACCGACTTTTATTTAATCAGAGTGTTTGGGTTTTCATCTATCTGTTCACTGTTCCAGCGGACCGGTCGGCCCGCTATTAAAAGTGTGGCGGTGACTTCGTAAGCCGTTTCTACAGCGAATTGTTTGTCGCTACGAACGCCGCCACAAAACCTTCCTCCTGAACAAAATCTTTCTCCAGCCCCACCATACTATCCGCACCTCTCCCTGTATCCTCTACCATACTGATGCTCCTGGTACTCGAGTGCAGGGTGGACTCACCATTGGCCACCTTAAGCATATCCCCATCCAGCCACAAGCCCTCCTCAATGACCCTGCCAAGCACCTTCTCCTCAACGCCTTCTTCCCATCCCTCACCATTACCTGCGTCACCATCTATGTCTCCTCCACTGTTCCTCTTCCTTATGACTTCATCTCCCACACTGACGGCACCCTCTCCACCTATGTAATTGCCGCTGACATCAACATCGATAGCCAGGCCCCTGCCACCCATCGGCAGTGGCATCAGTTCCTCTCCAAGGTGACCTTGTTCCCCTTCCCCAGCCCAGCCATCCCAAAAGTGACACCACTCCCGATGTTGTCATTGCCTCTGCTAACCTACTTGGGCGTATCGCTGTCGACATCCTTGAACCCACAGGTACTGACCACTTCCCTGTCCTTCTCACCATAACGTCTGCTTACCATCCCCCTCCAGCTCTTCACCCTGCATCCCCTCCCAAGGCTGTCCATGACTACTGTTGTGCCAACTGGGATGCCTTGAAGGAATCCATCGCCACGCACAGCAAAAGCCACCCTCTTACCTATCAATATCCTGACGACATCATCCACACCTTGTCCTTCCTTCAGGAGGCAATTACTGACGTCATGGAGGCCCACGTTCCTACTAAAACCATCCCACACTGTCCCACTCTCACTCTGCGGGCTGTCCTCCTCCTCCTCCTCCTCCACGAATCCCACCACCTCTATCGCTCCGCAGTCATGACATGGATACACTCCGACGCCACTGGCAAATACAGTGGCATATACGGAACCTTATTACAGCAAAGAAACGATGGGACTGGCGCCAGATCTGTAAACTTCTCAACACCACTCTCCATGTCAACTCCTCCAAGTACTGGTGCACCTTCTATCGCCTTACTGGTTCCCATTCTGAACCCCATTACCCACTTCTACATAACAACTGCCCCTTCCTGACAACCTGAGTAAGGCCAACCACTTAGCTTCCCACCTTTCCGAGGTCTTCTCCATCCCTGATGATCCCCACTTTGATTATTCTCTTTTCCCCACCGTCATGGAATGCGCCAATACATTGGTCGCTCCACTTGCTCCTAGTCTCCAGTACTTGGGGCAGTTGCCCCCCTCCGACACTAACAATCCAATCACAGCACAAGACATTAAGCTTATCCTCCAGTCCAAATGCAACAGCGCGCGTGGTCACGACTGTGTCACCTATTGACGCCTTAGAGAAAGCGCCTTCTCCTTCCTGACTGTCCTTGCCAATCTCTATGATGTTATCCTCTCTACCGGCTCCTACCCCGACATGTGGAAGACTTCCCATGTCCTCTTATTCCTCGAACCCAACAAACCCCCTTTCATCTCCTCTTCCTATCGTCCCATCTGCCTCACCTCCGTCTTCAGTAACGTCTTTGAATCCATCCTCTCCCAGCGTATCCGTGAGCACCTTAATCAGCCGGCCGAAGTGGCCGTGCGGTTAAAGGTGCTGCAGTCTGGAACCGCAAGACCGCTACGGTCGCAGGTTCGAATCCTGCCTCGGGCATGGATGTTTGTGATGTCATTAGGTTAGTTAGGTTTAACTAGTTCTAAGTTCTAGGGGACTAATAACCTCAGCAGTTGAGTCCCATAGTGCTCAGAGCCATTTGAACCATTTGAGCACCTTAATCAACACCACCTCCTCCCCATTACCCAGTGTGGCTTACAATGCTCCTTCTCTGCTGATGACAAACTCCTTAACCTCATCCGCCTTCTCTCCCTCTAGGTTAACTCCTGTCACTTTGCCATTTTTGTTTCCCTCGACCTCCAAAATGCCTATGACCGCGTTTGGCATCCCAGTCTCATCTCTAAACTCCAAACCTACACCCTGCCTATTAATTTTGTCCATCTGGTCGCTTCCTTCCTCTCACACCATCCTTCCTATGTCACCTTTCATAATACCAACTCCCATACCTTTTATCCCACAGCTGGCATCCCCCAGGACTCCGCCTTCTCCCCTCTGTTCTATCTCCTGTACACTGCTGATATGCCCAAGCCACCTCCACTGGTGCACCTTCTCCAATATGCTGATGACACCGCCTTCCTAGCTCTCTATTCTGCCCTTCAATGGTCGCAACGCACCCTCAAAACCCACCTTTACCAGTTCACCACTTGGTGTAACCAGTGGTTCCTTTATCTCAACCCCTCCAAAACCCTGGCAATCATCATAGGCCACACCACCCACTCCTTCCATCTCCATGGTTTCTACATCACCATTTATGGTCGTTCCATCCAGCTCACTCCCATCCTAAGATACTTTGGCCTCACCCTCTACCGTCACCTCACCTGTACCCCTCACCTCCTGACCACTCAGCAGAAAGCCCATTCACACTTTCGCCTCCTGAAACTCCTGTCTGGCAGGACATGGGGATTGCATCCTTCCACCATCCTCCACACCTACAAATCCCTCACCCATCCTATCCTCTATTATGCCAGCATTGCCTGGATCTCCGCACCCACTTACTTTCACAAGGCCCTCCAAATCCTTAAACACCATGCGCTCTGACTTGCCTTCCATATCCACCTTTCTTCCTTCACACGGCTCCTGTATGACCTCATACCCTTCCCCCACCTCCTCCTTTTACTCCAACATCTCCACATCCTTTACACTGTCCGCAGGCTTGATACCACCCACCCCCTGGTTTCCTCCTTCCTCTCCACCCCCGCCCATTGCCGCGCCTCTATCGCTGTATTCCTCGCTCTCTCCACCTCCACACCCTCCATCTCCTTCTTCAGGTCAATTTCCAGCACCTCCCCATCCTGGATGTTGAACTTCGCCATGAAATCTACCCTCCCTTCCAAACGTAGCATGGCCTTGTTTCTCCTCTCCCCAGGGCCCCTTTTTTTCTCTCCCTTCCTTCTCCCAGAGAGGATTTTTCTCCTTTCCTCCCTGAGTCCCTAGACTGCCTCCTCGACTGTTTCCCTCCCACGTCCTTCCCTACCAGGCCTCCTTCGGCGCGGCCCCCACCCGTCTGCTGCCCTCTCCTCCCCTCCCTCCCTACTTCCCTTCTCCCCCCTTTTCTTCCCTCCTTCCCTTCTCCCCCTCCTCCCCCCTCTACTCGCCACCCACCCTTCTTCCCTCCTCCCTCGTCTGTATGCCCCTGGCAGAACCTCTCTGTTTGCTCATCGTAATCAGTGTACTATGTCAGTGTTGTGTTTAGTGCTGTTCACCCGTGTGTCAAGAGCTGTGGTTTTTAATTGTGTGCTGGAGTTGTACATAGTGTTATTGTCAGTGATCGTTATGTGTTACGCCGTCCATCGATACTTTTATGATACAGTGAGTGGTTTTGTTTTGTGTGCACTAATTTTTTACGGTGTTTATCTGCATTTTACAGTCGCCCCCTTTTTGTTTGTTCCCCCCTTTTATATGTATATGTATGCCATAATTTCTCCTTTCTGTTCTTTCAAATATCTTCCTTTGCATAATTAATGTCTTTCGGCTGAAGAGCAGCGCATATGCTGCTGCCAGCCCGCCCCAGATAGGCCCCTGAAATACAATAAAGAAAAAAAAAACATTTTTACCGTCGCAATAATTAAGAGGAAGGCATAATCTTGTTAAAATGAACGCTTAAAAATCGCAGGAAAGGTAGATATGGTATGTAATTATGGCTATTGTGATCAAAATGCCCAACAAGCTTGTACTATGTATGTTGATCGTTATCCTGACAGACAGCATCCAAGTGTTCGGACCTTTCGTCGGATAGTTAATGTACACTCCTGGAAATGGAAAAAAGAACACATTGACACCAGTGTGTCAGACCCACCATACTTGCTCCGGACACTGCGCGAGCGCTGTACAAGCACTGATCACACGCATGGCACATCGGACACACCAGGAACCGCGGTGTTGGCCGTCGAATGGCGCTAGCTGCGCAGCATTTGTGCACCGCCGCCGTCAGTGTCAGCCAGTTTGCCGTGGCATACGGAGCTCCATCGCAGTCTTTAACACTGGTAGCATGCCGTGACAGCGTGGACGTGAACCGTATGTGCAGTTGACGGACTTTGAGCGAGGGCGTATAGTGGGCATGCGGGAGGCCGGGTGGACGTACCGCCGAATTTCTCAACACGTGGGGCGTGAGGTCTCCACAGTACATTGATGTTGTCGCCAGTGGTCGGCGGAAGGTGCACGTGCCCGTCGACCTGGGACCGGACCGCAGCGACGCACGGATGCACGCCAAGACCGTAGGATCCTACGCAGTGCCGTAGGGGACCGCACCGCCACTTCCCAGCAAATTAGGGACACTGTTGCTCCTGGGGTATCGGCGAGGACCATTCGCAACCGTCTCCATGAAGCTGGGCTACGGTCCCGCACACCGTTAGGCCGTCTTCCGCTCACGCCCCAACATCGTGCAGCCCGCCTCCAGTGGTGTCGCGACAGGCGTGAATGGAGGGACGAATGGAGACGTGTCGTCTTCAGCGATGAGAGTCGCTTCTGCCTTGGTGCCAATGATGGTCGTATGCGTGTTTGGCGCCGTGCAGGTGAGCGCCACAATCAGGACTGCATACGACCGAGGCACACAGGGCCAACACCCGGCATCATGGTGTGGGGAGCGATCTCCTACACTGGCCGTACACCACTGGTGATCGTCGAGGGGACACTGAATAGTGCACGGTACATCCAAACCGTCATCGAACCCATCGTTCTACCATTCCTATACCGGCAAGGGAACTTGCTGTTCCAACAGGACAATGCACGTCCGCATGTATCCCGTGCCACCAAACGTGCTCTAGAAGGTGTAAGTCAACTACCCTGGCCAGCAAGATCTCCGGATCTGTCCCCCATTGAGCATGTTTGGGACTGGATGAAGCGTCGTCTCACGCGGTCTGCACGTCCAGCACGAACGCTGGTCCAACTGAGGCGCCAGGTGGAAATGGCATGGCAAGCCGTTCCACAGGACTACATCCAGCATCTCTACGATCGTCTCCATGGGAGAATAGCAGCCTGCATTGCTGCGAAAGGTGGATATACACTGTACTAGTGCCGACATTGTGCATGCTCTGTTGCCTGTGTCTATGTGCCTGTGGTTCTGTCAGTGTGATCATGTGATGTATCTGACCCCAGGAATGTGTCAATAAAGTTTCTCCTTCCTGGGACAATGAATTCACGGTGTTCTTATTTCAATTTCCAGGAGTGTATTTAAAGAAACCGTAAGTGTTCAGCCGAAGAAGAATACACAGCCAAGAACTGCAACAAATGAAGATGCCCAAATAAGTGCTTTAGCTACAGTTGAGGCTAATCCGCACATCAGTGGCAGACAAATTGAGCTGGAATCGGGAATTTCAGAAATGTCGGTTTTGAAAATTCATACATCTCACCCTTGCCATATTTCTACGCACCACAAATTGAAGTAGATTATTTTGAAAGTCGCGTAAATTTTTGCCACTGGGCACAAAATACATTATCATGCGATAACAGGTTTTTTTTCAAGATTTCTATTTAGTGACGAAGCGTCATTCACAAACAGAGGTAACTTAAACCGGCATAATATGCACTATTGGGCAACGGAAAATCTACGATGGCTGCGATAAGTGGAACATCAGCGAACCTAGCGGGTTAATGTACGGTGTGAAATTATGGGAGGTCATATAATTGGGCCTTATTTTATCGATGGCAATCTAAATGGTGAATGTATGCCGATCTCTTAATTAATGTTTTACCTATTCTACTACAAGACATTTTACTACATGACAGAATGGCGATGTATTTTCAACATGATGGATGTCTAGCACATAGCACGCTGACAGTTGAAGCGGTATTAAATAGAATATTTCATGACAGGTGGATTGGTCGTAGAAGCACCATACCATGGCCTGCACGTTCACCGGACTTTACATCTCTGGACCTCTTTCTTCGGGGAAAATTGAAAGATGGCTCTGAGCACTATGGGACTCAACTGCTGAGGTCATAAGTCCCCTAGAACTTAGAACTACTTAAACCTAACTAACCTAAGGACAACACACACATCCATGCCCGAGGCAGGATTCGAACCTGCGACCGTAGCGGTCGCGCGGTTCCAGACTGTAGCGCCAGAACCGCTCGGCCACCAGCGGCCGGCAAAATTGAAAGATATTTGCTATCGTGATCTACCGACAATTCCTGAAAACATGCGTCAGTGCATGTCAATGCATGTGCGACGATTACTAAAGGCGATCTACTCGCTGTTGAGAGGAATTTCGTTACGCATATTGCCGAATGAATTGAAGTTGAAGGACATCATTTTGAGCACTTGTTACATTAATGAGGTTATTACGGTTGCTCACGCAGTAACAGCATGCTTTCCCATAATTTATGATAAGGTCACAAAAGTAAATGTATCACTTTGGAACAACAGATATAAAGTCCAAACGTAAATACTTTTTGTGTTCTAATTTGAAAAACCACAGTTGTTAAACTGTTCATCTAAATTGGTGAGGCATATTATAAGTGTTGGAATATTACAGCGCCATCCATCACAAAGCGAAACAAATATTCCAAATGAAACATTCCCATTTATTTACCTACTATACAAATATGTAGTAAAAATGGGGGTACCTATTTATAAAAAATGCATTTTCTGTCAGTTTGATCTATGGCAGTGCCATCTAGTGGGTCATCCATACCGCCATCTGTTTTTCCCCCGTCATCCTCGAACAGATTTGTTCTTATTTTTTTGTTTGATGCTAATTTTGTGAGATATTTGGCTCGATCACTATCAATGGACCATTCTGTATACTAATTTAGTATACAGTCATTATTATAAAAGTGATATTTATTCACTGTTGTAAAATTAATATGTTTCGATTAAACTAGAGGTCAAGACGACATTTGTTCTATAATTTTTCGTACTGAAATTACGTTTAACGTGATTATTCTTGCTTAACACATATTCATTACGAGGTAGACATCGGTGCTTAGCATGTTGTTGGTGGCTTAATTTAATGATAATATTAAGTAGGCACTTGGGTGGATAGCATATGGGTTTTGGTTGTGTGTGTGTCTAAGGGTTTGTGAGTATGAGTGTGCATATACAGGGTGTTGCAAAAAGGTACGGCCAAACGTTCAGGAAACATTCCTCACACACAAAGAAAGAAAATATGTTATGTGGACATGTGTCCGGAAACGCTTACTTTCCATGTTAGAGCTCATTTTATTACTTCTCTTCAAATCATATTAATCATGGAATGGAAACACACAGCAACAGAACGTACCAGCGTGACTTCAAACACTTTGTTACAGGAAATGTTCAAAATGTCCTCCGTTAGCGAGGATACATGCATCCACCCTCCGTCGCATGGAATCCCTGATGCGCTGATGCAGCCCTGGAGAATGGCGTATTGTATCACAGCCGTCCACAATACGAGCACGAAGAGTCTCTACATTTGGTACCGGGGTTGCGTAGACAAGAGCTTTCAAATGCTCCCATACATGATAGTGAAGAGGGTTGAGGTAAGGAGAGCGTGGAGGCCATGGAATTGGTCTGCCTCTACCAATCCATCGGTCACCGAATCTGTTGTTGAGAAGTGTACGAACACTTCGACTGAAATGTGCAGGAGCTCCATGGTGCATGAACCACATGTTGTGTCGTACTTGTAAAGGCACATGTTCTAGCAGCACAGGTAGAGTATCCCGTATGAAATCATGATAACGTGCTCCATTGAGCGTAGGTGGAAGAACGTGGGGCCCAATCAAGACATCACCAACAATGCCTGCCCAAACGTTCACAGAAAATCTGTGTTGATGACGTGATTGCACAATTGCGTGCGGATTCTCGTCAGCCCACACATGTTGATTGTATATTTACAATTTGATCACGTTGTACAGTACATACTGAAGAAACTAAAATGAGCTCTAACATGGAAATTAAGCGTTTCCGGACACATGTCCACATAACATCTTTTCTTTATTTGTGTGTGAGGAATGATTCCTGAAAGTTTGGCCGTACCTTTTTGTAACACCCTCTATGTGCGTGGTGTGTGAAAGAGAGAGAGAGAGAAAGGGGGGTGGGGGTGGGGGGGGGAGATAGACAGAGAGAGAGGTGTGTGTATGTGTTAGTGTGTGTGTATGTGTGTGGTAAGAGAGAAACAGACAGAGATAGTCCTTGGTATTTACATAAGGTTTTCTAGGTAATAAATTCTTGAAAATTCTGAAACAAATGGATTGTTTGCTAAGTCACTTGGTTAATTTAAGATTGTGAGAGTTGATGTATGATTATGGATGTAAATCTCTAATTGTTGCACAAGGTCTATCTTTATAGCCTTGTTAACAGTGTGTCTATAATATGGAAGTTGCTTATTATGTTTTTAGTGGAATGACCATTTTGTGCTATGTAGGAAAGAGAACTGGTTTTCTTTAGATAAAGTTTCTTTAGAGATAAAGTAGCATTCAACTGTATGAACATAATGAAAACTGTGCATATTACAACAATGAAGAACTAAACATGTTACAAGTAACAGCCTACAACAATGATTATGACCCACCGATAGCTGACATATTAGATGCAAAAATGCTAACCAAACAGAATCAACTAACCAGTCCTCAGTAGCAGAAGAAACTTAATATGTATCCATACCTTTCCTCTGGAACATCACGTATTAGCTGTCAAAGCTGTTTATACGACACAAAGTCGAAATAGATTTCCACACAAACAACAAAATACAAAACAAAATAGTCCAGAACTCTGAAATAGCCATGCGACTTTTAAACTAATTCGGTATATATAAACTAACATGTGAGAACTACTCTCGCTGCTACGCAGGACAAACAGGAAGAAACTTTGAACTCTAACACAGAGAGTCCTTCGGCGAATTCTGCTTAAAAATAATCCAAATAAATCAATTTTTACTTCCTATCTAGAACATTATACCCATTCCATTACAGACATAAAAACCAGCTTAAATTTTCTGTACACGAAAACAAGGAAATAAAGATGGAGCTTCTGGAACAATTATTTTCACCGATAGTCACAAATCACCCCACACCATCTTAAAGGAACAAACTGACTTAGCAAAGAAACCACTTTTAGAGTTTTAAAAAACATTAACCTAGAAAAACCAAGCAGTTACTCTGAAGCTAAATACCCACGAGTAACGCACACACAAATAACATCTCCTGCTCCTCTCTCAAACGTTCTCCCTCTCTCTGTCTGTCTCTCTCTCTCTCTCTCCCCTCTCCTTCTCTCGCCCTCTCCTAAACACACACACACACACACACACACACACACACACACACACAACGATATCCCCCAACCCTGTAAAACCCTCAATTCCTAGTGGTACAACTACTTACCATTCTACGTTTGCACACTCACATAAACTGTTCAGAATCAATCCGTACTAGGCAAGAATACACATTTAAACTAATTTCAATACCAAAAATCATGAAAGAAATGTCGTACTAAACGCTAATTCAGGAAATAACACACGTTGATAGCACATGTTAATTTTTCAATAATGAATAAATTTTACCCTTGTAGCAATGAATGTAATTTAAACTGGTATATGTATGTTTACTGTTGTCAATGTGGAACCCTGAAGAAGGAGAGTGTTTGCAAAAGAAAAGCACCAACGCAAATTCCTTGAACTTTAACCTTAGTCATGCTCTTTGGTTTCTTTACATCCTGTGAAGCATGTGGAAGTTGTTGCCTACGACAAAGACGGTGTGGTGTTGTAGATTTGACATAACCAACGAATAGACCAGTATGTCTTTGTGTCTTTATGTCTGTCTTATAATGTAAATAATTCCTGTTGCCTCACTACTTTCAGTGTTTACTTTTTTCGTTTTTATATCTTGCTACAGCCACACGACCCCCGCAACGCCACAAAGAATGATTAAAAATGTGTACCATCTGATGATAAGCTGCAAGGCTATTTAAAACTGGTTATGGCATAATAAAAGTTGAACCATAACAAAAGACGACGGGTTGCTGTTATTTCTGAAAATCTTTATTCATCACAATCGCAGTGTTACACCCATAATAGGTAGAAACTTAACTTGGACAGTCGTTTCTCCCTGCCTCAGTATGTGAACGGAACATGGCAGCAAATCGGTGACGCTGGTGCTAAGTACACTTCGCCATGCTCTGTGCAGTGAGTTGGAGAGTGTTTCGAGAACAGGACTTGCAGTTATATTGATTAGATACGTGTAGTCTTCACCCTTAATAAATTTATAGTCTAATTTTCACTGTTTACTGGTTTCGGGTCATTACAAAAAATGCATTTGAAATGACGTTTTTACCTTTCTATCAATGAAAATTAAATTCCTTCATTTCTCTAAATCGTGAAACGTGGCTTAAGCTATTTATGGGTATGTCCTGATTGTGTATTCATAAGTTGGAAGGTGTTTAGTGCAATACTGCTGGTATCGCAACGGAGCACGGTCGAAGAAAGATCTTCACGTTCCAGGAATGCAGCTCGTACCTGCTCCCCCTTACATTGCATATCTGTCTTTCACGACAATCCCACTAATTAAAAAATATTGGTTCGGTTATTCTCTGCCGCATTCGAAATTACGCTTGAGTAAGGCAGGCGCAGTGATGTGTTGGTGGTGAATACGGGGAGCGCACCAGCGCTGTGAAATCGCGAATGCTGCGGATGGCGTCGCACTGGATTTTCAGCTCGAGGGGGAGGCGTGCTGACGCATAGTTTAGCTCATGATGAGAACCAAGTCGCTTTAGAGGTGAGCGGGGAAGGTGGGGGGGGGGGGGGTGGCTAGCAAGCGTAAAGGGTGAGGCAAGCCAAAGCACGGGTCGAGGTTTTGCAGGAGTGCTTTCTCTTCACTGCTTGTTACCCCTGTAGGACTGTGTTAGCTTGTCAGAAAGGCGGGAGTCAACCCAGCTGAGCCGGATTAGCCCTATTATATCACTGAATGGGGAATTAGGAATGTTTTTCAGTGTATATTGCGAGATGAAATCTTCCTCCGTGTGTAGAGTAACCGAGAGATTGATCGATCACCTGTAACTTACTTATAAAAAGCGCTGAACACTTCATACTATTGTCAACGGGAGTTCACATGAGTTTCTTTAACCCTAGGACGCCTAAGGGGCGGGGGGGGGGGGGGTTCGTTAAACCCACAATTTTTTTATGTCCCCTGCTTTTGCCCAAGTAACTTTCATACCCCATATTCCCTTTGAGTTATTGTTTGTTGGCTGTTTTATGAAACGTTAGTGTCAATATATTTTATAGAAAATTCCTGCTTTAAAAGAAAAAATAAATAAACTTATTATGGGTCCAACTAACCCCCCCCCCCCCCCTTAGGCTTCCATGCTATAGAAAATTTCCCTTAGTAGGATTTCGTATTTCTCATCTCTACAACAATGCAAGTTAGTTTCTTGTTGGTTGATATTCTTGATAATCACAACAATCGGTTTACTTTCAGAGGAAGTGATTGTTGATGTCAGTCAGCAGTAATTTATCTTGTAAACTTGCAGTGAGTTAGTGCAGTTCCGAACACATAGGCCTCCAGTAACTTTGGTGTCTTACACAGCAAAAACGAAACCAAGTAAAAGCTTACTGATGTTGTCAACAATGCACCAAGATAAAGGCACTGTTGGAGGAGAGAAGAATAAAACCGAGATAAATGCATATTATAATTCCGCTAAAGGTGGAATTGATACCATGATCAAATGGCGCGTATGTACACCTGCAAGAGGGGAACAATGAGATGGCCTCTATCTGTATTTTACTCTCTCATCGACATTTGTGCTATCAACGCAACCACCATATTTATCTAGCAACATCCAAGATGGAATGAAAAGAAACACAACAAACGGAAACTTTATCTTCTGCAAGCTGGGATGGAGCTAGTGAAATTGCAAGTAAAAGAAAGAAGTGCCAATTCAAGAGGGTTATCTAACCAAATTGTTCAATCAGTGGAGACTATTCTACAAAAGAAAATCAAAGAAGTGACAACAGAAGTACGTCAGCCTCCTCCAGGTAAAGGTCGGTGCCATATTTGTGTAAGAAAAGCTAAAACAAAGAAGTAGAAGTACAACGATCTAAGTAAACCAAAACAGTATTGTGGACAGTATCATAAACATGTGTGTACCACACATTCAGAAAAAATTGTGAAGTGTGTCTCTTGCCTTGAATTTGAGGACTCAGAGTAGTCTATTGTATATGAACACATCTGTATTTTGTATTGTGATATGTCAAATTTTTGTGCACTCAATACAATATTTATAACAATTAACGACATTTATAAACCGATGCCTTAGTTAAAATACATAAACCATTTTGAAAGTTGTAATTTTTCGTCAGTAAACTTATTGAATACCTGTGGGCTCGCCGAACCCCCTCCCCCCCCCCCCCCCCTTTAGGCACCCAAGTTAGAAAAAAAGGCTTGGGCGTCCTAGGTTTAACATACCAGAAATTATCTACAGCACGTTATACGCTAAGCCACAGTGATCTGCATAAAATTAAGACGTGTCATAATATTTGTTGGAACTTACTCTTCCCCGTAACTGGAAGAGATTCCTTCGTTACATCGCACTGTAGTTTCTCTTTCGCCCATACGAGTGTTGCGTAGCAAATGTAGCTTTTCGTTTTTTAAAAAGTCATATCTTAATTTCTCAAATTTAGTTTATTTAGTTATGATAGTGAAAAAATCCAAGATATCCTCGAACCTTCAATGGCTCTGCTTTCTGTAGTACTTTAGGTAACAAGGAGGTATCATACCTTTCAACGCTTCCCGGTTTTAGGATAACAAAATCATTATGTACTCCGGCGTAACTTGTAGCCAGCAATTTGCACTAATGTTAATGTGCACCACCAATTTCTGCAGCAATCTGTGTCTCTGGTTTTTCTCTGGTTGATATTCTCAATGTGTTTAAAGCTTTCGCCTTCCACAAACTAATATCCTTTTTTTAAAGGTAGTTTTTGTATCAGAGAACTACATGGGCTTTAAATATTGTAGCCTGCACTTTTTGTGCTTATTGTTTATGATTCCTTGTTCTCTTGTTGATTATGATTGATAATTCGACGTGTTCATCCATCGTTTTCTATTACTTTTGTCACGTCGTAGCAACATAATTTCAGCTAGAACAATTAAACGTACTAAAATACTGCCAGTATTAAGTTACCGCGTTAATAGCTGTACTTTTCCTGTTACTGATTTGAGTTATAATAAAAACTGTACTACAGCTTTCGGGATCCGGGCTACTATAACGATGTTAAGTCTTAGGGTAAAGGATTTTGCTAAGCAATGATACGGTGACACTTAGCTATTGATGGGGTGAATTATGATCATCTCTAATCTATATAACTTAAGCACTGACAGTGCAGTGGACGGCTATTAATCTACCGCACATTCTGTACCTGGAAAATTATGCTTTCTCAGCTGTGATTGCACGAATCTAACATGGACAATAATTAGGCGTTGCTTATGTTTAGATCTTCAGTTCTCCGGAGTTCAATTAGACAGCTCTGCATGACCACTATTATGTTAGTGCCGCAACAAGAATACCTTTATCTTTCGCAGCTTAGCTAATACTGCGAGGGAAGATAACTACTCGAATAAATTATTTTCTGTTTACTAGCATCCACTGTACCTCAATATTTTAGAGATAATAGCATTTTCCTGTTTCTAATAATCACTTAAAAGATACATAACGTAGAAAATAAATTGTTTGAGTTCATTTTAAAATAATATGAAATCTTTGACTAATATAACCTAAAACAGGTAGTTTGGATCCGCAGTAAATATAGGAAACTTGTTCGCAATAAACACACAAGAGACCTTGGTGAATGTACACACAAAATCTGGAAACGGTGATCATGCTGAAAATGAATCAACAATGGTCATAAGTCAATAAAGTCCTCCAAAACAAGCGGGGGAATCTTTCATATTCGGTAAATTAGATAATGAGGAAGTAGTATTGTTTCTCAAACAGAAGCTACAACTATTAAATGAAGGCGATGGATATACAGTCTGTTCTAGGAGAAATGATCAATACTCAGGTATATGACAGGAACGACTAGACTTTTCTGCTTCGAACGGTAGTTTCTGTCATATCTCTGAATATAGACCACTCCTGGGACACCATGTACACAGTAAATTGGGCCCAAGTTCAAACCAGTAGTTGATCAAGCATTAGAAAAACATGTAGGTAACAGAATGATTATCAATACTACACATCTCACTAAACTCCAACAACCTCTCAAGATACAGCACATACTGCACAGTAGTTACAAAGTAAGGCATTCACAGATGTCAGTTGAAATGCGCTTGAAATGGGAATGTTGAATCCATTAGTAACTAATGTACAGATTTTCACCTAATCTTAAGACAGAAAAAATTGTCTATATATCAATATTGGTGATACAGGCAGAAAGTAGATAGCAAAACGATAGAAAAAATACATAATCTTAGTTAAACATTCCTTCTCAAAGAAAAATGAAGGTATGTGGCCTCGAAGAACTCATCCTGGAGATTAGGGAAGTGTACAGGTCACACAGATCTAGAAAAGAAGTTATTCACCACATCAATCGTCCCTAATTGTAGTGTACACAACACAGCTCAACTTAATTATCTACGTTGATTAAAATTACATTCTCCGTGGATACATGCATGGACTCGTAAACCATTGATCATATGAAACCTTAACTCTACGCAGACGATATCGTAAGAGCTACGATTAGAGTTAACCAGATTTTTCGATAATTCTAAATTTTCGAAAAAGATTTGATGAAGCACCGCGTAGACTTCTTCTAATGAAAATACTTTCTTGTATGATATGGGCTCTGAGCACTATGCGACTTAACTTCTAAGGTCATCAGTCGCCTAGAACTTAGAACTAATTAAACCTAACTAACCTAAGGACATCACACACATCCATGCCCGAGGCAGGATTCGAACCTGCAACCGCAGCGGTCGCTCGGCTCCAGACTGCAGCGCCTAGAACCGCACGGCCACTCCGGCCGGCTCTTGTATGATATTTTACCAGGTTTGCCACTGGACTGAATACTTCTTACCACGAAGAAACCATCATGTTATCCGGGAAGGAGAGTCACCAACAATCGCAGAAGTGATCCCCGTGTTCCCCAAGGAAATGTAATACCAACATTACTGTTCATTTTATACATTAATGACTTAGACTTTTTGTAGATGACACGTTAGTCGGCGAGGAAGATTCAGCTGGTAGAAACTGCAGTAAAATAACAGCCTAATGAAAGGCCCGGAGTCTGGCTCTTAATGTTGATGCAACGTAAAGCTGTGGACGTCACGAAACATAAATACATAGTAGCTCTTGGATACACGTTTAATGAGTGACGACTATTGTCAGTTATCTCATAAAAATACCTAGCAGTCACACTCACGAGGAATGCGATGAGAAATTATAACAGGATTCAGTTACAAGTAAGGAAAATGGCAGATTCCAGTTGTTTCTGAAAGCATCAGTTTTTCCACGAAACAGGTTTAACCATTATGTTATCCGGGAAGGAGAGTCACCAACAATCGTAGAAGTGATCCCCGTGTTCCCCAAGGAAATGTAATACCAACATTACTGTTCATTTTATACATTAATGACTTAGACTTTTTGTAGATGACACGTTAGTCGGCGAGGAAGATTCAGCTGGTAGAAACTGCAGTAAAATAACAGCCTAATGAAGGGCCCGGAGTCTGGCTCTTAATGTTGATGCAACATAAAGCTGTGGTCGTCACGAAACATAAATACATAGTAGCTCTTGGATACACGTTTAATGAGTGACGAATATTGTCAGTTATCTCATAAAAATACCTAGCAGTCACACTCACTAGGAATGCGATGAGAAATTATAACAGGATTCAGTTACAAGTAAGGAAAATGGCAGATTCCAGTTGTTTCTGAAAGCATCAGTTTTTCTACGAAACAGATGACGAGTCCGTTATCAGGTCAGACTAAGACACGAAGAGTGAAAAGAGAATGATGGCCTGAATGGTCATAGCTGTGTTTGACTGTCGGGAGACTGTGAGAGAATCATAAATGGCAGATATTTGTAGTGAATGCCAAAGCACATCGTTCAGCACGTGATTGGGATGCACCACTTTTACATACAAAAGAAATCACTAAGTGCGTGTTGGTGGCCTGTGGAGACCCTCCCTCGAAAAGCAGGCAATGCAGACGTGCTGAGAATAGCAACGATACCCACTGGTGAAATTTTAATGTGAAAGGCTTATGATTGACAGGCGACTCTTCACTAGCCCGCTTTCTGCACTAGGGAAATGCATTCTCGAGGAGCTAAATTTGTTTGCGACGGTCCACGAGCTGTCATCCTGCTGAACACGTATACATGAAAGTGTGTCCACAACAATTGGCCACAAATGAAATATCTGACTTTTGGTTGTTTTCAGCTAAAAGTTAGCGCCATGGAAGGAGAGAATAAGAGAAAGAATACTGCCCAGGAGGAATCGTCTATTGGATGTGACGACAAAATTTCTGCGTTCTGGGAGTGCTAGGGCGTAGACACCTAGATCTAAAACCAGCGAGTTGGAGAGTAGGCACTCCGTTTTTTCGGTATAGTGATGAGATTTGGTGATCACATTTTGGTGGGCTCTTTTCGATACAGTGACAATGAGACACCTGGAGAGACTATGTGTTGGGACTTATTCTCAGGACTGGGTGGTCGGGACTTAGTCATCACTTGCCCTCGGTGCTGATCCAGTCCAGTTGTAACGCCGGAAATGCATATCCTCCTATTTCCATCTATTGTACCATAATTTTTTCCTTATTTTGTTACCTGAAGATATAACATTTCTGTGTCTTTATATATTGTAATTGTTTTAATATATGTCGATGTATAATTGGTTTGTTTTGTAAATATTATTTGTATTTTACGCTGGGTCTTGCCTAGGGAAAACTATGCTATCGAACGAATACATCGATAGGTCGTGTGAAGAACGAATGTGTGTATGACCTTTGGTAGTGTTAACTCTGCCGCGTGGAGCGCTGGCAGCGAGAGGGAGTCTGGTTGGAGTAGTGCGATTGAGCAGGTGTGTTGTGTGACGCTCCCGCAAGTTATCGGGCTTTCGGGGTTTGGCAGCACGTAATTGCGATCGACTGGCTATGGTAGTTTCTAGCACGGTGTCGCGGACGGGAAGCATTAGCTGGCACACATCAAGAGCCCGTTTCGCCTGGTGACCGTGTCGAGAAGAAGGCGCGCCAGCAACAGCGACGGCCGACAATGAGTGACTGTCGCCACCTCCTCGATCGACGACTTCAAACCTTCAATCAACCAACAAGGAAGACTAAAAGCACGTAAAGTTTCAGAACTGTATGGCAGACCTCAGCTTTTAAAATTGTTGCATCACAAAATTACAGCAACTTAGCATGAACCTTTGTTGCTCATTGTCCCAATTGCATTGCCAAGCAGGGTCCCTTCCTTTTCCGAAATGAACCCGAATGTCGTTGAAAATCAAACGCCAGCATTAAAATAATATAATTCAATTTCACTGCCTTAATTTCAAAGTTCAGTTAAAGTATTTATAGCTGGCTACAATATTTAGATTACACGAGCACAAATTAAGAGTGCGAGTTTTGTTAGCATATTTTAGCTTACCTGTGACTGCAGCCCAGCTTGGTACGTACTAAATTTTACTATTGTTAATTGTTCAGAATCATTTAATTCAAGTTCGAAGTTAAATCTCTTATTTCTAAATTGCGTAGATTCAAGTAGCTTTTGAAATGATTGTTGAGGTAGCCCAAGACTGACTGTATTTTACTGAATTTCAATATGCTTCAGAAACAAAGTTCACTATTAATTTCAGTCACTAAATTAACTTTCAATTTTCTGGTTTTATTAATTCTTTTGCTAAATTAAGTCAGAGTGTAGCGAAATTTATTACTTCTGACAAACTTTCAGTTTTCACACTACACGTGTCAACCTTCAGTTGCCACGCTTCTAGTGCTAATTATATGTGTAATAACCTTTCTTTTTCAGTTACTATAGTAATTGTCCTTAGGACTGGCGACCGTAATTTCCCCCAAATCTCAAATATCTAATTACCGCTGGTTAATTGTTGACGTAACGGCCGCACATTTACTTTCTTTATTAACTTTACCCCTTTTCAAAATTAATTTCCACCCGTTTCATTTGCATTTTTCCTTTCATTTAGATGTAACCCTTTCCTCCCTCTTTACCGACAAATTAACTTCGGTGACGATTGCTTTTCCCAAATTTCCATTAGGTACACGCGGTTTAATTTTTCACTGTCATTAAGGTCGATAAGTGAGGGGGAGGTTACACAGTGATGACTTCAGTGTACTCCATGTTGTTCCGATTCCCATTCTAGTCTTTGCTAGGTTTTATTTCAGTCTGACGATTAGTGTCACAAACCATTCGAATCTGCTATCGTTTCTGAAGCCAGTCTTCCGTTTCTCACGTGACGCTCATTTTGCAGTCTGCTGCCACAACTAATTCGTGTTTTGAGCATTCCGGCAAAGAGTGAGTCTAGTGACCATCGTCATCCTGTCAAAATCCGATTCCTTGGGTGAAGTTTCTGTAATCCGGCCGCATGTACAATTTTACACTGGTCAGAGCGCCAACCCCTCGTAATGCTACTACTACACTCTCTCGCGTTTTTCTGCGATAGTGGCATTGGAGACAAAGCTTTAGCAGCCCGACGTCTTCTGGCTTATGCAGATTTGGGACTAGGAAGACAAGTGCTAAATAAAAAGCTTGCAGATCTATTATGACTACATTTACATTATTCGTAAATTCATTTTAGGTCAGTATGCGTTATCATAATGTATGTTTATGTGATATTTTAGCGAGTGAACAACTGAAGAAGTGTGTGCCTTCTTTCCTTGATGAAGGCGGCAATGCGTTTTAGCATAGATTCGAGGCACCAGAAATGTTGGGAAACCATCCTGCTCCATGACTACAAAACCACTGTACATGACCCGCACAGAATGTTCGGCGATGGTTCCAAAGCAAGTACAAATCACACCACGGGGTTCCAGAAGTGCTCAACACAATTGCGGCCAACGGACCTGGTGGGGCACTGAAGCAGCCTTGTGCACGTAGAACCCGGCTCAAGCCAATCTGACATAACTTATCAGCAATAGGATGTTGTGTTGTTTTGTACAATGTATAGGTCACATATAAATGGACAAAATCGGACAGTGAGTTCTTTTATCCTCCGCCCAGAAGGGACGATGGCAGTCGCATCTGGGGGCCATTCCCTCCGTGTAAATATTCCTACACGAGAATACTTCCTCCACCTACCTCAAATGTGACCTGATAGTAAGTGTCATACATAGCTTCATGTGGTTTTGACACACGTGCCCTTAGTCCATTGAGTATTGCGACTTTTTTTTATATCTTTCGAGTATCCTATGGTGGTGTAACTGCACCCATGTAAATCTTCATTCCATGTGACGTACAGTCAACAGGGGTGCGCACGTGGGGGCGATGATTTCTCTACCCTATATGCTAGGAGGTACTTCTGGATGTTATGGTTGGTCACAGGTTGTTCTCCATTGTAAAATAGTGTCACAATGCGCCATAGCAGTCACTTTCTATCCGTTTTTACAATCCGTCATAGCTGAAGCAAAGTCCTGTCGCAAATTGTATCCCACGGCAGTCGAATCTGTCGGCGGTGATTTTCTACACATCGAAGTGTTCAGCAGAGTCGTGCAGGGGGGCCGCAAAGGACTACAGCAGTCTCGGATGAAGCGAGCCCGTGACGTCACCGCACGGGCCGAGCAGCATAGTCCGATTGAGACGCAGCCCGTGGGCGGCGACCGCACTGTCTACGCGGAGCGAGCCCGTGACGTCACTGCACTAGCTGGACAGTGCCGTGCGCAAGCACAGGTGTGCTGCGGTCTACGGGCCGATGGTATATCTGACACCCGTTGCGGGCAACGGTCTACGAGCGGAGAGCTCAGGAGTGCTTAGTGAAGGATGCGACCTCTTCATCTCTTTTTTTAACACAGAAAATGAGAAACAAAACTAAAAGTGGTTTGCACAGGAAGGAGAGCATGTCAAGGAAAAGGGAAGTAAAAGAAAAACTAATCAGGGATGAGTCTAAAACCAAACAACCTGACACGAATCTTAAAAGTCCAATCTGGACGGTATTAAAGCCTTTAGTGGATGGTGATGGGAAAAGCGTTAATTTTGTTTGCTGTTCCCTGTGCAGTGAAATTTACTCTCATGTTAAAGAGTCAAGTGGCACTTGACACATTTTTGGCCACCCATATGTGTCTAATAAACAAGGATCTTGTGTGGATGAGAAAGCCTTCCTAAACCTCCTCAGGATACGACTGTTGATAAATGCGTGGCGATGTGTGCGCGAGACTGAGGTCGTACAGAATTATAGGAACCGAAGATTTTATCGATCTTGTATTGGCCTTAGTCGACACTGGAGCAACTTGCGGAAAAGTATCCTCAAGGGTTGTTATACCTCATCATACAACTGTGTCACAGCACATGACAGAAAGTATTAAAAGCCTAAGAGATATAATTGTACCTGAGGTAATTGCTTACATAGTAAAAGGTGAATGCTTAGCAACTGCAGACATGTGGACATGCTGCGCAATAAGAAGCCATTATCTGACATATACTGTCTCCTATTTTGTTGAATGGACTGTCAGATCCCGTGTTTCCTTTACAAACCAGTTTCCAAGCCGGCCAGTGTGGCCGAGCGGTTCTAGGCGCTTCAGTCTGGAACCGCGCGACCGCTACGGTCTCAGGTTCGAATCCTGCCTCGGGCATAGATGTGTCTGATGTCCTTAGATTAATTAGATTTAAGTAGTTCTACGTTCTAGGGGACTGATGACCTCAGCTGTTAAGTCCGATAGTGCTCAGAGCCATTTGAACCATTTAGAAAGCAACCCTTCCGCAAATTGCTGCAGATTTCAGTGCTGGGCCATCAACATTGTCATGAGCGAAACACTCAACGAAACATGATCGATGTGAGCTTTCGAAGCTGGAGGCCCGCTCGTGTACCCTTGATGCTTAACGACACATAGCTTTACGCATCGCCTGGGCCCGTCAACACCGACATTGGATTGTTGATGACTGGAAGCATGTTGCCTGGTCGGACGAGTCTCGTTTCAAATACACTCCTGGAAATTGAAATAAGAACACCGTGAATTCATTGTCGCAGGAAGGGGAAACTTTATTGACACATTCCTGGGGTCAGATACATCACATGATCACACTGACAGAACCACAGGCACATAGACACAGGCAACAGAGCATGCACAATGTCGGCACTAGTACAGTGTATATCCACCTTTCGCAGCAATGCAGGCTGCTATTCTCCCATGGAGACGATCGTAGAGATGCTGGATGTAGTCCTGTGGAACGGCTTGCCATGCCATTTCCACCTGGCGCCTCAGTTGGACCAGCGTTCGTGCTGGACGTGCAGACCGCGTGAGACGACGCTTCATCCAGTCCCAAACATGCTCAATGGGGGACAGATCCGGAGATCTTGCTGGCCAGGGTAGTTGACTTACACCTTCTAGAGCACGTTGGGTGGCACGGGATACATGCGGACGTGCATTGTCCTGTTGGAACAGTAAGTTCCCTTGCCGGTCTAGGAATGGTAGAACGATGGGTTCGATGACGGTTTGGATGTACCGTGCACTATTCAGTGTCCCCTCGACGATCAGCAGTGGTGTACGGCCAGTGTAGGAGATCGCTCCCCACACCATGATGCCGGGTGTTGGCCGTGTGTGCCTCGGTCGTATGCAGTCCTGATTGTGGCGCTCACCTGCACGGCGCCAAACACGCATACGACCATCATTGGCACCAAGGCAGAAGCGACTCTCATCGCTGAAGACGACACGTCTCCATTCGTCCCTCCATTCACGCCTGTCGCGACACCACTGGAGGCGGGCTGCACGATGTTGGGGCGTGAGCGGAAGACGGCCTAACGGTGTGCGGGACCGTAGCCCAGCTTCATGGAGACGGTTGCGAATGGTCCTCGCCGATACCCCAGGAGCAACAGTGTCCCTAATTTGCTGGGAAGTGGCGGTGCAGTCCCCTACGGCACTGCGTAGGATCCTACGGTCTTGGCGTGCATCCGTGCGTCGCTGCGGTCCGGTCCCAGGTCGACGAGCAGGTGCACCTTCCGCCGACCACTGGCGACAACATCGATGTACTGTGGAGACCTCACGCCCCACGTGTTGAGCAATTCGGCGGTACGTCCACTCGGCCTCCCGCATGCCCACTATACGCCCTCGCTCAAAGTCCGTCAACTGCACATACGGTTCACGTCCACGCTGTCGCGGCATGCTACCAGTGTTAAAGACTGCGATGGAGCTCCGTATGCCACGGCAAACTGGCTGACACTGACGGCGGCGGTGCACAAATGCTGCGCAGCTAGCGCCATTCGACGGCCAACACCGCGGTTCCTGGTGTGTCCGCTGTGCCGTGCGTGTGATCATTGCTTGTACAGCCCTCTCGCAGTGTCCGGAGCAAGTATGGTGGGTCTGACACACCGGTGTCAATGTGTTCTTTTTTCCATTTCCAGGAGTGTAGTATGGAGTGGACGGACGTGTACGGATATGGAGACAACCTCATGAATCCATGGACCCTCCATGACATCTGGGGAGTGTTCAAGCTGGTGGAGGCTCTCTAAAGGTGTGGGGCGTGTGCAGTTGGATACCTGATACGTCTAGATACGCCTCTGTCAGCTGACACGTATGTAAGCGTCCTGTATGGTGACCTGCATCCATTCATGGTTCAAATGGCTCTGTGCACTATGGGACTCAACTTCTGAGGTCATCAGTCCCCTAGAACTTACAACTACTCAAACCTAACCAACCTAAGGACTTCACACATATCCATGCCCGAGGCAGGATTCGAACCTGCGACCGTAGCAGTCCCGCGGTTCCAGACTGCAGCGCCTAGAACCGCTCGGCCACACCGACCGGGCATCCATTCATGTCCATTGTGCATTCTGACGGACTTGGACAATTCCAGCAGCACAGTTCGACACCCCACACGTCCGGAATTGCTACAGAGTGGCTCCAGGAACACTATTCTGTGTTTAAACACTTCCGCTGGCTACCAATTTCTCCAGACGTGAACATTATTGAACATGTCTGGGATGCCTTGCAACGTGCTGTTCAGAAGAGATCTCCAACCCCTCGCACTCTGTAGGATTTATGGGCAGCCCTGCAGGATGCATGGTGTCAGTTCCCCCCGTGTTGCGGCACTTTTGTGTGCTCGCGGGGCCCCTACACAATATTAGGCAGGTGTACCAGTTTCTGTGGCTCTTTAACGTAGATAACTGGAACCGTCCAACAACGGCTGACAGTGTTAGAAACAGTAGAAAGTCAATATTCGACTTTGTGCGGAAAGCTCTCTGTTAGAAGGGAGAAATAGCTTTAATTAAAGGAACTGATATCACGTGAATGAACGAACTACACTACTGGCCATTAAAATTGCTACACCACGAAGATGACGTGCTACAGACGCGAAATTTAACCGACAGGAAGAATATGCTGTGATATGCAAATGATTAGCTTTTCAGAGCATTCACACAAGGTGGGCGCCAGTGGCGACACCTACAACGTGAGCATTCACACAAGGTGGGCGCCAGTGGCGACACCTACAACGTGCTGACATGAGGAGAGTTTCCAAACGATTTCTCATACACAAACAGAAGTTGACCGGCGTTGCCTGGTGAAACGTTGTTGTGATGCCTCGTGTAAGGAAGAGAAATGCATACCATCACGTTTCCGACTTTGATAAAAGTCGGATTGTAGCCTGTCGCGATTGAAGTTTATCGTATCGCGACACTGCTGCTCGCGTTGGTCGAGATCCAATGACTGTTAGCAGAATATGGAATCGGTGGGTTCAGGAGGGTAATACGGAACGCCGTGCTGGATCTCAACGGCCTCGTATCACTAGCAGTCGAGATGACAGGCATCTTATCCGCATGGCTGTAACGGATGGTGCAGCCACGTCTCGATCCCTGAGTCAACAGATGGGGACGTTTGCAAGACAACAACCAACTGCACGAACAGTTCGACGACGTTTGCAGCAGCATGGACTATCAGCGCGGAGACCATGGCTGCGGTTACCCTAGACGCTGCATCACAGACAGGAGCGCATCCGTGTTTGGCGACATCGCGGTGAACGCACATTGGATGCGTGTATTCGTCATCGCCGTACTGGTGTAACACACGGCGTGATGGTATGGGGTGCCACTGGTTACACGTCTCGGTCACCTCTTGTTCGCATTGACGGCACTTTGAACAAAAAAATGGTTCAAATGGCTCTGAGCACTATGGGACTCAACATCTGTGGTCATAAGTCCCCTAGAACTTAGAACTACTTAAACCTAACTAACCTAAGGACATCACACACATCCATGCCCGAGGCAGGATTCGAACCTGCGACCGTAGCGGTCACGCGGTTCCAGACTGAAGCGCCTTTAACCGCACGGTCACACCGGCCGGCCTTTGAACAGTGGATGTTATATTTCAGATGTGTTACGACCCGTGGCTCTACCCTTCATTCCATCTCTGCGAAACACTACATTTGAGCAGGATAATGCACGACCGCATGTTGCAAGTCCTGTACGGGGCTTTATGGATACAGAAAATGTTCGACTGCTGTCCTGGCCAGCACATTCTCCAGATCCCTCACCAACTGAAAACGTTTGGTCAATGGTGGCCGAGAAACTGGCTCGTCACAATACGCCAGCCACTACTCTCGATGAACTGTGGTATCGTGTTGAAGCAGCATGCGGAGCTGTACCTGTACACGCCATCCAAGCTTTGTTTGAGTCAATGCCCAGGCGTATGAAGGCCGTTATTACGGCCAGCGGTGGTTTTTCTGGGTAGTGATTTCTCAGGATCTATGAACCCAAATTGCGTGAAAATGTAATCACATGTCAGTTCTAGTATAGTATATTTGTCCAATGAATACCCGTTTATCATCTGCATTTCTTCTTGGTATAGCAATTTTAATGGTCAGTAGTGTAATTTTACTACTCATCCATGCATCCTTTTCTATTACTGTAATTCCTGTACGTTATTGTTTACTTTATAGCTTTTAAATCATGAGGGTTTTTGTATCCCTCCAAGGTTGTGTCCAAGGAATTATAACTAGAGAAAACTCCTGTACTGGGCGTTCGGTTGTCATTGAAGATGACACTGACAGCATTCGAGTGACGTGCTCCACGACAGAGAGGCCTGTAAAATAGGACTTCTTTGTGTAATTGCCTCAGATTATACTTATAGGAAACGTTAATTGTGTTGAGATGCCACGAGATAGCAACCTTTCTCTAGCCACCATTTCGTCTAAAAAATCTCCACCACCAAAGAAAGTAGAGACGTTTGCTTTGTGGGGAAATGTCAATGATAGTCTTACTCCAATAGATGAGTTGGAGAGATGCTTAAATCAAAACTGCAAAATAGAATAAAATGTAGGTTCTTACTGGAAAACACGAGGCTAAAATCTTCCGACTCTTCAGTGGATCACATGTAGCTCTGTTCCTGAAAGAAATTTTAGTTTTGCCGGTTTTATTCTCAATGCAAGACGGTCACTTTTACACATGAAAAATTTCTCTTATCATGTCTTCGGGGTCCATACGTGGAATGCATGTTGGCGGCAGTACAGTCCTTCTGCGGTCAGCGGGACGCGCCTGATACAACTCTGCCTTCTCAAGAAAAATGTCGGCGCTCGACAATTGCAACTTAGTGGCTTGCCTTGCAGAATACAAGCAAAAATTATGCAGAACTGGCAAAAAAAGTCAGAGAAGTCATCTACGAGCATTTTAAAGGGTCACAGACTCTTTCATGGCAGGACAGATTCGTAAAACACAACGGTCAGTGACAACAAATGAAACCATTTAACTGTACAATTTATTGTGTACATTTACTGTTTTCTGTGTATTTCTCTTCTGCTACATCTGTTACTAACAAAATAAATCAATTATGTTTACTGAAAGCTTACATGATGTGCATGTGAGGGGCCCCTTTAGCCATCCTGTACGTCACTGGTAAGGCGTCAAGTCTGAGAGCATTGCAGTCTAACGTGACACGCCAAGTTATAAGGCGATTAGTGCTGTCTGCCCAACACAGCCACTATGTCCAACTACATTGCTCATGAGTGTGCCATTGTTCACGGAAAATTACACTTTTTGCGGCATACATTGAGGGCGCTGTCATTTTTCAGGCGTCTATGTGGGCTGATCTTTGTTCAAATGGCTCTGAGCGCTATGGGACTTAACATCTGTGGTCATCAGTCCCCTAGAACTTAGAACAACTTAAACCGATCTAACCTAAGGACATCACACAACACCCAGTCATCACGAGGCAGAGAAAATCCCTGACCCCGCCGGGAATCGAACACGGGAACCCGGGCGTGGGAAGCGAGAACGCTACCGCACGACGACGAGCTGCGGACGGTGTTAAAATTTTATGTCATATACAAAACCTAGCATTTCCAGCATTTTTGTAGCACAAATCACTCTTACAAAAAATTTTACAAAATGCTTACTGCGCAAACCTTGGACATACAAACCTTAACTTTGAACATTATTTAACAAAAACCATTTTGAAATCATTATATAGCTTGTCCCATTAACGTGCTAAAGTTTGCTTAGTGCAGATTGCGCAGCGCGAATCCTACCTTATTGCTGTCACCACACGTCTGCTTCCTCCGCGCACCTAGCTGCGACTCCCTCGGGTTTTTTACTGTGCGCGCCTGGCTCTGTTAACCATCAAAGATCCTCCTACTCATTGATATTATACTCATTCCACCTTGCGGTTCGCAACTATAGACTTTTATTTTCTGGATCTACCCTGATCAGACCTTAGCACATACATTTCACGGTGTTTGTCGTTCTACAACCAAGAAAAGAATAACAGCATTTTGGTCCTGTTTGGCCACATTTAATATAACGTCGTCATATCGCACACATGTCAGAAAGACACAAATGCCACACCTTGTTTACATATCGATGGTTATATACACGCATCGGAATCGCCTACGATCCATATATGCTGCTGGAACGCCTTGAAAACGATAAATTTTTGATGGCCCTTTATATATACCTGCAAATTGTGTCTATATATTTTCTGTGCAGGGTGTAACAAAAATTGCCGACAATTTTCGGGGGTTGTGGGTGATGTCTTGAGGAACAAATTGAGGGTAGGAACTCATAATTGGTAACCCCATCCAACGACGCTGTTGTGTGTCGAGGTTTTGGGGGAAAACCCCTCCCTTACACAAACCCTTCAGCAAGGAACGTTACCTTGTCCAGCCAGCCGCGTTGTTGAGGCAGACGTGGACGCGCTCGATGCCCCCTAACTTATTAAGTGTCGTAACCCTGTTGCTGGAAGCTCCGCTTGCGCTCCGTCACCGTAGAAATTGACGCTTGGTGGCGAAGAGGTGACCTCACGACAGGCCTTCTCCCCAGCAAGCTCGATACACTACTGCGTCGTTGAATAGCGTTTCCGGATATGAGTTCTTATTCTCAGTTTGTTCCTCAGCGCACTGTCTTCAGTTTCTCCATGTTTGACAGTATATTTTCGTTACAGTTTGTTTACCGCATTATTTTGCCTAGACAGTTCCCCTGCAAGGGTACAGTTTGTCCCACAACCTTTAAGCAATAATGTTTGCAGTAGTACTAACCGTGCAGGCGGACGGCGTACATCATATGTGGTACTCCAGATGAGAATGCAATAGCGCATCCTGCCCCACTTGCTACCAGTTTCACCTATTACACAATCTGATTCATCGCTGCAAATAGTAAACTCGATAGAATATGCTGCACTCCGCTTCCTGACAAAAATTATTTAAACAGTGATAAAATATAAGGTACGAAATGTAATCTGCAGCTTGTGTAGAAACCAGATAAGGTTATAAAAGTCGCCTTGAAAGGGAAGCCGTCGTTAAAAATTGAGTGAGAGTGGTTGTAGTATACCCAGATGCTATACAGTTTGTACACTGATCAAGAAGTAAACGAAAACAAGGAGAAATTAGGAAATGGAATTAAAGTTCAGGGAGATGAAACAAAAAACTTTTTGGTTTACCGATGACATTGGCAGAGGACTTGAGAGGTCAGCTGAGTGCAATGGACAGGGTCTTAAAGAAATGTCGTAAAATGAATATCAACTGCAGTAAAGGAAAGCTGATGGAATGTAGTCAAATGAAATCAGACGATTGTCAGGGAATTAGATTAGAAAATGAGACGAGTAGTAGATGAATTATGCTAGTTGGGCAGCAAAATAAATGGCGATGGCAGAAGTAGAGAGGATATAAAATGCAGTCTGGCAATATAAACACAATAATTTGTGAAAAAAACATATTTGTTGAACATAGAACATAAATTTAAATATTAGGTAGCCTCCCCTGACTAGGCTATAGCTTTGGATGGAATTGAAAAGTGGACGTAAGTTCTTCAGAAAAGAAGAGCATTGAAGATTTTGAAAAGTGGTGCTATTAAAGAATGCTGAGGGTTGGATGGGCAGATCGAGTATACATTGAGAAGATATTGAACCGATTCGGAAAAAAAAAGTGGCGTGACCTGACTGAAAGAAGGGATCGGTAGTTGGGAGACATCCTGAGGCCCCAATGAATTATCAGTTTGTTAGTGGAGGGAAATGTGTATGGTTTAAAATTGTAGAGGAAAACCAGGGCTTGAATAAAGTAAGCAGGTTCAAATGGCTCTGAGCAGGATGGGACTTAACTTCTGAGGTCATCAGTTCCCTAGAACTTAGAACTACTTAAACTTAACTAACCTAAGGACATCACACACATCCATGCCCGAGGCAGGATTCGAACCTGCGACCGTAGCGGTCGCGCGGTTCCAGACCGTAGCGCCTAGAACCGCTCGGCCACTCCGGCCAGCTAAGCAGGTTCAAACAGAGGTAGGTTGCAGCAGTTATACGGTGTGTTTCCATAAGGGCGTGCAAAAATGTAACAGGACGTAGAGAATTCTCCACTGATCGATTTCAGGTAGGGAATCTGAGGTCGAAGAAGTTAGCTTAAGGCAATATCAGCTTAAGGAGATGACTTAAGTCAGCTTAAGTCAGCTTAAGTCAGCTGAAGGAGGAAGTAAACTTTTCTATCACTTTGTATAGCAATATTGTTTTCCACCCTATTTATAACTAACATGCGTACAAGTTTACATGTACTGTGCTGTTTATTTACATGTACATTCTTCGTTTCCTCCAAAGAAACAAGGAGGACGAGCATTATCAACACGAAGTCATCATGCAGGTTTTGTTTACATTACTTGTCCATAAGGTGGCTCTGTTCTCCCATGACAGAACGTGATATGAATCAACGACAGACCCATTCATTACTCAGTGCTATTCAGAGACTTACAGTACAATGCGGTGGAACAGTACCGGTACAGCATTTCCTGGTCGCTGGATTGGAAGGGGAGGTTCTATTCCATGGCCTGCGAGGTCACCTGACCTGAATCCACTTGATTATTTCGTAAGGGGATATCTAAAGTCACTTGTGTGTGACACCCCAGTGGAGGTTCTATTCCATGGCCTGCGAGGTCTCCTGACCTGAATCCACATAATTATTTCGTAAGGGGATATCTAAAGTCACTTGTGGGTGACACCCCAGTCGATACGGAGATGGAATTAGTTACAAGAATTGTAGCTGCCTGTGATGTGTTTCGGAAGACACCAGGGATATTTGTCAGGGTGCGTCAGAAACGTGTTCGCCAATGTCATGATTGCATTGACGTTGATGACCGTCAGTTTCAGCACATTTTGTAAGATATAGTACAAATGGCAGTTCATTGCGTAGATGATGGTATTTGCAGTTAACTGTAAGTAATGTAAATAAAAACGTAAACACTAATGTGATTTTATTCCAATTGTTTCCTAAAAGCTGGCTTCTCCGATCCCCGGTCCCCTACCTGAAATTCTTTAGTGGAGCATCCTGCGTAGACGTAAAGACGCTTTTAGAGGACAGATGTCTTGTAGAGCTGTATCAGACCAGTCTCCCATCTCAAGAAGGTAAAAACGATGATAGACCACTGGCTATTAAAATTGCTACACCAAGTAGAAATGCAGATGATAAACGGGTATTCATTGGACAAATATAGCATACTAGACCTGACATGTGATTACATTTTCACGCAATTTGGGTGCATAGATCCTGAGAAATCAGTACCCAGAACAACCACCACTGGCCGTAATAACGGCCTTGATACGCCTGGGCATTGAGTCAAACAGAGCTTGGATGGCGTGTACAGGTACAGCTCCCCATGCAGCTTCAACACGATGCCACAGTTCATCAAGAGTAGTGACTGGTGTATTGTGACGAGCCACCATTGACCAGACGTTTTCAGTTGGTGAGAGATCTGGAGAATGTGCTGGCCAGGGCAGCAGTCAAACATTTTCTGTATCCAGAAAGCCCCGTACAGGACCTGCAACATGCGGTCGTGCATTATCCTGCTGGAACGTAGGGTTTCGAAGGGGTCGAATGAAGGGTAGAGCCACGGGTAGTAACACATCTGAAATGTAACGTCCACTGTTCAACGTGCCGTCAATGCGAACAAGAGGTGACCGAGACGTGTAACCAATGGCACCGCATACCATCACGCCGGGTGATGCGCCAGTATGGCGATGGCTAATACACGCTTGCAATGTGCGTTCACCGCGATGTCGCCAAAGACGGATGCGACCATCATAATGATTTAAACAGAACTTGGATCCATCCGAAAAAATGACGTTTTGCCATTCGTGCACCCAGGTTAGTCGTTGAGTACACCATCGTAGGCGCTCCTGTCTGTGATGCAGCGTCAAGGGTAACTGCAGCCATGGTCCCCGAGCTGATAGTCCATGCTGCTGCAAACGTCGTCGAACTGTTCGTGCTGATGGTTGTTGTTTTGCAAACGTGCCCAGCCGGCCGCGGTGGCCGAGCGGATCTAGGCGCTTCAGTCCGGAACCGCGCGACTGCTACGGTCGTAGGTTCGAATCCTGCCTCGTGCATGGATGTGGGTGGTGTTCTTAGGTTAGTTAGGTTTAAGTAGTTCTAAGTTATACGGGACTGATGACCTCAGGTGTTAAGTCCCATAGTGCTCAGAGCCATTTGAACCATTATACGTCCCCATCTGTTGACTCAGGGATCGAGAAGTGGCTGGACGATCCGTTACAGCCATGCGGATAAGATGTCTGTCATCTCGACTGCTAGTGATACGAGGCCCTTGGAATCCAGCACGGCGTTCCGTATTAGCCTCCTGAACCCACCGATTCCATATTCTGCTAACAGTCATTGGATCTCGACCAATGCGAGCAGCAATGTGCGGTACGATAAACCGCAATCGCGGTAGGCTACTATCCGACCTTTACTAAAGTAGGAAACGTGATGGTACTTATTTCTCCTCCTTACACGAGGCATCACAACAACGTTACACCACGCAACGCCGGTCAACTGATGTTTGTGTATGAGAAATCGGTTGGAAACTTTCCTCATGTCAGCACGTTGTAGGTGTCGCCACCGGCGCCAAAATTGTGTGAATGCTCTGAAAAGATAATCATTTGCATATCACAGCATATTCTTCCTGTCGGTTAAATTTCGCGTCTGTAACACGTCATCTTCGTGGCGTAGCAATTTTAATGGCCAGTAGTGTATCAGTTAGTGACTGCTCATAGCAATGAGTATGTGGAAGTACTTGCTGTTAGATACTGACCAAATTAAATGCTAATAATGAAGAATTCGATTAGTGTGCGAGGACATAGAAATAGCTACTTGATGAAAGCCAGAAATTTCGAGACCTATCAGGTACTATCGAAATTCCTTTTCGACAAGCCGCAACATTGGAAACGTAAGAATAGGAAGAAAGGTATTTACGAATTTTATTTCCGTGGGGCCATTAGGGAACGGAATGGACAGACAATACCGCCGCAGCGGCAGCCGCCGTTTCCCGCCGTGAGCTCAAATACGAATTTGGGAGTAAGAGAGCGAGTGGAGGGCCGGCGCATTATGGTGGAGGAGAAAGTGCCGTCCGCGGCCGCAGTCGCGGTCGATACGCGCAGGCCGCCGACTCTGCGCAGCTCGACATTCGACCGGCCGGCTGGCCACGTCGCCCACGTAAACCCATAGCCGTATTGATCTGTGCTCCGGCCCGCTACCTGACACAGAAACAGCAACAGGCACGCCTGCCTCCCCGCTTCTATTTCGGGCCGTGGCGGCAGCGAGGCTCTAGGTGCGAGCCTCACGTCTGCACATCAGCCCGGGCTCGGGCTCCGGCCGGGCGCCGAACATCGAACTGCCATCAATGAGGCGGCACGCAAAACGGCCCACCGCCAGCCGCCGGCTGCCGCGCCGGATGCAGCGGTCCGCTCTCGGTCACGGCGTCTAGGGCTGTGTTGCTGCCCGGGACGCTGAACATTACGAAATTGGTTGCATACGAATAGGGAAACTTTTTTTCCAGTATCGTCAATATTCGTAACGTTCCAAAATATACAGAATATCGAAGCGACTACTGTCTCTAAAAAACCGGAGAGGTGCTAGGAAGACTTTCACTCTAAGGGACCCGTACAAAATTATATACACTACTGGCCATTAAAATTGCTACACCACCAAGATGACGTGCTACAGACGAGAAATTTAACCGACAGTAAGAAGCTTTTCAGAGCATTCACACAAGGTTGGCGCCGGTGGCGACACCTACAACGTGTTGACATGAAGAAAGTTTACAACCGATTTCTCATACACAAACAGCAGTTGACCGGCATTGCCTGGTGAAACGTTGTTGTGATGCCTCGTATAAGGAGGAGAAATGCCTACCATCACGTTTCCGACATCGATAAAGGTCGGATTGTAGCCTATCGCGATTGCGGTTTATCGTATCGCGACATTGCTGCTCGTGTTGATCGAGATACAATGACTGTTAGCAGGATATGGAATCGGTGGGTTCAGGAGGGTAATACGAGCAGGATCCCAACGGCCTCTTATCACTACCAGTCGAGATGACAGGCATCTTATCCGCATGGCTGTAACGGATCGTGCAGCCACGTCTCGATCCCTGAGTCAACAGATGAGAACGTTTGCAAGACAACAACCATCTGCACGAACAGTTCGACGACGTTTCCAGTAGCATGGGCTATCAGCTCGGAGACAGTGGCTGCTGTTACCCTTGACGCTGCATCACAGACAGGAGCGCCTGCGATGGTGTGCTCAACGACGAACTTGGGTGCACGAATGGCAAAACGTCATTTTTTCGGATGAATCCAGGTTCTGTTTACAGCATCATGATGGTCACATCCGTGTTTGGCGATATTGCAGTGAACGCACATTGGAAGCGTGTATTCGTCATCGTCATACTGGCGTATCACCCGGCGTGATGGTACGGCGTGCCATTGGTTACACGTCTCGGTCACCTCTTGTTCGCATTGACGGCTTTTTGAACAGTGGACACTACATTTCAGATGTGTTACGACCCGTGGCTCTAACCTTCATTCGATCCCTGCGAAACCCTACGTTCCAGCAGGATAATGCACGACCGCATGTTGCCGGTCCTGTACGGGCCTTTCTGGATACAGAATATGTTCTACTGCTGCCCTGGCCAGCACATTCTCCAGATCTCTCACCAATTGAAAACGTCTGGTTAATGGTGTCCGAGCAACTGGCTCGTCACAATACGCCAGTCACTACTCTTGATGAACTGTGGTATCGTGATGAAGCTGTACCTGTACACGCCATCCAAGCTGTGTTTGACTCAATGCCCAGGCGTATCAAGGCCGTTATTATGGCCAGACTTGGTTATTCTGGGTACTGGTTTCTCAGGATCTATGCACCCAAATTGCGTGAAAATGTTATCACATGTCAGTTTTAGTATAATATATTTGTCCAATGAATACCCGTTTATCATCTGCATTTCTTGTTGGTGTAGCAATTTTAATGGCCAGTACTGTAAGTATATACATGCAAATAATAATTTCATCCAGCTCAATGCTGTGGTGCAGGTCTTTATATTCTACGCCACTTTGTCGACTTGAGTGTCCCTAACCCACTCCAGTTATTCAACCTGCGAAAGATAACCTACAGCTACAAGTGGAATGCGAAGGACGTGCACCTTCTGGTGACTTCTCACAGCGTTGAGAGGTGAAGGCCAGCTTAAAAGGTAAATTGAAAATTCCATGGGTGGACCGAGATTCGATCCCGCGACATCTCAGTTTTTCCGGAATTCGCTTCTCAGCTACGCCACCAGGTCTCACATTTCTGTAGATATTTCGTGTATAGGTTGTGATGAGTAAGTTTGTGAGTATCAAAATATGTGAGATATGTGGCCATATGTTTTGATTTCATTAACTTAGAAGCTTACAATTTGTACACAGTGAAAGAGCCGTTGCCATCAATATTTGACATAAATTTCAAAAAAAATGGTTCAAATGGCTCTGAGCACTATGGGACTCAACTGCTGAGGTTATTAGTCCCCTAGAACTTAGAACTAGTTAAACCTAACTAACCTAAGGACATCACAAACATCCATGCCCGAGGCAGGATTCGAACCTGCGACCGTAGCGGTCTTGCGGTTCCAGACTGCAGCGCCTTTAACCGCACGGCCACTTCGGCCGGCATAAATTTCAACTGGACACCTTTACCTTTCCTGAAGAAAAAGATATCTTAACAGGAGGACAGACAGACAGGCAGGCAGACAGACAACAAATGTCAAAATAATTTTATGTAATTTATACTGAAGAGCCAAAGAAACTGGTACACCTGCCTAATATCGTGTAGGGCCCCCGCGAGCACGGAAGAATGCCGCAACACGGCGTGGCATGGATTCGACTAACGTCTGAAGTAGTGCTGGAGAGAACTGACACCATCAATCCTGCAGGGTTGTACATAAATCCGTATGAGTACTAAACTAGGGGGTGGAGATCTCTTATGAACGACACGTAGCAAGGCATCCAAGGTATGTTAAATAATGTTCATGTCTACGGAGTCTGGTGGCCAGCGGGAGTGTATAAACTCAGAAGAGGGTTCATGGAGCCACTCTGTAGCAATTCTGGACGTGTGAGATGTCGCATTGTGCTCCTGGAATTGTCCAAGTCCGTCGGAACGCACAATGGAGATGAATGGATGCAGGTAATCATAACAGGATGCCTACGTACATGTCATCTGTCAGAGTTGTATCTAGACGTATCAGGCGTCCCATATCTCTCCAACTGCATCGCCGTAGACCATTACAGCGCCTCCACCAGCTTCAACAGTCCCCTGCAGGGTCCACGGATTCATGAGGATGTCTCCATATGCGTACACGCCGATCCGCTCGATACAATTTAAAACGAGACTCTTCCGACCAGGCAACATGCTTCCCGTCATCAACAGTCCAATGTCGGTGTTGAGGGCGCAGGCGTCTCGTAAAGCTTCGTGTCGCGCAGTCATCAAGGTTACACGAGTGGGCCTTCGGCTGCGAAAGCTCATATCGATGATGTTTCGTTGAATGGATCGCCCGCTGACATTTGTTGATGGCCCAGCATTGAATCTGCAGCAATTTTCGGAATGGTCGCACTTCTGTCACGTTGAACGATTCTGTTCAGTCGTCGTTGGTCCCGTTCTTACAGGAGCTTTTTCCGGCCGCAGCGATGTCGGAGTTTGATGTTTTACCGGTTTCCTGATACTCAGGGTACACTCGTGAAATGGTCGTACGGGAAAATTCCCACTTCTTCGCTATCTCAGAGATACTGTGTCCCATCGATCGTGCGCCGACTATAACACCACGTTCAAACTCACTTAAATCTTGATAACCTGCCATTGTAGCAGCAGTAATAGATCCAACAACTGCGCTGACACTTGTCGTCTTATATAGGCGTTGCCGAAGGCAGCGCCGTATTCTGCCTGTTTACATATCTCTTTATTTGAATACTCATGCCTATATCAGTTTCTTTGGCGGTTCAGTGTAGTTACAAATTAAAATTTTCGGAGATTTTCCTTAACATGTAGTTTGAAAACTCGCTTCTTGTCAAATTTCAAATTTCATGTTTCTAGGTCAACGGGAAGTACTCAATAAGTTTTGATGACTGAGTTTGCTAGTATCAAAATTTCTCAGATAAATGGCCGAATCTATTGATTGCATTGACTTAGCAGTTTTCACTTTTCCCACCGTCAAGGGGCACCGTAGACTTTAGCGTGTGACATAAATATCAATTTGCTATCTCTACCCGTTCCTGATAAAAACGGGTCTTAACAGTCGGACGGACAGACCGACTGTCTCTACTGACAACACCAGCTGGTCAGATGTATACACATACATACAAGCCGAATGCTCTGGCTGACGCATTTGAAGCGAACTTCCAATCTCTGCAGGACCCAAACAAACACGCTCGTTTCCAGATGGCTGAAGAACGACTTCAAGTTCTTCATTTTGCTAATGGAGAAGAGGGAGAAGAACAACAAGCCATTGCAGTACCAGACCCAAGAGCTACCGGCAATAAGCTTACCGTCAACAGTGAGCAAGGCCTTTGAGCGCATTCTCATTCGTCGACTGAACTGCCACCCTAACCACGAAGATATCCTACCTGTTGAGCAATTTCTTTTCAGGCCTGGTCATTCTACATCGCAGCTGCTACTCCGGCTACACCAGCCTTCAACATCTGCACGGTATTGTTAGACGTCACGTGCGCATTTGACAGTGTCTGGCATTGTCCGCTTTTGCACAAGCTTTACACAGAAGGAATGACTGTCTCACTGGTAAAGTTAATCACTAATTGCCTCGATGGCAGGGCGTCCGTCGTCAGAACTCGGTAAGGTACTATGGAACTAAACTGCTGAGGTCATCGGTCCCTAGGCTTACACACTACTTAATGTAAATTAAACGAACTTACGCTAAGGACAAGACACACATCCATGCCCGAGGTAGGAATCGAACCTCCGACGGGAGAAGCCATGCGAACCGTGACAAGGCGCCCAAGACCGCGCGGCTATCCCGCACGACCGTCAGAACTCCTCACGGTGAATCAACACCCCGAGAAGTACGCACAAGAGTACTACAGGGGTCGTTAATAGGCCTGTCTGGTATAAAGCCTTACACCGCCGAGCTCCCTACGCCACCACGTGTCACCAGATGTGTTCAAAATGGTTCAAATGGCTCTAAGCACTATGCGACTTAACTTCTGAGGTCATCAGTCGCCTAGAACTTAGAACTACTTAAACCTAACTAACCTAAGGACATCACACACATCCATGCCCGAGGCAGGATTCGAACCTGCGACCGTAGCGGTCACGCGTTTCCAGACTGTAGCGCCTAGAACCGCACGGCCACTCCGGCCGGCACCAGATGTGTCTACGCCGTTGAAAGCGCACTCATCTTCCAGAGCCGTACAAGCGAAGACTGCAAAATGCCTGCACTGACATCGAACGATGGGCCACAGAGTGGGGCGTGGGTTTTAGCACTGCGAAAGGTAAAGCTCTGTTACTGACTAGGGGGCGTCCGCCGAACATCCTTAACGTTAAGCTCTTCAACTTGCCGATTCCATGGACACTAGATGTAAAGTATCTTGCTGTGACTTTGAACGCCGACTCCTACGGAATCACAACGTCGCCTGCTAGCATGTTGCTTGGCATCGCAGTAGCTACGACCGGGATAACGAACGTTACTGGTGGATCGAGGCGTCAGCGTATTGGGCTACTGGCTAACAGAGTGCTGTATAAGGCTGCTTGTATAAACACCTGTCAACACTACCCTGACTGTACGCCCCGGCCTAAAACTGGCCTTTTCCTCACCTTTTCTCTCACCCATCTTCTTAAGTAATAGAGCCCAGTACGTTGTCCTCGATGGTGAGTGTTCATCGGAGGTGAGGGTATCATCTGGAGTGCCCCAGGGAACTGTGGTAGGTCCGCTGTTGTTTTCTATCTACATAAATGATCTTTTGGATAGGGTGGATAGCAATGTGCGGCTGTTTGCTGATGATGCTGTGGTGTACGGGAAGGTGTCGTCGTTGAGTTACTGTAGGAGGATACAAGATGACTTGGACAGGATTTGTGATTGATGTAAAGAATGGCAGCTAACCCTAAATATATAAAAATGTAAATTAATGCAGATGAATAGGAAAAATAATCCTGTAATGTTTGAATACTCCATTAGTAGTGTAGCGCTTGACACAGTCACGTCGATTAAATATTTGGGCGTAACATTGCAGAGCGATATGAAGTGGGACAAGCATGTAATGGCAGTTGTGGGGAAGGCGGATAGTCGTCTTCGGTTCATTGGTAGAATTTTGGGAAGATGTGGTTCATCTGAAATGGAGACCGCTTATAAAACACTAATACGACCTATTCTTGAGTACTGCTCGAGCGTTTGGGATCCCTATCAGATCGGATTGAGGGAGGACATAGAAGCAATTCAGAGGCGGGCTGCTAGATTTGTTACTGGTAGATTTGATCATCACGCGAGTGTTACGGAAATGCTTCAGGAACTCGGGTGGGAGTCTCCAGAGGAAAGGAGGCGTTCTTTTCGTGAATCGCTACTGAGGAAATTTAGAGAACCAGCATTTGAGGCTGACTGCAGTACAATTTTACTGCCGCCAACTTACATTTCGCGGAAAGACCACAAAGATAAGATAAGAGAGATTAGGGATCGTACAGAGGCATATAGGCAGTCATTTTTCCCTCGTTCTGTTTGGGAGTGGAACAGGGAGAGAAGATGCTAGTTGTGGTACGAGGTACCCTCCGCCACGCACCATATGGTGGATTGCGGAGTATGTATGTAGATATAGATGTAGACATCCTGACACGTAGCGGCATGGAATAGGCCGGATCGTTATAGTATGTAATCAGATAAGAGATCAATAGGGTATCATCATCTGTTCCGCACAACCTTGCCCAGCAACGACAAGAACTTGTCGATGTACCAGCTGATCAAACTACGGCACGGTAAGGTGACACACAGTCAACTAATACGAGAAGTCAGAAAGTCCCATGCAGTGCTGTCGCTCTTAGGGATTTAATCATTCAGCACAGCAGTGCCGTGTGAATTGCACTGAAGATCGATCGGTTGCTTCTGCACGTGTACAGTGCCGCTTTTAACTGAAATGGCGAACGGTCCTGAATACAGCTCAGAATCAGATGTAAGATTTATAAAAACGTTTTCAGTATGCTGCGTCTTGCAGCTCTCAGATATTGAGGAAAAGACATTCTTAAATGTTGAACATCAAATCAAATATTTATTTATGGTATGACTACTTTTTGGTTTTGCAAATTTTCACAAGCTACAGAGAACAAAATTTGTTATGAGTGTATGTGTCCAATGTGCATCACAAAGTTATCACTGATAATATGTTCATGTGGTAACTACTTAAATAGTTTGTGTTTAGGATATTTTTGGTGTCGACAGTTTATACCTGCCTAATATCGTGTAGGGCCCCCGCGAGCACGCAGAAGTGCCGCAACACGACGTGGCATAGACTCGACTAACGTCTGAGGGAACTGATACCATGAACCCTACAGGGCTGTCCATAAATCCGTAAGAGTACGAGAGGGTGGAGAACTCTTCTGAACAGCACGTTGCCAGGCATCCCAGATATGCTCAATTATGTTCTTGTTTAGGGTGTTTGATGGCCAGCGGAAGCGTTTAAACTCAGAAGAATGTTCCTGGAGCCACTATGTAGCAATTCTTGAAGTGTGGGGTGTCGCATTGTCCTGCTGGAACTGCCCAAGTCCGTCGGAATCCACAATGGACATGAATAGATGCAGATGATCAGACATGATGCTAATGTACGTGTCACCTGTCAGAGTCGTATCTAGTCGTATCAGTAAACTGCATCAATTTACAGAAATGTTGCACTTCTGCAACGTTGAACGATTCTTTTCAGTCGTTGTTGGTCCCGTTCTTACAAGATCTTTTTCCGGGCGCAGCGGTGTCGGAGATTTGATGTTTTACCGGATTCCTGATATTCACGGTACACTCGTGAAATGGTCGTACTGGAAAATCCTAACTTCATCGCTACCTTGGAGAAGCTGCTCGTGCGCCGGCTATAACGCCACGTTGGAACTCACTTAAATCTAGATAACCTGCCATTGTAGCAGTAGTAACCGATCTAACAAGTGCGCCAGATACTTATTGTGTTATAAAGGCGTTGCCGACCGCAGCGCCGTATTCTGCCTGTTTACATACACTATGTCATCAAAAGTATCCGGACACCTGCCTGAAAATGACTTACAAGTTCGTGGCGCCCACCATCGGTAATGCTGGAATTCAATATGGTGTTGGCCCACCCTTAGCCTTGATGACAGCCTCCACTCTCGTAGGCATATGTTCAATCAGGTGCTGGAAGGTTTCTTTCGGAATGGCAGCCCATTCATCACGAAGTGAAGCACTGAGGAGAGGTATCGATGTCGGTCGGTGAGATCTGGTTCGAAGTCGGCGTTCCAAAACATCACAAAGGTGTTCTATAAGATTCACGTTAGGACTCTGTGTAAGCCAGTCCATTACAGGGATGTTATTGTCGTGTAACCTCTCCGCCACAGGCCGTGCATTATGAACAGGTGTTCGATCGTGTTGATAGATACAATCGCCATCCCTGAATTGCTCTTAACACTGGGAAGCAAGAAGGTGCTTAAAACATCAATGTAGGCCTGTGCTGTGATAGTGCCACGCAAAACAACAAGGGGTGTAAGATCTCTCCATGAAAAACACGACCACACCACAACACCACCACCACATTGTGTATCGTGACTCGTCACTCCACACAACGTTTTTCCACTGTTCAGTAGTCAAATGTTTACGCTCCTTACACCAAGCAAGACGTCGTTTGGCATTTTCCGGCGTGATGTGTGGTTTCTGAGCAGCCGCTAGACCACGAAATCCAAGCTTTATCACCTACCGCATAACTGTCATATTACTTGTAGTAGATCCTGATGCAGTTCGGACTTCCTGTGTGATGGTCTGGATAGATGTCTGCCTATTACACATTACGACCCTCTTCAACTGTCGGCGGTCTGTGTCAGTCAACACACGAGGTCGGCGTGTAAGCTTTTGTGTTGTACGTGTCTCTTCACGTTTCCACTTCACTATCACATCGGAAACAGTGGACCTAGGGATGTTTAGGAGTGCGAAAATCTCGCGTACAGACGTATGACACAAGTGACACCCAATCAGCTGACCACGTTCGAAGTCCGTGAGTTCTGTGGAGCGCCACATTCTGCTCTCTCACGATGTCTAATGACTACTGAGGTCACTGATATGGAGTACCTGGCAGCAGATGGCAGTATAATCCACCTAATATGAAAAACGTGTGTTTTGGTGGGTGTCCGTATACTTTTGATCACATAGTGTACCTCTGTATTTGAATATGCATGCGTGTACCAGTTTCTTTGGCGTTTCAGTGTGTACATACATATATCATCACACTTCAATGTAACCCAGATCTCCGATATGGCTCTGAGCACTATGGGACTCAACTGCTGAGGTCATAAGTCCCCTAGAACTTAGAACTACTTAAACCTAACTAACCTAAGGACAACACACACATCCATGCCCGAGGCAGGATTCGAACCTGCGACCGTAGCGGTCGCGCAGATCTCCGATAAAAGATGTAATTATTGTAGTTATATTTTACTGTCTTATGTTAATCTATGTGCAAAACATATATAATCTTCTTCTCTTTAGGACGTCCAGCCGGATACGTGGATCGCAACACAAGATCGACGCCGTCTTTCGATCATCCGATAAGACGCACGCCTTGCTAGAAACGGTGAAAGACGATGTCGGCCTCAAGAAAGTGGGCGTATAAAAAATTCCGTGCGGCTGTGGCAAATGATATATCGGCCAAACAGTTCGTACGGTGGAAGACCGATGCAAAGAACACGAACGCTACACGTGCATATGTCAACCAAGCTAGTCTGCCCTAGCAGAACATTGCATAAACACTGGACACACAGCGAATTAAGACGAGAGAAAAGTACTGGCCTTCACAAGTAAATACTGGGACTGTATCTTTGCAGAGGCCATAGAAATTCGCGTAACAGACAGCCTCGTGAACAGGGACACACTTTACCAACTCAGTAAGCCCTGGCAACCAATACTAAGCTCTATCAAGGAGCAACGGTGCAAGCGGAGACGAGATTATTCCGCCAAGGCCGCCGAAGAGACACTGCGTCTCCCACCCCCGCCATCTACGCAGCCTCCGCTGGTGAGCGGACACCTGGACCCGCGAGGAATAAATACTAGCTGTAGAGAGCGGACAGCCCAGGACATCAGCACCACATGATGACGGAATGGTTATTTGCCGAAATATCAGTGGGCACTCGACGATCGTGTCCGGTTGGATAACGGAGAACCCTTCAGACAGCATATACGCCGGGAAAGCCTCAGATCACATATAATTTTCTTAATTGTGGTACCTTCATTATCCAGCATGATGTGATCCACGTCAATGTTTTATATGCAATGGAGAATTTGTTTTCATTGGCTGACACTATAGTCACACTGTCTTATTTATCGTAGGTTTTATCGTAATTGGTTGTTAGTGTTTAACGTCCCGTCGACAACGATGTCATTAGAGACGGAGCGCAAGCTCGGGTTAGGGAAGGATTGGCAAGGAAATCGGCCGTGCCCATTCAAAGGAACCATCCCGGCATTTGCCTGAAACGATTTAGGGAAATCACGGAAAACCTAAATCAGGATGGCCGGAGACGGGATTGAACCGTCGTCCTCCCGAATGCGAGTCCAGTGTGCTAACCACTGCGCCACCTCGCTCGGTTTTTATCGTAATTCTGAGAGATGTTGGTGCAAAGAATTTTATTATAAGGACTTCTGTAATCTTTGATATATTCAATTTACTTTTAGCTTGTTTGAATATCAATGACTACATTCAGAGTGAGACTTTGTGTTACATCACATAATAGTTGTACAATAGATTTTAATTTATATTTCAGCACTATTTAAGATGAGATACATTGTTTGACTCGTATTTTAATGGAATCCACGTACGATAATATTGTCAGACTGTCATAATTTTCAGTGTATGGTTTGTAGTCTCGTATTTTGTGAGTGATTAAGGTGGGATGGAGTGGAGTGCATATGCTGATTAAGGTGCTATTGAAGGTTTCTATGAATTGTTTGTAATCTCGTATTTGGTGATTAATGAAGGGGGGCTGCCTTTCTAACGCTAATTAAGGTGCTTTGGAACTCTTCTATTTTTGTTGTTGTTGGAAATTCTGTTTGTTCTTTTAGCTTAGTCGTGCGAATGTGAGTTTGTATTTCTTGTAAAATGTCCATTAAATGGCCTTTAGAGACATTATTTAAAATAATAAGATTTTTCTCGATATTTTTAGTGAAGTGTTTATTCTTTCTGCGGTGCCTGCCGAAAGTTGAAAGGTTATTATCGTTTGTGTTTTTGTGTTCGGTTACGCAATAAATTAGGAAGGAAACGCGAGAGTAAAATTTTCTGTTTGAACAGCTGTCCTTACTCAGTCACATGGAAGTATCAACAGCCGCCAGCCGGGAAACGTAAAAATTTCAGCACCGTTACTTGGTCAGTAAGACAGCAACATCGACGCTCTTGTGTGCGACTGCAAGTGAGCTCAGCATTACTCTCGTAACGTTATGTAAGAGACACTAGGTAGGGCGCAACGTGGCCTAACAGGAGTTTGACTAAACAGTAATGACACTGTAACAAAACTGAAGACTGCTGACAGTTCGAGAAGAGAAGAATGGATTCGGTCATTACGAATGACGTCGTTGAGTGAAGCCTCTCCTCGACGACATAAATATTCCACCCCACTCGCCTAAGGTAGTCGATCAGTATGATCGATGGCGTTCATGTCGTTCGCAATCGATTTTTTGGTTATGGTGTGGTAACTCCTTGTGTGTGAGATTGCGTTAGTGTTGGTCTTACTTATGCTGCCTCACGAGCGTGTCAGCAAACCGTAGTCGCGTATAATGTAGTCTAGCATCCAGTAATGAAGTGAGCACAGCAGCGAGCACTGATGGGAAGTCCAGGGGTCTACCAACACGGCTCTGGCCCAGAGCAAAAGTGGCCCTGAAACTCCAGCGCAGCACGCGTCTGTCGGTTTACAGTACTTGCGGAAGTCCAACATTCTGCACGACATCACGGCATCCAACATCGTGGCCCACCTGAGAGGACATAAGGGCAGTGCTCTGGGAGGAATTGTGTACTCATCAAAACGGCGTGTGAATCAAACACACACGTTACGGTAACCGCCATATCCAAGCACGGCTACCGACAGAGTGTGCCTATCTCGGCAGCAGGCAGCAAACCGCCGCACCAGTATGTCATCGACTTTCGCTCCGAGCTGACGTAGCCTCCTCGGCAACCGTGAGTCGGCTGCCGTCGCGGAAGACACGGCAATGACTTGTATTCTGAGTAATACTGAATAATCTTGAATACTCATTTATTGCGTCTACCGACGCCACACTGGTCTTCGGTCTGCATCCCGGCAAATCGGTAGGGGTCTGCAACCCAGCAGTTGGTAACCACTGGAGTTTTCTATTCCTCGATTTAAACGTTTTGCCTGTCTGTACAATGTAGGGTACATTATACCCGTTGCATTCAATTTTGTAAACACCAGACTGATAATATCGTTGTGTTTACGAATGACGTTGGCTCCTAATGTGTTGATGAGATTTGCTTTCTTTAGTGTGTAATTTACTGTATCTGATATATATTACAAGTATAGAAGTACTACAAATTTAAGCTTCTTTTTTGTTTCAGTCTTTGTCAGCTCGATTTTCTCTTTAATGCTTTATTGTCTTGTATTTAATTTCCTGTTGTATAGTTCGTTGACTAGCTCTGGGTTATAGCTAGGTGATTCTCTGAGTGTATCTTTTTCTGATTTAACATTTTCATTGCTGAGAGGGTATTTGGTGATTAGATCTACAACTGATCTAAAGAATGCCTCTTAATGGCTCCATGAATGACAAGAGCTGTTATGAATGACCATATGTGTAGTCGTAGATTTAAGACTGAGTGCGTCTTCGTGACACTTTAATCGAGGAAGTTAATGCTGTTGGTAAGTTCGCATTCGGTTGCGAAGGTGATGGTTTTGTGTATATTTTTAAATTGTTGGTGGAAGTCATAATTTCTTCTACTGATCCCTTAGAAGGGGTGATGGTGTCATCTATGTATCTTAGATAGTTTAAGACTTTCCTTTACCAGTGGTATTGTTTTCCAAGGAATTTATTTTGTAGGTGGTCTAGAAATATGTTTGCTAGTGTGCCAGACAAGCAACTACCAACTGCAAGACCAGCTTATTTCACATAACATTCAGAGACCGTCTCTAATAGCACAATGAATGGAGCAATTATAATACAAGTTCGATAAATGTGCCTAAGCTGGCCGTTGTGGTCGAGCGGTTCTAGGCGCTTCAGCCAGGAACTGCGCGACCGCGACGGTCGCAGGTTCTAATCCTGCCTCAGACATGGATATATGTAATGTCCTTAGGTTAGTTAGCTTTAAGTAGTTCTAAGTTCTAGCGGACTGATGACCTCAGATGTTAAGTCCCATAGTACTCGGAGCCACTTGAACCAATATTCCTAAAATGGATTGTCAGCAACCCAGAGGTTAGCAATGAGAATGATGAGAAATTCTTCACAGATAACGCACTTGGTGTTGGAAGAGGTCACACCTGCATCAAATGGCAGCTGCGTCTCTATGACACGATAAGCTCTTATTTGTTTATGTCGAGTAACAATGTATAATCAAGTAGAGTCCCGAAATCAGTGATTTTCATTGGTGTTGATAAAGTATATTTTGATTGTAAGAATCTACACAGACTTAGATGACGATATATAATGAGCAAATCTTATGCTGTGCAATAAACCATCACTCCAATGTATGTCGGCAAGTGGGACGACGTGTACTATCTAGTTGTTTACGATCTCAGTGTCGTGACTGTATTGCCGCTGATGACCTCTTGGTCGCGAGTATAGGTCATTTTGGGTCTTGGAGAATATTGTTTTACGTTTTGCTAGCAGATCCCAAGCTATCTTGGCGTTGTGGTCTTAAGTTCCACATGGCAAAGAGCATGAATCATATGTCACATTGTATAGCAGTGCGGTGGTACTTTAAATTGTAAATTTGTACCAGAATGGTTTTTTCGTTGTGAGGGGACCGTGTTGATAATAAATAGTTGCAGTCGTGGGAGTACCGTGAATCTTGATAAATGCACCTATAACTTTGCATAATCCATGTAACGAATATACACCTACCACACTGTTGGACACCGAGCCTTAACAATATATTAATATTTAACCAGATTTATTTTCTCTTAATTTTCTGGTATACCAACCGCACCCAGAGTGTCCTTTTGTTAGAGTAATTCATCTTCGGGGTTCATGTGTTGGAGTGCAGCGTATGAACAACTGCGCTACAGCTATGTATCTTCTCCTGAGTAGCAGCAAAAGGGGCTGAATCCAATTAATTTTTAACGCTAGAGGATTTGACATATTCTAAAATGGTGGATCTTTGAGCTGGGAAACAACATGGAATACTGCGGTGTAATTAATAGTAGAGTAAAAACAAATCTCCAACAGTAAGTTTCCGGATTTTAAACGCAACACTGAGAAGCGTCAGCAGCAGGTTGAGGCCCGTCAAGCTTGAGGCAGAAAGAAGGAGAGTGTTGTAGTGGCCCGAGCACTTTCGTGGACGCTGGTAACATCGCCCGGTTGGTCGTAAAACACTGCAGTGGGTGGTCCCACCAGGGCAGCCGAGAGCAGACGCACGTGACCAGGGAGCTGTGCCAAGCCCAGTGTAAGGACATACTGCGGAGACAGCAACATAAAGTCACTCACTTGCGAGACATACAACCACAGGATAATTTTTATTGGCGAGTTTATTAATTTTAATTCGTAATCTGATTTGGGTTACTTCAGTGCAATAGTCTTCTGAAACCAACTAGTAACGCCATCTGTCAGTAGCGTAAGAAAATATTTGCATAAATATTGTCATTTCTGTTTGAACACTTTGGTGGATAACATTATTTGTGTAGTTAAATACTGCAAAAGTTGAACTATACTGAAAAGTAGAATGTGTGATAAGAAGAAAAAAAGTATGTTAAACATTTACAGTACTTGTACGAGAGCTAAACTAGTTCTATATCGTAACATGAGACTGGTAGTCTGTGACAGTATGTTCGTTGCGGCAATGGCGTCTGCTCTGTGTGCCAAATGTGATCATTCTGTAATTATCGGTGAAATATCTAGGGATAAATATAAGTACCGTGGTTTTATATGGATATATTACCAGAGGAGAAGTGTCACTATGCAATAGTTAATGTAACATTACTGTAGAAGGAACAGGGAAGAACATGGAAATTATTTGCAACTAAACAGTTGTGTCACAGCAAAAATCCAGGTATTTGATATTTACTTGTAAAGTGCAGTTCCTCACTAACGTTTTGCGTCCACATTATGAACATAAAGAGTTAAATACAGAGTAAATAAGTGATTTCTGTATATAACTACTTTCACAGCCCTCTTTTTAGCAACTGCCCTATATTATTTGTACGACCGGTTATATTGCTCAGTTCTCGAGTAGTATTTTATCGTGAGTGCATGAGAGTGTGAATGATTATTGTAGTTGTTATGGTACTAGATTATTACATGATTCAGTGATGCACTGCAAGGTCTTGTACACACAAGTGTACAAAGTCGAGCGATTACTGTAGCTAGGTAGTGTCTGTACACAATAAATGGTTCAAATGGCTCTGAGCATTATGGGATTTAACAGCTGAGGTCATCAGTCCCCTAGAACTTGGAACTACTTAAACCTAACTAACCTAAGAACATCACACACATCCATGCCCGAGGCAGGATTCGAACCTGCGACCGTCGCGGTCGCGCGGTTCCAGACTGAAGCGCCTAGAACCGCTTGGCCAGTCTCTAGACAATCGAGCCATTTTATGTATAGACAACTGAGAAACATTTCTTGTCCATAGACACGCTTTCGCAACAAAATCGCAGACCTTTTCATTCTCTTTTGAAATGGGAGACATGAGACAATTCTTAGACAATATTGCGCAACATTTCGTAATGCGGGTGTGTTCCTTTTGCAACTCAATCGCGGAACATTTGATTCCTGTTTGAAATGGGAGACATGAGACAGTTCTTAGGCAATATTGCGCAACATTTGGTAATGTGGGGGTGTTGGTCCACATGGCCTCCAGTTATTCTCTTTGCGCCATGGAAAACGTTTTATCGTTTTTTTATTATTTTTGTTACTCTTATTGTTAAATATCAGTTATCACGATATGGCTAACGGAGAAAGTGTTGCAGCTGACTTAAGATTTTCGTACGACATCATGTTTGAAGTTCTGTATAACAAAAGGAAATGTTCTGACAGACTGACTGACTGACTGCCTCATAATCGCCCAACGCAAACCGCCGAAGATACAAATTGGAAATTTGGAGAGGGTGTTGACCATATAATGTAGGCGTCATTTAAGAAGGGATTTTTTGAAATTCCCTTCCTAATGGGGTAAAATAGGGGATGAAAATTTTTATGAATGTATTTTGTTATATTAAAACATATTTAGAGCTATATCTATGAATATTGGTATTTGGCTTCTAAAGAAATATGTGTTAGGGGATCAAAATATTGACAGCTATATCACTTCAAGAACTCAATAGGCAGTATTAACAAAGACCTCCTACTCCAGCTACCAGAATCGCTTTCTGGTCAGAAGTACATTCTGAGAAGACCATGCTTATAAGGCCTTAATTAGCGTCATAAGTTAAGAAGTTGTCGCAATTTGTGATTAACATAAAAATTCCATTAAGAAAAAACAAATAAAAGCTGTGCATACTATACAGTCTGCACGAGCGATGCAATGGGCACTAATCTAGTTCCGAATATAAAAATCGCAACAAGAAGTTGGTTGTCGGAGGACTGGCCAAAACATATTACGTATAAGTGAATGATGTTGGAAAAAAACATGCAGTCTTCTACTTCCAAAGCCGAAAACAAAATTACAGCCGAAACGAGGCACTTCCGCAGACAGTTCACGTTCCCACCAACGTCTCCGCTTTCGATTTCTTTCACTGTCCAGTAGTATCACTCCACAAGACACGATCGCCAGGTCAGCCTTATTAGCAAATTTCGAGGAATAAGGTATTCAAGCGTTTACACGAGACAAAGTATCTAACTGCCTATACACAATGTCTAGCCACATGTCCATAGACAATCGCCCGATTTTGTATACGAGTGTGTACTTACCTTAACGCATCGCTAGCTACGCCATGTCAACCTCCCATCTATCATGGCTGTTTTGTTTCATTCTAATAGCTATTTCTCAGCACATGTACGTAAAAGTAGAGTAAAATTATGAAGCGCACAAAAATTAAGTTGTAGCTCGGTGCCGGGTAGTCTGATGTCTTCATGATCACATTTTCAGTGAATTAACGTCATTTGTAGTAAAATCCCAAGGCCGCGTTATGCGACAATTGTGTTTAGGGCGCTGAGAATGGAGTCGCAGCGGTGAGGTAGCATTGCGGTGACAGAACGGGTGAAAGGAGACGACGCGCGAACAAATGATAATGGGGAGGCCGGCTGGTGTGGCCGAAGGGTTCTAGACGCTTCAGTCTGGAACCGCGCGACCGCTCTGGTCGTTGGTTCGAATCCTGCCTCGGGCATGGATGTGTGTGATGTCCTTAGGTTAGTTAGGTTTAAGAAGTTCTAGGGGACTGATGACCTCAGATGTTAAGTCCCATAGTGCTCAGAGCCATTTGAACCATTTTTTTGATAATGGGGAACCAGAAGCTTTTGATGAAATAAAAACTATAACAAGGTAAACTACGAAGAAATTGCACTTGCAGACGTAAAATAGAAACAGGAGAATAATTAGACTCACGTTCAGAAAAAACAGCACACCTTGAACTACTAGAGATAGGACGTTCATATTCACAGGACATATACTGGGTGATCAAAAAGTCAGTATAAATTTGAAAACTGAATAAATTACGGAATAATGTAGATAGATAGGTACAAATTGACAGACATGCTTGGAATGACATGGGGTTTTGTTAGAACCAAAAAAATACAAACGTTCAAAAAATGTCCGACAGATGGCGCTTCATCTGATCAGAATAGCAATAATTAGCATAACAAAGTAAGACAAAGCAAAGATGATGTTCTTTACAGGAAATGCTCGGTATGTCCACCATCATTCCTCAACAATAGCTGTAGTCGAGGAATAGCCTAATGTTGTGAACAGCACTGTAAAGCATGTCCGGAGTTATGGTGAGGCATTGGCGTCGGATGTTGTCTTTCAGCATCCCTACAGATGTCGGTCGTTCACGATACACTTGCGACTTCAGGTAACCCCAAAGCCAATAAACGCACGGACTGAGGTCTGGGGACCTGGGAGGCCAAGCATGACGAAAGTGGCGGCTGAGCACACGGTCATCACGAAACGACGCGCAAGAGATATTTCACGCGTCCAGCAATACTTTTTTTGGTTCTAATAAAATCCCATGTCATTCCAAGCATGTGTGTCAATTTTTACCTCTCTATCTACATTATACCGTGGTTTATTATGTTTTCAAATTTATACTAACTTTTTGATCACCCTGTACATTAGTATGTTCTGCAGAAATGATTAACACTTGCACCATGTCGGCCCGCGAGTTCTACATAGATCAACACTGATATCGCAGCGCAACTCCACCTACCGGTAAAATGTGCCTGCGGCTCTCGTTGTCGCCAAAACCGCAGGTAATGCGTCAGTGTTACTTGAACCACGTGCAGTACGCCTCGCACACGTATGTGCGAACCATACCGTTCAAAATGTTCAAATATGTGTGAAATCGTATGGGACTTAACTGCTAAGGTCATCCTTCCCTAAGCTTACACACTACTTAACCTAAATTATCCTAAGGACAAACACACACATCCATGCCCGAGGGAGGACGCGAACCTCCGCCGGGAACCATGCCGTCAAATCAGGGACTTTGAAAGAGGGTGAGTTATTGGCATGAGAGAATGCGATGCATCCATCCGGAAAATTGCTGCTCGTGTGGGAGAACTGTTTCAGCAGTACAACAGGTGCGCGCAGAATTGTTCACGGAAGGCTGTACAAGATCACGAGATGGGTGAGGTCGCACCACCCAGACTCCCCATCTCAGAGAAGACATCTCATCCAAATTGCATTGCAGGACAGATCTGCGTACTCTGCGGTTCTGGCGTAACAATAGAATAGTGTAACACATCGTACACTACCAGGGGTGACAGCCCGTCGCCGTTCATTATGGCATGGGTTGCGTGCGCGTCGTTCACTTCTCCGCTTACCTTAGAGAAACGTGCAGGAACATGCTAGACGGCAATGGTGTATGGAACGACGTCACTGGGGACGGGATTGGCAGCAGATAGTGTTTTCGGACGAATCCACGTTCAGTTTCTTTGAAAATGATGGCCGCATTTTGGTGCGCCGCAAACAGGGAGAGCCGCATCACAGTGACTGCATTCGCACAAGACATACAGCGCCAACTCAGGTGTGCTGTTGGCTACAACTACAAATCACAGTTACTGCGTGTCCAGGGCACTGTGACCAGTGTGACCTAAGTGAATGTCGTCCTGCGCCCCTTAGCCATACCTTTCCTTCACAACAATCCAGATGCCATTTTTCAGCAAGACAATGCGCGACCACATGTTGCTGCACGAACACGTGCCTTCTTGGTGACACAGGATGTTACCCTTTTGGTCTGGCCCTCCAGCTAACCAGATTTCTTGCTAATCGAAAATGTGTGGGATATGACGAAACGACGGCTGCTGCGCTGTGACCCAATGCTAACCATCACAGATGAACTTTGGAACCAGTTGAATGCAGCATTGACGGCGTACCACAGGACGCCATTCGCGCCTTACACGAGTCGACGCCTATCACGCATGGAACAAGTTATCCACCCACGGCGGACCCCGCACCAGCTAGGCAACAGCACACACCCTAAACCGTGGTGATAGAAATGCTAATAATTTCTGCAGAACACACTAATATACATGTCCTGAGAATATGAACACCCTGTCTCTAATCGTTCAAGGTGTTCCGTTTTTCCTGGATATGAGTGTACTTTGATAGCACTCCGTCTTCAGGCCACAAGTGGCCCATCGGGATCATCCGACCGCCGTGTCCTCAGTTGAGGATGCAGATAGGAGGGGCATTTGGCCAGCACACCGCTCTCCCGGTCGTTGTGATGGTTTTCTTTGACCGGAGCCGCTACTGTTCGGTCGAGTAGCTCCTCATTTGGCATCACGAGGCTCAGTGCACCACGAAAAATGGCAACAGCGCATGGCGGCTGGATGGTCACCCATCCAAGTGCCGGCCACGCCCGACAGCACTTAACTTCGGTGATCTCACGGGAACCGGTGTATCCACTGCGGCAAGGCCGTTGCCTGTATTTTGATAGGGAGGAAACAAATTTCTCAGTCATAGATCAGAATCGTGAAGTTAATATAAAGGAAGAATCGGAAACAAGTCAAAATTGTGAGATCAGTGGGCTGATGAAAATAATGGAATCGGTAAACTCTGAAATGAGATCGCCAGATAATAAAATATAGGCACGGAGATCTGAAATAAGAGACAAAAACTATCCAGGAAACAGTAAATTCATGTCTTTGTTAAATAAAAACTTACGTTTTACATCGAGAGATGCGTAGATTGAAGGAAGGTATGAAGTCTATGGAAGAAAGTGTGAACTCGTTAGGAAACAGAGTTTATAGAGAAATGAAAGCTGTAGATACAAGACAAAAAAAATCGAAGTTCGTACAGTGTTTGTTCAGTCAGTAAACAAACTCCGGAAGCAGTATGAGCTAACGGAAAATAATGCTCTTGACAGTATGCAGAATTTAAAAATATGAGTAAATGATGAGAAGGATACAAGGTGTCTCAAGTTAGAACAGATGTGATGGAAGAAATAAATCATTGTAGGCCTCCATCAAGAAGCAAAATTCCGGATTGAAGGTACAAGAGGTGGAGAAATTAAAACTCATTACTTCCCAAATTTCAGAGGAAATAGCACTGTTAGAGAACTGTCGTCAGTATTCTTCCGTTTGGAGGACCATGTTTTCGGAATATAGGAATCGATATTGAAAAATTTGATCCTAAGGAAACCCTTCACCTGGCAATTTTTGTGGGCTCATGTAGAAAGACGATTCTACAAGCATATACCGAAATTGTCAAAATCAGAATTGCCGAGCAGAGGCTAACAGGAGATGAGCGAAATTGGGCTATTAAAGCTATTGTAGAATGTAATACTTTGGAAGAATTATTGGAAAAGTTTTAGAAAAACATTGCTCAGAGACTAGGCTGATGGAAATGTATAATGAAA